>NC_050579.1:228804013-229456547 GCF_011100635.1 Trichosurus vulpecula | reverse complement strand
GAAGAAGAAGAAGAAAAGAAAGAAGAAGAAGAAGAAGAAAAGAAGAGAAGAAGAAGAAGAGAAGAAAGAGAGATAGAAGAAGATAGAAGAAGGAGATAGAAGAAGAGGAAGAAGAAGAAGAAGAAGAAGAAGAAGAAGAAGAAGATAGAAGAAGGAGATAGAGAAGAAGAGAAAAGAAAAGAAGAAGAAGAAGAAGAAGAAGAAGAAAAGAAGAAGAAGAAGAAGAAGAAGAAGGAGATAGAAGAAGATAGAAGAAGGAGATAGAAGAAGAAGAAGAAGAAGAAGAAGAAGAAGAAGAAGAAGAAGAAGAAGAAGAAGAAGAAGAAGAAGAAGAAGAAGAAAAGGAGGAGGAGAGGAGGAGGAGAGGAGGAGGAGGAGGAGGAGGGAGGAGAAGGAGGAGGAGGGGGAGTGAGAGACCTAGTGGATTAGACATTCAATATTGTATCAACTGCTCAATATGGAAGCCAAAACTCTCATAGGATCTTATGCTGAATGAATAGAGGCATATACTATCCAGAAGGAGGGAGAAGTCCCTCTACACCTCACCTTGGTCCAACCAAGCACATATAAAATTTTGTGATCAGTTCTTGGCATCAAAGGGCAGCTTAGGCACAGTACTAGGCCTAGAGTCAGGAAGATTTATCTTCTTGAGTTCAAAGTCAGCCTCAGACACATTATCTGTGTGATCCTGGGAAAGTTACTTAACCCTGTGTCCTTCAGTTTCCTCATCTGTAAAATGAGCTGGAGAAGGAAATGGCAAATCCCTGTAGTAGCTTTGCCAAGAAAACGCCAAATGGGGTCACAAAGAGTGCGACATGACTGAAACAACTGAACGATAACAACTGGGCATTGAGCTTTGAGAATGACATTGTCAAGTTAGAAAATGGTCAAGAAAGGGCGGCCACAATGGTGTGCAGGATCGAAAGTACATCATACTAGAGGAACAATGGTAGTAGCTAAAAATGTATGTAGCAATTGAAAGTTTACAAAGCACTTTTCCCCCCACACCACATTTGACCCTCACATCGATTCTGAGAGGTAGATATTACACTTTTACTTAGGCATTATTAGCCTTTGCATAGACTTATAGGGTTATATAGCTAATGTCAAAGGTGCAATCTGAATCCAGGGCTTCCCTGACTCTATATCCAGCACTCTCTTCACTATACCACAAAAGAGCTGGAGCTGTTTGGACCTAAGGAGACTTAGGGAAAACACGATAGTTCTCTTCAAGTATTTAAAGAGCTGCAATGTAGAAAAAGGAACAGCCTTGTCACATTAAGTCCCAGAAACAGAATTAGGACTGGGTGAAAGTTACAAAAGAGAGATTTCACAATGTTCCATAAGACAAAGAGCTTCCTAAAAATTAGAGCTATCTAAAAGTTTGAAGTACTGCCTTGATAGACAGTGAGTTCTCTATCACTAAAAGTATTCAAGCACAGCCTGAATAGCCACTTGTTAGGAATCCTATGGGCAGCTAGGTGGCACAGTGGATAGAGTGAAATTTGGAAGATTCATCTTCTTGAGTTCAAATCTGACCTACTTATTAGCTGTGTGACCCTGGGCAAGTCACTGAACTGTTTGCCTCAGCTTCCTCATTTGTAATATGAGCTAGAGAAGGAAATGGCAAACCACCCAAATGGGGTCACAAAGACTGAGACATGACTCAACAACAACAAGGAATTCTGTAAAAGAGACTCCTTTTCAAGCGTAAACTAATTTAGAGACGACCTCCAAAGACTCTTCCAACTATGATATTCTAGGATTTTATTATTCCATACTAAGAACTGACATGTTTGTAGTACTTTGGAGTTTGCAAAACACTTTATATACATTATTTGGCTTGTTTCTCAAAACAAACCCCACTGAGTAGTTACTACCAGTACTAACAATCTTATTTTTAAAGATTAAGCTAAGGTTCAGAGAAGTTGACTAATTCACTAGTGGCCACACAGCTAGTATCAGAGGTGGCATTTAAACCTAGCTGATTTCAATCCACCATGCCATCCTTGACCACACCATATTGTCTCTATGATTAAAGGGCCGGACAAAATTACTTTAGGATAACTATAACAAACAGGGAGATGAAGACAATTTTATATGAAGACACACAAAAAAAAGATTAGGGTTCTTTAGTTAAGAAACAAAGTTTTGAAAAGGGTTATAAAATCAAAGTCTATAAAAACCTTAAGGGTAGGTAATGGAGCCAGCAGTGACTGGTGGGGTGGCCTAATAGAAAACACATGGGTCTAAGAGGCAGGCAATTTGGGCTCTCCTCTCAGCTCTTCTACTAAAAACCTGTTTGACCTTAATCCCTTTAACCTTTCTCTATATCTTAATTTCTTCCTCCACCAAGGGAGAATGATAATCCTTTCCTTTCCACAGGGTTGTGAGAATTAAATGAGATCATAAGTGGGAAAGTGTTTTGAAAAGTTGGGAGTTCTAATCAATTGGGAACGGCCAGACAAATTGTAGTAGACGAACATAATGGCAACTGTTGTACTGTAAGAACTGATGAATATAAAAGTGAAATGGGAAGAAATATGAACTGATTCAGGGTAAAGTAAGTAAACCAGGACAAAACGATATACACAACGACTAAACCAATGTCAAAGGAAAGACCAATAACAACAGAAACTAGATGTTGTGTAATTATAATAACTAAGTCTGGTTCCCAAGAAGAGTTGAAAATGTACCTTCCTCCTTTCTTTGAAAAATTGGGGGGCTAAGAGAGTGGAATATTTCAAATGCAGCCAGATATGGCTGATGTATTTGGCTGGGTTTGTCAAACTGCATCTTTTTTCTTCTTTCTTTTTTTACTCTTTGATACAAGGGATGGATCTCCAGGTAAAGAAGCTGGAGGGATATAACCAAAAATAAAGGTTGATGTAAAAAACAAAAGATATCAAAAAGAAAAGTTGGGAGGAAGACAAATGCAAGGCATAATTATTGAAAATGTACTGGAATAAGGTGTTTTCTTTTGAGGACTGAAAGAGGGAGTTCTAGGACAAATAAAAGGAAGCACAAATTCACACAGGAGACAATAAACTAAAGGAAATAAGTAATTATGCCAAGAGCTGATACAGGCTGAAAATACAAATAGCTTCAAGAGTTTATTGTTTTCTCTTTGGTACAAAAAAATCAGCAAAATCAATAATGTTATGTCTACACAGGACAAAATGAAAAAAGTGATATAGATATTATCTAATTGTTATCAATATAGATGGACAGTCCATGCCACCAATGGATTTGTCCTATGTGGTTTCTCTCAGGGTAAACCAGACAAATAATTCCATATTTGCTCCACTTTTTTCACTTTTATACACCCAGTCTTATGATAAGCTGCTCCATTTTATTGACATAAACACTGATAACATAATATAACACCAATAATAATGGCTGTCATTTATACAGCACTTTAAGGTTTGCAAAGCACGTTATGAGTACTATCTCATTTGAACCTCACAACAACCCTGGGAGGTAAGTACTATTCTTATAACCATTTTAGGAGGAAACTGAGGCAGACAGCAGCTAAGGGGCTTGCCCACAGGGTCACACAGCTAGCAAATATCTAAGGCCAGATTTGAATTCAGATCCAAGCCTAGCTGATAAAACTAATAAAAGTCCAGGAAGGGGCAAACTAAAAACGAAGAATCCAGATCATAGTTTTAGAATTTTAATTGACCTTAGGAGATCGTTCAGTTCAACCCACATTTTACAAATGAGGAACCTGAAGAGGAGTGAGGTCAAGTGACTTGCTCCAAATCACATAGTAAGTAAGAAACAAAAGGAGGATTTGAACCCAGATCCTCCCATTCCAAATCTAGTTGAGGTTTTTTGTGTTTGGTTTTATTTTCTTTTTGTTTTAGGACTTAGATGTCTTTTAGTTCAGTTTCTGAACCCATACAAGATATTCAGGAATCCACAAAATTATAAAGCTGGAAGAAATCACCTAGTGCAAGAGTCCTTAACCTTTTTTTGCATCATGACCGCCTTTGGCAACCTGATGAAAACTTAGTATCTCTTCTCAGAATAATGTTTTAAAATGCATAAAATAAAATGCAAACAATGACAAAGAAACCAATGATGTGGAAATGGAATTATCAAAATATTTTTGAAACCATATTATAGACCCCTGATCTAGGGCTGCCACCTTATTTTGCGGATGAGGAAAGTGAGATCAAGGAAAATTAAATGACTTGCCCAAGGTCACACAGATATATAATCAGAGGGAGGATTTGAACCCAGATCATCTCACTTCATAGTCAATGATCTTTCCATCATATTGCTATATTCTTTCTTCACCAGAGTCTGGATGAAAGTGAACTCTGCTGCAGCAGAGATTCAAATTAAACAGAAGAAAAGGTTTCTCAACAGTGATCACCTTTAAACACCTGTGTGGTTTAGTAAGGAAAGTTGTGGAACTTCCTTTGCTGAGGATGTTTTAAAAAATACGACAGATTTTCATCAGCCTCAGATGGTTTATATGTTATAATATAGGAAGTTAAAGGAGTGGAGTAG
Source organism: Trichosurus vulpecula (assembly GCF_011100635.1). Taxonomy (NCBI): domain Eukaryota; kingdom Metazoa; phylum Chordata; class Mammalia; order Diprotodontia; family Phalangeridae; genus Trichosurus; species Trichosurus vulpecula. The sequence continues at coordinate 229,452,026 of NC_050579.1, read as the reverse complement.
ATGAAATTCAACATCCTTTTTCTACGAAATTGTAGGATTAAATACCTTTTTCTCTTTATTTCTTTCCTTTCTCTTCATTTCTTTCCTCCATCCCTTTCTTTCCTTCTTTCCCCTCCTTTTTCTTTCACCCTTTCCTTTTTTCCTCCTTTCTTCCCTCCCTTCTTTCCTTTTCTTCCTCTTTCCTTCCTTCTCTTCCTTTCTTTCTCTCTTATTTTTCTTCCTTCTCTTCTTTGCTTTCGCTTTTCTTCTTCTCTTTCTCCTTTATTTTCCTTTTTCTTTATTTGTTGACTTCTTTCCCTCCTTTTTTCTAGACCAAACTAAAGTATCTTCTTAGAGTAAACATCCAGGCTTCTGCATAATCTGTGTGTACTTACTGTCACCTAGTGGCTGTTTTAAGGGTTGCTCTTTCCATTTCTTTACAGTATTCCAGTGATTTTGAACTGCCACCAATGTTATCTGAAGTTTCTGAAAAAGATTGTCAAGGTTGGTTCCGCTCTAAAATCAAATTTCTGACGTCAGTATTTCCTTAGTATTTTCAGTGGTGGAAATTGTAGTTTTCTTAAGTGCCACAATTCACCTAGCCTGGAAAACCTAATTCGTTTTTCCTTTCATTCTTCTAGTTGAAACAAGACTTCTTCAAATAACACCAGCCTGCTTCCTGAGACGACTAAAAACTCATCTTTTTAATACCAATATTCTTCTACTGCTGCTATCTGGCTGTCAATCATGAAACATCAGAACTGGGAAAAAATGTCAAAATTGTAGATGACCCAAAAAACATTGAAGGGATGGTGGGCAGCATATTACTGAAAACAATTTGCATGGAAAAACTAACATGAAAGTTATCCAGAAAATGTATGATTGGAAAAGGAGATGGACTGGTCATATGATGAGGGCAAGATGGATGATAGCCTTAGTCATTCACAGAATGTTAAGAACAAAAAAACTAGGAAGGCTTGAAATTGGCATCCTCCATGGAATACTTATGAGAGGACATGGACACAGAACGCACAGGATGAGAAGCTGTGGTTGACCTGAGAACTACCTTGTGGGAAGAACTACTGCCAAATCTCTTGAAATACAACACCTAGGGGTGACAACGAGAGAAATAATTAACATGTTGAAGGATGGAATCATGATCCAGATGGAGCAGGCTAAAAAGATGGGTTGGGTCTAAAAAGATACGATTTAATAAAGAAAAAAGATAAAGTGATAGACTTGCCATATTCTTTTTCATCTCGTTTTAAGATGAGGAACTGAGGCAAATAGGGTTAAAATGATTTGCCCAGGTCACACACCTAGTAAATATCTAGGGCTGGATTTGAGCTGTTTCTTCCTGACTCCAGGCCCAGCACACTATCTCCTGCGCCACCTAGTGGCCCTGTACAATCGCTGCTTGAATAGTAATGTTCCCTGCTACATCTCTAATGAGTGGTCATCTACTTAAAAATTCAGTTGCGTGAGAAGGGTATGGATAGACAGTAATTTAAATTTAAATATCAAAGGGATGGGGCTTAGTGCACTGAAAATTCAATGAATTAATATATATATATATTTATACAATAGCCACAGAAGTTAATGCAGTTTTAGGAGGGATGAAGAGAAGTATGGTGTCCAGAACAAGGGTGTCCATAATCCTGCTGCGGTCTGGTCTGTCTTCATCAGGCCGCATCTGGACTGTCAATTTAGATCTGGATTCCCAGTTTTCAGGACATTAATCCACCGGAGAGCAGGATGACCAGTATAATTAAGGAACTAGAAATCAAATGAGGATCCTCTAAAGGATCTGGGATGTTTAGGAGAAAAACAGTTAGGAGATAACAAAGCTCTATTCAAGTATTTTTCATGTGGAAGAGAAATTAGCCTTGTTCTATTGGTTGCAGTAGGCAGAATCAGAAACAATAGGTGAAAGCTGAAAATTGGCAATTGATTTTATAACGAGACTCTACCTAACAATTATCCAAGCGGGGAAACGGGCAGGTCGGCAGCAAGTTTCCCATCACAAGAATTCTTTTTAAGTAGATGATCACTCATTAGAGATGTAACAGGGAGCATTGCTGTTCAAGTAGGGAATGAACAGGGCCACTAGGTGGCGCAGGAGATAGTGTGATGGGCCTGGAGTCAGGAAGACCTGAGCTCAAATCCAGTCTCAGACACCTACTAGCTGTGTGACCCTGGGCAAGTCATTTAACCCTACTTGCCTCAGTTCCTCATCTTAAAATGAAATGAAGAGGGATATGACAAACTACCTCAGTACCTTTGCCAAGAAAACCCTAAATGGGGTCACGAAGAGTTGGACCCGAGTGAAAAACTACTTAACAATGAGTGATTGAATGAAATCCTTTGAGGCCCTTTCTAACTCTGAAATGCAGTAATTTTTTTTCATTTTTATTGTTGTTTATTCATTTTAACCACTACATAATGAAAATCCCCCCTCACCTCCCTTTTCCTAATTGGAGGGCACAGTTATCAGCCGTGGCTTAGGCCCCCAAAGAGTGTAGTGGAAGAAGATTTTGATACAAAAGAGTTGGGTTGAGCTCTGATAATGACTACATGTAGGGAGTTTGGGCAGACCATTTAAACTCTGTTTCCTCATCTGTAAAATGGGGTAACAATACCCTCACTATCTACCTCATAGGATTTTATTTTGTTTTATATTTTTAGGTAAACACTATGTAAAGAATAAAGCCCTATGGAAATGGCCTTTATTGTTACACTTTTGTATTTATTGGCTGTATCCCCAAATGGCTCATTTTAGAATCATACGTAATTAATCAGCTTTTTCTGAGCTTAAGTTTTTATTGTGTATTCAATAGCATTAGGAACCCACCTCATCATTTCAAGGGACTTAATCAAAAATATTATATTCTTTTCTAAACTAGTATAGTAAAAAGTCTTTTTAATATATGCTCTCCTCCCTTCCTTCCTCTCTCCCCATCTCTCTCCTCTCCTGCCTCACTCTCCTCTCCCTAATCTTTCCTCTTTTCCTCTCTCCCCCATCTTTCCTCTCCCCTCCTCCTACCCTGTTCCTTTTCTCCTTCCTTTCCCTCTCTCCCTCCCCACCTTTCTCTCCCTCCCACTCTCTTCCTATATCATTCCTTTTCTCCCTCCTCTTTCCCCTTTGCACTCTCTCTCTCTTCCTCTCTCCTTCCCTTTATCTCTGTCTATCCCTCCTTCACCCACTATCTCTCGTTCCCTTTCTTTCCTCTTCCTCTTCCTCTCTGCCACTTTTTCCCATCCCAGTCTCTCCTTTTCTCCCCTCCCCTCCATGCTCCTCTCTGACACGCATCAAAAATCTCAATCTGCTTAACCGAAATCTCACCTGCATCATTTAGTGAATCTAACACTCCCTTTGCAGCCACGTGCCGCAGTGGGACCTGGCTGCTAAAAGACCTCCATAGAAAGGAGATCTGGTAAACTTTGTTGTTAAATGCCTAAATAGCTCCTTGATCTGTGATTATGCAAACAAGATAATCATCTGGCTAAGCTCGTCCTGCAGTTTAGGCAGTAATTAGGTCTGGACTTTCCTTGAAACGCGATGTGTAATTACTATGCAATTTGCCAGCCATCCCAATGAATAGCAAAGCTATATTTTTCCCCACCAATAGGACTTATCTGGAGCCTGTTGCACAGCTAAAGGTAACAGAGATGATGTATCCCTAAAGAAGAAGACTGTTAATTACCCGGTAATTACCGAATCAGGAGGTAATGTTAGCTGGCAAAGGTAACCGCTGTTCTAATTACAACAAGGATCAGGCATATGATCAAGCAGAGACAGCCAATGTTCAGGAGCTGTTTGTTATCTCTGGCTTGGCACCATCCTGTACTGCACGAAGGCAGCGGCAGACAGCAGACCTCACCGCTTTCACTCCAATGACAGAGCAGGTTTAGGAACAGTGCTAGGTCCTTCTGTGGTAGCTTTCTATCCAAAGACAATCCATAAATCCCAGAACAGTTTTTCACTTAACTACCGTCAAGTAAACAGGGTCCAAACAGTGACTGGTTGGTTTGTTCGTTTTTAAGTTGTCCTGTGAACTCCACAACAATTTCCGCAGAGCCAATATTAAATGGGTTACTCTGTATTTGAATGACAATTTTCAAAGGTAAAAACTGAATTTCAGAGAGGTTAAGTGGTCTTCCCCTAAGTTGCTAACGAAAAAAAAAAGGAAACTTTACTAAATGAAGTCAACTCACACAACTTCTGAACAGGAAGGGCCTTCGAAGAATACCTACTTCACCCCCATTTTATAGAAGAGGAAACTGAGTCTCAGAGAAGTAAAATATCACAACCATGGTGATATACATAGTCCGTGATTCCTAGAACATGACCCTATGTCTTTTGACTGCAGGTAAAGGATTTTTTCTTTGGGGGGCAGGGCAAGGAATGACCTCTTTATTAATCAGATGACCCTAGGCATGAAGATTTTAACTTCCCTAAATCCCCCCTAAAATACCATATGTCCTGTTAAATAAAATAAAATACCATATGTCCTGTTTATATCAGCTTAGTTTTTGCACTGAGACACATGGCAATGATAGAAGGGCTCCCTTTTAAAGCGTAGTGTTAAATATTAAATATTTTCTTTCACTTTAATTTTACACTACTCTGCTGGGGGAATGGGAGAAGGAGCAGGGAAAGACTCTTTCAGCTATACCACACTGCTCCTTAATAATCCCAGCACTACATATCTGGAAAATTTCATTTGAACTGACCATCCAGAGGCAGCACCAGGCAGCTGAAGGCAGTCACCGTAGCATTGTCTAAGATTTGGCAGGGGACACCACAGACAGTCGCAGATATGTTCCCTGGAGAAAATCCAGCTCCACGTACATGCAGTAGTCTTCCACCCAGACAGCCTTTAAAGAGAAAAATTACACTTAGTCAACAGCCAAGGCTGCTATCATATGTTCACACCTCTTTTTCTTATATAAGTCAAAACCCAAACCTTTGCTTTCTGAATACATAGCTTCCTACCAATAGGCTCACTGAGGAACCCACAGCAACCCATTCATTCTAGGCTCCCTGACAGGCCAATTGTCTTGCCTAAAGTCACACACTAATGAGTAACAGAGCTAGGATTCAAACTCAGGTCCTCTGATCCTAAATCCAGTAGTATTCTCATTATTCCACAATGTGGGTGACAGAGAATTCCATTTCATACCCACTACTCTGTAGCTGGGTGGCTCAGTGGATAGAGTGCTAGGCCTCGAATAAGGAAGACCTGAGTTCAGATTTGGCCTCAGATGCTTACCAGCTGTGTGACCCTGGACAAGTCACTTAACCCTGGTTTGCCTTAATCCACTGGAGAAAGAAATAGCAAACCACTAGGTGGTGAAGTGAATAGAGTGCCAGGCCTGGAGTCAGGAAAACTCATCTTCCTGAGTTCGAATCTGGCCTCAGACACTTACTAGCTGCATGATCCTGGGCAAGTCACTTAACCTGGTTTGCCTCAGTTTCTTCATCTGTAAAATGACCTGGAGAAGGAAATGGCAAACCACTCCAGTATCTCTACAAATGGGGTCACAAAGATTCTGGCATGACTGAAAAAAAATAATAATAACAATTCTGCAAACGCAAAATCAAAGAATATTGGAGATGGAAAGGACGCACAAGGGTATTAAGTCCTTCATTTGACAGATAAGACCTAAGGAGGTTAAGTGACAGCTAATCAGAAACAAAACTGGGACTGGAATTGGCAATGTTCCATGCTACAAAGTTGGCTGTATAGGCAATGGTTCTGTTCAGCCCTTAAGGTACTATAATTCTCTTCTTTAGCTACAACTGTACTCTGTATCCTCTCAATCATTTTAAAAGCCTTTCTATCCTGTTTAAAGTAAGCATCTTTTAGACTACAAGAGAACAGAAGAACAAAAAACCAACATGGCAAAGAAATGAAGAGAGTATTTCAGAATAACCAAACTGAGATGAATGTATATCCAACACCATAGGAACTATTACAATTTGGTCTCCTGGAGAATCTCATCTTCCTCCATATTGTGTGATTGAAATAAATATTATATAATGAGAACATTATTATATTTAATGTATACATAACACAGTCATGCATATCACATGATTCTGAGGGGAAAATGGGTACAAGTTATTATAGTCTATTTAAATAATAAAGTAATGAGTTCCTGTAAATTACAGTACTTTGGTTTTTTTTTAAAGAAATTAAATCAGATTAATTTGGGAAATTAAAATACAATCACATGTTTATAGAGCATGCACTCTAAAAATGCAGTCCTTTCTATAAAAAACCAATCAAACATAGTCATAAATTCAACATCACAAAGAGAACTCTCAGGAAGAAATTGGGGAAATAACAAACCCAATCACTTTTCAATTTTCCCATCTCCCTCTCCTCTCATCTTTCAGATTGGTGTTAATTTTCTAACCATTGAAAGCTACACATAGAAATCGTTTAACCTCCACTATCGTGGTTAACCCACTCACAGAGACAGAGAGTTTTATGGTATTTATTTGACTTACCAAAGTTACTATAGATTGACGTAATGGTAACTTTAGAGGTGAACACCAATGACGATGAAGCCCAGCCTCTGAGATGGTCATGACCTTTGATTTGATATTGCCCAGCAGGAAGCTGAGAAACTGAGCATTGTAAAACTGTGTGGTTACCCAAGATGCCTATACATGGCGATGCCCCAATAAAGATCTTCATGTTCTCAGCACCAGTGGTTCGGGCCACCATGAAGGTTACAATCAAACCATCAGTTTGAAGAATAAAAAGTAATGCTGGGGTGAAGGCATCGCTGTAACCAATCATCCCCACATCGTACAAGTCCCCGTCTACTTCTATTTCCAGGACAACTGTCCCATTTCCTGGAGGAACAATACACTGGATGAGCACAGAGCTAATATTCACAGTGAGGCAAGGTTGGTGCCCTACCAGGACTGAAGTTGTATTCTTTCCTCTCAGTGTTGTACCTTCTATGGTCAAGAGGCCTCCACCATTGACACTGAAATTCTGAGGGTGATACCCGAGCACCTGAGGAGCAACAGTGAAATATGGAGGTATGGTGCGTAGGCAAGCAAAGCCACTTCTCTTATTCAGAAGAGAGAAGTGATGTAGACCTGGGCCCAAGCCGCTCAACTGACATTCTACCTGAGTTGCATTATAGAAGGTTATATCACAAGAAAGATGGTCATCAACCAAAACCACCAGCTCATCAGGGTCTGTGCCTAACTTTTGACCACCAATCAATATGGTGGTCAAAGTCCCGCTGACAATGGTGGTCAGAGTGTCCATAACAGGAGTTGCCTCTTCCTGCAGATAGAACATACAGTTTCCTTGGCACTCACTGCTTATTCCATTAGCAGTGATTGTGACATTCAGAGCAAGTGATGCTTTAGGGAGGTACCCCGCAAGGCTAACCTGGCAGAGGATCATCTGGTCGTCCCAATTCCAGATGGCACAAGTATGAGTTCCAGAGAGGTCAACCTGCAATAAACTCATTCTGGACTTGAAAGCCAGGCCCACTATAGTAAGCAGTGTCCCTCCACACACTGATCCATGGGTGGGAAAGATGTCAATAACCTGGGGGGACACTGTGAAACTGTGGGGCACAGCAGACATGTCTGCAAATCCCACATCCTTCTGGAAAACCTGGATGGGATAAATCCCAGCTTCAATATTTGCTAGTGTTAAGGAACAGAAATACTGAGTTCTATTGAAACTGAAGGATTGTAACTCAAGGTCACATTTCATGTCCCCCAGAAGGACAATTGATTTAGATATGTTATTTCCTTCCACTTGTAGCTCCAGGATGTCATCTCTGATTTGCCCTTGAATGGCAGTCACAAAAGGAGTCAAAGCTCTATGGTATGTAAAGGTAAAGTCCTTCTTTCTCAAGTCAAATGAGAGATCATGGGGGGCACGGATTTTGCCAATTGAGATTTCTATAGGAACCGTCACAGTTTGAGGCTCTATATCAGGCAAGTGAGGGGCTGATGATGTCTCACACCAGATGGTCTCTTCAGTTGAGTTCATAATGCTACAGGTTTTGTTGCCCACTGATACTGACACTAGAGATGGATCCTTGCTGAAGCCAATTCCAAAAATAGTAAGGGTGGTTCCACCTAAAGGAATGGATGTTGAAAACCAAGTCAGAAACAAAAGATATTTGGAATTGGGCAATCTAAGCCAGTGCCTAGGCCACCAAAGTAATAAAACAGGGCAAAAATTAGATTAAGCATAGTAAAAAGTCATTACATTGTACTTCAAATTTAAAGTTTTTGGAGGCAAACCTATGACTGGATCTCCTAGCATAGAAACTCTCTCCACTGACATGGATCAACTCATCTGTACCTTCTAATCTAAACAGTTGCCTATCTCAAAGTTAAACCATATGCCCAAGGTCACACAGCTCATAAGTGTCAGAGGAAAAGTTTGAACCCAGGGTTTATTACCTCTAAACAGATCCTCCAGCTAATGTTCCAGGCTGCCTTAAAATATTTAGGAGGTTAAATTCCTCAGCTACTTTTAAACACCTTAGAAATATCCACTTCTATACCACTGATGTTGGAATTACAAATCATTCTCATCTATTTGTAAAAACATGTGGCTTTCCCCAGGCCAGACATGTTCACTCCTTGACTATTCTTCCAGCTCTGCTCCTGAGTCTTGGAGCTTCACTCTCCCCGTTCCACCTTTTTAGTTCCCTTTTATGGTAGTCTTCCCCCTTTAGAATGTAACCTCCTTGAAGGCAGGGAGTATCTTTCTGTTTTGGGTTTTTGTTTGTTTTGTTTGTAGTTGTATCGCCAGTATTGAGCATGGTATCTGGCACACACACACACACACACACACACACACACACACACACACACACATATGCTCTCTAGTGTTTTTAATAGGAATGGGTGTTGTATTTTGTCAAAAACTTTTTCTGCATCTATTGAGATAATCATAAGGTTTCTGTTAGTTTTGTTGTGGATATGATCAATTATGCTGATAGTTTTCCTAATATTTTTACTGGCCCTGCATTCCTAGTAAAAATCCTACCTGGACAAGTGCATTATTCTCATGATAAGCTTCTATAATCTTTTTGCTAATATTTTATTTAAAATTTTTGCATCAATATTCATTAGGCAAATTGGTCTATAATTTTCTTTCTCTGTTTTGACTTTTCCTGGTTTAGGTATCAGTACTATATTTGTATCATAAAGAGAATTTGGTAGGACTCCTTCTTCACCTGTTTTCCCAAAGAGTCTATGTAGCATTGGAATTAATCATTCTTTGAATGTCTGATAGAATTCACTTGTGAATCCATCTGGCCCTGGAGATTTGTTTCGTAGGGAGTTCATTGATGGCTCGTTCAATTTCTTTTCTGGAGATGGGATTATTTAAGTATTTTACTTCCTCTTCTGTTAATCTGGGCAATTTATATTTTTTTAAAATATTCATCCATTTCATTAAGATTGACAAGTTTATTGGCATACAGTTGGGCAAAATAGTTTCTAATTATTGTTTTAATTTCCTCTTCATTGGTGGTGAATTCCCCATCTTCATTTTTGATACTGGAAATTTGGTTTTCTTTCTTTTCTTTTTAATTGGAAGCCCTATATATACAAAAACACAAAATATATCTTACACATCACTTGTTCTTTCTTCCATGCTCCTACACTCCACTGTTCACAGACCAAAACATAATTAGAGGAGTAGTCAAATCTCATTATGTTGTTGTCAAGAGATATAACAGCTATCTCAGAGGCTCAGTTAAAGCAAGAAAATTCTCTACAAATAACTGTATACATGAGGAAGATTAGAATCAGAGTATAAGGGCAGCTAGGTGGCACAGTGAGTAGAGCACTGGCCCTGGAGTCAGGAGGACCTGAGTTCAAATGCGGCCTCAGACACCTGACACACTTACTAGCTGTGTGACCTTGGGCAAGTCACTTAACCCCAATTGCCTTGCCCTCCCCTTGCAAAAAAAAAGGAATCAGAGTATAGGAAGGCTGTGTGGTACAAAGGTAAGAGACCTGGATCTAAAACTAGAGGTCCTGTATTCAAAGCCTACCCTTATTACTTGCGTGAACTTAGCAAATCACTTAAACACCCTGTGCCCCAGTTTCTTCATCTATAAAGTAAAGGGGGTTGGATTATATGGCCTCTGAGGTCCCTTCCAACTGTATATCGATGATTCTATTTGACCCATATTATAGTGAGGTACTTTATAATAGGGTTTCCCAATTTACGAAGAATAAGGTCACATTGTAACTAAAAGTGGCACAGTGGATGGAATTTTGGACTTGGGGTCAGGAAATTGTTCAGTCATTTCACTCATGTCCATTTCTTCCTGACCCCATTTTGGATTTTCTTGGCAAAAACACTGGAGGTTTGCTCTTTCCTTTTCCAGCTCCATTTTATAGATGAGAAAACTGAAGCAAACAGGATTGGGTGATTTGCCCAGGGTTACACAGCTAGAAAGTGTCTGAGGCCAGATTCGAACTCAGGAAGATGAGTCTTCCCGACTTTAGACCCAACACTCTATCCACTGTACCATTTAGCTATACTTCAGGAAATCTGGAAGACCTCAGTTCAAATCCTTCCTCAGAAACTTGCAAGTGTATGATTGCAGACAAATCAGGAAGACCTAAATTTGAATCTTGCCTCAAAAACCTACTAGTGTGTGACCCTGGGCAAGTCAGGAAGACCTGAGTTTGAATCCTGCCTGAGACACTTACTAATGTGTAATCCTGAGAAATCCCCCAACCTTCTCTGAGCCTCATTTTCCTCATTGGTAAAACTTGGATAATGGGATATTAAGAGCACCTGCTTCACAAGGTTCTTGGGAGGGTCAAATAACATACAGATATATTAAAGTGCTTAAAGCTGAACGCTCCATAAAAATGTTACCTGTTATTATTAATATTACTTTTACTGTGCAGTGAATTCTTAGAGGCATATGGCTTTTTCTATTCTTGTTGAAAAGCAATAGGTTCAAAAACTTGTTCATTTATATAACTTTCCTGTCCTCTTCCTTTACTTCTAGGTCATGTGTCTGTATCCTGGGAGAACGGTGGAGGCACTATGTGGTCTACAAGAAGGAATGCTGAATCTGGATCTCGGGGACTTGGACTCAATTCCCAGCTGCAGCTTTGGGCAAGTCACTTTGTCTCCTCTGGGCCTCAGGTGTCTCAGCCATTAGATGAGGGAAGTATATTCCCGATGAGATTCCTTCCAACTCCAAATATATGATCTAGGCACAGCACGGTCCCCTTGCTCTTTGTGGGTTGCATGTGCTTTCTCTGACTAAATGGAATCCTTACTGAGCTTTTCCTAATACCCCTTCAAGAAGCCTAGACTTTAGATTATTCCACTTTTTTATGAAGGAGTAAAAATTTTATAAAAATCCTTGAATTTATTTTGCTCATTAATTTGGTGTGTGTCTACAAGCCATCGATCAATAAGCATTTACTAAGTGCCTGCCTACTATGTGCCAGACTCTGTATTTAGGTGTTGGAAAAATAAAGGCAAAGAATCAAATAGTTCCTACTGGGTACAAAGTATGTGCATCACAGGAGGCAAACTAAAAAGTCCAATTAGCTCAATGATTATAAAATTGAATGTCAATGCCAGGGGAGAGATGACCCTAATCTCCTGACTGTATGTCTAAGGCAGGGGTTTATAACCTTTTCTGGGTCATGGACCCTTTGGCATTCTGGTGAAGCCTATGGACCTCTTCTAAGTATAACACTTAAAAAGAAGAATAACACTTTTAAATGAATAAGAGGATTATAAAAGAAACCAGCTATAGAGAATTACATTTATAAAAAAAAATTGTAAGTTCATACACAACAGGTTAAGAGATCCTGGCCTAGGGGCAGCTAGGTGGTATGGTGGAGAGATCAATGGCCCTGGAGTCAGAAAAGCCCGAGTTCAAATCAGGACTTAGACACTCACTAGCTGGTGTTGTGTTTGTACTTCGTTTTCAAAGAGGACCATGACATCAGGAAAATGATGACACGACTTGCAGTTGACTTTAATTTGAATAAAGGAGGGCTGTGCAAGGTCACCAGCCTCACTTTCTCCTCCAGAGCCATCTGGGTCCAGGGGCCAGATATTCATCAGGATGACTGGAGATGACCCAGGATGCAACAGGAGACCCTGGCCCTTTTGAGCTAAGGCCTTTTCATGTACTCACTTAGAGTGAGGTGACACCCATTCAGTGAATAGGCCTCTCACTAGCTGTATGGTCTTGGGCAAGTCACTTAACCCCATTGCCTCAACAACAACAACAAACCTGACCTAAGGCTAAAAACTACATGGGAGATACTTACCCAGAAGGGACCCACAACAAGGCTCAATCCGAAAGACTTTGGTAATATACTGGATTTGAAGATCGACCCTAGAGAAGAAAGAGATTTCAGTGGCAGTTGGACTATACATGGGAAGATTGACTAATTTGGAGTCAGATGACCTGGGAACTGTGCCACCTTACCTGTATCACCTAAGACAAGTCCCTTAAACTCTATGTCTCAGTTTCATTTTTCTAACATGAAAAATAGGAGTGGAGTTGTGGGGAGGATGGCAGGGAGTGACAAGATGACCTATAAGTTCCCTTCTAGAGCTAAATCTCTGACTCTGTGATGACCTCTAAGGTCCTTTCTGATGATGCCCTTGCCATGCAAGCTTCCCCAACCACACCCATGGTTTAGAATGTGAACTTTCCATCTTCCAGAGGTGTCCTGAAGTCAGCTCATACTGGCCTTCCAGAGCCAATTGTTAAATTTTCAGAGTGAACTTTTATACCTCAGAAACGAGGAAAAGCTATAAAGTAGGTTTTATTTATTGTTTTGTTGATTGTCTGGACCTAAGATGAAAAAAATGTTAATGATACAAATTAAATTTTAAAGTATATCTTTCATATTTTTCTTTGAGGAAGAGTCTCTGGTTAAATATTCACCAATATGTGCTTGACCTTACCCCTCTGAGCTGATGTTGATACCATTCATTGTGACTGAAATGCTGTGCCACCCTGTGGGCAAAGGGGGTAGTGCCACCTCCAGACCTTGAGGTCCCTGCTTCAGGATCTGAGCCAAGGTGTCCTGAATATGGACTTTCACATCCAGGTCTGTATAATTTACCAGCGATGTAGTTCCAATGAAAAGTGTCTGATCTCCTAAAATGAGAAACACCTGTTAAAGAAACACAATTTGGGATATAAAGCCTAAGCACTCTAATTCCTTCTGCCACTTATTTATGACTATGCAAAACCACCTAAATGCTCTTTAACTTGTTGAGTTTGAATATATACAACCTTGATTTAAGCTGGGCCTTGAAAGGGAAGTAGGTACTGGGCAGGTGGGTGCTGAGCATGAGCATGAGCAAAAAGAAAGAAAGAAACAAGGAAGCTATTTTGGTAAGGCTAGGGGTGATGAGAAAATAATGAGGCAGGCAGTTAGGAAATAGGGATGCTAGTTTGCAGAACTAAGATGAAACCAAAAAAAGTAAGTTGAGACCAGTTCTTGAAGGGCCTTGAATGCCAAGTGAAGAAATATGAGATTTAGCTGGTTATTGCCGGTAAGTACTTCAAGTTTTCAAACAACGGTATAACTTTAAGATTATAGAAATAAAAAATGTTAAAGGTAGAAGGGACCCTAGACATCATCTGGTTCAACTTCTCCTCCTTTTTTTAAAAGGTAGAGAAATTGAGTCCCAAGGGGTTGTGACTTACCCTGTGTCATGCATAATAATATGTAATGATAACTAGGCAGATATACAGACAGATAGGCAGACAGATAGATAGGCATACAAGTAGATAGACAGAGACAGACAGACAAATAGAGAGACAGATAGATAGGCATACAGGTAGATAGCAGACAGAGACAGACAGAGATAGATAGACAGAGGGATAGACAGACAGACAGACAGATAGATAGATAGATAGATAGATAGATAGATAGACAGACAAACAGACATATAGACAGACAGATAGATAGATAGATAGATAGATAGATAGATAGATAGATAGATAGATAGATGGATGGATGGATAGAGGGATGGATAGATAGACAGACAGACAGACAGATAGGCATACAAGTAGACAGACAGAGACAGACAGACAGAGAGACAGATAGATAGGCATACAGGTAGATAGACAGAGACAGACAGAGATAGATAGAGGGCTAGACAGACAGATAGATAGATAGATAGACAGACAGACAGACATATAGACAGACAGATAGATAGATAGATAGATAGATAGATAGATAGATAGATAGATAGATAGATAGATAGATGGATGGATGGATAGAGGGATGGATAGATAGACAGACAGACAGACAGATAAGCATACAAGTGGACAGACAGAGACAGACAGACAGAGAGACAGATAGATAGGCATACAGGTAGATAGCAGACAGACAGACAGAGATAGATAGATAGAGGGATAGACAGACAGACAGACAGACAGACAGATAGATAGACAGAGACAGACAGACAGATAGATAGATGGAGGGATGGATAGATAGACAGACAGATAGGCATACAAGTAGAGACAGACAGACAGATAGGCATACAGGTAGATAGCAGACAGAGACAAACAGATAGATAGATAGAGGGATAGACAGACAGAGAGACAGACAGACAGACAGATAGATAGATAGATAGATAGATAGATAGATAGATAGATAGATAGGCAAACAGGTAGATAGACAGATAGATTGATGAATGGATGGATGGATGGACAGACAGACAGAGAGGCAGATAAATCAAATGAGAAAATATATAGCTTATAATCATATAATTATAATACTTCAAGACACTTTGAAAACCTTAAAGCACCATATACATTTTAGCTATTTTTATTAGATAGTGCTTTAAGGTTTATAAAGCATTTCACTCACAATAACCCTACAAGAAAAGTGGTACAGGCATTACTTATCCCCATTTTGCAGATGGAGAAACCTAGAGTAGAAGCCAAGTGATTTGCCTGAGGTCGCAAAGGTAGTCAGTGTCAGAGGTAGGATTTGAACCTATCTCCTGATTCCAGTTCTTACATTTATCACACTACACCATGCTGCAGAGACTTGGCTAAAAATGTGCTTTAAGAAGAAAAATCTGGCATCTGTGATGGATAATTTGGAAAGAGAAAAGCCTGGGGGCACTTAGAAAGCTACTATAATAGTCCAGGCATGAGGAACAACCTATTATATGGGTGTTCTACATATCATTTATTCCCATCATCTTCCTCTAACTAGAAGGATTCCTCTTGGCCTCATTTCTCTCTTCCCCTCCCCCTCTCATCAAACCAAAAGTGATTCATCTTGCAAAATATCACCTTTTGTGAATTTTCTAATATACATTTTCCTGTCCAGACCACAGAAAAATTCCAACAGAAATTTTAAGCTTTGAAAAAAACACATTACATTGTATATATTAATCACATGAATTCTTTGGACTTTTGGTCAATTGTCAACTTATTCTTAGATGCCTTTAAGGCACTGATGTAATATATTTATACTTTTCATTATAGGATGGAAATTTTATTAAAAGCCAACCAGAGTTGGTGAGCCCAGGACGGAACAGAGAAGAGTGACTTCTCCATCCCTCTCTCCCTCATTCTGAAGAGTCTATACCACAGAGCAATTCCTCTCACTTTGGTTCCCAGAGGCAGCAGATTCCTAGTTTGCATTATGCTATCTGAATAATATTGAAAAGCTAAAGGACACTTCCTTTTCTTTCTTATGAATTCTGGAGCCCTGAAAAATGAAAAAGACACCAGAGAAAGAAACTGGGTTGTTTTAGGGAAAAGGGTTGATCTTCCATAATAATAACTTAGATTTGCATACTCTCTGTTTATCTGGTATTCTATTGACCATGGATTTGCTAGATGGCAGTTGGTCACGTCTACATCTCTTGTTCTCACTGGCCTGTTCTTTTTTTACCATCCCAAACTCCTTTCCTTGGCTTTCAAGGCCTCTACATCCTGTCATTTTCCTAATTTTTCAGCCTTACTTCAAACTACAGTTATCTGTTCTGACGAGATCGGAGTTGGGAGAGCTGGTTCATTAAAAGTGAAAGAATTCACTTAGACCTTCTCTGTAGCCATTGGGAGCTTTATTGATGCAAAAGCAGTGGGCTAGCTATGGAAGAAGGACTAGCAAGGACTAGCAATTTACAGAGGGATGGGGCTTGTTTCCATAAGGATAGGATAAGGGAGACAAGGGGAAATTTTATGATCCAGGATGAGGGGAGGGTAGACAAGGAATTCCATGGTCCAGGATAAGGGGGAAGTTTTATGGTTACTCAAGATAAGGCGAAGAGAGTCCAGGGCGCCTTCAGATTAGAGAATAAACTAAGAGCTTCACAAAGTCAACCTTTAATATTATTTTTAACTCTTAGGGCACTGTTTGTATCCACATCACTTCCACAGCATGGGGGTTAGGGGCCAGCAGCACCCCTGAGATCTAGAAAATCAGCATAAAAATTTTGGCCCTCCCTTTGTACCAGAGAAGAAGTCTAAATTATTATGGTACTAAAAGATAAAATATGTTAATTTTATATAACACTATACCTGCATTTTATGCATATCTGCGATTCTAAACTTTTTCTGTGTCATCTGCTGGCCTTCTCATATTGTCCACAAAACTCCCCCCAAATTCCCATTAAATTTCTCATGCCAACTGCAATATAGCAAAACCATGATTGGGAAAGTTAGGATGTGGAAAGGATAACTGTACTCCTTTCAGTATACATTATGCCCTAGGCAAACTGGACTATTCATTACATCCTACAAATCCCCACTGTTTTCCTACCTCAGTGCCTTTGCTCACAATTGTCTCCTCCTGGAATGTCATCCCTTCCTTTCTACCCTCACTACACCCATCCCCACCAGCCCTGTCTTTTGAAGTTCTAACCATCCTTCACACTCCACTCAAAAGCCACCATCTCCATGAAGTGCCCTGAACTACCACCACCCCAACTGGAAATTATCTTTTCTTTCTTGGATGTTCTGTAGTATTTTGGAATAACCATGTTCTGATCATGTTCAATTCTGCATTATAGGTACTGCATAGTAATTTAATATTTATTGCAAAGTATTACATATTTGAGTGTGTGCTCCATGTCCCTGACACACATTGGATTGTAAATTTCATGAAGGCAGGGACCATGTGTTTAGTATCGATGTTTCTGCTTCAGCAGAACTTCAGCAGAGCTTTTCTCACAGTAGGGCTTAATAAATGCTTGTTAAATGGATGACAATGCACAATAGTAATCAATGTTTGTAATAATGACACTGAGGCACTTCTAGGTGGCCAAGTGGAGAAAGTGCTATGCCTGAAGTCAGGAAGACGCAGCTTCCTGAGTTCAAGTCTGGCCACAGACACTTACTAGCTGAGTGACCCTGGGCAAGTCACTTAACCCGTTTGCCTCAGTTTCTTCAACTGTAAAATGAGCTGGAGAAGGAAACAGCAAACCAATCTGGTATCTTTTCCAGGAAAACCCTAAACGAAGTCATTAAGAATAGGACACAACTAAAAATGACTGACCAACAAAGTCTAGTATAATTTGTAATCAGGGGCTCTAAGGTTGAATTTCTTCTCAGAATTGTTTGCTCTACATGTGGTCATAGGCAAGTTACAATCTCTCTGAGCCTCTGTTTCTTCATATGTAGGATTCAGTGGTCAGATTGTTGATCTCTAAGGCTGCATCCATCTCTACATCCTGTGATCATATGATATAATGATGTCCAATGTCACATGGTTTTTAACACCAGTATTTTGACAATATAAAAATAGCCTGCATTTTGGATGAATGGATGGAGGGATGGACAGACAGACAGATAGAGATGCAGATAACAAATCAAATGAGAAAATACATAGCTTACAATAATATAATTATAATATTTTAAGACACTTTGAAAACCTTATAGCACCATATGCATTTTAGCTATTTTTATTACATAATGCTTTAAGGTTTATAAAGCATTTCACTCACGATAACCCTACAAGAAAAGTGGTACAGGCATTACTTATCCCCATTTTGTAGATGGAGAAACCTAGAGTAGAAGCCAAGTGATTTGCCTGAGGTCACAAAGGTAGTCAGTGTGAGAGGTAGGATTTGAACCTGTCTCCTGATTCTAGTTCTTACATTTATCGCACTACACCATGCTGCAGAGACTTGGCTAAAAATGTGCTTTAAGAAGAAAAATCTGGCATCCGTGATGGACAGTTTGAAAAGGGAAAAGCCTGGGTGCACTTAGAAGGCTACTATAATAGTCCAGGTATTAAAAAAAAAACAAAAACAAAAACAAAATAAAAAAATAGTCCAGGTATGAGGAACAACCTATTATATGGATGTTCTACATATCAGTTATTCCCATCATCTTCCTCTGACTAGAAGGATTCCTCTTGGCCTCATTAACAGCCCATTTCTCTCTTCCCCTCCCCCTCTCATCAAACCAAAAGTGATTCTTCTTGCAAAACAGTATGCATATTGGTGGAAGGCTAGCCTCGGAGACAGAAGGACCTGGATTCAAGTCTCACCTCTAAGATATACTGACTTTGTGACCCTGGGCACTTCTCTGTTCTCTACGCAACTCTCTAAAATGAGAAGGTACAGACTTGAAGTGGAAGAGCAAATTTCCTTACCTAGAAAGTGCCCTCAATCAATGAAATCACAGGCCCAATCCCTATCCTACCCTTTTGGTACCCACTGATAATCATTTAATATCAATTTAGTAACTTCAATGAGGGCCAGAGCCTGAACTAATCAACCAGAGGAAAAGTTTGGACCTAACAACTTCTTTGTTCTCTGAGTAAACTCAGAGAATACCTCTTCCTATGTGAACAAGCCCAGATGGGGTTGACTTAAGAGCATTCTTTCTTCTGTTCATGGACATTAAGGATGAGACCCTTAACCTGAAACACTATTTTGAATAATGGGACTTTTCCTCATCTCAGTATTTTATGGACATATATTCTGTTATGGTATGTTAATGGTAAAGAAAATACAGATGTCCTGGATCATAATTTCAATGGACATTTTGTCAACTCTCTTATCTTATTGTATTTACAACCCATGCAATTAAGAAATTCCTTTCTTATACTGTGATTAAACATACATGGAGATCATAAATTTTGAGTGACACAGACATGCTGAGTTGGGACTGTCCTGAAATGGATTTAAGCCTTCTCATTCTTTTGTTCAGACAGTCAGAACTTAAACTCTGACTCCTTGTACATACAAGTAAGCTAGCTTCGCTAGCTTTAAGGGAATAAACATTCTGAATTTACATATCACCTAGCTTGTTCGCCTCCTTTAACCAAACTTTCAGGTCAACACCACTGATGAAGATAGGAATAGGTGAGAATAGCTTCATGTTGCTGTCTTTCATCCTGAAGCAGATCGATGACATCATGAGGATAACTTCCTTTTACTGAGAGAAAAACTGGCTCCAAGATTCCAAGGTCAAATAGTGAGTTAATCACACAGCTGTGCTGAGAAACCAGGTCTCCTGATTTCCAGGTAAGCCCCTATTCCTTAAGTTTTTCTGGCCTTCACTACAATTCACCAGAGACTCATCTCTTGCCTTTTTTCTGGACCAAGGTTCTATCAAGAGAAAATTTTTAGAGTGCCATTTATTCTTACCTGCTGTGTTGCTTCTATTTCTGCTCAGGAACAGGATAACTGGATTTAAAGAAGGCATATACTTGAATGCCTCAGGATAAGCTAATGACTGGTTCCTGGTGATGATGGTCACATTCACAAGCCTTCCACTACCATTCCCCTGAAAGTCAACCTTAAAAAAATATGAAATCTTGTCAAACCTCACTAAATGCTTTTGACTGGGGTGAGGGTGGGGGAGCAGATTTGGAGGAGAGGAGTATAAATTGCAGGAAAAAAATTAAAGGAATACATGCTAATTGGTTTCAAATATTGTATGTACAATCATTGAGCTAAGCTACCCAAATGTGGCCTAGAAGAAATCCTTAGGGGACCTGCTTTAAGGAATAGATAAGGATGATTTGTTATTAACATATCAATTGTTTTTATGTAAATTGAAACTAGTAATGTGTTGGGGAATGCTTGAAACTGTCCATTCTCTAAAGTACAGTTATTTAAGCACTCCCTGGGGTAACTTTGTTTCTACTCTTAATTTGTAGAGCAAACCTTTTCTTTATTGATAATGCTACGGTAAACTTCAGGCTAGCCCTTTCCAAATTATCACAAAATCCCAAATTAATGAACCACTCCAGAAGGTTTTGTTGGAGTTTCAAGAAAATATATATATAGATGAAAAAATTCTATTTTTCTTTCATTTTTGGTAATTCAAGATTTTTCTTTAAATAGGTTAGAGATTCATCTATTTGGAACTGCTTGCTCTAACTTAAAGCACGGAAATAGATAAAATAACAAATGAAAGTCCCTTACTAAAAAGGAAAATAATAGAAGATGTAGATTGGTTCAACTTAGGGCTCAGTAATATAATTGAAATGATTCCCTGTGGAGAGAGAACAGGAAGCTTTATTAAATTGTAAACTCTTAGAGGGCAGACAGAGACTATATATAATTAATTCTGTAGGGCTTCCAGAATAGAGTTTTGTAAACATATAGTTGTTGTTGGTTTTATTTTTAATAACATTACTGTGGAATCAAGTAAAAGGTCTTTCCCAGTCCCCCTCCTCCCCTCACTCACTAGTGCCTTCCCTCTGAGAATGTCAATTACAATGTATATCTTCCTTTAACAATGTATATATCCTGTATGTATATATATATATATGTATATGTGTATATATATATATATATATGGTTTTTGTATGTTGACTCTACTGTTGGAATATGTGCTCCTTGAAGGGAACATTTTTGTCTTTAAACCCACAGTGCTTAGCACTATCTGGCACACTATTGGCTTAATAAATGCATGCCTTCTCTCTCTCTCTCTCTCTCTCTCTCTCTCTCTCTCTCTCTCTCTCTCTCACACACACACACACACACACACACACACACACACATATGCTCACACATACACATATGCAACCCACGATCACCATCAAATTTGCAAATACATATTATATCAATTTGAATATGATATATACAGTCTATAATCTATTAGTATTCTATCTCTACGAGAAAAGCCAGGAATAAATTCATAAACAAAGCAAGAAAAAGGTCATGAATATTCAAGTTCACCTTGCATTCTGAGTTTAAATCCTGCCTTTGCTGCAGACTGCATTTTAGGATCCTAGACAACTCATTTAACTTTGTTGATGCCGGAAATCTTCAAAAATAGCATACAATAATGCTTCATTCTTGTTGGTGACATCCTAGTCACATGACAAATGAATGCAAATGCATACTTGGTCATGACAAGTCTATGACTCAATTATAATTCACAGTAAATCATTTTGGGATACCAAGAGAAATTTCTTTTTTGTTCTTTCTCCACTTCCTATCATACATATACATGTTCTGTTAAAATCTAAGTGCCTTGTGAGTGGGGTTTTTTTCATTCTTTGAAATTGCATCCTTAGCACCTACCAGAATGTCTAGCCCATAGAAGTCACTTAAATAAGTGCTTGATGAATTGATATTGGTTCTTTCTTTGCCATCAGGATAATAATCTTCATCACAGTCCTATCCATGATTTTTACATCTATTTCCTCCTCTGTAAAACCAAGGGGTTGTATTATATGCCTTCTGAGATCCCTTTCAGCTCTAGGTCTATGATCCTATGGAGACTGAGTGCCTTAGATCAGATCCCTTGAATATCAATGCAATGGATTATCTTTGGAACTGTCTCTGGTGAAGTGATGTGCCACTCACTACTTCTGCACTGAGTAGTGTAATAAGTAAAAAAGTAGAGACAGTGGCATAAAAGCTATTTGATAATCATTTGCAATATCCCATGAAGCAAGAGAGCTTATAAGTTAGTATTCCCTTCACACCGTTCACATAATGAATAGTGAAACAATAAATGAAGGATAAGAATAGGGTAGCAACCATCAGAGTGCTCAATCTGGCAGTCAATCAATAAGCATTTTGTATGTGGTTTTTTGGAGGCAACAAGGGTTAAGTGACTTGCTCAGGGTCACACAGCTAGTAAGTGTCTGAGGACAGATTTGAACTCAGGTCCTCCTGACTCCAGAGCCAGTGCTCTATCTACTGCACCACCTAGCTGCCCACAATTAGCATTTATTAACCCCTACTTTGTGCTTAGTCTGTCACAGAAAGTCTCTGAAGTTTATATAGAACACAGATGCTAGGACTCAAGATACAGTTTACACAATCATCTCCATTTATTGCCTTAAATAGAAAATGATAGCAGTGATAACAAGAGGAGAAGCTAGAGGACTCTGCTTACCAAGGGCGGGACTTTGCATTGGATTCTTTCCCTGTTTCTGGAGGAGATGTTGATGGGACAAGGTTCAGACCCAAATAACACCAGACTTACTTCTTCCAAACTGGTCCCTTGGATAGTGGCCCAAAATCCTCCTGCAACATCAGTGATATCACCAGCTAAACAGTCAGATAGAGGTCAAGTGATGCCCAACATATAGGTAATGATCAAAACATGGAGAAATTAGCACTCATTAGAATCCCAGAAAATGGTAAAACTGCCACAGAAAATACTTAAGCTAAATGTCAAAATCTTCCTATGAAGGGTGAGATGCTACAATGGATGGATTATCCCCACTGATGAAATATCACCAAGTGAATGAAGTATCAAAGGAATATACACCATTATCTGAAAAAAATGATAAATTCCTATTAAAATTCTCCCTGGAAGAAAGAAAGGGAAGGATAGATTAAGAAATTAAGCTCATATAAAGATAGTTTTTTTTAAGCAGTAACTTTATTTTTTAATATTCCCTGGAATTTTCTCCTACTTCCTTATTCTATCTATTCAAGATCAGCCTTCAGAGGCTAGTTATAGGAACTCCGAAACTTTCCTTCTCTCAAAAACCTTCAATGACTCCCTCATGCCTTTCGAGTAAAACACCAACTCCTCAACCTGACATTTACAGCCCTCACAAACTGCCTCCAAGCTACCCTTCCAACTTTCTTTTACTTCATGTACTGCCTTCCATCAGAACTGGACTACTATCAGTTCATCTGTATGCTTTCCCACCTCCATGAAGCACATCATTTCCCTCTTTACCCCGATTACCAAAGTCCTTTTCTTATAGCCTTTAGCTCAAATGTTACTTCCTCTATGATGCCTTCCCTGATCCCAATTTCCCAGCTGAAAGAAGGTTCTTCCTTTTCAAATATTTCTAAAGCATTTTGTCTAGATCTCTCCTTTGCTCCCTGACAGATTATACTTATTTGTGTATGTGTGACTCATAGTCTTTCCCCTCCCATCTTTAGACTATAAGCTGGTTGAGGACAAGATGTGTCATTTTCGTCTTTTTACCCTATCAACCTATCATAATGCCTTGTACGTGTAAGATACTGCCCCCTCTTTCTTATATTTCTTTATTTGCTGAAAGTGGTAGAAAATAAACATTTTGAATGAAACACAGAGAAAATCAGCATAAGGATAAACACAGATTGTGTTAAAAAAAATTTAAACCAACTCTAACAGAAAAGCAGCCCCTCAGATAAATATTCTGAGAACAGCAGCTTAGAGGCAAAAGTACTGGGTGATGTTAGAAATGGATGGTATGTATTGTTCCCAGCATCTAATTTGAATATGACTATTTTCAGTATTTAGGAGTTTGTGACTGGGAAACTTTGAATCAAAGAACTATGGTGGTAAGAATGGTAAGGATCAAAATCAGAGCGATGGCCATGAAAGTAGATAGGAAGAGGCCATATGGGAGGCATGTGGCTGAGCATTTGGCAACTTATTCAAAGTATGGAATGAGGGAGAGGGTGATTTCTAAATTAGGAAGGAGAAAGAAGGGAAAAAAGTGAGGTCAGAGGGAGGAAGGAAAAAGGATAGGAAGTGAGGAAAGGAAGAATGGGAGGAAAGGAAGGAAAGAAGGAAAGGAAGGAAGAAGAAAGAAAAAAAGAAAGAAAGAAAGAGAGAGAGAGGAAGGAGGAAGAAAGAAAGAAAGAAAGAAAGAAAGAAAGAAAAAGAAAGAAAGAAAGAAAGAAAGAAAGAGAAAGAGAGGAAGGGAGGAAGGGAGGAAGAAAGAAAGAAAGGAAGGGAGGAAGAAAGAAAGAAGCAAAGAAGAAAAGAGAAAAGGGAAGAGAGGAAAGAAGGAAAAAAGAAGGACCCTGTACTAAATATAACAATTAACTACTTGATTCATATACTGTATCATGTTCCATTTTGAACAATAGTATCTCATTTCTTCCTCATGATATTCCTATTAAGTTGATAAGAGCAGGGAGCATGTTTTCTGTCTTAGATGCAGAAAAAATGCAACAAGGCTGAAGGAGGGCACATCTTCTGGGCAAAGTTGAGTCAGAAAGAAGTTGTGCTCCTTTCTATTCTTGTGTTTATAATTTCAGGTGGCAGATCTTTTTGGTTAATAATAATGAAAGATAGAATCATAGAATTTAGAGCTGGGAGTGACCTCGAAAATTACTTAGTCCTTCATTTTACGTATGAGGACACTGAGGCCCAAAAAAGTAAAGTGATTTTCCCAAGACCACAAGACTTGAATACAGATCTTCTGGCTTTAAACTCAGTTTTCTTTACACTACCCCAATTCAACAAGCAGTCAAAAAGTGGATTTGTACAGTCTGGCAATGACATCTAGGCAGAAAAAAGTGTATGACTCACCCAGCTAGATTCAAGCCCTGGACTCCTGACTTGGGGCTCAGTAGCTGTTTTTTTTACTATGTCCAAGACCTGTGAATGCTACTTCAAGGATCTTTCCAGTAGATCACATCATCTCAACGAGCTACAATGACTGACTGATTCTGCCTGATATCATTCTACAACAAACATTACTTATTTAGTGCTTACAGTGTCCATAGCACTGAGTTAGTTCATAACCCTGATGGATGCAAAGATAAATAAGATGGTGGTGCCTTGTGGTGACCACTCAATGGCAGGGGGCCATGTCTAATTAATCTTTGTATCTCAGATTGCTCAGATAAGTCAGTTCCATGCCCATTATTACACATGTGATAGGAAGGATAGAATATATCCACAAATACCTACAAAGTAAAATATAACGGCATAGGAGAGGCTCAAATAAAATGCCACCATCTGAGGTCAAAGAAAGGAAAATCATTCATGACCAGATATCAGCTATGGAGCCCATATTCAATCTATTGCCTATTGTTGTAATTTCTCCTTCCACAGTGGCTCTCAAATGCATACCTTCTTTCTTCTCATATGCCCTAAATCACCACCCTAAATCAAATCCTCATCACCTCTCACCTAAACTATTGAAATTACCTCCTAATTGGTCTCTCTACCTCATCTTCGCTCTCCAAAATATCCTCCATATAGTTGCTAAATTGATTGTCCCAAAGCACGGATCTGACCATGTTACACTTTCTCCCCTCCCTACTCAAACTACAATGACACCTCTAGGAATAACTATGTATTTCTCCATGAGAAATTAAAATCCTTTACAGCCCGGCCCCAATCTATCTTCCTGGCCTTTTCTCACATTACTCCATTTCACTTACTCTCTAGTCAACCCAAACTGGCCTTCTTACTGTTCTTCACGAATGTCATTCCAAGTCTTGTCCCTGTGCCTTTTCACAGGCTCTCCTCCATGCCTGAAATGTACTCCACTGGGGCAGCTAGGTGGTTCCGTGGATAGAGCACCAGCCCTGGAGTCAGGAAGATCTGAGTTCAAATTTGATCACAGATATAGACTAGCTGTGTGACCCTGGTCAAATCACTTAACCCTAATTGCCTCCAAGTGGAGGAAAAAGGAATGTACTCCCTCCTCGCTTCCACGTTTTCGACTTTCTAACTTTCTTCAAAATTCAGTTAAAATATAACTTTCCTCCTGTTACAATTGTCCCCAATGGCTAATGTCTTACAGTCTTTCCAAAAACATCTTGTATTTAAATTGAATATTTTTATTATATAAAAGTATCATTTAATGCATTTTATTTATTACATTTGTGTACATTTTATATACTTAGATGTATATATGGTATCCTCCGTGATAAACTGTAATCTCCTTGAAAGTAGGAACTACTTCATTTTGATATTTATATGCCCAAAGTCTAGCACAGCACCTCTTACACGGTAAGCACTGCACAAATATTTATTGGTTTCATTGATTGATTGATTGATTGATTGGAGGCTTCAGGAAGAAGGTGACAGCTGATTCGCATTTTGAAGGACGGATGGGACTTCAAGAGGCAGAATTGGAGAAGAGGGCAGAAGGGAAAGAAAATCCAAATGCATAAAAGCCCTGGACAAAAACCTGGAGGTAGGAAGCCTTATTACATTTATAGGGTAAGAAGCTAGGGACATTGTTACTAAGTCATTTTTCAGTCATGTCTGACTAACTCTCTGTGACCCCATTTGGAGTTTTCTTGGCAAACATACTGGAGTGGTTTGCCATTTCCTTCTCCAGCACATTTTACAGCTGAGAAACTAAGGCAAACAAAGTTAAATGACTTACCCAGGGTCACACAGCTAATAAGTGTCTGATGCCAGCTTTGCACTCACAAAGAAGAGTCTTCCTGACTCCAGGCCCAGTACTCTATCTCTGAGCCACCTAGCTGCTAGTTAGGGATGGGGGAGTGGTAAATAATCCAGTTTGTCTAGAGCACAGTCATATGTGAATGGAAATAACATAAAATAAATCAAGAAAGCCAGAGTGGTATGTTGGCAGTCAGAATGGGCTCTTAGCACTCAGTTTAATCTAGTGCCCTTGAATAGTTTGGCCTTTGTTTCCTTGATTAGATTGGGAGTCCTTGGTGAACTTCTTGCCTCAGGGGAGGGCCTAGTTTACATGGGTTTGAATGGCATGTTTGGGACATCAGAGGCTTTTAGACCACGTGGGTTTAAGTTGCCTTAGTGACAATTTTAGGTCATGTGGGTGAGTCGCATGTGTGACTCACCCTTAACCCTGAAAAAGATATAAAACCAGAGGTTGGCTTTCTCTTTTTCAGAGCTCTTATCCACAGCCGTGGTGGTGCGTGTGACTCTGGGCCAGCCCTTGTTATGAGCTCCTGGGCTGAACTTAGATGTTGGTAACTATGAATTGTATTGGGTCTGTCTGTTGATGTTTGTAATTTATTTGTATTTTGCTCTGAAGTTCAGGGTGCTGGCTTTTTCCCCTGAGCTAAGTGAATGGTATTTGTATGCCGGATTAAAGTAAGCTTGTTAACTCCTTAATGTTGCTTTCCTTAGTAAAGCAGATCAAAAGAACCTAGGCTTTTGCAGCATGCTGGTAGCATACTTGTTGTTGGGCTTATGTTGGTCTTTCACCCCCACAACAGCTGCTAGCCGGATTGTTGAAACAAGTGGTGACAGATCATTTGGAAAGTCTTGAATGCCAATCTGAGTAGTTAGCCAGATAAAAGAACATTTAAAAAGTCCTACCAAGATGTGTTCATTTACACGTTCATTTAATCAACAGACATTGACCATGAGAGGTAAAATTCATTAGAGGAAATGCTGATATCAGGAAATTAAAAGCTGCAAACCACAGCAGACATTAGGGTGTTCAAACGCATTTGCCAATGCCTGCTAGTTCTCTCAGAACAGCCCCAAAGCCCTATGGTCTGAATATCAATTTCAGGGAATCAAGGAGATTCACGTTTCTTCTCCAAACTTACCAATCTCTGGAGCTACAGAAGGTTCCACTACTTCTAGCTTGGGTTCAATGTTGAAGTAGATGCCCTCTCCTCCACTGACATTGAGTGCAAGGCCAAAATGCCTTACCAGCATCACAACCTGATACTGTCCAATTGGTAAGAAGCTCATCTGGCAGGTCACGTAAGTTTGGTTTGAGAAGGTGACTTCACAGATCTGTTGATTCACCTCAATCTTCAAAGCTTTAGTGTCACCAGGAAAACCAGATCCCGTGATACAGACCACCAGGTTAATGTCGTCATCTGACAAAAAAAAATGAAGCAAATATACCCAATGAATCATTTCCCAATGATTTGAACTCATGAGGATGAGTCCTCCTGACTTCAGGCCCAGCGCTCAATCCACCAAGAATCCATACTGCTTGCGTTTCACAGTTCTTAGCAGAAATGTTGCAGATAAATAGAAAAACATTCCATTGTGCCTCAATCCCTAATTAATCAATCTCTCAGCATCCATTAAGCACCTGCTGTCTGCCAGAAGGGCAGCTAGGTGGTGCGGTAGAGAGAGAGCTGGGCTTAGAGTCAGGAAAACCTGAATTCAAATTGGTTCATGAAGCATCGGGTATGACAAAAATCGGCCAGGACCACTCAGCCCTTCCTCTCCCCCAAGCCAAACCCACACTCATGAGGAAACTCCTTTTGAGTCTAGAACTCATTTTCCCTAAGATTGAATTGAAAAGTTCCTACCATGAGAGTACCAGACAGCTTGAACTAATGGGGTTGATTCTTGGTGGTACTGGAAAGAGCAGGAACCCAAACAGTGAGCAGATATGTCATTGACTCTCACAGTGACCTGGAGAAACACAGCATGTATGATTCAGATGCTACAGGACCATTTTTATGTGAAGCTGATGCTTCCTGTAAAGTCCCAACCCAACAGCCTTCTTCTTACTATTCTCATTATACATGTGTATAGCTGTAGAGCAAGATGTCTTGGTGTACTAGGTATTAGGTGTAAAGTACCTTACTGTTGTTAAGCCCCCCAAGGTGAAGAACCATTCTGTGCCCTCTCCAGGGATATTTCATAACAACAACAATAAGAATAATTAGCACTTATATAGCCCCTTAAGGTTTGCAAAACTCTTTGCAGATGTTATCTTATTTGACTCTCACAACAATCCTGTGAGGTTTGGGTTATTATCCCTATTTTACTGATAAGGACACTGGAGGCAGACAAAGGTTAAGTGACTTGCCCAGGGTCATCAATCTAGTAAATGCCTGAGGCTAGATTTGAACTTTGGACTTTCTGACTCCAAGTCCTGTGATCTAACCATTGTACCACTTAGCTGCCTATGGTCCATAATACTTTTGACTTTGAGGGGTTGAACATTTTAGGTAGTGTTATTAACAAATAAACATCTATTAAGCATTTACAGTGTGCCAGGCACTGTGCCAAGCACTGGGGATAAATGAACAAAAAAGCCAACGATCGTCCCTACCCTCAAGGAACATGTCCTTTGAGACCTCCAGTGACCCCTTAAGGCAGGTAGTACAAACATTATTATCCTCATTTTCTAGATGAGGGAACTCAGGTTCAGGGGATTTAATGACTTGCCCATCTCCTAAGTAGAAAAGCTAGGATTCAGATTTGATCCCTATGACTCCAAATGTCATTCTCTTGCATTAATTTCACACCTGCTTAAAAAAATTCATTGGCTCCCTATTGCCTATGGAATAAAGTCCATTCTTTATATTTTAAAAAGTTTGGCTTTTTAAATCATTGCATTAAATCCCTCCTATTCCAGACTACTTTTCTAGCTTTGTTTCATATTACTGTCTTTGTACTGGCCATCTGCCGTAACTGAAATGTACTTCCTCCTTGCTTCTACATCTTAGAATCCTTCTCTTCCTTCCAGACTCAGTTCAATCCACCCTTTATGCAGGTCTTTCCCAGTTTTCCCTCTGCCCACCCCCCCAAAAGCTAATAGAATCTTCCCAATCCACTGCCTCCCATTTACTCTATATCTTACAAGTACCTCTTTATCTGTGTGTTGTCTCCCCCATCCAAAAGTAAATTTCTTGGAGGCACCCACTGTTTTTGCCTATATTTGCAATCCCTAGTACCTAGCACAGAGTTTGGTATAATAGTAAGCCCTGAATAAATGCTTATTGGTTGAACTATTGATTATTTCCCTCTATAGTACCCCTGTACTTCAACCAAACTGGACTACAGATGATTCCACAAACATATTCCCACCCCCATACCTTCGCTCACACTATTTTCTATACCTAGAATGCTCTGCTAATGTTCTAACCCACCATCAGATGGTTCTAACACACCATGCTCAAGTACAGCCCTTTGACTGAATCTGAACTTCACAGAACAAATCAAATCTCCTTAATAAAAAGATCTGTTTTGTAAAATTTGGACTTAGTCAAAGGACCACACCCAAGGACCAAGAAGGCCACAGGTTCCCCACCCATGCACCATCCCCATCCACCTTCACCTATTATAATTCTAGCCATATTTCAAGGCCCAGCCAAAATGCTACCTCTTCAAAAACGGCTTCCTTGACTTCCCCTAAAAGAAATCATCTCTTACTCTCCCGAACTTCCATAGCATTTTTTTCAATCAACCAACAAAAATCTATTAGGTACCTACTATGTGAAAGTTATTATGCTAGGTAGTAGGGATACAAATACAGTGAATGAAGCAATCCCTTGTGTACCTATTACACTTTCCTTTGTATTGTAGGGTTTTATGTATATGGTTTATCTGACTCATTCAATTCTTCTTCTTCTTTGTATTTCCCGTATTCCCTAACACTGTGTTGCCTAGAGTATGAGGACAATTATATTTGTGAATCAATTAATAAATTAATGGACATCAGTGAGCTACACTTAAACCTGTTTTGCTGATAGAAAAACTGAGAACTCAATCAAAATAACCAATTTTACAAACAGTGAAGAAGCCGGGTAGAGATTAGAAACCACCTTAGGAAGCCCCTCCATTCTCACCTGAGGGTATGTGTTGGGAGTAACCAACATATCTCCAAATATGGGTCCAAGAAAAACACCACCATCAAAAACTACCTGAGTGCTCACAGCTGGATTCAGACCAGTTAGGTTTTCTGCAGAGACCTGAAGTAATGACAAACATTTATAATGACATAACTTATTGTTCTTCACACTGGGTTCAGATTAGACTATTTACTAATGAAGTTTTGGGCATTCTACTTAAGAAACTGTGGTGGCATAAAGGGGGTGGGGGAGAATTGGATGTAGAACTAAAAGCTTGATAGTATAAGGAGTGACTCATGAAAACCCCAGTAGTCGCAAGGAATATTTTGTTTTAAGTGTGATTACATTTGGTGCAAACCACAACCACCTTTCTTTAGATCTTTGTAATACTTTTGTTTCTGGATTGGGATTTTCCTGCTTTTCTTTTTGTGTTAAAATTGTATCTTGCTCTAGTCCCCTTGACCACCACCACCACCACCACCACCACCACCACCCTCAGTCAAAATAATAAGTAAGGTTATATGTAGCCAGTATAAAAGGGCAATAGCAGGAAGTACGATTGCCAAGAAGAACCTGGAAGTCTCATACAAAAGATCAAAGAAGTATAATTTACAAATTATTTCATATATTAACAAAAATTCACATCCTGGTAATATGTGCTGAATCAGCAAAAGCGATCTAGACATTGCTGTCAGGGCCTTTTAAAATAATATGTAAATTCCAGACAAATTCCAGATCTCCACAATTCCAAATGAGCAGAACATCAAAAATTGCTGATAACTTTGAGATGTAACTTAGAAGTTTTACTTATAACTGCAACATGATTTGGATACTTTAAAGGTGGCACAGGTAGAGGTTGGTCTGTTTCTCCAAAAACCCTATAAAAATGAGACCTCAACATCTTGCCCCCAATATTCTTCCAACTCCATCGGGTCCATGCTGCCTAGCGATCGCAATTCTAATCCATGGTTACATGCATGATACTTTCTACAGCCTCTTCCCTCTCCATCCTCTTTGTTGCATTTCCTACCTACTTCACTGTTCCATCTCACACCCCCACACCATCTGCCTGTGTAATCCTCTTCTCCATTTGTCTCTTTCTTTATGGGTTTTTTTTTGCCCCCACCCTCTCTGTGCCTCATTAAAGTGTAATCGCTGCCGCATTTCCTGATGCCAATAGTGGACTTTCCCATAGAGTATCCAAAGAACTGGGTATGCCTGCCCTCATTTCATAATTTTATAAATTAATTATCAATTCACTTTTGAAATCCATAATCTAAATGTTATTCTACTAGAAACAATAACCCCCCCCCACCCATACACACACACACACACACACACACACACACACACACACATACACACACACACCAAGCATTGTATTTGAAAACCATGGTCTAGAGCTCCAGAGGTCATAACACAACAATACCCTATCTATGACATAAAAAGTCTTATATTGACATCCCCAGTCACCATATGACTGATGGATTATTTTATTTCAAAACCTAAACATTCACCTCTAGTTGATTTTGTCATCATTTACATGATATATCGCAAATTACTTCTTTCTGCGTCCCTCTCCGTCTCTCTGTCTCTTTCTTTGTCAGTCTCTCTGTCCCTGTCTCAGTCTCTCCTTTCTTCCTCTATTCCTTTTCTTTCTTTGGAGTATATAAATTATTTTTCAAACTTGCTCCCTCTAAAACATATGCCTGTAAGATTTCCAATTTTTTTTACAGGGGTAGGGATCTCAACCAGTGATTTCAACATGTAGAGAATTCTCAGTGCAGAAACTCCCTTTGATAATGAAGTCCCAACAACTTGTCTTGGAGTGCTGACTTGCCCACATCACACAGATAGTGAGTGTCAGAAGCACTCAAACACATGCACTTTTGACTCGCAGGTCAGTCCTCTACTCAGTATCCCAGACTGTATCTCTGACAATCTAAATCAATCTGCTCAAATTGTTGAAAAATCGCTTGAAATGGAGATGTTGAGCAACCACTTCTCACTGAAGTTAGAAAGGGGAATAAGGGGCTTCAATTGTTATAAAAGGGTACCAATTAAACATAAAATTGAACTTGTTATGGGGAAGAAGAGATATGATTCCATTGCAGTAGGGAGTTCCCATAAGGAAATTCCCTCTACCAATGCAGATCTAAAATTGTTCTGCAACTTAGAATCTCAGGGAATTGCCAGGAGACCTAAAAGCTTAAATGAGAAGGAAGCCCAGAGTCATATCCAGTATGTGTCAGAGGCAGGATTTGAATCTAGGTTTTCCTGCCTTCAAGACCAGCTCTCTATTTACTTTGTCAATTTCTTTCTCTATGAAATAAGGGAGTTGGTGTCTATAATCATATAACACATTGAAAAGAATATGGGGTAGAGTTCCCTAGCTTTATGCAAAGTAACTCAAAGTATCTGCATGGAAAAAACCACAATGGATCCTCAGAATCTCTGCATTGGAAGTGACCTTGGAAGTCACTTTGCCCAATCCATACATAAACAAGTATCCTCATTACAATATATACAACAAGGATTATCTAGACTTTGTTTGAAGGTAAGTGGCTTCTAAACGGTTTTGATCAAACACCTCATCAGGTAAATATATATATATATATATAAAACATGCATATATATACATAAACACACACATATAGCAACCTTCCCATATGTCTGTATTTACTTATTTATAAATTATATACATATACTACTATACTAGTAATTATATACATTATAAAATGTACAAATGGGGGGAAGATGAAATAATATTTGATCCTAGACTCAATAGAGAGCCACTGGAGTTTACTGAGTAGGGGAGTGACATCATAAGATCTGATCTTTAGGACAATCACTTTGGCAGATAAGTAAAGGATGGATTGGAGAAGGGAGAGACTTGAGGCAAGGAAACCAGTTAGAAGGATTCAAGCAAGAGGTGAGGAGGTCTTGATGTAGGTTGGTGATTGTGTGGGTAGTGATAAGGGGACAGAATAGAAAGATAATATGAAAGTAGAAACTACAAGCTTTAACAACTGATCAGCAATATTGGGATGAGTGAGAATGAGGAGTCAAAGATGAAACTGAAGTGGTATAGCTGGGTACCTGGAAAGACAGTGGTGCCCTGAACAGAAAACAAAGAGTTCAGAAAAAGGATTGGTTTTTAGGGGGAGAGGTAATGTCATGAGACTGGTGGTACAGATCAGAACTCATCCATCCCTGCTCATCCTGTGAGACTCCCTTTGGCCTACTCAAAAAGGGGGGGGGGTGGATATGAGACTCTTAGTCACTGATCTCTGCCCCAGAGGGCCAAGCCTTGCCTTCAAGAAGCATCTACCAAAGCCACCAGGTGATCTGGGGGATAGAGAGTGAGTATAATTGCAGGAGAGAGGGCTGTGAAATTTTCCCATTCTGCATAGTTGATGCTATGAGTGCCCAGGTATAAGCTAATTTTTAACTTCCCTGAGGCTGTAACACCTGGCTCAAAAGAGGCGAGGATAAGAAGTGTGCAAAGAAAAGTGTAAAGAAGAACGAGCAGGACAGAATGGGGAGGAAAGAAGTTGTGTTGTAGATAAAGGTAGCATGGTATGTTGGAAACAAGCCACATATTTGGCTATGATAGGGAAGGTAGAATGCAAACCATCTTCTCACCCATAATAGCAAACTACCCAACCATTGGAGTCATGACCCAATTCTCACTTCAGAGACCCCTGCTTCTGAGGGAAGGAACTTGTAAGAGAGCCCCATATAATCTGGCCAGGTATATTTCACTGGTCACATCAAATGTCCACACTGAAGAAGGAACATCATACATACACTGATGATATCGGGCAAATCCCCTGTTTGGGATATCCAGGTGAGGGTCCACACGTGCTCGTAACAGGTGCTTAGATCTTCCTGCACCTTGAAGTCACTGACTTCAAAGAACTGAGCTGCAAAGTCATCACTGCTGCCCTGTAAGAGTTCACGGAGGTCGTGGGCAGAAATGTGCACGGGGATACCTGTGGAGGGATATTTTCAAACAGTAAGCACATAACATGAAATAACTCACCACAGAGGGTAAGGGCAAATGAGAGCAAAAGCCAAGTCTTCTGGAATAGCCCTGGGTGCTCACAGTGGAAATTCAAGAGAACCACTGAGTCCCATTTAGAGTTCCTTCCCACTAAAAAAATGCCATTTCATAGTGATGTTAACTCAATGCCTCTAATCCACCAGGTGGTGCAGTGGATAGGGCATTGAGCCTAGAGCCAGGAAGACCTGAGTTCAAGTCCAGCCTCAGACATTTATTAGAAGTGTGACCTTGGGCAAGTCACATGGCCTCTGTTTGCCTTGGTTTCCTCATCTGTAAAATAGAGATAATAATTGCATCTACCTCCTAAGACTGTTATGTGAATCAAATAAAATAATATTTGTAAAGCTCTCATTACGGTGTTTGGCCTGTAGTAGGTGCTATGTAAATGTGAGCTGACGATGAGAATGATGATCATTATAGTTATTTTTTCAGTTGTGTCCAACTCTCCGTGAGCTCATTTGGGGTTTTCTTGGGAAAGATACTGGAGAGATTTGCCATTTACTTCTCTAGCTCATTTTACAGATGAGGAAACTGAGGCAAACAGGGTTAAGTGACTTACCCAGGGTCACACAGATAGTGGTATCTGAGGCAGATCTGAACTCAAGTAGGTGAGCCCTCCTGACTCCAGGCCAGGGACTCTATTTACTACACCACCTAGCAGCCCACATGATGATCATTGCCCCATCATCATCACCATCATCATCATAACTCACATTTACATGGCATTTAAAGGTCTGCAGTACACTTTTAAAACACTAGTTTACTTTATTGTCACAAAGATCCTGGGAGTTAGGTGCTATTATTATCCCCAATTTACACATGAGGAAATTGGGGCTCAGAGAGGTTGAGCAATTTGTTACACAAGTAGGGAGTCTATGAGGCAGAGGGATCCTAACTCCGAGGTTGATGTGCTATGCAATGTGCCACATCGCCTCTCTCATGGTGCAGAGTGTCAGATGAGACAAACTCATTCAATGCCACCAACCCTGGAATCACCTTTCAGATGTCATGTTCAAGTCTTGAAAGCTTAATTAAATGTTTTTATTTGTGCTGAAAAATCTGAACTGACCTTAGGAAAAATAAAAGAACTGATCACCTTTCGTGTGGTCACACACATCAGCTGACGCCTGTGTTACAGAGCAAAAAATCTGGCTTTGGGATCAGAGGGTTCTGCCATTTCTGCCTGTGAGATCTTGGGAAGGGCATTTAACATCCCTGGGCCTCAGTTTCCTCATCTGCAAAATGAGGGAAGTTGAAATAGACCGGGGTTCTTAACTTGGGGTCCATGAGCTAGTTTATTTAAGTTATAGATAGCCAGACGGATGGACAGATAGACAGACAGATAGATAGGTAGACAGATAGATACCAATGTTTCAAGATCACTGACTTCCTTTGCAATGCTCTTATAACGCTATATCTTATTTTATGCATGGACAAACATTATTCTGAGAAGGGATCCATACGCTTCAGCAGACTGCCAAAAGAGGCCCATGACACACACCAAAAAGATTAAGAATCCTTGAACTAGAGAGGCGCTAATGTCCCTTTTAGCCCTAGACCTATGACCCTATGATCGATGAAATGAGGAGGTTCGGTGAGATATCTTTTAAAATTCCTGTCACCTCTACATCCTGTGATCCCATGACCTACCCTTTATGTTCCCTCATTTGACCTTTACAAGAGTAAAGTAGTTGCTATTATCATCCCCATTTTACAGATGAGGAAATTGAGGCTGAGAAAGGTTAAGTAAGTTGCCCACAGCCACACATCTAGAAAGAGGAAGAATTTGTTCTCAGATTTTTTAGACTCCCAGTCCAGGACTCCATCCACTATGTCACTTTGCTGTCTCTAGGTAAACTGTTATTATTAATTAATCATTATTAATTAATTATTAAATTAATCTGCTAATCAAATCAAATTAAATTAATTAAAAATTTAATATGTTATTAATTAATATGAATATGAATGTTGTTATGAATATATATCTTGAAATTAGACATATAGATGGTCACTATAGATAGATAGACGATACAAATATAGATGAGATAGAGCATTATCAAACCTTTAGTGTATGCCAATTTTAAAAGCAGAAACACCCCACTTCCTCTTTACCAGATATCACTGTCTTGGGAAGATGGATCTGAAAATATCCTCCTAAAGGTGGGCTTGTCCTTTGCAGTCTCTGGATTGTCACGCTGGCCCCTCTTAGGTCTTCATCTGTTTCTTCTTGTGGCAAGTAGCTATCGTATATCGGAGAAAAAGGAGTTAATGGCAAGCAGCCCAAAGCAAGAATCTCTTCCATCCTCAGCAAGCCAAGGAAATTCCCATGATACTTGGGCATGAAACAAACCTGACCCATAGTGATGGCCATGCAGAAATGCTAGGGGAGAAATAAAGTGGATGAAATGACCGGAATCCTTCTGCCCTTCACCTCAAGATGAGTCAAATGGAAGATGCTAGGACCCTCTCCAAAAGAAGGTTATTTAACAGGGGCCCTGGAGCTGTGGGACCTATGGGAAAGAGTGACTGCCTCAGGGAGTTCAGAGTCAGGAGACAGAGTAGCTTATTTGAACAGCAAGGAAAGAACTTTAAAACCCTATTTTAGTCAGTCAACAAGCTAGCTTTGTACTAAGAGCTAGGGATACAAAGAAAGGCAAAAACCTAGTCCCTGCCCTCAAGGAGCTCATATTTTTACAGGGTAGACAGTAAAAAGTATATAAACAAGATATATACAGTGTAAATGGAAGATAATTTCAGAGGAAAGACACTAGCAGTAGGGTGGGGAGTATTGGGGGGTGGGGTAGGGAGTAGATTGAAGGGAAAGGCTTCCTACAGAAAATGGGATAGAAATTGAGTCTAGATGGAAGCCACTGAAGTTAGGAAGTAGAGGCAAAGCACGAGAGCATTCCAGGCGTGGTGGGGTGGGACTGGGGAGGGGGTGACCAGGAAATGAAAAGGCACAGATTCAAGAGATGAAATGTCACATGGGAGGAATAGCAAGCAGACCAATGTTACTGGATTGTAGAAGGGAGTAAAGTGTAAGAAGACTAGAAAGGTAGGAAAGGGCCAGATTGTGAAAATGCCAAACAGAGGAATTTTAATTTGATCCTGGTGGTAACAAGGGGTCATCATCATGATGATTTATGGTGGATTATAACAGTTATTACTACTATCCTGTGCCTTTAGGCAAGTCAGTTCCCCTCTCTGGGACCCAGTTTTTCTCATCGGAAAAATTAAGATATTAGATCATAGGTCTGGAGCTAAAAGGGATATCAGAGGTCATGTAGTTTAACCTTCTCATTTTACAGATAAGGAAACTGAGGCCAACGGAGGTTAAATGACTTGCCTAAGGCTGCACAAGCACTAAGCGTCAGAGGCAGGATTTGAACTTGGGTCCTCTGATCCCAAAACCAGTGCTCCTCTCATCGTATCACTCTAGATTAAATGAATTTATGAACTTTAGAATTAAAAAAATATTTGATCAACTTTATAATTTTTAAAAATCTACTCACAAACATCCATAGTAACTTTAACCTTAAAGACAGAAGGAAGTTAGGTAGGGATCCCTAACTTCCTTCTAGCTTTATGATTAAACAAACATATCTCTTACACCATTTTGGTCACTTTTTTATAACAGCACTATAACAATGCTAATGCGACTGCCTTCCGGGTCAGTGGCTATTAGCCTCTAGTTATCTGAATTCATCCACCCTTCCCTTTTGGGGGGGTGTTTGAGTTGCCGCTGTACCAAAGGACATGAGGTGAGAGTGAATTAAACATAGACAAAATCATGCTGTCAATACCTCCCTGTAAGAGTAGGTCTCCAAGACATGGGAGGTAAGAGAATTCCTTTTGGTTCCAAAAAGGGTGAGGCATCTGGCTTCTACTCATCTTACAGGGGTTTGGGGAAATCACTGTCCTGTAGTGGGAGGAACACTGGCTTGAAAGTCAGAAGACTTATGTTTAAATGCAGGTTCTTTTATTTACTTCCTGTGTGACATTGGACAAGTTCCTTTTCAAAATTCAATGAGGTCATCCTGACGTTGGACCTGGAGTTGAAAGACCTCAGTCTGCATTTATTACTTATGCGAACTTATGAGGCCTCTCTGAGACTCAGTTTCCTCACCTATAAAATGAAGGGGTCGGACTAGATGGCCTCAGTGTTTCCTTCGATCTCTAAATCTACAATTCTATGAAAATAGCATCCTTATTTCTCTGTTAGCCGCATTGTTGAGGAAATAAAGTGCGTGTGGAGTTCTGGTGCCATCTAGTGGTCATTATAGGGAGAACCAGCTTTTTTTTTTCTCCTTAAGTAAAATCAGTTAAAAATGGAAGACCTGGAAATTCTAATAAAGTGGAAAACAGTAGTATTGTGAGCTTCTTGTAAGTCCAGAATATGAAAAAAATGATTTTCACTTTCCAAGTAGTTGAATCACAAAGTAGGAGTCTTTAAGTACTGAATAATGCAATGATCCATCACGGTTCCAGAAGACCAATGATGAAGCATGCTACCCTCCAGACAGAGAGGTGACAAATTTAAAGTGTAGACCTGGACACAGATTGTTTGAAAATTTGTTTTGCTTCATTATGAATATTTGTTAGAATTATTTTGTTCCACTTTTTTTTTCTAATGGGGTTAGAGGGAGAGAGTTGGGAAGCAAAGAGGAATAGGGATAGAATTGCCACACACGCACACACACACACCCGCACACGCACACACCAAAAAAGAAAAGAACAGCAAGAGGATGATTAAAAAATTTTAGATGCATAAAAGAGAACAGAAGGAATCACAGACAAGCAGGGAAGATTTGAAAACAATATGCTAGATTAATTATATACTTAAGCAAAGAACTATACAAAATGGAGATTTATAGTTTCTTATGGAAAAAATAGACAGATAGATGGACAGATAGATGATAGATGGATAGATAGATAGATAGATAGATAGATAGATAGATAGATAGATTCTCCAAAAAATATAAGAATCTACTGAGAAATGACTGGCTTTGGAGTCATAGTATCTGGGTTTGAATTACTGTAGAAAATTGGAAACTAGAAAATGCTTTATGACCATTTCTTGAGTATGTTCTTGAGGGGATTTTTTTGAGGTTTAGTTAGACTCAATGGTCTCTGAAGTTCCTTCCAACTCTGAGATTCTGTAATTCTGCTGCTTCTGTGACCCTAAAAAAGTCAGAACTTTACAATTTCCTAATGTTTAAAGTAAACTAGATGATTTTAGCATCATAGATTTAGGGCTGAAAGGTCCTAGCCCTCATTTTAGGCAGTTAGGTGGCACAGCAAATACTCAGGAAGACCTGCGTTCAAATTTGGCCACAGACACTTACTAGCTATGTGACCATGGGGAAGTCATTTAACCCCATTTGCCTCAGTTTCTTCATCTGTAAAATGAGCTGGAGAAGAAAATGGCAAAAGCCACTCCAGTATCTTTGCAGAGAAAACCTCCAAAAGGGTCACGAAGAGTCAGACTCCACCAAAACAACCAACCAACAATGGTGCTCATTTTATGGATGAGAAGTGAAATGGCAATGAGTGACAGAAACAGAATTGGTACCCATGTCCTTTGACTCCAAATCCAACTGTCTTCCCATTGCTACACACTATTAGCTTTGGGATCCTTTCAATTCTAAATCAGTTGTCTCAGTGGTAACCAAGAAGGTCAGTTTCAGGAGGGGGGGACCAGCTGATTTCTGCATCCAAAGAGCCAGAATCACAGAATTAAGAGTTGGGAGGAACCTCAGCAGTCCCCTAGTCCAACCCACTCACTAAAGGAATCTCCGCTATAATATGCCCAACTAATTGTGAACACTGAGGAGGCACAAGGAAATAAAGGCCCTTCCCTACCAAGGCTGAAAGAGAGGAAGTTCGCTGCCACAGCCTGCCAGCCATAGGGTTATGTTGTAGGTTGGTGGGACTCCAGTCACAGAAAAGGATTCGATGAGCTTCCCCCCTGGCCGAGCTGTTCTGGAATTGATTTGGGAAACTGAAAGAAAGGAAAAAGAAAATAAGCTTCACGAATCAAAAAGTGATGACGGATGGGAGAAAGACCCTCGTGGGGATACCGAGTTCCAAACCAATCAGTCAGTCAATGAGCATTTAATGGGGATACAGAGAAAGGGAAAAGAGAAAATGTCCACATAAAACATGGGTTCCCCTCCATATATAACCCTTACTAATGCAATCAGAGGGTGCAGTGGATTGAGTACCTGGCCTAGAGTCAGAAAGACTCATCTTTCTGAGTTCAAATCTGGCCTCAGACATTTATTAGATGTATGACCCTGGGCAAGGCACTTAACCTTTTTGCCTCAGTTTCCTCATCTGTAAAAAGAGCTGGAGAGGGAAATGGTAAGCCACTCTAGTATCTTTGCCAAGAAACCCCAAAAATGATCACAAAGAGTTAGACATCACTGAAAAAAAGACTGAACAACACTGTAATTGGAGGGGAATGAAAGAATGAAGTGCCTGTGGCACCTGACAGGTCAATACCAAGAGAAAAATGTGAAATGAAGTTTCTATCATAACCAGGCTAAGACACATTAAGGTCATAGTTGAATGACTCTACTGCCAAGGCTTTCATAATGGAAGCATAGAAATGAACGTAATCAACAAATAATTTTTTTGATGGCCTGTCCTCTCTTCATTCTACCTCCTCCTTACAATTTCTGAGAATTCTGTCCTGAACCTGCTCAGACATACCAACAGAGGACGTTGACTTAACATAACAGAATTCTGGAGTGTTTGATCAACCAAAAAGTACCAGATTGGTCTTAATGTAAGCTCCTTGGGGGTCGGAATGGTTTTATTTTTGCCTTTATGCCCCTAGCTCAAGTACGGTGTCTAGAATACAGTAGGGGCTTAACAAATGCTTCTTGGTTGGTTGATTGATTGATTTATAGGCCAAACTTTGCTTCCTAGAAGTAGCATTCCTAAAACATAGGCGCTAATTATAACCATTGTCATAGTACCATAAGTAAAACTTAGGCCTCTCTTGTCTTCTAGTAGTCCAGAGGAAAGTGACAGAAACCCAGCCTATTTCTGATGGCTGTGTTGCTGCTGCAGAAGGCAAGAGGTGCTATTCAGATTCAGGTGCTATTTGCATACCTATTCCAAGTCCCTTACAAATAAGAACCTTGTTGCAAACCACCCCCTCATCTCTCTATCCCTTACTCTCAGCTCTATCCCTGAAGCTGCTGGGAACTTGGACCTGGAGGACATCCCTGGGATCCTCTTCCCCAAAGAGATTCAACCTTGATTGATGACTCAAAGGCTGTAGCTTGAAGCTTCTAAGGTGGTGAAAGGCAATGTGTTGTAGTGGATAAAGAGATAACCTTGGACCTGGTTCAAGTCCTGTCTCTGACACAAAGTAGACAGTGGACAAGTCATTTAACCTCTCAGGGTCCACAAACAATTCTTGAAAACTCTAAGTTGGAGATGAGATGCTGCCATATTCAGGTAGAGAGAGTACCCTACATCAAGCCCCAGGGCAAAATTCCAGAGTAAGACTGTGACAACAATACTACTTGCCACTACTGTCACTGTGTAGGAACAAAACCACCAGCACACAACATAGCTGTTCTTTGATCTGTTTTTCTAAGGAAAGCAATTTTAAGGGGTTAACAATCTTACTTTAATTAAACATGCATATATCATTCACTTTGTTCAAGGCAGAAAGTCAGCACCCTGAACTTCAGAGAAAACACAAACAGAAATTCCAAGCAGAAATTATATAAACAGAGCAAATAACACAAATCAGCAGACAGGGCTTCTATCTGTCCATAGCAATACATACATAGTTACCAGAGACAGAAGCACCAACATCTGGTTTTTCAAAGCCGAGGAGCTCCGTAACAACTACCCAGAGTCTCTTCTGGCCAAATCACATGAACACTCTTTGAATGAGTGAGCCCCAGAGCAAAATGCTAACTTCAGAGTGTATATATACACTTCTCCAGGGTCAGAGGGCGTCACAACCATACGACTCAAACCCATGTGACCTAGGCCTTCCTGTGACTCAAGCAGATCATCAAAGACTCTTGATTCAGTTAAAGACTCTTGATTGAAACAAAGGCAAGACTCAATCAAAGGTACTCAATAGCCTTAGTGTTGAAGAACACTCAAACAGAAAACAACAAAAAAATCCCACCCTGCTTGCCATTACAGAGGCCAAACCAGATTAAAATGTAATTAGGAAATATTTAACAAAATAAATAAAAATATAACAGAAATAATATTAATTTATGATTTTCTAAGTCAATATGAAACTGTAGTCAGTTTCTATTTGACACAGCTGCCCTACACCAATGAAATCATGGAACTCCTTGTCCAATAAAAAGTTTATTTATATCTGTATATTTGTATATGTGATAGAGAGAGAAGGGGAGGGGAATAGATAGATAATAGAAAGATGGACAGGTAGATAGATAGGTAGGCTGATAGAAAATATCTAGCTAGCCTTCAGTCTATTATGTCCCAACCTGACACTAGCAGGCTGTGTCCTCATAGAGGATACTACTCTGTGGATCCCCAATTCTCAAGTTATGGCACATAAGCCCCAACTGGTTATCTTTAATTCAAACCACTAGATATGAATAATTTAAAGCAGAGGTATTGACCAACATGATAAAATAAGAACAGTGCTACAAAGCATTGGCCCCATTAGACCATCATGGAATGTATTCTGCAACACATATATACAATATCATTGAGGAGAGTAAGCATAAACTAAAAATCACTGATGATG
This sequence comes from Trichosurus vulpecula, assembly GCF_011100635.1. Classification (NCBI taxonomy): domain Eukaryota; kingdom Metazoa; phylum Chordata; class Mammalia; order Diprotodontia; family Phalangeridae; genus Trichosurus; species Trichosurus vulpecula. The sequence continues at coordinate 229,408,525 of NC_050579.1, read as the reverse complement.
ACGTAGGAAATGCATGAGGCCAAGGAAATTCATGTCTCTGGCACTGCAGAGCCCTAATATCGTTTCTCTTCTTGGGTCATCCTCATCATCCTCCCCACTAGATGCAATGTCTCTATTGGACAGATTGCTGAGCAGGGCTCTCTGGGCCTGCTTCTCTCCATAACTCAACTTCCAGCTGCCAGGGCTAATTTTCCCTTCAATATGTGATCAGCTCTTTTTTCTACTGCCAGGAATCATGCTTCTTGAAGGTGCTTCCTGTCCACACTAGCTTTTTTGCGCTCTCTCTCTCTCTCTCTCTCTCTCTCTCTCTCTCTCTCTCTCTGTCTGTCTCTCTCTCTCTTTCTCTCTCTCTCTCTCCCCCATGCTGGATGCAGTAAGCTTCCTATTTGTGGGTCAATCCATTCATCGAAAGATGTCATGGTCAATGCAGGGAAAAGAGAGAAATTTTCTCTCCCCTTGCTTCTCTCTGGGACAGAGCCAGAAGTTATACTCCCCACAGCTGATTCCTGCCTCAAATATTCCTTGACTCTCTCTCCCTTAAGGCTAACAAACTTATTTTTTAAATTTTCACCAGGGATGTACCCAGTCTTCAGCGAACTATTGACCAGCTGCCCTTCTAACTACTTCAAGAAAATCTCTTAACACTCCAAAAGAAGAGAGCAAAGTAGGGGTTTCTTTAACACATTAACATCTCATTATCTCTTTTATCTACCCCTAATTTCTATCAATTAGATCACCTGAGCTGAGAGTTGAAGGACTCCATACCTACATGTAGAAATATGTTTATAGGTGGGAAAAAAATCAAAAGATTTAAGAGTGCAGCCTGTCTTTAGACCAATACAGCATTATTTACTAAGTAACTACATTTTAGCCAGCACTATGACAGGTACAATAGAGATTATGACAGGAACGGAAAATAACATCCGCACTCAATTTTTCACCTTCTACTTGGAAAGACAAAACTTATCCTAGCAAATTCTGTTGATGGCGCAAGACTCTATGATTCAAAACTAAATTGAGTGGTACAAACCATTGGCAATATTCCTGCTATTATTTTGTTAGTTATGAGCACATGACTGACATGTGCAGTGTACTATAAAGACTAAGTGTATATGTAGAGCGTTTACTGTGTAAACCAAATGCAATTTCAGACAAAGTTAATCTGACATATATAATGGGATATGTGTTTACTTGGAGGGACAAGACAAAGAAGAAGAGACAAAGGAGACAGAAGGGCAGGAGAGCCAGAATTGCCCGTTGTCATAGATGCCAAGGGAGGTATGAGGTTTCTTGTAACAGGATCTAGGGGATAATTGTACTGTACAGTAAATAGACATAAATAGCAAATACGATGACTGTAATTAGTATTACACAACCCAAATAATTGTTTCCTTAATCTCTTTTCTTTATGTCAGTTTTCCTTATGTATATGTATAATTAGTGACAAGGTTGACAGTTCCCCTTGATTTCATTCAATCTTCAGGGTCAAAATCACATAAATATTAAGAGATAAATGTCCTGGCAGGGTTTCTGTGTTCTTAATTCAACCACCTCTAGGCCCAGAGTGAAATCCCATTCAATCTCATTTGGACTCCTTACCTAAACCAATCTGTCCTACTCTATGCCCTAGACCAGGTGACCTAAGGACCAGAAAGTGGAGGCAGCAGACCCAGAAGGCCATAGTCTGCCTACTAACCATAATCAACACACACAATTACATGGGAGAGGTAAGGGGAGAAGGGAGTTGGGGAGAGACAGGGATATGCTGCTAAATATTTGACAACCTGCTCTCTGGAGGAGAAATGCAGCATTGACACACTTTTAAGTTTAATTTGCATTATTAACATTTTCTTTACTTTCTTAAATCTAGAAAATCAAGCCCTGATTTGCAGTATTTATAGATTTTTCAAGGTATAGGTCTTCACACTGAAAATTTAACAATCAGCTCATCTCCCATGAGATAGTTAGAGATGGCTCTAGCACAGAGATGCCCAATTCACATCAGCATGTGGCCTTGCAAAACTCTTGAGTGCTACCAGAACCAGATTAAAATGTAATTAGGAAATGTTTAAAAAATAAATAAAAGTATAATACAACATAGATGATGTTAAATTTTGGTTTTCTAAGTTAATATGTGGCCTGAAGGGATCCAATTTTACCTTACTCTAACACATCCCTAGGAGTAGGGGAGAAAGGGAAAGAAAAACTCAGGAGATGGTATTAGAGTCCATGGAAGGGGAGGCCATATAATGAGGACAAGTTGGGAATCTCTATCATCTGGGGAAGAAGGAAGATTTATAATTAAGGGAGAGGTTGAAAGACCAAAGGTAAGAAAAATCCAGGCCCCTAGCTGTCCTTTCTGACCTGTTCCACTTTCCCAACCCTCAGGGACCTTAAGAGGACCAGGTTTAGTCAGTCAAAGCTGCAAATAAAGATACTCATGATCTATTTTATCACAATCAACAAATAAAGCAATAAAAACACCCCCCCCCATCTGATTGGGAAGCAGTTTTGCATAATGGGAAGCTTCAGGGCTAAAATTCCAAAAGACCTAGGTTTGAATCCTTCTTTAGGTATTTCCTAGCTGTATGACTTCATAAAGTCTCTCTGAACCTCAGTCTCCTTAGCTTTAAAATTGAGGATATTAATAACACTTACCTCACAGAGTATAGAGAAAATCAAATGAGAAAAACATAAAATGCTTTGCAAACTTCAAAAAGCTATGTAAATGTTACTTAGTTATTATTATCTGTTCTGGGCTGCCATAAACTTATTTAACAGGATTTAATTCCATAACTAAAGATTTTAAAAGCTCAAAAATGCACACACCTGGAGAGTGAACACATGGTTGCGAGTGAATTTTAGTCAGTGTGTAAATAGGATCCACCCTTTCTTCTTTGAAAGGAGTTAGGAAAAAAAGGGCAAGTATCCAGTGTCTGAAGTGGGAAAGGGGATTTCATTGAAGAAGAGGTTGGGGAAAGGCAGAAAGGAGACACTGAATATCAACTTATTAAGGCCTTGATTTATCTTCAACCACGACCACCTATTTCTTTTTTCTTTTTGTCTTTGAATTCTCCTTGCCCATCACAGTACTTAAGCATAATAGGCTCATACACATTTGTTAAATTTAATTGAACTGGAACATACAAAATTTGTCCTCCTCTGTAGTTAGGTAATGAAGCACAAAACTAGAGGGAATTCATACTCTGTATGCCCTTCATGTCCACTGTCAATCTTATCAATTCTACTTCCACAACATTCCTTGCATCTGTCACCTCCTCTCTACTTTTGTAGCCACTGCTGTAGTTCAAATTTTCCCAACCTCCCTACCCTTTGCTAATGCAAGAGATATACTGATTATAGTGGAGGGCAGTGGGGGATGTTGGCCGCCTGTTAATCAGCATGTCTGAGAGCAGACTCCCCTTCTTTTTTCTGAGAAGGCCTTTTTCCTGTGTATCAAAAACTTCCAGACCAGGTGTGGTTCACCAGGGATGGGGTCCCTGGACCCAGACGTGGTCTTAGATAATAGGACTTTTTCTTATGGATATCCTTGGCTGAATCTTCAACTCACAACTTTTGTCAGCTCTCTTAGCAATGGAGAAAATTCCTTTCTCATGCCATGGAGATCATAAAATTTGATGCTGACAGCCTGCGATGAGACTAAAAGTACTTTATGGCTTGGCATTTCTTCACTAAATAAAGTATAAAGAAAATGAAGATGAAAGGGGGGGTTGAAATGTGGAAATGAGAGCTATAAGCAGGGGTGTTGACCCACGTGGGGGTGGGGGTTAGGTGTTTTTGGATAGGCTGTGAACCCTGAAATGCCTAACCAATGGGATACAGGGAGTGAAATGGGAATCAGGAAGTCTTAAAAGGCTTTGTAATTGTCTGAAAGGGCATGTCTCCTTATGGGTCACCCGGATTCTTGCCATCTCTGGCAAGAGAAAGATTAATAAAATCTTTCCTTAATTCACTGAGGGCCATGTGGTGTTTTCTGGTAAGATGATTATTTCTCACACAAGGACTAAGGCAGATATAGAAAAACAGAAAATGGCAAAGGACAAATTAAAGGACTCTCATCCCTACAATTCAGTCCTAACATTTTCTTATGGGAATATGGAAAGTGTCTGTGACTTTGTGAGCACGGGGAACTCTTGATACAGGACTTTCTCCACCAATTTACCTAAAAGAATTGAGTTGCAGATTAGGAGCTAAGTTTTACCTCATAATTTCCTAGGACTTTGGGTGCACATTACTTGACCCAATAATTTTGATAAGCTCTATTTTGTGATAACAATAGTCATGCTCATGTGCTTCTACTGACACTAAGCTGACTCAGAAGTCAGAACTTGAGGATATGAGAGCGAATTGAGCTGGTTTCCCCACTTTTAGCTGGTTCTCCATCAGTTGAGTGATCGATTTCATGCCATATACATTTCATTTCTTTCTTTTGTTGTGCTTTGTGTTGCTAGGTTTATAAGAATTAATATTAGAACAAGAAAATGTGCAAATGTATCTCTTTAAGAGCATGATTCAATGACTGGTAGAGATACCATAGCAATGGTATGAGAAAGTAAAAACCCTCAAGGATCATTCAATCCTACGATGAAACAGGATCATTCACACCAAATGGCAACAGACATTGTAGACAAAAAACAAAACACAATGCCAAGAGAGGATAAACTATTGCTACAAAATATCTTAATTATTCCTTGGAAAACAAGCAGGTAGAGTGACCAGAGTGCTGAACTTAGAGTCAGGAAGACCTGAGTTCAAATCCTTCCTCAGACAATAGCTGTATGAACTTGGGCAGTGTGCTTAACCTCTCTCAGCTTCAGTTTACACGTCTATAAAATAGGAATAATGATAACGCAACTCCCTGGGTTGTTTTGAAGATCAAGTGAAATAATGTGAAAAGTGAAGATCCTAATGAAATATGTAAAGTGTTTTCTAAACTTTAAATTGCTACATAAATGAGAGCTATTAGAGTATAGCATATGCTTCCTGAAGTTGGAGAGAGAGAAAAAAAAACAAGAACAGGGGAAAAAATAGCTGCCAATCTTTACATAAAGAAAAAAAATGCTTGCAATGTGCAAGATAATACAAAGACTGGAATACTAAATATTGGGAGGGAAGCAATGTTTTTGGATGAAACTTACTTTTTCATTCACAGTACCATTGTTAGGAGAAATGCAGGTAAGACTGTAAGGTGGGTTCATCTACTGTAAAACACCCACCCAAAAAACTATTTTAAGGATTTTTTACTTCCAGCCGAGCTGCAAGTCTGGTCCCCATTGAGAAAATGACGAACTCTGAGAAATCTGTTGATATACCGACAAACAGAATGGTTATACAATTACAGAAATTCCCAAATGGAGATGGAATGTTGCAACTTAGCCATATACCATTCCACATCACTAAAGGCTGAGAAGTTTATCCAAGAGGAGACAAATATGATTTGATGGCCTACGATCTAACCTGATTTAGACAACATTGAAAATCTAATCAAGACTTGACCTGAGAAACTGGACTCGAAGGTACTTTTAATGTCCAATTGAATTAAGGTTTAGTTTCATGGTGAAGAATTAAATAAAGGTTTCAAAATCTTGTTAACTCAATGCCAAATCTCGGAAATAGGTGATTACAGAAAAATGCTAACCTATTGCATGGTAAAAGTTTCTGTTTTTAAGATGTAAAAAGTTGTAGCATTTAGTATAAGTCAATAGCTTTAATGGTTTTACTTTGTCCCAGTTAATTTGCACAACACCGTAACAGTGAAGGGCTGCCTGAAGCACACAGGCAAGAAATGTCAGAGGTGGTACTTGCACTCTAAGCCTGACATTCTAGCTATTATGCCATGCTGCATTTCTAACAATTTCTTAGAAGTAAGATGATAAGGACAAGGGTCAAGGGAAGACAAACTAGGGAGCCTCTAGTCTCTGCCACTGTATTGATGTTCAGTCATCTTTCAGTCATGTCTGACTCTTCGTTACCCCATTTGGGGTTCTCTTGGCAAAGATACTGGAATGGTTTGCCATTTCCTTCTCCAGCTCATTTTACAGGTGAGGAAACTGAGGCCAACAAGGTTAAGGGACTTGCCCAGGGTCACAGAGCTAGTAAGTGTCTGAGGCTGGAATTGAACTACTGAACATGAGCCTTCCTGATTGTAAGTCCAGTGCCCTATCTACTGCATCACCTAGCTGCCATAACCATTATAAAGCATATACCATTCCTTTCTTTTAAACTATAAAGTACAAGATTCATGATAATGTTATAGATCTAAGCTAGAAGGAACCTTAGATGTCATCCAGTCCAAACACCTCATTTTTCGGTTGAGGAAGTTGAGGCACAGAGAAGTTATGATTTGTCCACACAGGTAGTAAATAACAGAAGGATTCAAATTCAGGCTTTATAATGTCAAGTTCATTCCTCTTTCTATGGGAGGTCACTGAAATGATCTATACCATCAGTTGTCAGCCCTCTTTTAGGTAGCTTCATTTAACTGTTTTAGCGCATATAGTCTAGGAAGAGGAAGTAATTTCTATTTGTTAGGTGGTATCTCCAATATCAAAATAAACTATATAGGTAAAAGAAAAGAAAATAACCAGTAACAAGTAAGGTAGAGAAAAGTGTTTGACAGACAGGGAAAGAGACTGGAATTTGATAATCACCTGCTAAATTTCTATCTGCAACAATAATTTCATCTATGTAGAACTGACTCTTCTCGCGGACTTGGGGAAACACATCGATCTGTTGCACCAGCACAGGGGAGTTGGCCAGATGATCGTGGAGGCCCTCAGAATGACGCACACATGTCTCCCAGATGTCATTACAGACAAACTTCCAGCTGAAAAACAACAGACAGGGTGCACACATGATAAGTAGCAGAGGTGGCCTGAAGGGTGGCTTAGAAACCCCTCTTCTTTGGGAATGGGCAGACTGAGTTTGGGAGGGTGGAATTTAAGCAGTAATTCTCAGAAACTTCTGGTCTCCAGATTACTTGGATGGGAAAAAGATCCCTGACATCAGGTAACCTACCAAATTGTCGACCAGTGAGGGAAAAGAAGTCTTCTTCTAGCAAAGGTTCTTAACCTGGGATCCATGGATCTGCAATAGGTCCATGAATAGATTTCAAAGGGCATCTGTGAACTTGGATGAGGAGAAAATCACATCTTTATTTTCACTAACATAACTGGAAGTGTGGCATTTTCTTCTATTGTGAATTTTAAAACAAACATCTTGAGAAGGGGTCTATAGGCATTGCCAGGATGCCAAAGAGGTCCATGACCCCAAAAAGATTAAGAACCCTTGCATTAGAATGCATGAAAAGAAAGGCACAGTTTTTTGATGAGATGCCACTTGAGTTAGTCATTATTGATTCATGCCTGAAACAAGAGTGAATGCCTTCATGCTGCATACTCTAAGAGAGCATAAATAAGCATTAAAGGTCCCAGCCCACATGATACATGAAGTACTCTTGAGGACTACACTTTGGACATTCATCTCAGACTCCCATTTTTTAATTTGCACAATAGTTTACCATGGGTACTTGTGCCCGACTCTCTATTTCACCCCTCTGTGAATGTTACAAAAAATGAATCAAGCAAGCATTTATTAAGCACCTTGTATGTACTAGCCACTGTGCTGGATGCTGGAGCTGCAAAGGCTAAAACAATCCTTGCCCTCAAGGACCTTACATGCTATTCGGGGAAACATTATTTGGAGTCAGAGGGCCTAGGATCACATCTTGGCTCTTTTGTTTACTACCTATGTGATCTTGAGGAAGTCACTTCCCCAATCAGGGCCTTGATTTTGTTATCTTTAAAATGAAGAGTTGGACTAAATGGCCTCTACATTTTCATCCAATTCTAAATTTAAATTCTATTATCTTACAATCCTAGGCAAAATATCTGCAAAGTAAATACAAAGGGAATGGGGCAGGGAGGTACTAGCAATTGGGAGGGATTGGGAAGGACCTTAGGGTAGTTGAGTTAAGCTTTTGAGGAAGCTAGAGATTCTAGAGGGGCAGCTAGTTGGTACAGTGGGTAGAGTGCCAGACCTGGAATCAAGAAGATTCATCTTCCTGAGTTCAAATCTGACCTCAGACACTCACTAGCTTTGTGTCCCTGAGTGAGGCACTTAACCCTGTTTGCCTCAGTTTCCTCATCTGCCAAATGAGCTGAAGAAGGCAATGGCAAATTGCTCCAGTATCTCTGCCAAGAAAATCCCAAATGGGGTCACAAAGAATTAGATACAACTGGAAAAATGACTGAAGAAATTCTGGGAGGCAGAGGTGAGGAGAGGATGTTGGAATTCCACCAGGAATGCTGAGGAGTTCCACTACACTACCATAAGCCAGATAGGGGGACAGCCCGTATAAAGTCGGGGAGATGGGAGATGAATCCCCATGTTCAAGGAACAGTGAATAGGCAAGTTTGATTAAAAAGTAGAGTTCATGAAAGAGATTATTGTATCATAATCATGGAAAGTAAGGCTGGAGAAAGATTGTAAAGGACTTTAAACATCTGAGAAATTTTTACTTCATCCTAGAAGCAATGAGGAGCTATTGGAGTTTTTTGAGCAGAGGAATAACATGGCTGAGCTTGTGCATTAAGAAAATCAGTTTGCCAGTTGTGTGAGTCTGAATTAAATAGGACAGGAGTGGGGAACTTGCGGCTTCAAGGCCACATGTGGCCCTCTAGGTCCTCAAGTGTGACTCTTTTTTTTTTTTGGAGGGGAGAAGACAGAGCAATTGGGGTTAAGTGACTTGCCCAAAGTAACACAGCTAGAAAGTGTATCAAGTGTCTGTGGCTGGATTTGAACTCAGGTCCTCCTCAGGTCCAGATCAGTGCTCTATTCACTGAGCCACCTAGCTGCCCCCACAAGTGTGGTTCTTTGACTGAATCCAAACTTCCCAGAACAAATCCCCTTAATAAAAAGATTTGCTCTGTAAAACTTGGACTCGGTCAAAAGGCCTCACCCAAGGTTCTTCTCCCCTGAGATAAGAGAAAGATTAGAGGAAGGTGAAATAGGCCAGTACTATGGAAAGGCTCACCATGACTGATATCATTTATGTTACAGTCGTACCCATGATTACTATAAGTGATGTCATCTTCTAGGAAGGATACTCTGTCTTGAAATTTAAATTTGTTAGCTATTATTGATGATAATAATTAATTTCTCTTATTTTGACCCTCTACTGATCATAATGGATTATGGGATCATAATGCCTAGTACAATCAGACACTGTAAATAGTCGTTACCCTAGGTGTATTGTTGCCTTCGTCTTAAGGAAACATGAACCCCAACTCTCTGATTTTAAACAGAACTTCTCTCCCAAATTAAGTACCTTTCAGGCCTCAACTGCTCTGGATTCCATCCACATGCAATCCTCTTCTTTACAATCTTATGAAATTTACTTGTGAAGGATACTGAGATGGTCATGGTATCATTCATATGGCCTTTATATGCAAAGCACAGCTAGAGATAGAAAACATCCTTTTGTCGATTAATTCAAGCAGCAATTATTCAACAAGTATTTACTGAACAGCCAGTATTTGATCAACACTGTCCTAGACGTTAAAGGACAGAGATAGATAGATTGTCAGACAGATAGATAGATAGATAGATGATAGATGGATAGATAGATAGATGATAGATAGATAGATGATAGATGGATAGATAGATTAAAATTAGATAGATGGATAGATAGATATAAAGAGGTAGGTATGTAGGCAGATAGAGATATAAAGACAGGTAGATAGATACATAGAAAAAATAGAGATAGGTAGATAAGTAGATAGATAGGTAGATAGATAGATAGATAGATAGATAGTCATGAAGATGAGATCAACAAAAAAGTTTTGGGAACCACCACCCCATAAGTTAAAATTGAGGTTGAAAGAGTTAAATAAATTTTCCATGGAGGGTCGGAGATTGGATTTAAAGCCAAGTCTCTCCTGACTCCAAGTTCAGAACATGGTAATCAACGATTCCATGATGATACACTAGATGCAGCTCTAAGGTAGTAGTCAAGTAGCTGGATCTTGTTATTGCCAAAAAATCTTAGCGATAATTACTTTGTGTCTCAGTTTCCCATGCCCTAACTAGGAAAATAATGTCTATTCTGGTGACTTCTTCACATGGATTTTTTTAGGAGAGATGAGAAGACAAATAGAAATTGTGTTATGACTTACATGGGTATATTGACCAAGCTGATATCTCATCCGCATGACTTCTGATGTTCTGACAAGATATTGAGGCTGGTGGATGCTGAACCTTCCACAGAAGGGCTCTGTCCCACTGCTAAGGTCCCCATCGGGACCAGAATCCTGTAGACCTGGTGGTAGTCATGATACAAAGAAAGATGGATGAGGTTAAAGAGAAATACCAGAAGGATGACTGGGAATATGTATGTTCAAATTCAAAAGTTTTTTTCTCACTCATTAAGTTTACTGAGATTTTTTTTAAAGATTTTCTTCTTTACATTCATACTCTATCTTATACTATATTTATTTATGTGTTATATACTTCCATGACACATTTAAGTTTAATTTGTACATTAACATTTTCTCTATCACTTAAGTCTAGATAATCAACAAAACAATAAACCAAGATCTGATTTGTAACATTCTCCAGTTTCTGAGGTGTAAATGCTTACACGGGCAAGCTAGGTGTTGCAGCAGATAGAATGCTGGCCCTGGAGTCAGAAAAACCCATCTTCCTGAGTTCAAATCTGGCCTCAGGCACTTACTACCTATGTGATCCTGGTCAAGTCACTTAACCTTTTTGTCTCAGTTCCTCATCTGTAAAATGAGCTGGAGAAGGAAATGGCAAATCATTCTAGTATCTGCCAAGAAAATCCTAAATGGTGTTGCCAGAAATTGGACACAACTGAATAACAGCAAACGCTTACACTGAAAATTTAACAACCGACTCTCCTTAGCTATTTTGAGCTTGCTCCAGTACAACTTTGTATAATATTCCCTATAAGAATATAAGCTCCTTGAAAGCAGGGATCAAATTCTTTTTCATGCCTAACAGAATAAATTCGTATAATAAAAGTTTGTTGAACACCTTGTTCAATACTTTCCAAGGGGCTTGCCCTGGGAGTGGATTTGGTGGCAAAGCAATGGCCAAAATTATTCAGTATTTTCAAGTACAATACTCATGGAAATAGATCCACTTTATTCAACAAAATAAGTTCAAATCAAAGTCTGTAAAAGTGAAACCAATATGCTGAATCCACTCCAAGTGACAGTAAATACAACCCAACAGTAAATACAAATAAATTGTATTTGTTTAATACAATATACACAAAGTCAAATTTGAGTTTGATTATGTCAAATCTTTATGTGTTTGATAGGGCAGCTAGGTGGCCTAGTGGATTGGGCACTGAGCTTGGAATCAGAAAGATTTATCTTCCCAAGTTCAAATACAGCTTCAAACATTTACTATCTATGTGACCCTGGCTAAGTCACTTAACTTCATCTGTAAAACAAAGTTAACAGTGTCCAGAGTGCCTTTCTTCTGGGGTTGTTATTATTAGGTTCAATTGAAATAATATATACAGAGTACTTTGCAAAATTTTAAGCTCATATATGAGGATCTATAACACCACAGCAATATAGATATAATAGCTAACATTTATATATTTCTCAATTGAGATAACATGCGCAGAATACTTTGCAAGCTTTCAAGTAATCTATAAGGACATATATTAAGACTATGTGTGTATATGTATATGTATGTGTATATAGATATATGTATATGTATATATGATAACAAAACATTTATATATTGCTTCAAAGTCTGCAAAGTACTCTGGATATGTTATCTTAATTGTGTTTTACAACATCCCCATGAGGTAGGCATGCATCATTTAAAGATACAGTTAAGTGATTTGCCCACAGTCACACATCTCAGGATTTGTGTTTATTATTTCTTGATATTAAGGAGGTGGCAGGGGGTGGGGGGACAGAAGTGCCGTGTGCTCACAGTTAAGGCACTGTATACAGCAGTTAAATTGTTTGTGTTTGTTATTTCCTAATGCGAGGTGAATGATTATTTGCAATGGCAATGTCCAGGCAACCACGTGGGTTTGGAAGACCTATTCAAGTTATCAGGAGATGCAGCAGGAACCAGAATCAGTCACTGGCAGAGTGTTCCAGAGGCAATAATAATTAATAATAATAATGATAATCTGTAGATACCAGAGTGATAGTAGCCAATGACAAGGAAGTACCCACAGATGGGGAAAATGCTTTTCACTGGAAAAGTCATCTGAGGATGTCGTAGTTTCAGGGACTGTCATCCCTCTTGACAGGAATAAGTGATCTATGCCTGATTCATGAAACCCAAAAGAGAGGTGCACTTAGGGATGAATTGCATGAGATCTCCACAAAGGGATATACAGATTGCCAGGGGCAGAAGTTTAGAGGCACCTTTTGGGTCCGTGTGTTCTCTACATGTGTGACTCATTACATTTATACTTCAATCTTGAGCCCACTCTCCCAGGGACCTTGTTCAAAGGAAGAGTGTGCCTCTGTTTTAAAAAGCATTATGTTGTGACAAACTATTCTAGCTACAGGTTCTCAGCAAATCCTTTTTCTGTAAGCTAATAGAGTTCAGGCAGCTGATTGATAATGAGAAGGACATTTGTGGGAATTAGCGAACACCAGCACTAGAAACTCCAGCCCCTTAAGGTTATGCCTAGAATTACCAGGGTCAGCCGTGCTCTTGGGGACCTAGTCCACCAATTTGAGTGCAAGTTGGGGATATGAGCCTAGAGAATTTGTTACAGCTAAAAGGGCAGGTCAATGACTTCATTATCACTCCTAAATACAAAGTTTAGAAACCATTTTCTTACTTGTTTAAAAAACATACAACCCCAGAACCCACACAATATGATAATTGATTATGATTGTTTCCTTCTGTAGCACCTTCCTTTCTACAAGGTGCAAATCTAAGGAGCCCAAAGGTTCCCAACTTCCCATATTTATTCTTTGTCCTTTCTCTTGGTCTGTGGTGTTTCACCTTCTCAAGGATGAAGGAACAACAAACAAGCTTTTATTCTAGCAACTCATTAGCAACGTCTTCTCTTTGCAATACTCTTGGCCTGATACATTCATTGACACTTTTCAGCATCCTCATAGGGAGATAAATATTACACCTATGATTTTACAGAACTAGGAAAAGGGAATTCAAGAGGAAAGGGCTCATAATTCACCAAAGCCAAGACAGCACCTTGTTCAAATCCAAAATGGAGAAGAATTTGAGCTGAAAGTGGCTCCAGTCTGCATTTTACCGTGAGCATTTCCTCAATAGCTGTTTGGATCTGTTGAAAAGAAAAACACCTGGAATTATTACTGTAAAAAGACAAATAAGAAGAAATTCTGCTATGTGTGCAACTAAGGAAGGTTCCAGTGACATGGAGAAAGAGTAAGCTCGTACCTGAGCAGCCGTGGCATTTACAGTCACTGGCTGGCTGGAGACACCATCCCAGGTAAGACAAAATTCTCCTGTGCCAGTCACATTCAGCATCTAAAAGTGCAAGACAGCCAAGATGAAATAATTCAGATGAATTAATTCAGATAGATTTCACCTTTGTCATTTCCTTTTCAGCAGATACTATTTCGGTTTTCCCCATTGCCTAGTAGCCCATTTCACTGCACGTTGTAAACACTCAATAAGAATATATTGAATTGGATTGAATTTCAGCATTTAAAATCCATCCATAATTTAGAAACTAAGGGGCAGTTCTTAGCAATTGGGCGGAGCAGTGTATAGCTTGGCCCGGAGTCAGGAATGCTCATCTTGATGAGTTCGAATCTGGCATCAGACATCTACTAACTGTGTGACCCTGGGCAAGTCACTTAACCCTGTTTGCCTCAGTTTCCTCACCTGTGAAACTAGCTGGAGAAAAAATGGACAAACCACTCCAGTATCTTTGCCAAAAACACCCCAAAAGGGGTCATGATGAGTCAGATACGATAGAAAGTTCTGAACAACAACAAAAAGGGGGCAGTTTGGCTTTCATCCATTTAGTGGATACCTTTCTTGCCATAAATATATGAGTCTGTCTTTATATTTTATATGTCTATGTATCTTCTCTTGAGAGTGTTGGGTTCAAATGATATTTTTCAAAGACCATTAAACCTTGTTAAGTAGATGTCCTCACTCCATGGCAATCTTTGTTGAAACAGCAACATTCTAGGTCATGTTAGGGGCCAGAAGGTACCTTCGAGTAAATCAAGTCCAATACTTTTATTTAAGAGATGAGAAAACAACTCCAAAAAAGGTTGAGTGACTTGCCCCAAATCAAACAGTGGTAACTGAGCTAAGATTTAAACTAGAATCTCCTGACTCCAGAGCCATTCTGATTTCTTCTAAACTGCTTTATACCCCTTTCTCATGCCCTGTCATTGATTGAAGCTCTAAATCTCACCCTTTGATGCTGACTGCCTGAGTGACCTTCAGTAAGTCATTTAATTTTCCTGGCCTTCATTTTCCTCATCAAAAAAATATGAGATATTTCACTAAATGGTTTCTAATGTCCCTTCCAGGTCTAGATCTAGGCTCTTATGATCCTATAAGATGAATGTGAGTAATTTATATACTGACTCCTTTTCTATAGAAAAAAAGAGCCAGTATCCTTTGCCTGTTATGAGATGGGAACAAGCCAAAAGAACTAAGGGACACAGGATCTGGGTTCCAGCCAGAAAGCAGCGGTTACAGATAAAGGGGACTGATGGGTGATGAGTTCCAGACCTTACTCAGTGAAGGCAATGACTATCCAGGACAAGGTTTACCCAGAACTTAGTCTTAAAACCCAGAGAAACCAAGCAAAACAATATAGTGGTCGTATAAATAATATTTTTATTTCCTTTTTTCTTCCTTCCTTCCTCCTTCCTTGCCTTCTTTTTTACTTCCTTTCTTCCTCCCTTTCTTACTCCTCTACCTTTCTTTTCTTCTTCTTCTTCTTCTTCTTTTTCTTCTTCCTTTCTTTCCTTCTTCTTCTTCCTTCCTCCTCCTCCTTCTTCTTCTTCTTCTTCTTCTTCTTCTTCTTCTTCACTTTCTTCTCCTCCTCCTCCTCCTCCTCCTCCTCCTCCTTCTCCTCTTCCTTCTCTCTCTCTCTCTCTCTCTCTCTCTCTCTCTCTCTCTCTCTCTCCTTCTTCCTTTCTTTCTTCACACGGGTCTCCTAATTTTGCTCACAATAGAAGCTCAGAAGCTACTCGGGGGCAGTTCTATGACTCATCCACCCTAGGAGCTTCCACCTATTCTATTTCCAATATAGGCCAGTTTGCCCCTCTTTGGGCAACCTGGTGCCCCCCCCCAGTCCCCAATCTCCTATAAGGCTCACCATACTAATACCAAACTTAGTGTAAACACATGATCAGCATAGACCATTGTAGCTTAGAATATCCACGTGCAGGAGATCTACCAGCCTCAGACTTGCCTCGTAGCTAGAATTACAGGCTTATGTCAGCACCTCACCCAGAAATAATATTTTTGCAAGATACTTTCACAACTATCATCACATTTATCTTCATAGCATGTCTGTAATGGATAATTAATTAAATAAATAAATTATTTAATTATTTAATAGCATTAATTATGATTTATCATTTAATTAATTATATTTAATTAAAGAGGAGAGCAGGTGCTCTCCTCTTATATAATCAGGAAATTGAAGTCTAAGGCAGAAACATGATTTGCCCAAAGTCAGACAGCTAATCTGCATCAGGAATGGGACTAAAGCCCAGGTCTCCTGACTCCCAGTCTCATGGCATTTCCACTAGGCTATGGCTACCCCAGTTCCAGAGCTGGGCCTCTGCTTTGACTTAAGTCTCATTGGATACCAAAGGTAAAACTGACCTGTATCTCTGGGAGCCTCTGAGCATTGGCTCGGATCTGGAGTTTCTCCCGATGGTAGGTGTTGACCACATCAGGATTCAGCCAGGTGTTGTGAATCTGGACCCCGATGCTCATCCCATGACTGGGAGTTACACCATAGTGTTCCGCTTCCAGGTAGTACTTTGCCCCGCCCAACAATTCCAGCTTCAGGGACTTCTGTTGCCAGGTCTCCAAATGCCCATTCATCTCCCAGGAATCAAACCAGTCAGCTATGCCAGCCTCAATGAAAGCTACTTTCACCTGTATCCAAGTGAATACCCCAAAATTAAAACTCTTGAACTCTCAGGTCTCTCCTCCCATCCCCAGTAGTAAGGGAAAAGACAACCTTTAAAGAACCTTTGGGTTGTCCTCTCCTTAAAATGACAAAAAAACAAAGTTATTCATCTATAAGTGGTTTGATACAGGCATCCCTGGGAAATGTACATATCTCTCTGCTTCTTTTTTTCATTTCCTTTAGAATGCCAAGAAAACCACAAAGAGGCATCAGAAGATGACTTTATCATAATGCAAAAAGAATATTCAACTGGGAATCTGGAGTCATGGGACCTGAGTTTAAACCCCAACTCTGCCATTTACTAGCTGTGTAACTTTGGACAAGTCCCTTGATCTTTTGGGACCCCCTTTCTGCCATCTGTTTTCCCATCTGTAACATAAAGGAACTGGGCTAGATGACCTCTGAAGTACCTTCTGCCTCCATCTATAATCCTAAGTGATGTTGGACAGGTCCCTTAGCCTATTGTGGCCTCAGTTTCCTCATCTATAAAATAAAAAGTTTGGACTAGCTGACCTGTGAGGTTCTGATTCTCCATCTATGATCCTAAGACAAGGACCATGTTGCTTCCTGTGTACTATGGGTGAAGCCTAGGAACTCCTAGGGAATGCCACACTGGTCAAAGCCTTGCTACAGAAAAGCCCAATCATTCTCATCTTCATTCCATTGTTCTGAACATTTTCCAAGCTTTTGATAAAGATGGACAAAGTACAAAGTTGTAAGAAGACAGAATAAGGTAAGGAAAACTTTCCTACCAATTAGAGCTATCCAAAAGCAAGAATAACTACATCTGGAGAGTATAGATCTGGAGCTAGAATGGACCGTAGAAGTCTCAGAGTCTCACCCCCTCAATTTATAGATGAATAAACTGAAGCCAAGGAGATCAAGTGGTTTGCCCAGGATCACACAGTTAGTAAGCATCTGAGACAGGATTTGAACCCAGTTCTTCCTGAACCCAACTCTAGCATCATCTGGCTATGTAGTGAATTGCTCCTCACCCATGGTCTTCAGGAAAGGACTGGATGAATACTTACAGGACATGTCATTGAGGACATTTTTGTTCACATATGGGCTATATTCCAACTCTTCTGTGATTCTGTGGTTGCTTTCTTTGTTTGCAAGCATGACTAAAAGAAAAATCAGGCTTATCCTAGATCTGCCAAATGAAGAATTTCAATGTAGCTAGTTTGGGTGACCCAGAGTATCCTATAACTGTATGTTGCTCTTCAGAACTTCACTCATGTAATGGAAGCAAGACTAGGGGAAATGCCATTGTGAATTACATAGATGGTTATATTACATGGTAGAAACACACGAGGGCACTCTAACCAACCAGCAAAAATTTTATACTGAGACTTTAAAGTCTTGAAAAAGACATTAGGATCAAAGCATCATAGATTTATATCTAGAGGGAACCTTAATGGTCATCTAACCCATCAAACTCATTTTACAAATAAGTAAACTGAGACTCAGAGAGGTAAGTCAACTGTCCAAGGTCAGACCAGGCCAAAGATCACAAAGTGGCAGAGTCAGGATTCAAACCCAGGTCCCCTGACTCCTATCACATCAGTTTAAAGATTGTTTGGTTTCCATAGCAGCAAATTAAAACTTTATATCAAAACCAAAACCAAAAGAAAACTAAAAATGCCCTTTGTCAATGACACAGTGAATTCCTGCTTATAACCTTTATTGAAGATTCTCTCTCTGTTCTGGGTGGCCCCATTTCTAATCATTTGAGGCTAAACAATACCTTCCAAGGTTCCCAGGACAAAAGGGGTGTAGGACAGGAGGGGGAGAGCTGCCAAGATTTTCTTTCTGAACCAATATCCAAGAGTGGACTATTTATAATGAGCTATCCCACCATCAGAAGTCCATGGAGGTTTTCTGGCCCTTTTTGAGGAGTGGTGATGGAGGAAAGAGGAGAGGGAATATGAAGACAAGGATACCTTGGTCCCTGGATCTTCTGATTGACTGAAGTACAAAGAGGCTGGGCTATCTGCCTGGATCCAAAAAGTGTAGTTATTTGTCTCTGGGGCAACAAAGAATCCACTGAGCCGAGCTCTGAAAAGTAGAGGAAACACCAGTGTCATGGAAGAAGACAAATCCCCAAACCTTTCACAAGCAATGTCTCTTTTCCCTTGTTTTATTTGATGATGATGAGGAAGAAAAACTTGATTCTTGCTTCATCTCACTGTGGCCCTCTTAAAAAATCATTCATGTAGAAATGGACTAGGTTCAAAGTCTCCAGACCAGTCATAAGGAAGAAAGAAAGAAAAGAAGGAAGGAAGGAAGAAAGAAAGAAGGAAAAAGAAGGAAGGAAGAAGGAAAGAAGGAAAAGAAGGAAGGAAGAAGAAAAGAGAGTAGGAAAGGAGAGAAAAAAGAAGGAAGAAAGAAGGAAGGAAAGAAAGAAAGGAGGGAGAGAGAAAGGAAGAAAAAGAAAGGAAGGAAAAAAGGGAGAGAGGGAGGGAGGAAAGGAGGGAGGGAGGGAAAAAGGAAGAGAGGAAAGAAGAAAGGAAGGGAGGGAGGGAGGAAGAGAAAAGAAAGTTATGTTGCTACCCTTTGTTTTTATATCACAGTGACACATCCCACCATCATTTCTCACTGTGCTGAAAGTGACTCTTCTCTTATAATCAGTCAATAAATATTTATTAAGTGCCTAATATATGCTAGACACTGGGCTAAGCACTTCGAATATGATGAAAAGCAAAAAAAAAATCCCAAAACAAAAAACACACCAGTCCTTGTTCTCAAGAGCTCACTGTCTAATGGGAGAGACAAATATTCAACCATGTACAAATGATCTATATCCAGGAAAAGTTGGAAATAATCAACAGGAGAAAGACACTAGAATTATGGGGGATCAGGAAAGGCTTCCTATAAAAGGTGAGATTTTAGCTGGGACTAGAAGGAAACAAGGGAAGAGAGATGTTCAGGCCTGGGAGACAGCCAGTGAAAATGATCAGAGTCAGGATATGAGGTATGCAGAGTTCATGGAGGAGATGGAGGGAGGTATAGGAAGATTGGAAAGGTGGGGGAGGGGGGACAAGTTATGAAGGGCTTTGAATGCATTTTCTATTTGATCCTGGAGGTTATAGGGAACCAATGTAACTGACTGAGTGGGGATAGAGGTGGGAGGGTCACCAGGAGTGACATGGTCAGACCTGTATTTTTGACAGCTAAGTGGAAAATGGACTGGAGTGGGGAGAGACTTGTGGCAGAAGAACAGCAAGGAGGCTTTTGCAACAATCCAGGTGTGAGGTGATAAAGATGGTGACAGTATCAGGGGAATGAAGTGGGCATATTCAAGAGATGTTACAAAGGTGAAATCAACAGTCCTTGGCAACAGATTGGATATAGAGGGTGAAGAGAATAATAAGTCATGGATAACACCTAAGTTATAAGCCTGGGTGACTAGGTGAATGGGAACAAATATTTATTAAGCTCCTACTGTGTGCCGGGCACTGTGCTTTATAATTATTATCTCATTCGTTCTGCACAGCAATCCTCATTATTTCTATTTTTGTTGTTAATGTTCAGTCATGTCCAACTCTTTGTGACCTCATTTGGGGTTTTCTGGGCAAAGATCCTGGAGTGCTTTGCCATTTCCTTCTCCAGCTCATTTTACAGTTAAGGAAAATGAAGCAAACAGTGTTAAGTGACTTGCCTAGGGTCACACAGTTAGTAAGTGTTAGAGGGCAGATTTGAAGTCAGGAAGATGAGTCTTCCTGACTACAGACTTGGCATTCGATCTACTGTACCATCTAGCTGCCTCTTATCTCCATTTTACAGTTGGGAAAATAGAGGCGACAAAAGTTAAGTGATTTCCTCAAGCTCACACTGCTAGTAAATAGTTGAAGTTGAGTTGAATTCAGGTCTTCCTGATTCCAGACCCAAAAGTCCATCCACTGTGCCACCTAGCTTCCTACACCACTATTGTGATATCCTCAATAGCAATAGGAAAGTTAAGAAAAGGAGATGGTTTGGAGTGGGGCAGGGGGGGGATAAGAAGGAAAAAGAGCTAAGCAAAACAGTAACCAAACCAATGATCTCATCTTGTGTCAGAATATAACATCCTGCCCTAGTACTCCTCTTCCTCTCTGTTGAGATGAGGAAAGTATGTTTCATCTTTAACCATCTAGTTGAAATCCCATTATTAGTGTTTCAGTGGCTTAGATTTCTGCTTCTTTTTAGTGATTTTTTTTCATTTATATTGTTGTGGTCCTATTATATTATCGTCCTTCTTAATTCATTCTGCATCAGTTCATATAAATCCTCCCATGTTTCTCTGAATTTCTCATATTCATCATTTCTTGGCACAATAATACACTGAGAGATAAGGTAGTATAGTAGGTAGAGAGGCAGCCTTAGCTTCAGGAAGAGCTGGGTTCATAGGATCTTAGATCTAGAACTTAAAGGTCATCTCGTCTACCTCCCTCAAGGAACGGAAAAAGAAACCAAAGTCCAGGGAAGTTCTATGACGTGCCCAAAATTATATGGGTGGTAATCTTTAGCAACAGCATCCAAACCAAGGACCTATGACTCTCTCCACCATACCACCCTGCCTTCCCTTTGACACATACTGGGGCTATGTGATCCCAGGACAGTCACTTACTATAAATAACAGAACAGTTGCTGATACACTTTGGAAGAGAGAGTTCCCTAAACCAACAAAGTCACAGGTCCAGACAAGAATAATAATATTCCATTGCATTCATATACAACAGTATAGCCATTCTCCAACCGCTTTCACTAACTGCTCATGCCAGGCACAATTGAGTCCAATTTGAGTATTTTGGGTAGCACCATAATGTAACCCTTCCTATAGATGGGTTAAGAATAAACTATTTTATTTGTCTCCTGAGACAAAGAAGGAAAGAGAATACAGGGAAAGGAAGGAGACGATGGGGCTTCCCCACACACACCACCCCCCACTCCTCATCTCTCACACACTCACATACTGGGAGTAAGATCAGGGCAGCCTTTGTGGAAATACGATTGGATCCTCTCCTCAACCCTATGCCTGCAGGGAGTATGAGAGAAGAAAGCTAAAGGGAGAAGACTTTTTATCAAGATTACTCACCCAGGTGGCTGGAGTACTTGAATTAAAAAACACATACAGAGAAACTTAAGATCTTTATCCACTTCCTCTGTCTTTCATCAGCTAAATGAGAAGGGCACCTGTTTATAAGAGTGGCTTTTTAAAAAATTCTTTTTAAGACCATATCTGATTGAGCTAATCTGATTTTTCACAAGCACCTGTGGTTGATCCTGTCCTTGGCATTTCTTTATGTCCTTCTGCTCATGGCACGAGGGTATACCACAGTTCTGAGAGGCACATAAGAGAGAGTGACTTTTGCCAGCAAAGGGCTGAGATCCCAACCACCCACCCCATAGCTAGAGAGTTTTCTTTCTCTAAGGGCATAACCATGAGCCATTCACATGTTACAAGAACAGAATGATTATGGACTTGAGCCCTTAAATATACCCCATCTGACCACAAGCCTAACAGAGCAAAAAAGTAGCATTAAAATGGAAGAGGGCCTTAGAGGCCATTGAGTCTAACACCCTCATTTTACAGATGAGGAAACTGAGGCACAGAGAATTTAAAAGCCTACCCCAGAGCTGCATAGCTAGTAAGTGTCTGAGGTGGGAATTAAACCCAAAACCTCCTGAGTCCAAGTCACGTGTCTTATCCACAATACCACATTACCCTATTTTGTAGTACTTGGGAGAGAGACACTGGGAACCAGGCATATGAGGCATGTGAAACTTAAATACATGCATATGACAGTGTCTAAATTTATGTTCTGGATCATAAAGACTTGTTGCTTCAAGAAAATCTGGGTTGTCCCCACACATGGAACTCTAGCTTCTCCCCTGTAACTACAATTGCCAGGCTGGCACCTTCTGCCATCCATCATTGCCCCTCTCAAATTGGAACCTTGCTCAGGACAAGATCCAGGAAATTGCAATCCTTCCCTACCTTCTACAGTGCCTAAAAGTCCACTCCTGATCTTCTCTTCCTTTGTATTGCAGAGAGACAGACAGACAGACAAAGACAGAGAGACAGAGAGAGAGATTGGAGACTGATGACCTGTAAATAAGGGCCTTCACGTCCCAAATCTGTGATCTTTTATTAGAAGCCTATGCATTCACACAAACTGCACAACACCCACCCCCAATCCACCCAACCTCCCCTCACCTCCCCTGCCTGGAATATATTCCCTCCATGTCCCTACCTCTCAAAATGTTTACCTTCCTTACAAGCTCAGCTGCAGTTGTACCTTCTTTATGAAGCATTCCCAGAATAATTTCCTTACAAACTAGCTCCTTCCTACCTTTCCAGTATTCCTACATGACTGCCCTCCATTCAGCCTACGATCCTGCCCTACTGGTTTATTTGTCATTTCTCACACTTGAGACTCCATCTCCATCTCCCTCCTCCATCTCTGTGCCTTGGCATGGGCTTTATGCCTGGAATGCTTTCTATCCCAAACAATTAGTCTTAGAATCCTCACACTCCGTCAAGAATCAGCTCAAGAGACATCTCCAGGAGGCCTTTGCTGGTTGTCCCAGCAGCTAGTATCATTGCCTCCAAGGTTACTTTCCATCTATTCTGTATTTATCTTTCATGTATTGATTATTTGTGTGTGTGTGTGTGTGTGTGTGTGTGTGTGTGTGTGTGTACGTATAGGTATAGTCTCTTCCATGTGAGTATAAGTTCCTTGAGGGAAAGAACCGTCTTACCATGAGTTCCTTAAGACCAGATGCTGGTTCTTGCCTTTCTTTGTATCCCCGGAGATTAGCCCAGTGCCTGGCCTGGTGCTTAATCAAAACTTATTGATTGATTTCTTGGTCTACTCAATTTTTAGGATTCTCTTCCTCCTCACATGACTTTGCATTCACCTCTCCATGTACATTTTGTACCCTTCCCCCAAACAGAATGTAATATCCTTGAGGGCAGGGCTCCTGTTTTGTTTCTATATTTGTAACCCCAGCACCCATTACAGTGCCTTAAATTTTTTTAACCAATAATCTCAGAAGGCATATAGGCCAACCTCCACATTTTACAAA
Organism: Trichosurus vulpecula; assembly: GCF_011100635.1. NCBI lineage: Eukaryota > Metazoa > Chordata > Mammalia > Diprotodontia > Phalangeridae > Trichosurus > Trichosurus vulpecula. Next base: position 229,385,265 of record NC_050579.1, on the reverse strand, counting down.
TTAGGAAACTGAGGCCCAAGGAGGTTAAATGACTTGCCCAAGGACACAGAGATGATAAGTTAAGTGTCATAGGTGGTATTGGAATCCAGGTTCTCCTCCTCTAGAGCCAGTTCTCTTTTCTCTGGAGCGCATTTTCTCCCCATCATATTCACTTATTTAAGTGTTGAATTTAAAAATTGTTGTTTGTTAAACAGCCTTATTGTGTTCCCAACCACTGACCACCCACCACTCCAATTTCACATGCCACACTGAATTAAAACATTTGGGGCTAACAGGTGTAGCAATGAACATGACTACTGTATCACAGCAAAGGGAAAAGCCCAGATTTGGGCATGGGGGACACAGAGAAGTTATGTCTGAGATTTTTCACCCTTTTTCATGTCATGGTCTCCTCTGACAGTCTGGTGAAGCCTTAGTCTGTTGAAATCCATAGACCCCTTTCTCAGGATAATGCTTTTAAATGCATAAAATACACAAGATTACAAAGAAAGCCAATTATATTAAAATTCAGATATCAAAAAATTCTTTTAATTAATCAAACAAGTTCACAGAGGCCAGGTTAAGAAATTTGCCCAGGGTCACACAATTAGTCATTAACATGAGATTTGAGCCCAGGTTCTCCTGAGAATAGGTCCAATGCCCTATCCACAGCATCATGCTGCCTCTCAAGGACAGATACTAATCATCTAACTACATACAGTCTTGTGTTAGTCCATGAAATGTTGACATCAAAAAGGTCTTCAGCCACAAAAAATGTTGGCAGCCTGTAGCCTAAGAGACTAAATGCTATAGCTATTCAACCAGCTAATGCTATGGTGTGCTAGTAAATGTGTAACAAGGGGTTCTGGGGGGGGGGTGGGGATAATTACACTATCACAGTTTTCAGTTTAATCTGCATTTTTGTTAATAATTTCTCCATCTGAAGTCAAGATAATCAACAAGTCCTGATTTGTAGAATTTGCTGATTTCCAAAGTATATATGCTCGCATTAAAAAGTTAATAATTATTATGTCTTCCAGTAGGACTCAGCTCCAGCACAGCCCTAACTAGTGGCGAATTAGTATACCCAAGGCCAAGTGGTACAGAGGCTATCCCTATCAAGTAAGTTAATACCTTTAAAAACAAAATGATGCTTTCAAAATCTCACTTACCCTCCCCTCAAAAGGACGCATATTTTGTCTTCTCAATGCAAGTGTCTTGCTTGTAATGTCATGGCTCCCCTGCCTTTTCCCAAAATCTATCACATACCTGAAGTGTTGCCCTAACTCTGACCAGAATCCAAATGGAGAACTGGCATTGGGAACAATCTGCCATCTGTAACCAGGGGTGGTATTGGTGAGATCTAGGCCCTCCTGAACATCTCCAGCTTCAAAGAGAAGTCCTCGATTGCCTGTAAGACAAACGCCACTAAAATAATCAGAAGCCTTTAGACTCTAAACTGAAGGTCTATGGAGTCTACTATAAAGCTAACAGTTAAACAAAAAGAAAGTTAAATAAAAAGCTCGAACGCTACCCAATCAGAGGCTTCCACAAGGCACCCGAGGTCACAGTTCCTCAGACTTATGGAACCTTCCCCAGTGGCCCCACCCTTTTCCCCACTCACTAAGATCCCATTAGAACCCTAATGACCCCTCAGCCTTGCTATCTGCCCACTGCTAAATCCTAAGGAACCCTGGGCCTTTCCATCTCCCATGGAACTGAACTCTCCTATTTGTGTTGTGTGCCCAAATTGGAATTTGAGTTCTCTCAAAGGATAAACTCTAGTTTTTCTGGTTATAGTTCCAGTACTTTTCCATTATATTCTACTATCTGGGGTTTCCTCCTGCTCCCATACAGCCATCCACAAGGAAATTGCAGCCTACCCCGGGCAAGCATCTTGCCATATGTCCGGCTACAACGATTCTTTCTCACCACCACAAACCGAAACCTCTGGCTCCAGAAAGCAAGCCTCCTACCACCTACCCAACCTGGGGGAATTAATCCACTCATCTTTGGCCCTCTGCCTTGAGACTAAACTATCATGTCTGTTGAATAAATGAAAACATATCTAGCTGACCTCTGAGCATGCCTTCCATCCCATCTAGCTATCCATCAGAAAACCACGGAAGCCATGCCCTACCCAATCTGGGTATCTTGCCATCTTCTCTGCCACCATAGCCAGGCATTGGTCCAATCCCCTTCCATCCCTTGCTCTTGCTCTGAGAACAATGATTACACCAATGCAACCATTGCCATTGGAAAGGGATGACAATCGATTGTCCTGTGGCTACACTCACAATCCCTGTGACTTCTTTTATGAAAAAGCATTGATTTGGGAGTTTGAGAATCCAGTCACATTCCTGGCTAGTTAGTTAACAAATCTGTGTCACCTTAGGCAAGTCATTTAATCTCTCTGGGTCTCAATTTCCTCAACTACAAAAAGAGTTGGACTAGGTGTCTCTTTTAATTCCAGATTTGTGATCCTACATTCCATCATCTCCAGTAAGTTCCTTGTGGGCAAAATTTGTATTCCCAAATACCCAGCCCAATGCCTGGCGCATTGTAGGCTTGTTATTGTTCAGTTGTTTCGGTCACGTCCAACTCTTCATGTCCCCTTTTTGGGGGTTTTCTTGGCAAAGATATGAAGTGGTTTGCTATTTCTTTCTCCAGCTTATTTTACAGATGAAGAAACTGAGGCAAGCAGGGCTAAGTGACTTACAGCTAGTGAGGATCTGAGACTGGATTTGAATTCATGAAGATGAGACTTCCTGATTCCAAGTCCAGTGCTCTATGGACCTTGCCACCTAGCTACCCCGTACCGTAGGTGCTTAGTAATAAATGCTTGCTTATTCACTCATTTGTAATTTATTGCTTATACCAACTTGCCATCAGCAACACAATGTGAATGTAGTGAAGAGAGAGACTGAGATCAGACAGCTAAAACCCAGGACCTATAATTGATGGGAGAAGTTCTATGGATCATGTAAAGATGTTTGAGGCCAAATGGGCTGCCTGGTGTAGAACCTAGTATCCAGGCTAGAGAGAATAGTTGAAGAATATTAATTAGAAGATTTATTTTGAGAGGAGTAGAAAATTCCTCTAAAGGGTCACTTCTGAGTGGAAGGAAAAGGGCAGAGAACAGAGGAATGGAGATAATGTGCTTGGAAAGAAACACTTGTTAGGGTTCAATAACATGAGACTAAAATAAGGAATGGGCATTTGGAAAAGAGGCTATCAAATATAGTCACATACAGGGTAGGGGAATTCTAGTTGGGAAACAAATGTATGGCTATTTTTGATGGGGAACTACTTGTCGTTAGTCAACATCCTTATCTAGAGGCAAGAAGCCAACTTCACAAGTACAAGACAGCAGGTCATCTTTAAATATATCTGAGGGTTTTACTGAACTACAAGCTTGATATGACTCAACAGTGTAATATAACAGCAATAAATGCCAAAGCTACATCGAGAGGCATAGTGTCCAGGAACAGGAGGTGTTGTCCCTCTGTCCTCTGATCTGGCTAGAACATATCTGTAAAGTTATATTCATTTGTTGGCACTATATTTTAGGCAGGACTTTATCAGCTGGTGAACATCCAGAAAAAGGCAACCAGTTTGGTGAAGTCCTTAAGATAATGTCATATGAGAACTGACTGAAGGAAGGAAGGAAGTGAATATGTTTAACCTGAGTGAAAGAAGATTTGGGAGGAACGTGATAACTGTTTTCATGTATTTAAAGGGTGGTTACAGAATCATCAATTCACATAAATATTTACAGTTAGAAAGGGCTTTTAAGACAATCCAGTCCAACCTTTTCAGTTCCCTTCCACGTGGGGATAAATGAGACCCAGAGGTCAAGTTACTTGCCCAATGTGACATGGGTAGTGACAGTGGAAAAACTGGGATTTGAACCCAGATCCTCTGATGCCAAATCCGATGTTCTTTCCATGGCACCATGCTATGGAAGCCAAATGGGGCCATGAAGAGTCGAACATGACTGAAATGACTCAACAACAAATGGTACAGAAAGATTCAACTTTCTCTGCTCGACACAGGAAGACAAAATGAGAAGCAACAGGTAGAATTTGCAAAGAAGCTAATTTAGAATGTTAAAGTTCTAACTGGGGAAGTAAGGCTGAAGAAGGTGATATGATAGGTGAGTTAATTCCCCCATTAGACTGTGAACTCCTGGAGGGAGGGCAGGGACTATTTTTGCCTTTCTTCGCATCTCTAACAGTTAGGTGGTGCAGTGGATAGAGTTCTGGACCTAGAATCAGAAAGACTCATCTATCTTCCCCAGTTCAGATCTGGCATCAGACACTTATTAGCTGTGTGACCCTGACCAAGTCACTTAAATCTGTTTGCCTCTGTTCCTCATCTGTAAAAATGAGCTGCAGAAGGAAATGGCAAACCACTCCAATATCTCTGCCAAGAAAATCCCAAATGGGGTCAGGAAGAGTTGGATAAGACTGCATCCCTAGCACTTAGCACAGTGCCTGGCATAAGAAGGTACTTAATAAATGCTTGTTGACTGGAACTCCAGGATTTGAAAGACTGTCATAGGGAAGAGAGATTGGGCTTGTTCTGCTTGGCCCCAAGGGGTAAAACTAGGAGCAATAAGCAGAAGTTGTAGAGGCATATCTAGATTGGTTGAGTTTGTAGGGAAAAACTTCCTCCCAAACTGATGTGGACTTTTTCAGCAGACACTATGTTCCCCCAAGTGGATGTTTATAAGTGAAAGAGGGATGTATATCTTCTTATGTATATTGTAGAAGGGATTAATGATTGGGTGTAGCTTGGACTAGCTGCACATAAAGATTGCTTCCAGTTTTGAGAGTCCCTTCCACCTGAGAATTCCTTGATGTAACCTCCCTTCCTTGGGGTGATCTGGCAACCCACCCTGAACACACTTGATGCAAGAACTTTCTCTGTAAGATTGCAGATCCAAAAGACTTACCTGAATTGATGCAAAGTAAAGTAAGCAGAACCAGCACACTGTACACAGTAACAGCAATATTGTATGATAAAGAACTGTGAATGTCTTAGCTATCCTCATGAATACAATGATCCAAGACAATCCCAAAGGAAAAAACGCTATCCGCCTCCAAACAACTGATATCTGAATACAGACTGAAGCATACTGTGTTTCATCTTTCCTTCCTTCCTTCCTTCCTTCTTTCCTTCCTTCCTTCCTCTCTCCCTCCCTCTCTCCCTTCTTTCTTTTTCTTTCTTTCTTTCTTTTTCTTTCTTTCTTTCTTTCTGTCTGTCTGTCTTTCTTTCTCTTCCTCCCTTCCTTTTTTTTGAGCCTTCTTGCACAAAATGACTAATATTTAACATGATTACACATGTATAACCTGTATCAGATTGTTTGCTGTCTCAGGGAGGGGGGAGGGGAAAGAGGGAGGGATAGAATTTCGAATTCAAAACTTTTTAAAAATGTTAAAAATTGTTTTTACATGTAATTGGGGGAAACCAAATATTATTTTTTAAAAATGATTGCATTATGAGGTATTGTGCACGCTTTTGCTACTTGTGTTTAGTTTTTAGGTATTCTAGGGCCAAATTGCACATTGGCAGGAAGATAGTCGGTCAATACGCATGTAGTAAGCATATATTATGGAGCTAAGGCACTGGGATTACAAACTAAAACAAAAGACAGTTTCTTCCCTGAAGAGTTCACAGTCTAATGGGGGAAAGACAACATGCAAACAGCTTTGTACAAACAAGCTACATCCAGGAAAAATTGGAAATAGTCAACAGAGAGAAGATGCCAGAATTAAGGGGGATCAGGAAAGGCTTCCTGTTGAAGGTGGGATTTTAGCTGGGACTTGGAGGAAACCAGGGGAGTCAGGAGGCAGAGAAGAGGGAGAGAGCATTCCAGACATGAGAGAAAACCAGTAAAAATGACCATTTGGGAGATGGAGAGTCTTGTTTGAGGAACTGAAAGGAAGCCCATGTCACCAAATCTCAGAGTATATGGGGATGAGTTAAGGTGTAAGAAGACTGGAAAGGTATGGGGGAGGGGGTACAGACACAGGTTAAGAAGGGCTTTGACCACCACCAGAGGATTTTATATTTGATTTTGGAGGTAATAAAGAGTCAGTGGAGTTTATTGACTGTGTACGTGTACATATGTGTGTGTGTGTGTGTGTGTGTGTGTGTGTGTGTGTGTGTGTGTGTGTGTTTTGAGGGGTCATGCTCAGATAAGCATCATCAACCAAGAAAATAGCTTTAAAAAATGAATAAAATATGATGATCACACTCACCACCTAAGGGGGGCGTAGCAAGGAGGAGGGCACTACTATGAAGGCTACTTCAAATCAGAGATTCTTAACTTGGGGTCTGAATTTTAAGAAAATAAAACTTTACTTTTTTCAATTATCACACATTTCTTATTTTTCTCCCTCCCATCTTTCCCTCCTCACAGGAAAAAAAAAAGAAATATAAAATCTTTATATGTGGGATAGATACATTTATCTATCTATCACATTTATAAGGATTCGGCATTTCTTTTCTTTGAAAAGAATATATTTCTTTGGTATATACACCATATAGATATGAGGTTTATATATTGATATATCATATGTATGGTATATATTTATATCATATATATAATTGATTTCCTTTTGGATCTTATGTATTTCATTTTATTTTATGCCTTTAAAAAGCACTTAGCACGGTGACTGCCATACACTAGGCCCTTAATAAATGTTTATTGAATAAGATTTGATTAAAAACAGTATATGAAAAAGGGTCCATAGACTTCACCAGATTACCAAAATGTGCCAAGACCAGAAAAGAGTTAAGAACATCTGCTTTAAGAAAAGTGTTTTGTCCTGCCACAAGGGAGCTACACAGACCCCTGTTGAGGCAAGGGACATTGTTAACTTGTCCTCTCAACAGCTGCATTTGGCGTATCATGCCACTGTTACCCGAGCTGCCGGCACAGGGATTATTCGCTCACAGAGGGACCCAGTACTCTTCCCTTACACAGACAAGACTTGTTGCTTTCAATCACTCGTTTCAGTGGTTTCCTTTCCTTAGATGGGAACTTCATCAGAGTCGAGACAGAAGAATTAGGCCCTGGGGAATCCCTAAGCAGGAGCTTTGCAGCCATTTCCACACCTGAATGGCCTTTCCTTAGAAAGGTGTCCTCTCCCGCTGTGCCAATTTCCTCTAAGTGCTTGGCACTCTGGAGACGCCAGCTACTGCCAGTTGTTAACTATAAACGGCAGCCCCTCTGCAGTTAGTTCCCTGATGTGGAATCCAAGGGTATCTCCCCTGGATCCAGGGGCAGGTGACATGCCACCTGCCCTCAGTTTCTAACTACACCTGAACCTTCCTGAGTTCCTAAAGGGAAACAGCATGGGCTCCAGCAGTGTTTGACACATCTTGAAAGGTTTTGTCCTTTTTATCTCAGAGCCCTGAGAGGGTGGATTCTAAGCACTCAGGGCTCAGTGGTGGAACAGGCTGCATTTTCCTCTCCAACTCTTGCCTGTTTCATTTACAATAAACTGATGGTAAAGTCATTTCAAGGCAGAGAACAGCTGCCCGTAAGGGAGAAGGAAAGACATTTGAATGACCTTCCTTGCACTCCAGTCTCTAAGTTCTAATAGTCTTTGTCTATAGCTAATGAGGTATTTGTTACACAGAATGCAGGCTCAGAGTGGGGAATACTTCCTCAGACACTCATAAAGATTCAATACAGTGTAGTACATTGATTGGCCCTAGAGTTAGGGGACCAGTTCAAATCCCACCTTTGATGCTTACTACATATATGACCTTGGGTAAGTCCTTTATCTTTCCTGGGTCTTGGTTTCTTTATCTGCCAAAGAAATGGCACAGACTAGAAAGCCTCTGATATCCCATCTAAATCTGAAGCTATGATTCTAGGATCCTCAACTGTTTGACTCTGATAAAGTCATTTAAAGTCTCTGAGACTCAACTTCCTCATCTGAAAAATGGTGATGATCGTAGCACCTCTCTGGTAGGGTTTTTGTGAGAATTAAATTCAGCCTCAGACTAGTGGTGTGACCCTGAGCAATTAAATCTCTGTTTGCCTCATTTTCTTTGTCGGTAAAATAGGGATAATAAGAGCACGCACATCACAGGGTGGTTATGAGAAGCAAAAAATTATTGTAAAGTACTTGGCACAGTGCCTAGCCAATAGTAAGCCCTGTACCAGTGCTAGCTATTATGAATCAAATAAGGCAATGTAGGCAAAACACTTTGAAACCCTTAAAGCACTATACAAACATGAGCTGTTATTATTGTATATTAACAGAGATGAGGGCAGCTAAGTGGCCCAATGGATAGAGTGCTGGGCCGAGAGTCAGGAAGACTCATCTTCCTAAGTCCAAATATGGCCTCAGACACTTCCTAGTTGTGTGACCCTGGGCAAGTCACTTAGCTCTGTCTGCCTCGGTTTCCTCATCTGTAAAATGAGCCGGCTAAGGAAATGGCAAACCACTCTAGTATCTTTGCCAAGAAAACCCCAGATGGGGTCACAAAGAGTCAGACACAACTGAAAAATGACTGAACAATAAAATAACGTAGATGAGATAATCATAGCATTCTTTGTAGGTAGATTTGAGACTGCTTTGCTACCATCACTAGGGCGTGCACTTGGAGTTGTATCTCCAGAAACTGTGATGGATTGTCTCTCTTTATCTCTAGTAAGCAATCATGTGAATTAGTGAGGTGCTTGGCTAAGATTAGGGGCGTAGTTTGTAGCTAGCTGTTCAACTTAGTATCAGGCTCAGGACCTTGGCTTCATAAGCGTTCGTGCTAGTTATCTGAGTTAATTATCTGCTGATTTCATGGCTGAGAGGTTAACTCAGAAAAGTTCAAACACTCTCCTTACCCTGTCCCTTCCCTAAAGAAAATAGCAAGAGGTGCGCTGGTCCCTTCTTACCTGGCTGAGGTGATGCGAGCTTTGTACCCTGCTTCAGGGGCTTAGTGGTACACTCGATCTTCCTCGGAGAAATGTATTTGATTTCACATGGAATGCCTAATAACAACATGAGAGAAGAATGGGATGAGTCAAAAAATCTGAAATAGAAAGATGATAACTGGAAGGCGCCATTTTGAGCCTGGGCTCTGGAGTCAATGGGCTTGAGTTCAAATCTCATTTTGGCTATTTACTACCTGGGTAACTTTGGTTGAGTTGCTTAATCTCCCTGAGCATCAGTTTCTTCATCTGTAAAATGGGGATAAAAATACCACTACCTCCCAGGGTTGTCATGAAGCTCAAATGAGATAATAGTTGCAAAGCGCTTTGCCCATGGTAAGCTCTATACAAATGTTAACTATTACAATTATCCCAGAGACCATTTATTCTAACTCCTCCATTTTCCAGGCAGAGCCAAGACTAGAACACAAGTTTCTTGACTCCTCCCCAGACTTTCTTTTTACTATACCATGTTGAGTTGCTGAAACATTGGTGGGAGGGGAAGAAGCCATCGCACTACCAAAAAAGGAATAGCTGCCCCCAAAGCACTTTCCTACATCATCCTGCCTTCATACCTTTGCTTACATGGTTCCCTCCCCCTAGAACACCCTCTTCGACCATCTCCCCTATCCAATTCATAGCCAATTTTAAAAGTCCTGTTTAAAGATTTTCCCTTCTATAAACAAGGTGGCCCAGGGAAAAGAGAACTGGATTTGGAGTCAAGGGATGTGGCTCTAAATCCTGATTCTACTATTTACTACCTGTGAGATTGTGATTCAGTCACCTAAGTTCTTTTCACCCTATTTTCCATCCCAGTGAGATAGGAAGGTTGGGTTAAGTGAACTCTAAATTCTTTTGCAGTTCTAAATCAAAGATTCTATGGTCTTTTCCCAAACCCCTCAGCTTGAAATCATCTTTCCCACTTGTTCTGTACTCGCATAGCTCTTTTTATATATACAAGTACTGTATTTCCACACTCTATCTTTTATTTGTATAGGCCGCATCTCCTCTCCTGGAAAGACAATGTGGTATAGTGGATGGGTAGTTGGCCTCAGGGCCAGGACCACCTGGATTCAAGTCTCATCTATGTTACAAACTATCTGCGTGACAATCCTGGTGAGAGAAATGATTATTTTTCTCTTATTTTAATAACCTATTCATATTGGGGGATTCAGGGTTTTTCTCTTCCTATTTTCCTTCAAAGCCCAGTCCTTGTGAAAGACATTGCTGATGGATGAAACTGGGTTAACATTTTCCTCAGTCTTGAATGAGATCCCACCCAACTGCAACTTAAGTGACTTGGGTGAGGGTAGATCCCTTTGTCTAGATTGCTTAAGACATGGGTTGTCTGGGTAGAGAAGGGTAAAAGTGACATAATCAAAGTCATATCCCCCAGCCCATCATTAGAATATTCATTCTCTCATTAATTGTTTACCAAACAGAGTCAATTTCCACCTGTTGGGAATACCTATTCTTCCAAGGGTATTAAAAACTTTCAGAGGGCCCCCACAGTTCATCTTTGGTTTACAAGAGAAAGCCATTGACCACGTTTTGTTAATTATTCACTAACATAATTAATGGAAGGATTGTTAATTACCCAGAAATTATATCTCTCGGACTTTTCATACATCATACTTAGACAAGTCACTTTATTTCTCAGTGCTCTAGGATCCTAAGATGTCAAACACAGGGCTAATGACACGCTTGAGTGTGGCCTAAACCAAATTAAAATGTAAGTGGGAAATATTTAGCCAAAAAAATATAGCTAGTTTTAACATGTGGTTTTCTAAGTCAATAGGAGGCCTGCAAGGGTCCTGATGTAATTGTTTAGTGGCTCCTGTTTCAATTTGAGTTTGACACCACTACTGTAGGCAACTCTTTAAAACTATAATTCCTTTTTAATTTTATAATATTTTCCTCAATTACACATTAAAACAATTTTAACTTTTCAAAAAAGTTTTGAGTTCCCAATTCTATCCCTCCCCTCCCCTATCCCCTGCCTATAATGATAAGCAATCTGATACTGTAAAACTCTAAGTTTCCACTAAGGTTCTGACCTGCACTTATAAAGGCAGTTTCCTCGTTGGAAAGTTCCCTATATCAGTGAAATCTCAGGTCCAGTCTGTCTCTATCATCTCCTCTACTGAACCATAAGCTTTGTAAAGGCATGGAGGAAATATATTTCTCTTTTTAATGTCCCCAAGCCCTAGCAAAGTCCTTTACACACAGGTGCTGAAGAAATTTTGTGAGATTGAATTCCCACCAATCAAGAGGATAAAAAAAAAACAAGACTACCCCCAAACAGCACTAGAATGAAAGATAATTACTGTATCTTAGCTACCTGCAACAGTAACCTGAGCAGAAAAATCAAAGAAGTCTCCTGTGATGGTGATATCTGTTCCTCCACCCAGGCTCCCAGTTGCTGGAAACACAGACAGTATTTCTGCAGAAGGAATAAAAAGTCAGCTTCATGATGTGGATTACCAGAGAACCAACCAATGTGTTTGGAAATCAAGAGAGCTGCCAAGAACAAAGACTCTAGGGAAAGCAGACTCTCTCCATTTAAAGCCATTTCCGAACAGACATAGAGAAGAAAGAGAAACATAGAAAAGCAAAGAGAAAACCAGGAGAAATGGAAGAAATTGGCCAAAATATTAGGAACAGCAGACGGGGCACTGAATTTGTAAAAAGAGGAACAAGAGGACTTTGGGCAAGCCACCCTCTCACTGGGTTTGTTTCTTCATCTATAAAAATAGAACTGGACAAGATGAGAACTAGGTTCACATCCAAATCTATGATGATAAATTCCTATGATCTGGGTTCAAATCCCAGAACTGCTCCTTGTTACTTATGTGACCTTAGTCAAACCACATCTTCCACAGGTCTGTTTCCTCAACTAAATTAAAGTTAGAAGGCAGCTAGGCAGTCTTGGATGCTTACTAGCTATGTAACCCTGGGAAAGCTATTTAAGCCTGTTGACCTCAGTTTCTTTATCTATAAAATGAGCTGTAGAAGGCAATGGCAAACTACTCCTGTAACTTTGCCAAGAAAACCCCAAATGGGGTCATGGAGAGTTGGACACCACTGAAATGACTCAAAAACAACAAAAATTGGGTCAGGGAGGATAATAATAAATGATCACTAAGGTCCCTTCCAGGAAGGAGGGAGGGAGTGAGGGAAGGAAGGAAGGAAAGGAAAGGAAGGAGGGAAGGAGGGAGGAAGGAAGGAAGGAAGGAAAGTAAAAAGGAAAGGGAAAAGAAAAGGAAAAGGAAAGAAAAAAGAAAAGAAACAAAGAGAAAAGAAAAAAACAAAGAGAAAAGAAAAGAAATTTCCTAAAAATTACAGCTAACCCAAAGTGTAATGGATGTAGTAAGAGCACTGCAAGTCTTTAAGGAAAGGCTGTAAGATTATTCGGGTGTTCTGTTTTAAGCTTCCAGTGGGTGAACTAGCTTATGAGTTCATAGTTTTAAAAAGCGATTTTCCAACTTTCAGCATTTGTGGGGTATATAGGGGAGTTAGCCACCAGGTGGCAATGCAAGAGCTCAGAGTCTATATTAATAAATCAGGAGTTATTAAAAGTGTGTTCATAACTAAAGTAAAGGAAAGGTGGGCTACTGGGTGGTTAAGCTCTTCTTTTCCCCCAGTACACTTGGCGGGAGGAGAGAAAGAGACTAAATACACTTATTCCAGAAAACTTCACTAATTCTTATCTTCCTTTTCCCCCAATTTTTAAACATTTTTTTTATTTAAAGGTTTTTTCCCACTTAATAGTATTTTATTTTTTCCAATTACATGTAAAGATAATTTTCAACATTCACATTTATAAGATTTTGAGTTCAAAAATTTTTTTCTCCCTCCCACCCTCCCTTTTCTCCCCCTCCCCAAGATGATAAGCAATCTGATAAAGGCTATACATGTACAATCATATGAAATGCATTATCTTCATTTAACTCATATCCACCAATAATGTCAAGTTCCTCCATCAACTGTTAAAATGAGGGGGCTGGACTCGATAACCTCTCAGGTCTTCTCTAAATCTCTGATGCCAGTATAGTCACATGGTCCCACTCACCCATGAAAATCATATTCATATTTACATCCACAACACACTGAGGCACACATTTACCATCCAATGGTGAGATCAATAGATGGGACAAAGGATGAGAGGGTCCAGATCTTGGGCAAGATATAAAAGCAGGGATGGGGGAGCAAAGGCATTAGCATATATGAAATAAGGTTGTACCTGAATAAGTCTGATACAAGAAAAGCTCCTGTTTGGCACTGATCAGCCATGCATCCTTGTGTACAGTTGACCTTCAAAAGAATATAGGGTTATAGGTAGTGCAAGGGTGAAAGCATCCATTGAATTATCTAGATTGCTGTTTTCCTTAATCGAAAAATTCCCACTTCATTTGGGGAGGAAGGAAGGTAGAAAGGAAGCAAAGTAAAATAAACTCAAGTTTTGGGATGAAATTTTAAAAGAGCATTCATAGAGCACCCTAGTTGAAAGAACTAGTTATGTGAAGCCTGGAGAAGGGAAGACTTGGGGAGGAGGCTTGACTGTCATCTTCAAGTATGTGAACGACCTACACAGGGAATAGGGATTAGATTTGTTCTAATGGACCTCAGAAGGCAGAACCAGAGGCAATGGGTGGATGTTTTGGAGAGGCAGATCATACACAAATAAGAAAGGCCCCCTGGACACACCTGGACCCAAATGCAACAGAGAAAGACTCTTTCTTATCTGGTTCTCACACCTTCCCTGAAATTTCAGGCCTTACTGCTTCCTTCGCCCTTGATTTGGAGATTTTCATGCTCTGACCCTTTGAAGAGCCTCTCTTGCTTCAATCCTTCCTTTCCATTGTCAGCTTGAAGTAAATTCTACTTGGTCACTAATTCATTCTTTAGTTCTGACCCTATATCATCACCCACCCCACCCCCATTTTGTTCCTGCAAGGGAACAAAAGGAATGGAGTATCTAAAGTAATTCAGAGCGTTCTTCTAAATCTCCCAATTATGGACACAAGTGTAAAAGAAATACAGAGGACCAAAAGTGTAAGCAGCTCGTGTAACCCAAACACACAAAGGTTTGCATGCTTCCCAAGACTTACTTTCCTTTGTTAAATATGGAGAAGCTAACATTCTGTGAACCTGTTGGCCAGAAAAAAAAATTGGTATTTAGTACAAGAGTCTGAAATAGATTACAGAGTTAGAAACTACTCCCCTAGATTCAAGTATTTGAGAAAACAGAAAAGGATTACCCAAACCCAAACTTTTCCTAGGGCGGGTAGATGACACAATGGATGGAATGCTGGGCCTGGAGTCAGGAAAACTCACCTTCCTAAGTTCAAATCTGGTCTCAGACATTTACTTCCTGTGTGACCCTGGGCAATTGACCAAACCCTGTTTGCCTCAGTTTCCTTATCTGTAAAATGAGCTGGAGAAGGAATGGGAAATCACTCTAATATCTTGGCCAAGAAAACCCCAAATGGGATGACAAAAAGCTGGACACAACTCAACAACAAACTTTTCCTAGAAATAGCAAAGGCAAACAGATTGATTAATTAGGACCATAAGGCTCTCCCTCTCTAAAAAATAAAAGAACAAACAAGAATGACAGCTCGCCCTAGTAAGCAGCACTCTCTTAGTCTGTCTCTTTCCAGAAAAAATTAAAAAGAATAGCTAGCATTTAGTAACTACTAGGTGTTTGGCTCTGCTAAGGGCTTTACTCATTTATTCCTCACAATAACCCTAAAAGTTAGGTGTTATTATCACCATTTTATCATTAAAGAAACTAAGGTTAACAGGGTTAAGTGACTTGCTCAGAGTCACACAGCTAGTAAGTGCTTGACTCTTAGTGACCCCACGGACCATACTGTCCATGGGGTTTTCTTGACAAGATACTGGAATGGTTTGCCATTTCCTTCTATAGTGGATTAAGGCAACCAAAGGTTAAGTGACTTACCCAGGGTCACACAGCTAATAAGTATCTGAGGCTGGATTTGAATTCAGTCAAATCTTCCTGACTCCAGGCCCAGTGCTCTATGCACTGAGTCATCTAGTTGCCTCCTATCTCCATTTGTAGATGAAGAAATTAAAACTAACAAAGATAAGTGATTTGACCAGCATCACACAGAGAGAAAGTGCCACAAGCAGAAGTCAAACCTATATCTTTCTGGTTCTAGCACCATATTCACTATGCCACACTGTCCATACAAAGAGGGAGAGGTTGGCAAAAACTCTTGAAAACAAGCGTCCTTTTTCCAACTGACCAACGTAGTGGCCTTCCACTCGGCACTGTAAGGCTCCAAAGCCAAGGTCTTCCTCAACTGGATACCTGGGAAGACACCAAGAAATGGGAAAATGAAACATCAGCAAACAGCATACTAGTCAGCCCAGGAGGGCAGAATTCCGTTGAGGAAAAGGACAATAGGATCATATGTGTAGGTCAGAAAGGGACTTTACAAAGCTTCTGGTCCAACCTTCTCATTTTGCAGGGGAAAAATAAAAATATTACATTAGCCAGGGAAAATTGGCTGCTAACAAAAGTGAAGCAGGTATGTCCTTTAGCCAGGTTCTTATTGGTACATAGTTGTTTCCTCCATTAGATTGTGAACTCCTTAAGATTACCTGCTCAATAAAGTCCTATTGCTTCCAGGTTTCAAACAAATAATGCTCTGTTTGGTATTCAAATCCTTTCATGCACTAGCGCCCTCCAGTTTCCTTATACCTTACTCCCCAACACATACTCTTCAATCCAGTGACACTGGCCTCTGGGCTATTTCACGGACAAGACACTCCATCACCTTAACCCCAGATATTTTCTCTGGTTTTCTCCCATGCCTGGAAGTTCTTCCTGTTTCTCTCCTGGTTTCCTTTAAGTCCCAACTAAAATCCCACCTTCTACAAGGTCTGTGGTCTCTACCTATGGTCTGCGTCTCCAAAACATCCACCCATTGCCTCTCGTTCTGCCTTCTGGGGTCCGTAAGAATAAATCTAATCCCTATTTCCTGTATAGGTCCTTCACATACTGGAAGATGACTATCATGCCTCCTCCCCAAGCCTTCCCTTCTCCAGGCTTCATATAACCTTCTTCCCTGACTCTTCCTTTCCCTCTGTTAATTATTTCCTATTTGTGTTGCATATAGCTTGCTTTGTATATATTTGTTTGCATGTTGTCCCCTCCCCCACTTAGGCTGTAAGGTCCTTGATGGAAGGAATTGTCTTTTGCCTCTTTTTGTATCCTCAATGTTTAGCGCAGCGTCTGGCACATAGTAAGTGCTTAATAAATGTTAAATGATTGATCAGGGACTGTCTTTTGCCTTTCTTTGTATCCCCAGCACTTTGCACAGTGCCTGCCACATTGTGGGAGCTAAGTAAATAATTTATTGACTGACTGATAAGACAGAACCATGAGTCAAAATTATCAAGTAGTGAGAAAAATGTGCATTCTGAGTGCATCTCTAGTCATTCTCTCCACCACTGATTATACCTTCTCTTATGCTACCCTTCCCCCAACCCCCTCCCACCCTCCCCCACCACCATATCCCTGGGCCAGGAAAAGGAATGGATGGGCTTCTTGCTCTTCAATGACTCTTCCAGTCCCTCCCCACACCACTATCACTTAGTAACTTCTCCTTTGAGATTCTTTCCAGCCACATGTATCAGCCTATCTGACACCTAGTGGCACTTAACCACTTGCCCTCTAGTCATTCCCCTATCTTTCTCAAGGATTTCAGTACCTGAATCAGAGTCTTATTTTCTTCCCCATCACCTGCTCTTACACTTAGAAGGTTTAATTTGCATCTTGAAGACCCCTCAAATCGTTCATCAACCTCCTCAGTTCGCATGATCTAAACCTTTATTCTACCTGGACCACATAGAGCCAAACAATCAGCAAGCATTTATTATGCATATACTACATGTGCCAGGTACCATGCTAAGAGCTAGGGATATAAAAACAAAAATGAAACAGAACCTGCTTTCAAGGAACATACAATGTACTGGGTGTGGGGGTAGGGATGAAGAGGAAGAGACAACATGTAAGGACATAAGCAAATGTATGATATATTCAAAATAAAAACACAGTGATGGAGGGAATGTTAACAACCGGCAGAATCAGAGAATGTATCTTAAAGGAAGTGACATTGTACTGAGCCTGAAGGGGATTCAAAGGTTCCAAGAAGCAAAAGTGAAGAAAGATATCATTCCAGAAATGGAAGACAGACTGAACAAAGGTACAGAGATGGTAGATGAAACATCATATATGAGGAAGAACAAAGAAATCTGGCTAGAATATAGAGTGTATAAGGAAGAGCAATGTGTAACAAGTCTGAAAAGAAAGGTTAGAGTCAGATTATAAAGATCTTTAAATGCCAAGAAGGAAAATATATTTTATCCTAAAGGCAATGGGGAACCATTGAAGATTGTTGACCCAGGCAGTGACATGAGCAGATCTGTACTGTATTTGGCAGCTAGATATAGGATGGATTGGAGAAGGGAGAGGCTGGGTGTAATGAGACCATCTAGGTACTGACAATAGCGGAGGCTTCAGGGTAGTGAAGAACTGACCTGAGATGGCTTTAGCATAAATCAAGAAAAGGGGATGGATAGAAAAGATATATCTATAAGACAGAAACTATCCAGAAATGAGAGGCAAGTGATTGTGAAGAGCAAAGGATGATTCTGAGTGTGAAACCTGGGTGATGGGAAGAAGTTCCTTTTAGTAGAAATACAGTGGTTAGGAGGAGAGAGAAGTTTGAGAGAAGGACAGGGTAAGATGAGTTCTGTGCTGAACATGTTCAGTTACAGGTAACTATTAGACATTGAGTTGGAGATGTTCAGCAAGCAGCTGAAGATGCTGTGCTGGAGTTCAGGAGAGAGAAGAAGGACAATATGAAGATTTAAAAGCCATCCTGCATAGATATGAGTTGAACTCATGGGAACTGATGAGATTACTAGGAGAAATTGTAGAAAGGAAGCCTATGTTTAGAGTTTGTTTGGTTTTTGCTTCTCAGAAAGGTTCTAGAATAAACCTTCAAATTGTATCTGGACTCATGATGAAACATGCTATCCATCTCCAGAAAGAGAAATGATTACTCAAACTGCAGATCAAAACCAATTTTTCTTCCTTCCTTCCTTCCTTCTTCCTTCCTTCCTTTTTCTTATCTATCTATCTATTTTGGAATTTGGCTAATATGGGAATTTGTTTGAATGACCAAACATATTTGTAATGGGTTTCACTGTTTTTTTTGCCTTCTCAATGAGTAGAAAAGAAGGCAGAAGGGGAGTATTTGGAATGGGAAAATAATATAATGTTAAATTTTTTAAAATAATATCAAAAAACTGTTTCTTCAATCCTTTTGTAAATCTCTTCTACCAAGCTGAAAGGAGAAGGAAGGAAGGAAACAAGCATTTATAACACTCACTATGAGAAGGGCACCTAGGTGGCAAGTAGATAGAGCTTTGAGTCTGGAATCAGGAAGATCTGAGTTCAAATCCAGCCTCAGACACTTATCAACTGTGTGATCCTGGGCAAGCCACTTAATCCTGTTTGCCTCAGTTTGTTCATCTATAAAATGAGCTAGAGAAGGAAATGGCAAACCACTCTAGTATCTTTTCCAAGAAAACCCCAAATGGAGTCACAAAGAGTTGGACACAACTGAACAACAAAAAAAATTAAAAGTTGGGGGGTGGGCCTTGCTCATGATAGAGAAGCAATTGTCATGAAACACATACTATAAATAGGAATATTTTTACCTGGAGTAAAAACATTTGAAGTAAAGAGGGAGACGGGAGCAATAGAACAGGTAGTCCAAATGTGGGTACAGACATTCAAGAAAAGAAAGTCTGGTTTCTGTTGAGGGTCTATAAGACCTCTAAGAGCATCCAAGGTGACAGAAACCAGGAAAGGGGGTGAGTTAGGGGCAGTTGAGCTTTGCAGCATCTTAGGCCAGTAGAAGGCCACAAGACAAAAGGTGGATACTCAGTTGCCCTAAGGAGGAAGCATCTTCCCATGACTAATCTCCCGATACAGTGTAGTGGAAGAAACATTTGATTTAGTGCCAGAGAACCCTGTTTTGAATACCAACACTTTCATTCACCAGTTAAAAGACATTGTGCAGATTCTTTCATTTCTCTAAGTCTATTTCTTCATCACTAAAATGAGGAGTCGTGAGGAAAATTATTATTTTCTATTATATTAATCATCCATTATTAATTAGGATCCAGGTTTTTTTATTTCTTCATTCAGGGACCAGCCCCTGCAAGTCAGTCAACCAGTCTTTGAAGGCCATGACTGATAGAGAAGATTGCCCTAATTCTCGGGGTACATGATCCCTGATCTTGGGCAGCTAGGAGACCTTACTTCTGTTTGAAGTGTAAACAGAATCTATTCTAGGTGAATTCCTGCACTGAAGTAGTAAGTCCATATCTTTGTACTCTTCAACTGGAGTTTGGTGTGACCCAGCTCATGAAGGAGAGAACCAAATGGAGTGGTCTGGGTAGAGATAAATTCCTTTGTCCAGATTTCTGGAGGGGGCTGAGTCTCATAATCAAGCCATATTCTCAGCAGGAGGAGCTAAAAACTTTTAGGCCACTGCCTCATTAATTGTTCACCAATCAGGGTTGATTTTTACCTGTCAGGGGTGCTTTTTCTAAAAGTATATTAAAGTTTCCAGTCTCTTCACAGCTTTGTTTTCGGTTACTGAAAGAAACCACTGGCCATCAATTTATTTATTATTAGCTAGCCTAATTAATAAATTGATTACTAATTACCCAGAAACTCTGTTTCTTGGACTTTTTATTCATCACAATTATAATACCTATACTACCATAACAAAGTTATGAGGATCAAATAAGATCATGGAAAATGTTTAATAAGACTTAAAGTATGATGTAAATGTGAGTTCATGGTTTTATACACTAGAAAAAGTAACGTGTGTGTGTGTGTGTGTGTGTGTGTGTGTCCATATCCTGTATACAGGGGAATGCTGGTAAATATTCGACAATGTGCTCCCCTGGAGGGGAAGAGTATACGCACTTCATTTTTAAGTTTAATCTGCATTATCATCATTTTTCCCATCACTTTCTTAAGTTTAGACAATCAACATATCAAGGTCTAATGTGTAGCTTTACTGATTTCCAAAGTGCAAATGCTCACACTGAAAGCTGGTTCTCAAGAGCCAGCCCTAGCAGGGTCCAGTACACCTCTCAAAGTATACTTTCCCAAGGAAAGGAAAAAAAAACTCACCTGTTTCCTGTCTCTCTGTCCACAAGAGAGCATGGTGTAATCCATTCTCCTCCTTGGGCCTGAAGAGTGAGTGGGCTGGGGAAGAAAAACAAAGAAAAGGAAATTGTATCAGAGTGGAAGGCTTTGGGTGATTTCCATTGCCTTTCCTGGAATAATTCCTGAGCTCACCTTTCTGATATAACATCATCTTTCTAGTGCTTCTAGAACAGGGCTCTTAACCTATTCAGGGCCATGGAACCCCTGGGAATCTGGGGGAGACTTTGGACTCCTCTAAATTATGTTTTGTTTTGTTTTTAATTCATAACTGAAGGAAATGCTTATAAGATTTCAATAAGATTTGAGTGAAAGTTATTTTTTCCTAACCAAGTCCGCAGATACCTATGGACTTCAGGTTGAAATCTCTTGTTTGAGGAGAACATAGGATGGTGTATGATTATAGGAAGGTGAACTCTTATCCCAGAAAATAATGTTGAGCCTACTTCCTGGTTCCTTTAAGGTGAAGATGGAAGTGGGTGGTAGAAGGTATAAAGCAAGCTAACATTAATGCTAGCCTTAGTTGTATTACCTGGAACATGGATATCTGTACTATAAACTCATCAATTCATACATTGTCATG
The DNA here is from genome assembly GCF_011100635.1 of Trichosurus vulpecula. Lineage (NCBI taxonomy): Eukaryota > Metazoa > Chordata > Mammalia > Diprotodontia > Phalangeridae > Trichosurus > Trichosurus vulpecula. The sequence goes on along the minus strand of NC_050579.1, from coordinate 229,364,469 downwards.
CCCTCATCAACCCCACTTTCTGTTGCAAGCATCCTGTACAAAGTCACATCCTCTTTGCACCCTTTTATCACCCCTGATAGATTAGTTTACTCAGAAATCAGGTAGAGATTAAGACCATTGGGGTCTGTCTGTATATGGGCCTATATTTTACAAAACAAATTCCAAGTTTGGTTCCTACTTCTTTCTAGCTCCAATAATGCCTAGTGATCTTTTCTCTGTACACACAGGGAAATTATTCTGATAACTACCACACCACAGCTAGAAATATAGCTTCCCCGAGTTGGAAATGATCTTTCCCATGGGAGTTTCTCCTATTTTATCATGCATTACTTTCTCTCTCTGTCTCTCTCTCTCTCTCTCTCTCTCTCTCTCTGTGTCTCTCTCTCTGTCTCTGACTCTGTCTCTCTGTCTCTGTCTCTCTCTGTCTCTGTATGTGTGTGTCTCTGTCTCTGTCTCTCTCTCTCTCTCTCTGTCTCTCTATCCCTCTGTCTCTGTCTGTCCATCTGTGCGTCTGTCTCTTTCTCTGTCTCTGTCTCTCTCTCTGTCTCTGTCTCTCTCTCTGTCTCTCTCTCTCTCTCTGTCTCTCTCTGTCTCTCTCTCTCTCTCTCTGTCTCTCTCTCTCTCTCTCTCTCTCTCTTTGTCTCTCTCTCTGTCTCTCTCTCTCTCTGTCTCTCTCTCTCTCCATCTCTCTCCCTCTCCCTCTCTCCAGCTTACAGGATTCTTCTACCTAAGTAAGCTTCTCTTTCTGTTTTGCTAGAGGCTCCTCCTACAGTAGCAACACTAGGAAAAGATGGAGAGAAAAAGAACCCACAAGAGGCCAGAAGACACTGAACGGTAGTTTTTTTATAGAAGCAACCAGATGGTAGTCAACAAACACAGCGAGCAAGAGTCCATTTTGTTTATTTTAACAAAACATTGTGATCATTAGGTGCATCTGCAAAAGGGCGGGCACAGAAGACTAGGTAAAGAAAGTTGGAAAATACACACTTTAAAACTAGTGTTTGCAGCCATCCGAGGCTGTTACTCAAGGCACTGTGAGTATTAACCCTGTATCTCTTACACTTCCTGTTTACTTCAGAAGATGTATTATAATCCATATGTGAACTAATAATCCTTTTAAAGTCATCCAGAGTGGGAAAATAAAAAGATTTAAATTCTTTAAGAATGTGGGCTAGAGCCATCTGATAAATTATGAATTATTATAAGAAATACCCATGCCCCTATATTAGATAGGAGTTTGGGTAGGCTTTGAAAGGGAATAGAAGCTGGAAGACATGGGTACCATGGAGATCCTGCCCACACATGCACAGTTTAAGCAACCTGGTAGCTGAAGATTTGGGATGCCATCTTGTGGCTTGCCTAGATATAGCTGAGGGGATGAGTTCTGTCCCTACATCCATAGTGGAAGCAAGATGGAGTGGCCTGACCTCAGAGCACCACCTGGAAGCTTCCATGGATACTGAACTTCATATCTTAGCGTCAACGTAAAGCATTACTCCTGTGTTTGTGATCTCTTGTACTTTATACAAATCTTGAACGAAAAGAGTAATTTTGGCATTTTAATGGCTTCCTGAAAATATAGAAACAACTCAAAGGCTTTCAGTTCCTATTTCTATTCCCATCCCCATCCCCCAGCTGGATCACTATAATAATATTTTTAAATGTGCAAATTTACAACCAGAAGAAACAAATTTATAACTAAATTTCAGATTTTCCCATTTTTAAGAGAGTTCACTTCAACCTGGGAAACTGGGTTTAGGGGGAAAAGCAGGTAAAAGGGCTAAGGGAGAAAATCAACAGATACAATTACAGTGCAATTCACACTGAGCCCAGAGTGACTAGTTGCCAGTAAATAAATGGACCCGTTTAATCGACCAGTTGCAATTACATTAACAAAGTTTGCTGAAGCCCAACTCACTAGGGACCATAAACTGCAAAGAAGAAAATAGCAATTCTGTGCCAACTGCTTTCAATTTATTGCTGTCAGAGAAGCCAGTCTCAGAAAGCATATGTGTCCCCAGTTGAAAACAGAAACACACACACACACACACACACACACACACAGCCCTACCTTTCAATGTACTCAACATCATTGTCAAAGGTTTCAGTTCTTCCAGTAATAATCCAGCCATGGACTTGAATTAAGTTTCCTGGTTATAAAATAGAAAAAAGAGAGAGGAAAAAAATTATTAAGCTTAGAGGCTAGACTTAAAGCAGTGGCACCTATTTCATTCTTTTTGGTTCTTACCACTTATCTCCCCATCCTTGTTAAGGATGTCTACTAACCTGATAGATACTACTCCCACCTCCCTTAATAACTCCATCCCTATGATTTCAGAAAAAAATCTGGGAAGATTTATATGAACCGAATCAGAGGGAAATGAGCAGGACTAGGAGAACATTGTACACGGTAACAGCAATGTTGTAAGCGACATCAACTGTGAAACATTTAGCTACTCTACTGAATAAAATGCTCTATGACAATTCTAGAGGACTCATGAAGAAAAATGCCATTCACCTCCAAAGGGAGAACTGATGAACTCTGAGTGTAGATTGAAGTATATTTTTTTCTCTTTATTTTTCTTGCTTCCTTTTTCTCACAACTTGGCTAATGTGGAACTGTGATTTGCCTGACTTCGTAGGTACAATGAGCATCATATTTTTTAACTTTCACAATAGCTGGGGGAGGGGGGGAAAGGGAGGAGGAGAAAGTGGATCTGAAAATAAAAATGTTAAATAAATAATTTTTTAAAAGGACAACTCCATCCCCAGGCTCATAGTCCTCTCTATCCCATCCCTGTTAGCATCCTTCAGGATATCAATACCAATGTTTGTAACCATTGAAATACTTTCCCTCTCTGTTTCTGGACCTCCTTACCTCCAGCTACCATATTCTCTATTCCATTCTCATGATCCACAAGTAGATAACCACTTGAAAACTTCTCCTTACTTAGAACTTTTTTACCTCCAATATCCCTCCTCATGACCTCTGTTCTTGTGAATTCTCCTTAGTCTACCAGACCACCAGGATAATTTTATTTTCACTTATTTTTCCACCAAACCTGGGCTTGGATTAGTCAGTCACTCTATGATCTCACCAGAAACTTCTAAAATCTATTTTGGGTTTGTCCTTCCACCATACCCATCCTGACAATTCCAAATCCCATCATTGTACTTCTCCACTCCTATTGGGAAGCCGCCAGGTGTCACATGAACATGCCAACTGATTACATTATGCTTCCTCCATTACAATTACTTCACCTGGGACTACACTAGATCTCAACCATCCTTATACTTATCTCCTACTGCCTTCCTTTTGGATTCTCCATGAGGATTATTTCACACTTTTTCCAAGTCTCCTCAATTCCCAAGCTCTACTTTCCATTTCCCTTGCTTTCATCAGATATCCTTGCCTCAAATAAATCTACATGAGTTTCATGGTGGCCACAGATGCAGAAGATCATGCTGGGATACTGAAGGGTGTCATTGACCATAGGTAATAAGAAAGCAATGAGCAGCCTCTTTGGCAAATAATTCCTAGCAAGTCTAGAGTTTGAACTCATTGCTCTTCACCCACAGGACCTCAGCCTTGTTTTGTTGCCCTTGAACTAAAGCATCCCTGGCCTGCCTCTTCTTTTTTCTCTTTGGCAATACACAAGGTGACACAGCGGATAGAGTGCTGGACCTAGCATCAGAAAGACTTTCAAATCCCACCTTAGATATTTATTATCTGTATGATGATAGGCAAGTTACTTCACAGCTGTTTTTCTCAGTTTCCCCAATTCTAAAATGAAAATAATAAGAGTGCATACCCTACAGGGTTATTGCAAGGATCAAATGAGATAATATTTGTAAAGCAGTTAGCACAGTGCCTGGCACTTAGTAGGGGCTATATCAATGCTAGCTATTATTATTATTAATATACATACATCTGCTACCTTTCATTCACATAGAAAATAAAGCATGAACTTTATTTTTTAATTTATTTTATTTTTAATTTATGGAATAAAACAAGCATTTCCATAATTCAGCATCATAAAAAAGATGATTGCACATGAAACTGCAAATCTATTACGTACAACTTTTCATTCCTTTTAAATATATAATAAAGTTGTCATGCACATTTCTTTTTTTTCTTTTTCTTCCCTCCACCCTAAAGATAGTTACCTTTAGACACAACTAGTTGTGTATATATATATATATATATATATATATATATACATACATATATATATACATATATGTGTAAAATTATTCTATACATACTCCTATTTATCAGTTCTTTCTCTGGATGCAGATAGCATCTTTTTTCTTATGTCCTTTAGGGTGAATTTGGATATTTATAATAGTCAAAATGACTTATTCGTTCAAAGTCACTCTTAAAACAATATTGCTGTTACTGTACCCAATGTGTTCCTGGTTCTGCTCATTTTGCTCTTCATCATTTCATGCAAGTCTTTTCATGTTTTTTCTAAGATCATTGAGCTCATCGCTTCTTATAGCACAGTAGTATTCCATCACAATCCACTACCATAATTCGTTCAGCCATTCCCCTATAGATGGGCATCTCTGCAATTTCCAGTTCTTTGCCACCACAAAGTAAAAGGAAAGCCAATAAAAGTCCTTTTACTCTGGTTGTCCCACCACATTAATGTACTTGGTCTACCTTAACTTTGATTCCAAATTCTTTCCTCAGGGTTTTGAGCACTTACATTCTCAGATCTGTGGGCTTTGATATCACCCAACTGGAAATTGCTCAGCTTCTCCTCCCCCTCTCTCTGCCTCTTTTGGCACTCCCTTATTCTTCCCACATATCTCAATACCAGGTGTCCCTCCTTCCACCCTTTTACTGAGCATTTAATTCTGTCCTCTTCTGGAACCTTGATACACCAATTATCTCATCTCTTACAAGTTCAAGCTTTCTCTGTTAAATGGATCCTCTCCTTAGTCTACAAGCATGAATTTCAATTTAGATTTGGAAGAGACTGTAGAACCGCTCTAGTGTAACTCTCTTCCTTTTTTTAAACAAAAGTCAAAAGCGGTTAAGGGACATAGCATGGTCAGGAGTTAGTAAGTGTCTTTCTGGGATAGTGTTTGAACCCAGATTTCCAGGCTCCAAGCCCAGCTCTCTATCCACTACACCATCCTGCCTCTCAGGCCTCTCAGTCATGCGTTTCATAGTATTTTTCTCCCTTGTTGAGACTGCCTTTCACACAGTGGAAACTTCTAAATGCTTGCTAAATTAATAATTATTTAATAAATATAAAAGTAAATGAATGAATGAATATTTGGTGATCGATTGAGAAGAGAAACAATCTTCCCTCAATGCTGCTGCTCAATGAAACTGTAATTCCATCTATCTACTACTTTCGTTGTTCAGTCATTTTCAATCATGTCTGACTCTTTGTGACCCCATTTGGTGTTTTCTTGCAAAAATACTGGAGTGCTTTGCCATTTCCTTCTCCAGCCCATTTTACAGTTGGGGAAACTGAGGCAAACAGTAAGGTTAAGTGACTTGCCCAGGGTCACACAGCTAGTAAAGCATCTCAGGTTGGATTTGAATTCTGGAAGAGGCGTGTTCCTGACTCCAGGCCCAGAACTCTATGCACCAAGGCACCGCCTAGCCACCCTTATCCATCCTCCCTGTCACAAAAAAAAAAGCAGCTCTTCCCTGCCTCCCTTCTATTCCCTCCTTATCCCTTGTAATCTGGTTTTTCTATCTCTACTATTTTAATAAGACTTCTTCCTTAAAGTTCACAATGGCCTCCTAATAGCCAAATCCAAAGACCCTTTCTCAGTTCTTATCCCCTGGACCTCTATGCAGTATATGCCCATGCTTCCTCTCTCAAAATCCCTCCACCCTTTGTACTTGGTGATACTCTATTCTGTTGGATTGCCTCCTCCCACTCCCGTTCTGATTCTTTTGCTGGTTCCCCTTTTCCCACCCACCCTCTAAAAATGGCAGCCTTCCCTGAGGCTCTGACCAAATCTCTTTCCACTCCTTTATATACTGTATTTCACCACATAATTGTCATCATTGCATAATCGTGGTGCCCTGTTGTTTTTTCAGTCCAAAATTTGGTTTATAGCCTTTCATCACATAATCGTCCCATGGTATAATTCAGTTCACCGCACTGCTTAAAAGGTAAGCAGAGCAGCAATGGATTCACCAGTGGTATATGGATACACATTTATCTCCCACATTGCGAACCGCAAGCCTAGAAGTCTCAGTACACGTGCATTTTCACAGTATATTTCCAAAGGCCAACTTGAGTGGTTTGTTTAGAGCGCTACGGTACTAACGGTATTGTCAATGAACCCAGTGAAAAGCTGTAGGCACAAGAGATATGGGCGGGCAATCAAAGCTGCCACAAGTCACGTGATGTGGTAAGCCTTGCATCTTCCCAATTTCAACATATATTCACGATTATTCCATGCATCTTAATATTGCACCAAAGGCAGTTTAATAATAAACGATTTTTATGTAATACCAGCAAGATTAAAAAAAGTTTCAATAACCGTTGCACCCCACTTTTTTGCAAAAAAAAAAATCACATAAAATCTGTAACGATTATGCAGTGAAATACGGTACTTTTCCCCCATAGCAACGCCATCCTAATGATTCACTTTTCCCTTCACCCAAACTTTAGTCCCAAATTTTATCCCAGTCCATATTTCCAACCAATCGCCTTGCTAGACATCTCCAACCTGGATGTCCCACCAAGATCTCAAAACCAAACAACATAACAGTAGGACAAGCATTTATCAACACTCTGCACAACGTTGATAGAGACTGAAAGTATCAATAGGACACAACCCCTGCCTTTAAAACCAGTAGTGTTCACTTTCAAAGCCTGCTCCTCCTTCTAAGGTCATTAATTTTGTTAAGAACATCACCATTCTCCAGACACTCAGATTAGAAAACTCATGATCATCTTGAATTTCTTTCTCTCCCTTGTCCCACACATCTTTTCATTTACTTTTTATTATTCTAGGGAGATTGTTGAGATTAGATAAACTGCCTGGTTTTGTTTTTTAGCACTTTAAGGTTCGTGAAGTATTTTATAATTTTTTTTCTAACTAGAGCCTCACAACACTTGTGACAGGTAAATACTAGTAGTATTATTATAATACACATTTTACAGAAGAGAAAACTGAGACTCATACAGGTGAAATTACTTGTCCTAGATCAGAAGCTGGCAAGTGTTGGAGACAGGATTTGGACCCAGGCTTTCATATACCAAGTCTAACACTATGCTTGATACCATTCTTATATCTACCACCCTTATATCTTTTTTTTAAATTATTGTGTTTTGTTTTGACCTTACATTTATAGATTAGTCCTACTTTATGAGAGGTCCATAGTAACCAAGTAAAACAGTTAAGTAAAACTAATAATATAGTGAGCTCATCTGAAAGGGCAAGCAATATTTATTGTACCACTGCTGTCACTGTTGTATGTTTTTTAACTAATAGAAACTTATTTTCTCTCCCTCATACTTCCCACACTATTGGGGACCAAAAAAGAAAAACATATTTGTTATATACATATATAGAATATATACACATATATGATATATACATATCCATAATCAAGCAAAACAAATTCCCTCAGTGGCTGTATGCAAAAATATATGCGTCATTCTGATTTTTAAAAGAAAGAAGTGTTTGTAGAAATGGAACTAGGGGTAGGCAAGTTGGATAGTAACCAAAAACACAATACACAGAAGGGGCACCAGGAATAAATCCTTTTAATATATTTTTAATAAATTTATGCATTTTAATGCCCCCACAAATTTCACTCTCCATAACATAGACATTTATTTAGTGATGTCAGGTCTCACATGGCACAATTTTTAAACCTTGCTTAAGGTAAAAAAATCTTTTGTCCCAGCTCTGCTCTGGGGAGAAGGGAAAGAGATGGTACGGAAAGGAGAAATGTGGGCCTGGAACCCAATTTTATTTACTTATACAACTCCTTCCCTCTGTCAGTTGTAAAGATGTCTTACACGCACCAAAATGTTCAGTATAGGAATATGTTAAGTTCCATATAAATTTTAATAGGCTTTAAGGAAGAGGAAGGAGGACAGAGGAAAGACATACCGTTTTGTTTCTTTGTTTTTGATCCAATGCCCAGTTTTGGTGGGCGTGAGAAAATATGACTTAGAACTCCCAGTATCTTCTTTGTTTTCAACTACCAGGTTGCTAACCAAGGCAGATTAATGGCTAAGTTGGACTTAGATGCCAATGGGGAATTAATTGTCACAGTGGAGAACTGTTAACCACACATTGAAGCACAAATGCTCATAAAACTTCCTCTGGGCTGTCCCCATCTTACACACACACACACACACACACACACACACACACACACATACACACACACACACACAGCTCCCTAGTTGCTAACTCTGGGCAGGCTTCCCAAATGAGATGAGTGTAATTGTCTGGAAAGAGATTGCTAAGATGCAGTCTTGTGGATCTCACCCAGGGGGACCTCCCTAACAGTGCCAACAAGCTGATCATTTATAGAGAAGACTGAAGAAACCCCATTGTGGGAGGGATGGTGGTAGCAAGGGAGAGAGTTCACACTTGGGTAGAAGAAATGGAATTGGCAGATCTGGGTTCCTATACTCTACCTCGCACCCCAAAAGAGCAAAACTTTCCTCTTTTCTCTCTTAGAAAGGCCTCCGTCATCTAAATTTACACCATGGAACTCCCAGTGAGCTGGGATCTATGCTTCTCCATATAGCTCTCTTATGGACTTTGCCTCCTCTTTAAGAGCATTCAATTGTTAATGGCCCACATGAAGAAAGGGAAGCAGATGTGTGGATAATCCCAAAGAGAAAAATAGCCCCAAAGTCATTCATATTTTTCATTAGTGAGAGACATAAGAGGGAGGCAGTGTGGCATGTTGGGAACAACATTGAATTTGGAGACAGAAAATCCATATTAAAATCCTGACTCCATCATGTATTACCTATATGACCTTGGGAGAGCATTCAGCCCTCTGGGCCTCAGTTTTCCTATCTGCAAAGTTAGAGAATTAGATTAGGTTCTCCAAAGTCCTTTCCAGCTCTAAAATCCTATGATACTACAAACTTGTGATTGGTTGTACCATTTCAAATTGAGAAGAAAAATCATCAAAACATTTGTTTCATGGCAATTTCAACTTTATTGACTAGTCAATACTCTTCAAAACAATTCAACTTATCATGTTGCCTTTCAGCTTATTACTTATCTATAATCCCTCCTTGGCAACAGATGCTCTGTCTTTCCATACTCTCTCCCTTACATTCATCCAACAAATGATGGTCAAAATGGTGGTCAGAAAAAGCAATACAAGGACACTCTCAAGGTCTCTCTTAAGAACTTTGGAATTGATTGTGTAACATGGAAGACACTGGCATAGGACCACCCGTCATGGTGTGCCCTCCTCAGAGAAGGTATTGTGCTCTATAAGCAAAGCAGAATCAAAGTAGCTCAAAAGAAACATAAGATGCACAAATTTAGAGAATCCACCCCAAATATTCACATGGACTATCTGTGCCCAACCTGTGGTAGAACATTCTAAGCTCATATTGGTTTGATCAGCCATAGTCAGACACACTGTAACTTGACTCTAGCATAGTGAAGTCATTCTGGTCCTCTTCAAGAACAAAGGACAGCAACCAACCAAACCAACCAACCAACCAACCATCCAACAAATATTTATGAAGCCCCTATTGTGCACAAGGCAATTTGATACAACTAGTATTTACCAATTGTGCTAAGCACTAAGGATACAAAGACAAAATCCCAAATCATTCCTGCCCTCAAGGAGCTTCCATTCTACAATGGCTCCCTATTGCTTTTAGTACAAACCACAAACTTCTCTGCTTGGCAATTAAAGCCCTTCATAATTTCATTCCACCTTATCAATTAAAGCCCTTCATAATTTCATTCCACTTTATCATTCTAAGCTGATTACATATTCATTACTTCTCAAATAATCCATGTTCCAGCAAAAAATGGCCTCCATGTTGCTCCCTGTAGATTTCATTCTATCTTTTATGTCCACGTTTTTGTATAGGCTATGCCTGGAATCATCTCCCTCTACACCTTTCTCCCTTAGAATCCTTAACTTCTTTCAAGGATCAGCAGAAGTATCACCTCCTATAAGAGGTATTTCTTCAATCCTCTAGTTGTTAGTGTACCCTCTCTCTCCAAAATTACTTATTTAGTTTTAAATATAGCTTGTACTTACTTGTAAATATGCATGTTGTCACCCTACTCCAGTAGAATAACCACAGAATAATAGATTTAGAACTGAAGGGGACTTCAGAGGTTATCTGTTATTTTTTTCTTTTTGTTTGTTTGCTTTTTGAAACTAGGCCTCCTTATTTGCCCAGGCTAGAAGTCCAGTAACCACTCGCTGCCCAATCCCATTCTGAATCATCACAGAAATTTGGAACTACTCCATGGACCAGTTTGTCCCTCCTTAGACACTGTTGCCCCCTCTGCTCCAAGAGGCTCACCATATTGGTGCTTTTTGTGGTCGTTCATCCTTCATTTTTGAAGAGGACCAATGACATCATGCTTTCCTCCAGTCATTGAAATCCAGTGTGGATACGTAATCAGCTTTAGCCATGGTGCAGCTCAGCACTCTTAATGCTCAAGTGATCCACCAGCCTCAGCCTTTCCCAGTAACAGGGATTACAAGCATGGGCCACCATGTCAGAACCAGCCTTCTCATTTTACAGGTATAGAAATTGAGGCCCAGAGAGACTAGGTGACTTACTTGTCCAGTGTCACAGAGGCAGTAAGTGGCAAAGACAGAATTTGAATCAAGGTCCTCTGATTCCAAGTTCATTGTTCTTTCCGCTGCACTACACTTGCCTCTCTAATGAAAGCACCTTCAAGGCAGGAATAGTTCATTTTTGTCTTTGAATCCTCAGCACTTCTCAGTGCCTGGCATGTAGTAGGTACTTAATAAATGTATATTGTATTAAATGTATATCATATAATAATAAATAAGTAAATACAATAGAAATATAATAAATACAATACAGACACAATAAAATATGAGATACAGAATAAACACAAAGTAATTGACCCTGGGTAAGTCACTTCACCCTGTTTGCCTCAGTTTCCTGATCTGTAAAATGTGCTGGAGAAGGAAATGACTAGCCATTCCAGTATCTTTGCTGAGAACACCCCAAAGGGGGTCACAAAAAATCAGATACAACCAGTCAACTAAACAACGATAACAAAAATTTTGTTGTCGGAGGAGCACTAAGAACTGGGGGTGTCAGAAAACATCCCAAGTAGGAGTTGGTAACTGACATAAACCTTGAAAGGAGGTAAGAATGCCAAGATGTGGAAATGTGAAGGGAGAACATTTCAGGCATGGGGCACAGACATTGCAAAAGTACAGAGGCAAGAGATGAAATGCTATGCACAACTATGCCAGTTTGACTGGAACATAGAGTGTGTGAATAGGACTAAAATCAAGTCAGTCTAGAAAGATACACTGAACATACTGTAGCTTTAAATATCAAATAGAGAAGGGTATATTTTATTCTTTAGGCAACAGAGAGTCACTCAGGCTGCAAGAGAAAGGAATTAACGTGGTCAAACTCATGCTTCCAAATATCAGTTTGGCAGCTGTGTGGAGGATAGAATGGAGAAGAGAGAGACTGGAAGCAGGGATAATTATTATTAATAATTATAAGAGTAACTTTAACTATATCCCATGCAATAGTCCAAGCAAGAGGTGATGAGGGGATGAAGTCCGGGGGTATCTATGTGAATAGCAGGAAGGGGATGTCCATAAGAAGTTCTGTAGAGGTGAAATTGGCAAGACTCGGAAACTGATTGAAGGTGACAGATGAGGAAGAGGAAAAAGTAGAGGGTGATACAGAGGTTGTGATCTGGGTGACTGAAAGGATGTCCAGAACAGAAATACGAAAGGTATGTATACTGGTGAGTTTCAAGGGTACAGGATCCTGGGAGGCAAAATGGATTCCATTTTGGACAAATAGAATTTGGGTTGCCCACGTGAAATCAAAACAGAGATTTACAGAAGTTGGTAGTGCAGGACTGAAGCTCAAAAGAGAAATGAGGGCTGGATATGTAAATTTGGGAGGTATCTGCACTGAAGTGATGATCAAAACCATGAGTCCTGATGAGATCACCAAAAACTAGAGTGTAGGAAGAGAAGAGGACATAGGGCAGACTAAGGTGTCAGGGGCAAGACACAGATGACACTGGGGGATATAAAGGCAAAAATAAAACAGACCCTTTCTCCATTCTACTGGGGAGAGTTTTCCATTTATTTTTTCAGATTCCATGTTAATCTAACTACCTCTCTCAGAATGATGCCTCCCAGAGTAGGAAAGGTTGACAGCAAAAGGTATTGGATGATGGTCCTAACACATAGCTGGTAGGCCACAACCGTCTACTTCTGGATGACCTTAAAAAATGATGATTAACTTAAGGCTTCCATTTCTTGGCTGAATCACACTGAAGACTTGATTGTCTTAATCCTATTTAAATGTCTTTAAATGCATATACTGTGCAAAGATATAGCAAAAAAGGCCAGGGAAAGAACAAACTCAATTAAAGGCAAAAGATTGGAATTAGTACCTATTCTCACAACAGGCATGGAGAAGAGACCAATTTTTTAAGCAACAAAAAGAATGATCAGGAGCAGAGGAAAATAAAATCCATTCAAAGGGAATAAGAATTACATCATTGATCATGGATTATATAGATTTAGAGCTGCAAGGTATCTTACTGGTCTTCTAGTCCAGCTTCCTCATTTTACAGATGAGGAAAATAAGGCACAGAAAGGTCAAGTGACTCAACCAGGGGTCACACAGTTAGTAAAAGTCTGAGCAGATTTAAAAATTCTCTGTTTTAATACAATACTGCTTACCTGGTGCTCCAGAAGGTGGGTTTACTCGGTAAACAATGGGTGTCTGTGTCTTGGAAAACTATGAGGAAACAAAGATTCATGTGAACATTTTCTTCAGATCACAGCTGGAATCTCTAGCTTTTCCCAGTGAAATATTAATTGGTCCAGTTATAAATGGTTAACTTTTCTCAAAATGATTTTCCATCTATGATCTCATTTTATCCAAACAACATCCTGGCCCTGGGGGGTAGGACAAATATTAGTATCTGTCTCTTGGTCAAGGAAAGTGAGACAGAGAAGTAAAGAGCCACACAGCTACTTAGATGGTAGACCCTGGTCTCCTGACTCCCAGCCCCATGATCTTTCCACCAATTTTTACCCACACTTCCATATCAGGGGGCAGAAATCTTTTAGAGACAGCAAGCCAAGTCTTTATGCAGTCACTGATGGGAGTAGGTGGAAGGTGGTCACCACCCAAGCAACCCTCAAAAAAAGCTCTCTGACCTGAGTCCCCAAAAGAAACTCATAGGCAGAGAAATGAGGATATTCTAGAACCAGTGGTATAAAACTCAAATAGAACCAGGAGCCACTAAACTGTACATAAGGATCCTTTTGGGTCTTTGACTTTAAAAAATCATACATTAATGTTGTTTATATTTTATTGTATTTTTATTTGTTTTGTTAAATATTTTCCAATTACATTTTAATCTGGTTTGGCCAAACTCAGGAATATTAAATGGACTGCATTTTTGATACCTCTGATCTAGTCCAACCCTCTCATTTTATAAGTGGGAAAATTATGGACAACATATCAAAATTTATGGGATGCAGACAAAGCAATACTCAGGGGAAATTATTTTTCTCTAAACACTTACATCAGTAAAAGAGAGAAAGAGAAAACCAATGAATTGGCCATGTAACTAAAAAAAAAGAAACTAGAAAAAGAACAAATTTTAAATTACCAATTAAAAAACAAAATGGAAATCGTGAAAATCAAAGGAGAGGTTGATAAAATTGAAAGTAAAAGAAACCAAAGAAGTGATAAATAAAACAAAAAAGTGTTTTCATGAAAAAAATAAAATAAACTATTGGTTAATTTGATTTCAAAAAAAAGAAAGAAGAAAAGCAAATTATCAGTATCAACAATGAAAAGTAAGAATGTTCTACCAATGCAAATGAAATTAAAACAATTATTAGGACTATTTTGCCCATTATATGCCAATAAAACTGACATTCTAAGCGAAATGGATGAATATTTGCCAGAATATCAATTGCCCAGATTGACAGAAGAGGAAATAGAATACCTAAATAACTCTATCTTAGAAAAAGAAATTGAGTAATCCACAAATGAGCTTCCTATGAAAAAATTTCCAGGACCAAATGGATTTACAAGTGAATTCTACCCAACATTTAAAGAACAATTTATTCCAATACTATATAAAGTATTTGAAAAAATGAGTAAAGAAGGAATCCTACCAAATTCCTCCTATGATACAAATATTATTTTGATACCTAAATCAGGGAGAGCAAAAACAGAGAAAGAAAACTATAGACCAATTTTCCTAATAAATACTGATGCAAAAATGTTAAATAAAATACTAGCAAGGAGACCACAGCAATATATCACAAAGCTAATACAATATGATTACATGGGATTTATACCAGGAATTTAGGACTGGTTCAATATTAGAAAAACTATTAGCATAACTGACCATATCAATAACAAAAACAACAAAAATCATATGATTCTAGCAATAGATGCAGAAAAAGATTTTTGACAAAATACAACACCCATTCCTATTTTTAAAAAAATTGGAATACATAGGAGACAACGGAGCTTTTCTTTACCCTCTTTCCTTTTTTTTTTAGATCGATAACCTAGTTAGTAGGTGATCAAAAACGAGGAAGGAAGGAAGGAAGGAAGGAAGGAAGGAAGGAAGGAAGGAAGAAAGGAAGGAAGGAAGGAAGGAAAAAAGAATTTATTAAGGGCCTACTGTGTGCCTACTCTGTAAAGGCACTGTGCTAAGCACTTTACAAATATTATGTCTTTGATCCTCACAACAACCCTGCTATTCTTATTCCCATTTTACAATAGAGGAAACTGAAGCAAAAAGAGTTTACCTTGCCCAGGGTCACACAGCTAGTAAATGTCTGAGGCCAAATTTTAATTCAGGTCTTCTTGACTCCAGGCCTACATTCCAGCCAGTTTCAATTAATAAGCATCACAGAACAAGAATTCCTGCTCATTAAACAAATCTTAAAAGAAAAGACTACTCCCTCTGTCTCTGTCTCTCTCTCTCTCTCTCTCTCTCTCTCTCTCTCTTTCCATCTCTCTCTCTGTCTCTATCTCTCTGTCTCTCTCTGTCTCTGTGTGTGTGTCTCTGTCTCTGTCTCTCTGTCTCTGTCTCTCTCTGTCTCTCTAGCATGTCAATACTCTTTGAGTGTCTCCCAGACTTCTATAGAGGTGGGTAGAGGCTTTTTCTCCCTTTCTCCCCACCACTGTTGTGGTTGTTTATGCACAGTAGGCAGAGCAGATGCTTATCTTGGTGACCCTCACGTTGACTCTCCATACCCTGACTGCCTCTTCTGCTTCCTGTTTCTTTTCTTTAGAACCAATAATCCTGAGATAATGTGCCTAGCCTTTTCGTCAACCTTATAAGTTTTGTGAGATTGAGAGCTCCTGAATTTGGGTTCTGACTGGTAGGAGGGGATGTTTCCTGTTACTGCAATGATCCTTGAAGGAGATGACCATTCACAAGAGGATAAGCCATGCACATCTGACATGCAAAAAAAAAAAAAAAAAAACTATAGACCTTGAACAAGTTTGCTCAGTTGGCGCAGATTGCTGGAATGTGTCAGTTTAGTAACCCTATAAAATATTTTGTCTTTTAATTTTTAAGTATAAGTCTCCGGGACAGAATAACAGGAATGATGAATTATTATCATGCTTTATTTATCATTGCATACTTAAGATTCTTTAGTATTTGAAGCATTGCTTTTATAGTGAAAGAAAAAAGTAATCTGTCCCACACTTGATCTATTTTGAGTACCTTTCAAGAAAGGAACCTATTAATTCCTCTTGGGTCCGCTTGAGACATGAGCCATGTCTATTTTAGAGATTTTTTCCCCCAGGGTTTGACTCTGGTATGGTGGTGTAATAAACTAGAGAAGAGGAGAAAAAGCCTGACTCTTTGCATATCACCAGAACTGAATCTAATCCGCATGAGCCCACAGGCAGTGATCCTTAGTAGGAGGAGGTCACTTGCACCAATGAGTTTCACAAAAAGATTAGGAACTGAGGCCCAGAAAGATTGTGACTTTCTCAAGGTCACCCAGATAGTAAATCAGAGAGGCCAGATTTGAATTTGGGTCTTGGGACTACGTGTTTAGTGTTTTTTCCACCATACCATGCTTCTTACTGTTTCTTCCCAAATTGCCTGATTACTAGGAAGAAAGGAAACAACCATTTATTAAGCACCTTCTATGTGGCAGCCACTCTGTTCTGTGCTTTACAAATATCTCATTTGATCCTAACAACAACCCTGGGAAGTACGTGCTATTATTATCATCATTTTACAGATAGGGAAATGGAGGCAAACATAGGTTAAGTGACTTGACTGAGGTCACACAGCTAGTATATGTCTAAGGCCAGATTTGAACTTTAATTTGAACTTTATTCTTTGTAACTCCTGGCCCTGCACTCTCTCCGCTGCATCACCTACCTACCTCTAGCTGGACCACTTCTCTGTCCCATAAAACGCTGAGATCTCTTCCTCCTCCACATGTATTTGCTAAATTCTTTAATTTGTGAAAGAAACTCCAGCACTGCTGTTTACCTTGGTCTGCTTCCGCCACGTTGGGAGTCTACCTTCCCAGAAAGAATTTCAGCAAAGAACTGTGTGTTGTTAATCAATACCTCCAATCAGTCATCAAGAATTGACAGGCACCATAACAAAGGAGAAAGCTACTGGGCAAATATTGATCCAGACAGTACCTACTCACTGGAAAGACTGTTCTCCTTTTTAATGGAAAAGCCAGATAATTTGTACCTGATGGATAATGTTAGCATTCAGGGAGGTCAAAAGAAGAATGATCTGACCTCACTATTTCAGAATTGGTTCTGATCTCACCATAGTTAAAGTGTAAATGCATTTATTCTTCCTCTTTCCCTTCTCTTTCCCACATACACATACATTCTCAACCTTTCCTTTCTCTACATCTCTAGCCTCCTGTTGTGAGCACAGCCTGGGGAAGAAAGTTTGGTTAATTCTATAACAGCCCAAGAGAAATTAGCCAGTTATTGGTGACATATATGCATAATAAAGGCAGGAATGCAAAAAAGAAGGCTGATTGCTTTTTCTTTACCTTTTTGTTCCTGTCCCTAATTTAATGTACGTGCTAATTAGTCACCATCATGAGAGAATAAGGGTATCATAGTCCTAGCCCCTCTAGAACTTTTTTTTTTTTTTTTTTTGCCGGGAGAGTACCAAAAATGGGTTTTAGAGATACATTGACAATCAGGGATTCAATGAGATGTAAGAGAATTTTCCAACCCCAAGTCAAATAGTTGTCTGGAGCCAGAGACTGTAAGTCTATACTAGAAAAAAAAATGATTAAAGGAAACTAAAGAATCATCTTGATCTTATCCTGGGAGCTTCAGCTGTACTGCATATTTAGGATTGTCGGCTGGAGTACAGTGTTCGCAAGCTTCCTCCTGACAAGTGCAGACCAAGAACTTTAAACCTTTTTTTTTTTTATCTCAGTAGCATCATGAAGTGGAACAATGTTGAAATCCTAGTTCACAGATAAGGAAACTGAAGCATGGCATCAGAAAAATCCTAACGTAGTTTGATAACGTTTATGTTTATATTACTAAGTGTATGTATAAATTTCTATATTTATAAAAATACAAAATTTTATTTGATCCACTCAGCACTGTGAGGCTGTAATTCTCATTCCAAGTCAAGCATTCTTTCCACCATTTCATGATTGCTTTTCTACAGATTCAACATAATTTAAGAAAATTTAGGAAAAGGAATTATATCTTACTCCTCTGTGTATGTCTTTTCTTTCCCTCCAGCCACCAAATCCCACCCCCTGACTCAACAACAAGCACAGTGCCTTATGTGAAAAAGGCACTGCATATGTATTTATGAACTTAATCATTAAATTATAAGTGAGAGTCTAATGATAGCACAATTTTCAAAGGGCTAGTGGGGAAAAAAAGGAGTGGATTGGAAGTCAAAAGACTCTGATTCGTAACTGTGGACAAATCACTTCACCCGTCTAGGCTTCAAATTTCTCCTTTGGAAAAAGAAGTGATTGTACTAGATTAGTAGTTTTCAATCTTTTTGGTCTTATAACTTGTTTACACTCTTTAAAATTCTTGAGGGACTCCCCCCTGCACCTCACTAAGGATCTTTTAAGTGGGCTATATCTATCAATATTTACTGTATTAGAAGTTAAAATGTCTTCATATTATTATGAAAATAGTTTTGACCTTGCAGACCCCCTGAAACGGTGTCAGGGAGGCCACATTTGGAAAACTACTAAACTATATTTATCCCTTTCACATTGCAGGGGTTTGGGGTTAGGGGCACAGTACCCCTAAGATCTGGAAAATCCCCATTAAATTTTTGAGAGCCCCTTTCATACCAGAGAAGAAGTCTGATTTTTTCTTTTTATTTTATGGGGTGTTTACAGTACCTTATTGTAAAACTTGGATAAAGCATTTGTTCATAGGCTCTGTGTCACCTGCTGGCCTTCACATGTCATCTGTGGCTTCTGCAAAACTCCCCCCAAATTCCCATTTAATTTCTTATGCCATCCATCAATGTATCGAAACCTCGATGGACAAAGTTGTGATGCGAAAGAGATGACTGTAGATGGTCTCTAAGGTCCCTTACAGCTCTAAATTCTATAGGCCCATGGGCTATACTCTACAAATGAATGGAGACCCATAGGGGTTAAGAGATTAGCCTCGGGTCATTCAGCTAATAAGTAATCCACTTCTTGTGCAGCCAAGTTCACCTCCTTTTCACTAAACTGATGCATGTGCAGATAGTAGGCAAAACCAGTGATGGAAGCAATCTGGTATTTTAATCTGTATTTTATTTAGGAATCATTTATTCATTGTGAGGAAATATTTAATGAGTGCCAACTAAGACTTACACTAAGTGTTGTGTAGAGACAAAAACGAAACAAGGATCTGAGGCTTACCCCTGTCAGCCACCGCCAGAACAAACAGGGAGAACAACGTCTAGGATCTTTCTTCCCCCATAACTTCTCCAGGGGGATGGGAAGGGGATGGTGTAGGTCAGCCCAGCATTCAGTGGCACTCACAGCTAAACCTCCAAAAAAATCTCACTTGTGATTCTCTCCTTGTTGATGCAATAAAAAATTGTACATTTCTGACAGATACAGGCCCCTGCTCCCCCACCAAGCCAGAAACATGGCAAGTAAAAAATTAATGAGCTTCCAAATCAACTTCCCTCATGCTGATCGGCTGTGTTGAAGTAAGGTCAGGGGCAGACAAGCTTAGGGGGAGGCAAAGCAGCAGATGAGACTGATAAAGCCACCACCACCAACTGATAGATAAACCTTCTGTGAGTTGTTCAAACTTGTCAGTGCCTGCAGCGGGCTTTTTGGAGCCGACTGGAGAGATGAAATTAATTTTTAATACTCATGGCTCCCCCAGTCCCAGTCCCAAAACAAAGAGACACACTGTGTTTTATTTAGCTTAGAATGCCTCTCATTAACTACATCCCCTGGTGATTTTTCATCAACTTTCTAAGCTAGTTGAACCAATGCAAGACTTGTTTACTTTAATGTGCAGTTTTAAGAGGTTTGGGTCCACTGTCTCCTATTCAATCATTGTATAAGCTGGTAAGAGCCTGATTACAGAGACAGGAGGACTCCAAAGACAAAGCTATTTAAGCTAAGGACCATCTTCTGTCATCTCCAGAATTGTGCATCCAATAGACAAGCAAAATAGTGAGAGTGTGGCCATAAAGGGAGAAAACATGACAAGCATTTTCATCCTTCTACTGTGTACAGGTTGGGGCAAGAGTGAAGAGGAAGGAGCCAGATAGTCCTATCAGAAGCAAAGCTCTCAGGCCAAAGAATCGGCTAGGCCCTAACAAACCATCTATATATCAGAAGAAGAAGAAAAGAAAAAGAGGAAGTGAGGAATACCAACAACTTTGAAAAAATATGGTAGGGATGAAACTATAGAGTTGGAGCCTTTATTAAGGCAGATAGCTGGTCTAGTAGAGTGCTGGACTAGAAATCAGTAACATCTGAGTTTAAATCCATCCTCATATACTTACTAGCTGTTATTCTCTAGAAAAGGTCACTAAACTTCTCGGTTCTCAATTTCAATGAGGCAGTTGGATTCAATGGCTTCTAAGGTTCCTTGCTAGCTGTGTGATCCTGGGCAAGTTTAATGTTAATGGAATAGAAGATCTTCCCCACCCATTAATAGGCCTCACCTGGAGCCCATTAAGGGAAGCTTGATTATGGGAGACTTATTTTTAAGAAGGCTCACTCCTTTTGCTAATTTCTAATGAGGCACTGGGTAACAAGAGTTGTGATGCCCTCTGGCTCTGAGAAGTGTACATATACTCTGAGGTTAGCATTTTGCTTTGGGGTTCACTCATCGGAAGAGTGTTTCTGTGATTTAATCAGAGAAGACTCTGGGTAGCCATCCAGGAGTTCCCCAGCTTTGAAAACCCAGATGTTGATGCTTCTCTCTCTGGTAACTATGTATGTATGGCTTTGGTCAGACATTTGGATCTGTCTATTGATCTGTGCTATTTTCTCTGCTTGTAATTTCTGCTTGCAATCTGTGTTTGTATTTTCTCTGAAGTTCAGGGTGCTGACTTTTCCCCTGAGCTAAGTGAAATATAGGTGTATATATACATATATATACATATATATGTATATATATATGTATATACACACATATGTATGTATGTATATACGTATGTATATATATATATATATGCATAATTAAAGTAAGATTGTTGTCTCCTTTAAAGTTGCTTTCCTTTAGAAAAGCAGATCAAAAAACCTGTGCTAGCAGCCATCCTGGGTGTGCCAGTGTGGTTGCTGTTACAGCAAGTCACTCAACCCTGTTTACTTCAGTTTACTCACCTGTAAAATGAAGTGGAGATGAAAATGGCAAACTACTCTAGTATCTTTGCCAAGAAAATCTTGAAAGGGGTCTCAAAGAATTGGACATTACTGAAATGACCAAACAGCAGCAAACGTCCCTACCAGTAATCCTGTGAACCACAAATTGTCAGTGCCTTGCACACAGTATACACCTAATAAATGCTTATTGACTGACAGATTGTCAATTCTATCTTCACAACATCTCTCACATCAATTCGTTTCTCTCCATTCATATAGGATGGTGACTACCATCCTCATTCAGGACCTTATTTATCTCTTGGACCATTGCAAGATATTCCAGTTATTCCCTTTTCCAATCCATCCTCTGCACAACTTCCAAATTAAATTTCCTAAATCACCTTGTCACTCCTCTGCTCAAGACCCTTCAGTGGTTCTCCATCGCCTCTATCATAAAACTTATTACCCTTTTGTTTGGTGTTCAAAATGTTTCAGAGCATGACTGTAGTCTATTTTTCCAAATTTATTTCACACCACAGCACACCACACATACACAGACACACATTCTCTCTACATTTCAGTTAAATGGGCCTATCTGCGGTCATACACTAAGACATCTCCAGTTTCTGCACCTGTGCATAGTCGATTATCCCCTATGTTTGCAGTGATTACTCTCCTCATTTCCAAATCTTGGATGGTGTAACTTCTTTTAAGGTTCAGTTCAAGTGCTATCTCTTACATGTCTTCCTTAAGCTTCCCAGTTATCATCACTTCCCCTTATGCATCACTGAAATTACATTGTACACATATTTTTGACATATTATATATATATATATAAATTTATATAATATACTCCATATAATTCATGTGTTTGTTTATATATTCAGAAAGAGAGAGATGGAGGGGGGAGAGAAAGACAGAGAAAGATGGAGACAGATACAAAGACAAGGAGAGAGAAAGAAGAGAGAGTTGGAAGGAGGAAGAGAGGCAGAAAGAGGAAGGAGCAGGAGGAAAGAGAGAGGGGGAGGGAGAAAGAGATAGTGGAGACAGAGAGAGGAGAGAGACAGAAAGAAAAAGAGAGAAAGAAGATAGAGAGGGACAGAGACAGAGAGAATGGTGGAAAGGGGAGGGATAAAGAAAGAGAGAAAGAGAGGGAGAAACAGAGCGAGGAGACAGAGAAGGAAAAGAAAGAGATGGAGAGAGAGAAATGAAGAGGAGAGGAGAGGACAGGAGAGGAGAAGAGAGGAGAGGAGAGGACAGGAGAGGAGAGGACAGGACAGGACAGGAGAGGAGAGGAGAGGACAGGACAGGACAGGACAGGAGAGGAGAGAAATGATAGAAGAAGGGAAAGCTATGGGCATATAATATGTAATACCATTGCAGCACCACGTAAGGTCTGTGGAAATTCATTTTTGTCACTGTGACTTTGCCCCTATCCTATCTTTGGATAACGCCCCCAGAACAATGAGAGACTAAGTACTTTGCCCAAGATAATACAGGATGTGTCAGAGATAGAACTTGAAATCAGATTCTCAAACTCTAATACCCACTCTCCATGCACCACCCCATGCTGTTTCACGTGTAAAGATATACAAAATAAATAGGAAGTAATTGGAGGAGGAGGATAGAAGCATGTGGGTAGAGTCAAGAAAGCATTAATTAAAAGGTTGCACTGGAGCAGTAGTTTTGTAGGAAATGAGATTCTAAGAGGGAGAGGTGAGAAAGGAATGGATTTTCAAACACAGAACAAACGAACTGGCTATGTTTGATCTGAGGGACCTGACTTGCTAACAACCCCTTTACTTACAAAATGTTAGGGTGACTCAGAAAATCTAAAAGGAAAGAGCCTTTTCGTACACAAGATGACTACCAAAAGAACAATTTATATAACAGGAATAACATCATAGAGACAAATAATGTAAAAATGTAAGACTAATGATGAAGCATATTACCCACCTCCTGACAGAGAACTGGTGGTCTCAAGATACAGAATGAAACATTTTTATGGTCAATGCTGGAATTTGTTTTGCTTTGACTATGGATATTTGTTACATGAGTTTTGGTTTTTTTTCATTTTCTTTCTCCAATGGGCAGGGGAAAGGTGGAGAGATAATAGATTTTTAATTGAAAAAATTAAATTAAAAATTTAAAATAACGAAAAAATATTATATTCTCTTGGCAATAATGTGAGGCCTGGACCCTCTCCCAAAGCACATGTTGTTTACCTTATTCTGTAGAATAAGGTACTATGGACAGCACCCATGGACCAAATCCTTCCATCCAAGAATTTACCTTGAAAGTACGGTTATCCCAGGAACCTTCACTCAGACTGTTCAACACCTGCCCGCCAGAACGAACTTCCAGATAGTACAGGCCTTCCTGTGTCTCCCACTGCAAAGACCTGAAGGTATAAAGACAGCAATGGCTTGCAAGCGAATTACAAAGCAGGTTCTTCTCAGTCAACACTTCAAATGTCATCATCCATTCATGTATCTACATTTTATTTTTCAACTCATTACTCCAATGATTTTAATTAATGGAATTTTGAAAGGTTGTTGTTTTGAATTTTGTTTATCTTTGCCAGCAAGATGATTAGAAATGAAAAGAGATGGTTATAAAACAAAATAAACTTAAAAATCAAATAAATATGTCATCTGTTAGACACAATGCTCAGTGTTTTCTCCTTCATTATCTGTAAACTCCAGAGGTAGATGAAAGCATGTTTCAGAATCATAAACCTTCAGCAGAGCAGAGGAGTTTGTTGCTATGGTGATCCTGCCCCAGTATTTTTTGGCTCTCTCACTACACTGAACTTCAGAGCTGACCTCTATTTACATGATGATTTTCCAAAGGCAGGAAGGACCCAGCTGGGAGTTCAGCTGCAGGAGTAGCAGATTGATTGGCCAGAGTTAGCTAGGTGAGAAGCAATAAGGAAGCAAAATGAGATTCTTATCCTCTCTTGACCTGATAGGGTGATGGATCTCCCCTCTCAAGACAAGAGGACAGCATCATTGCCTTATCCAGAGAAAGAACTGAAATCTGATTGTAGCTCAGGAAAAACTAGATTCCCATAGTTCATATTCTCTGATATAACACATTACATTGCCAGGGCTTCATCTGGTTTTCTTTGTTTTAACCATTACCTAAATTTAGCAAAACATGTTTTCTATTAGATAGCTATTAGACTAGAATAGCAAAAACATGAAAAATATAAAAATTCAGTAGTGGGCTGTCATGCTCCAACAAGCACTAATACATTATTATTGGCACCACAGACAGGTGAAAATATTTTTGGAAAGCAATATGACAGCATATAATACGTCATTAGATTTTTTTTAGGTTTACTTTTTTGTTACAATCTAAACTCTGAACTGTCTTCCTCCCTCCCTTCTCACCCCACATTAGAGAAGGGCTCCATTTGGCATAAATACATACATACATACACACACATATGTACATTTATGTATATTACATATATATGAAAAACCATATTATGCATACTCCTATTTATCAGTTCTTTCTCTGGACATGGATAGAATCTTCCTTCCTAGGTCTTTTGTGGTTGACTTGAGTATTTACTATACTCAGAATAACTTAGTCATTCACAGTTACCCTATGAACAATATTGCCATTACTGTGTGCAATGTTCTCTCTTGTCCTGTTCATTTCTCTCTTTAATATTTCATTAGATGGATCCTGCCTTTGACCCAGCCAAAATTCCATTGCTAGGACTCTACTCCAAAAAGTGATAACAATTAAAATAACTAAAACAAAATAAAAATAATTATAATAATAAAATAAAATAATAATTAAAGTAAAAAAAGATTGATAATGAAAATTGAAATAAATAGTGAAAATAAAAAGAATAAAAAGAAAATAATAAAAAGAAAGAAAAATAATTAAAAGAAAAAAAAGACCCATCTGTAAAAAATATTCAAAGATGCTCTGTTTGTAACAACAAAAACAACCTATGAGTCCAAGGATTGCAAAAGGGCCAACTTAATTAAGGAATAGTAAGATAATAGCATATCATAGGATCATAAAAATATGAAGCATACCAGGACATACAGAAATATCTAGATGCGGCAATGCAAAACAAATGCAGAATTGTACATACCCTGACTATAATTAAGAAGAAAAGAAAGAAGGAAGGGAAACATTGTGCAGGCCTAGTAGGAGACACAGAACAAAAACATTTTATTTGCTGGGTTTGGTGTTTGTCAGTGTACTTGCTTCTCTCTCCCTTTTTAAAATTGTTATTACTTTTATTTTATTTATTTTTTAGTATTTAGTATTTAATTTTTCCCCAGTTACATGTAAACAACAATTTTTAACATTTGTTTTTAAAACTTTGCCTTCCAAGTTCTCTCCCTTCCTCCATCCCCACCCCCCCTCATTGAGAAGTCAAGCAATTCCATATAGGTTATATATGTGTAGTCATGCAAAACATATTCATAATAGTCATGTTGTGAAAGAAAACATAGATAAAAAACTCAAGAAAAATAAAGAAAGTGAAGAAAATAAAACAAAAGTTTCTTCAATCTGTATTTAGACACCATTTCTCTGGGGACAGATAGCATTTTTCATCCTAAGTCCTTCAAAGTTGTCATGAATTGTTGTATTGATGAGAATAGCTAAGTCATTCACAGCTGATCATCCTACAATATTACTGTTACTTTGTACCCATGACATTTCACTTTGCATCAACCCATGTAAGTCTTTCTAGGTTTTTCTGAGAGCATCCTGCTCATCATTTCTTATAGTCCAGTAGTATTCCATCACAACTAGATACCACAGCTGATTCAGCCATTCCCCAATTGATGTGCATCCTCTCAATTTCTAATTCTTTATCCCCAGAAAAGAGCTGCCATAAATATTTTTATACATATATGTCCTTTTCCTTTTTGTTTTTTTAATCTTTTGGGATACAGACCAAGTGGTGATATTGCTGTGTCAAAGGGTATGCATGGTTTTATAGCCCTTTGGGCATAGCTCCAAATTGCTCCATAGACTGGTTTAATCAATTCACAACTCCAACAACAGTACATTAATGTCTCGTTTCCCCACATCTCCTCTAACATTTGTCATTTGCCTTTTCTGTTCTATTATCTAATCTAATAGGTATGAAGTACTATCTCAGAACTGTTTTAACTTGCATTTCTCCAATCAATAGTAAGTTACAATATTTTTTCATATGGCTAGAGATGGGTTTAATTACTTCATCTGAAAACCAATTATATCCTTTGATCATTTATATCAGTTGGGGAATGGTTCTTGTTTTTATTAATTTGACACAGTTCTCTATATGCTAGAGAAATAAAGCCTTTATCACAGAAGCTTGCTTCAAAAAAGTTTTTTTTTCACAGTTAGTATTGCTAACTGTATTTCACTCCATCCTATTCTCCCTACCCCCTATCTATTCTATTATTTCTATTCTTTCACTCTGTCCCTCCTCAAAAGTGTTTTGCTTTTGACTACACTTTCCCCCATTCTGCCCTCCCTTCTAATCACTCCTCCCTTCTCTTATCCCCTTCCCCTTCTATTTTCCTGTAGGGTAAGATATATTTCTATACCCCATTGCCTGTGTGTCTTATTTCCCAGTTCCATGTAAAAACAATTTTTAACATTCATTTTTATAACTTTGAGTTCCAAATTCTCACCCCTCCCCCCATTCTACCCACCCTCATTGAGAATGCAAGCAGTTTGATCTAGGTTGTACGTGTGTAGTCAGGCAAAACACTTTCATAATAGTGATGTTGTTTCCTTTCAACCTGTTCCTCCTCAAAAGTGTTTGCTTCCAATTACCCCCTCCTCCAATCTGCCCTCCCTTCTATCACCCTCCCCTCTCTCTTATCCTCTTACCCCCTACTTTCCTGTAAGGTAAGATAGATTTCCATATTCAATTGAGTGTGTATTTTATTCCCTCCTTAAGCTAAATCTGATGAGAGTAATGTTCACTCATTCCCTCTCACCCACCCCCCCTCCCACTCTTCCCCTCCACTGTAAAAGTTTTTACTTGCCTCTTTTATGTGAGATAATTTACCCCATTCTGCCTCTCCCTTTCTTGTTCTCCCTTTACATTCCTTTATTACCCCTTAATTTTATTTTTTAGATATCATCCCATCATACTCAACTCACCCTGTGCCCTCTAAATATATATTTATTCCCTCTAAATATTCCCTCTAATTCCCTCTAAATATATATTTATATTGATTATTACATTCCCTCTTTATATATATATATATATTTATATTCCCTCTAAATACACACATACACACACATATTATATATATAATATATATTATATATATAATATATATGACATATATATTATATTTATTATATATATAATATATATATATTCCCTCTAAATACCCTAATAATGAGAAAGGTCTTATGAGTTACAAATATCATCTTTCCAGGTAGGAATGTAAACAGTTCAACTTTAATAAGTCCCTTATGATTTCTCTTTCTTGAGTCTTATATTTGAAAGTCAATTTTTCTATTTAGCTTTGTTTTTTTCTTAAGAATGAATTAAATTCCTCTAGATCACTGAATGTCAATTTTTTCCCCTCATTGATTGCACTCAGTTTTGCTGGGTAGATAATTCTTGGCTTTTATCCTACCTCCTTTGACCTCTGGAATATCATATTCCAAGCCCTCTGATCCCTTAATGTAGAAGCTGCTAAATCTTGTGTTATCCTGATTGTGGTTCCACAATACTTGAATTGTTTCTTTCTGGCTGCTTGCAATATTTTCTCTTTGACCAGGGAACCATGGAATTTGGCTATAATGTTCCTAGGAGTTTTCATTTTGGGGTCTCTTTCAGGAGATGATCAGTGAATTCTTTCAATTTCTATTTTACCTTCTGGTTCTAGAGTATCAAGGCATTTTTCCTTGATAATTTCTTGAAAGATGATGCTTCTCTCTTGTTAAAACCATTGAGTGTGGGATGAGATTTTTTCACTTTTTTGTATGATTAATTGATAACTTTTAAAATAATTCTTAATTTGATAAGAAAAATTAATTTTAACGGGCTATGAAAGAGCTGTTACTAAAAATCTCTAATGAATTGAAGCTTTCATATAATAAAGTATTTTTTCCAAATATGAATTCACTTCAAATTTATATCACCAGTAACTAAATTTACTTATTCTAAAAATGAAATATTTATTAAATATTAGGTCCTCACTTAACTATTTGAGCTTCTAGTCACTAAAGACATATGGTAGCTTCCTCAGAAGATTTACTGGTTCAGTCCTACAGAAAGTAGTATCAAGTTACATGAGAGTGAATATATGATTAAGAATTCTAGAAGATTCTGGGTAATATCCTTCAAACTTAATATTATCACTTAAGCTTCCCTACTAAGTCTAGAAAAGTGAGTGGAGGGAAAGTCTCAACTTATCACATTACAAGTGAATTCTCAGAAAAAGTACTGAAAACGTTTTTTGGAGGCAATCCAGGTTAAGTGACTTGCCCGGGGACACCCAGCTAGTAAGTGTCTGAAGCCAGGTCCTCCTGACTGCATGGCTGCTGCTCTACCCACTGAGCCAACTAACTGCTCCAGTAGTAAAAACTTTTTGAAATAAAGAATATTTCATTTTCATCTTTGTATCCTCAATGCTTAGGATAGTGTTTTACTTAATCAATGTTCATTATGCTGTTATGATCAACACTAAAAAATTAATTGACTTTTCACAGGGAGCCTTTCTTGACAACTTCAGGCTTCATAGATGTTTTCTTCTAAACTCTTCCAGCCTTTATAATCAATACCATAGAATTTAAGATCAATTATACGTTGTATTATATTCTTCACTATGGGCAGCTAGGTGGCACAGTGGGTAGAGTGCTGGGCCTGAAGTCAGGAAGACTCATGTTCCTGAATTCAAATCTGGCTTCAGACACTTACTAGCTATGTGACCCTGGGCAAGTCACTTAACCTCATTTGCTTATTTCCTCATTTCTAAAATGAGCTGGAGAAGGAAATGACAAACAGTTTCAATATCTTTGCCAAGAAAACCCCGCATGGAGTTACAGAGAGTCACAAAATTCTTCACTACAATTTTATGTGTCTTGTCTCCCTTTCCAAACTGTGCCTTATATTTTACTTCTATTTTATCCAACTGTAACTATTCTTGCTAGGCTCGTAACAGGCATTTAGTTAATACTTGCTAAGTGATTAATCAGTGATCTTTCTTGCTGTGCAGAAGCTAAGGATGGCTATAAAAACTGGACTCCTGGGAAGCCATACCCCAGAGTAGCATTACTGAGCTCTCTTTTTTTCTGACCATGTCTATCCATTTTTTCATCTATGTCCTTGCCCCAAAACAAATTCTTTGACCCACAAAAGACAATGAACTCCTCTGGTATGTAAAGCGATTCACCTCCCGGCTGTAGACTTTTCACACATCATTTCATTTCATGCGTGCTATGTTCCAGCCAAACTGACTACTTACAGCTCCCTGAAATTCAAACTCCATCTCCTACTCCTTTGGATAGAGCAGGGGTAGGGAACCTGTGGCCTCAAGGCCACATGTGGTCCTCTAGGTCTTTAAGTATGGCCCTTTGACTAAATCCAAACTTCATAGAACAAATCCCCTTAATAAAAGGATTTGTTCTACAAAACTTGGACTCAGTCAAAAGGCTGCACCTAAGGATCTAGAAGGCCTCGAGGCTGCAGGTTCCCCACTCCTTGGATAGACTAGTGTAATGGCAAGCAAAGTGAGACTTTGTGTTGTTTTTTCTCTTGGAGTGCTTCTCAGCACTAAGGCAATCAAGTGCCTTTGAGTGAGTCTTGCCTTTGTTTGTAGGAAGGCCCACACCCTTTTGCTAATTAGGTCACTAGAGGTGTCAGGCCCTGGAGAGGTGTAAGCCCCAAGGTCCTAAACGGGGTATATATGCTCTGAGGTTAGCATTTTGTTTGGGGCTCACTCCCTGGAAAAGTGTTGTGTGATTTGAACAGACAGGACTCTGGGTAGCCATTAAGGAGCTTTGAAAACCCAGATATTGGTGCGTCTCTCTGGTAACTAAGAATATAGTGTTTTGGTCATACTGATTTCTGTTATTTGCTCTGTTTATATAATCTCTGCTTGTAATTTCATTTTGTGTTTGCTCTAAAGTTCAGGGTGCTGACTTTTCCCCCTGAAGTAAGCGAATGATATATGTATGTTTAATTAAAGTGAGTTTGTAAACCCCTTTAACTTTAAGTTTAAGTTAATCCTTAGAAAAGCAGATCAAAGTACATGTGCTAGCAGCCCTCCTGTGTGCTGGTGTTATTGGTCTTACACTGCCACAGTAGCTGCAAGTAACATTGTTGTTACAAGGTCTGTCCCTGATGCCTGCAATGTACTTCCTTCTCTCTCCTATGCCTCTTAGAATCCCTAGCTCCCTTCAAGGTTCAACTCATGCATGAGAAAGCATCCCCTGATGCTGGCTAGTTGCTAGTGCTCTCTCCCTCCTTAAATCATATGTGTGTGTGTGTGTGTGTGTGTGTGTGTGTGTATTCTAACTATTTACATATTGTATCCTGTGCTACAGAATATAAGCTCCTTGAGGGGGCAGGGACTATTTTCCATTTTGTCTTTGTATTCCCAGTGTCATGGGGACAGCTAGATGACACAGTGATGTCATAATGAGTGCTGGGGCTGAAGCCAGGAAGATTTATCTTCTTGAGTTAAAATCTGACCTCAGGCACTTAATAACTGTGCTACCTTGGGCAAATCACTTAACCCCATTGGCCTCAGTTGCCTCATCTGTAAAATGAGCTGGAGGAGGAAATGACCTACTGCTCCTGTATCTCAACTAAGAAAACCCCAAATGGGGTCAGCAAGTGTCAGTCATGACTGAAAAACAAATGAACAGCAATGCCTACTGCCTACAGCGCCTAGAAGAGTGCCAGCTTCTTGGATCAGATCGAATTGCGTCAGAATGTAATAAACGTAAACTGTCTCACATATAGTAGGTATTTAATACATTTTTGATGAATTGCA
This sequence comes from Trichosurus vulpecula, assembly GCF_011100635.1. Taxonomy (NCBI): domain Eukaryota; kingdom Metazoa; phylum Chordata; class Mammalia; order Diprotodontia; family Phalangeridae; genus Trichosurus; species Trichosurus vulpecula. The sequence goes on along the minus strand of NC_050579.1, from coordinate 229,333,446 downwards.
TTTAACTGAATCTTGCATATAAAACCTGTAGCCCAAGGATTATTTTCCATCCTGGTACCTTAAGGAATCTCAATTCTTTTTCTTGTTTGTTTGTTTTTTCATTTTGGGGGTTTCTTGCTCAGTAAAACAGGTACTGGGAATGGTTCTTAGAACTACTAATTTTCATTTTCATATACCCTGCCTTGGGCCATAATAAGTGAATCAAGAACCAGTGAAAATTTATAGGTTGGTAGAAATTTTACCAAGCCTGCCAAATTATATGAAACTGCAAATCATTCTACGCTAAAGTGATCAAAACTCAGAAAACTGAAGAATAAAGCATTTTCCTTGCCTGTCAATCAGTTTCTTAGCTTTGAGACTATATACAGTCAGAACATGCAGTCAGAACAATTATCGCTTCCCAATGGGTGAGAAATCAAGGTCACAAACAGTCACAAATTATACTGTTTGTGGAAATATTACCAAACATACATTTGAAAGTGTGACGTACCACAGTGCAGCTTCTCCTGAGGCAACCTCCACAGCCTGGCCAAAAACTTAGAACACTTTAAAGAACATATAGACTATCAGGGTCTCCCTTCTATCATTGATTCATTCAACAAGCATATTAAGCATTTACTGTGTATAAGACACTGCGGGAGATAGATACAAGATAAATAAGCCTTAAACTCTACCCTTGTTGAAGGTGCAATCTAGAAGGGGAGCTAAGACAGGTGCACAGATAAACCATAAAAAATTAAAATGCTACCAAAACATTAGAGAAGTATATCATGCTATGAGTTTGGATGAGATCATTTCAGACTGAAAGGATCAGAGGACTCTTTATGAAGATGGCATTTGAGCTCAGACATGAAGGATAAATAAGATTTCAATAAAAGGGATGGGGTTGAGGGGGGTAATGAGAAGGATATTGGTGCCAAGGTATTAAGAGAAATCACTATTTTACCAGTATATTAATGACTATAAAACTATAGTTTTCTCCTGTTTCCTCAATAAGGTCCAGCTCTTATTAAAATCAATCTCTAAAGGACATGACTGATATTACCCCTAGCCCTCAAGGAACGTGCTCTTCAATCTTGGGTGGGATCCCACCCAACTAGGAGACTTGACTTCTGATTAAAGTATAAGCAGAATCCAGTCTGGGTGAGTTCTTACCCTGAGGAAATGAACCCCTGACCTTGTACCCCTCCATTAGAGTTTGGGGTAACCCAGTTCATAAAGGAGAAAACCAACCAGAGTGGTTGGGATGGAGATGGATTCCCCTGTCCAGATTGCTAGAGAGAGCTGAGTCTCATGATCAAGCCACATTCTCAGCAGGAGAAACTGAAGACTTGTAACCCACCTCCTCATTAAATGTCCACCAATCAGGGTTGATTTTCAGTTGTCAAGGGAATTCCTTTTCAAGGGTTATTTAAAGCTTTCAGGTTCTCCATGGAGCATCTTTGGTTACAGAGAGAAACCACTGACCATCAATTTATTGATTGCCAGCTAGCCTAATTAATAAATTTATTATTAATAACCCAGAAACTCTGTCAGCGTTTTTTATTCCTTTCAGTAGAAAAGCACAAAACCTGTTCAGCAGTAGCAAGTGGCTTGGTCTGGCAGAACATGATAAAAGATAAGGTTAAAAAGGTAGATGGGAGCCAGACTATAGAGAGCTTTTGAATGCCAGTTTTGGGAATTTGGATGATGTTCCATAGGCAATTGGGAATCATTAAAGGCTTTTGAACAGTGGAATGATAAGAGTAATATTCATTAGGATGCTTAATCTAATAGTGATGTGTAGAATGACTTAAAAGGGGGAAAACTGGAATAGGAGTTTGGGTTAATAGCTAGGGGTAAACAGGAGAGAGAAAGACTGTTGACTCTTTGAGGTAGTAGGGTTTACTGGTATCGATCTTTAAATAAAAAGTGACTGAAGATACTTTAAGAAACCATGAACTATATCTCCAATACTACTAACAGTGACATGCTCAGAGAAACCACTACAATCTCCCCCTCAGCTTATGAAATGGACCATACCTGGTTTGGCATCTTAAGGCAGAGAAATCTTCATACACAGGAGAGACATCACATGGGACGTGTGGCAGCCATGGAATTTCCACATTCACCAGACTTATTTCCAACTGAGAGCCATTGGTGGGATAGAGGAGACTCCACTCCAAGCCTAAACAACCCAGTCCATCAAATAAAAATCTCATTAAGCCACTCAGCATTAACACCAGTCAGCTAACACAATCACGACGATCTGTAAATGAGACTTCAACAGCACAGAGGACTGTGACCTCAGGAGGAGGTTCTCACATATTCAATTATAACTCTCTCAATCCAGGTATACAGAAGAAAAAAAAATTACCTCTTTTGGTAAAGTCGAGGGCAGGGAGAGACACTAATGTCGGGAACTCTCAGTGAAGAAATTCCTCCTACCAAGTCAGATCCATAGCTACTCTGTTGGACATCTACAGCTCTTCATAACCTGCCCCTCTAACTTCCCAGGTTTCTAACACCTTACACCCCACCCTGCCCCACATAGTCTGGCATGCATTGACACTTGACTCCTCAGTGTTCCTTGGACAAGACTCTCCATCTCCAGGCTCTGACCATGTTTCCAGGCTGTTCCCATAAGCCTGGAATTATCTCTCTCCTCATCTCTACTTCCTGACTTCCTTCAAGTCTTAGCTAAAGTCCCCCATTCTACAGAAGTTTTTCCTGATTCCCTTTAATACTAGGGTCTTTCCTATGTGGAAAATCTCCCATTTATCCTGTATATCTTTTATTTGTACATAGTTGTTTGCATATTGTCTCCCCTGTAAACTATGAACTCCTTGAGAGCAGGGACTATCTTTACTTTTTTGGATCCCCAGTGCTAAGCACAGTGCCTGACACATTTATTTGTTCAGTCATTTGAGTCGTATCTAGCTCTTCATGACCCCATTTGTGATTTTCTTAGTAAAGATACTGGAGTGGCTTGCCATTTCCTTCTCCAGCTCATTTTACATATGAGGAAACTGAGTCAAACAGGATTAAGTGACATGCCCAGGGTCACACAGCCAAATTTGAGGTCGAATTTGAACTCAGGTCTGGCACTCTATCGACTGTGCCACCTAGCTGCCCATCTAACACATAGTAGGAACTTAATCAGTGTTTATTAACTGTGTAATTTATACTCTTCATTGCCTGGACACACTAAGAGGTTAATGACACACAGTCACACAGTCAAATCCTTTCATAGGCAGAACTTGAACCCGGGTCTTCTTGACTCCAAGACAAACCACTATATATTCACTATACCCCTCTGCTTCTCAATAAATCACTTCTAATAAGACTATTTGACATTCAGGATCAGCTCATATTTCTATAGCACTAAACGCTTTCCCAAAACAATCCTGCATGGTAAACAATGCCATCATTATTATTCCCGTTTTTCAGATAGAGAAACTGAGGCTTGGAAAATTTATTGATTGGCCCAGCCAGAGTTATCAGAGTGAGTAAGCATCAAAGCTGGGTTTCAAACCTTCGGGTCTCTCCTGATTCTGAGTATTCTATCTATACGGCCTTTCGTAGGAGGACCAAATGAGATGACATATATAAAGCATTTTGCAAATTTTAAAGAGCTATATAAATGCTAGTTATCATTATTATTGTTAAGTACTGCTCTATGGTAAGCACTTTGCAAACCTAAAAGTACTATATGCCTATGAGTCATTATTAATATCATCATTACAGAACACTTTATTATATTTCCTCCTTTGGTCCTCAAAAGAACACTGTAAGGGAGGAAGTCTAGACATGATTATCCCCATTTTGCAGAAAAGGAAATGGAGGTTGAAGAAAAGTCAGATAACTTCCCTGGGATCATACAACTAGTAAGTAAAGGAATCAGGGTCCAGAATCAGATCTTAGAGATCCGATAACCTTTTTACTACATATACCCATTTAAGTCACTTATTCAACTACAACAGACAATGGCTATTATTCCAAATTATGTTTTCAGGTCTAAAATTTTACACTTGGGACAAGAATAGTCTTGTCTTACCAAAGGACCTGTTGCATGATCTTGCTCCACAGGGAATGTGTATGGCCCATATTAAATACTAGGGGCAGATTGTCGACATACAGATGTTGTTGTTGAGTCGTTTCAGTCATGTCCGACTCTTTGTGACCTCATTGGGGTTTTCTTGGCAAAGATATTGAAGTGGTTTGCCGTTTTCTTCTCCAGCTCATTTTATAGATGAGGAAACTGAAGCAAACAGGGTTAAATGACTCACTCAGGGTCACACAGCTAATAAGATTCTGAGGCTGGATTTGAACAGAGTTCTTCCTGACTCCAGGCCTGGTATTATATCTACTGTTCTACCTAGCTACCCCAGATATATGCACATCTTTTTATGAATGTCCTTCTCTCCCTCCACCTTTTCTAGTTCTTGCAAATCCACATGTATGGGGGGGGGGGGGAATAGTGTAAACATCAAGCTTCCTTCCCTCCTTTCCTCATATCTTCAGTTAGGTATTTTCTCTACGTTATTAGTACTTAAATAAGCTAACCTCAGCTAGGAAAGGAAATTCAAAATCCTATTTCCTCTAAGACTCCAAGCCTCTTAAGACCCACTTACCATCAAAAACAATGGTGATCCATGTTCCTCCAGCAATGCTGCCCTCTTCAGGTATGATATACCAACTCTTACAAGAAACTGAAAAAACAAGCAAGAGACACGTTGGAACAGAGGCCAGTTCAGACCATCATTTATCTTCTGTCTCTCAAAATCTATGATTCTAATATGATTAGATATCTTACATTAAGCAGGAGAATACACAATTTTCTCTTCTTTATCTCCCTTGGCACACACTCAAATCCCTCTGCCCTTCATAGGATCATAGATTTAGAGTTACAAGTGACCTTAAAAATGTGGTTCTTAGAACTGGATACATTACTCTAAAAGAGGTTGGCTTATGATGGCATACAGTGGAACTATTTCATTTTTCTAAAATTCTGGAGTCTACATTTACGTGAACACCCTCTTAAATTTAATTAACTTTTTTGCAGTCAGGTTGTGAAAGGTGAAAACTTGAGATGAAGTACTTAACCTCATCCAAAATAGAAACCAAAAGAAATTGTTCAGGTTAAATCATAGGCTCATCGGCTCACGGATTTAGAGCTGGAAAGGAATTTAGATGATGGTAAATCCAACAGCCCTGCCCCCATTTTGTAGATGAGAAAACTGAAGCACAGAGTAATTAAATGGTTTCCCCAATATAACATGATTAGTAAGTGTCTGAAGTGGAATTTAGAATCTAGGTCTTCCTGATCCCAAGTCCAGTACCCTCTCCACCATGACGTTCTGCCCTACTTTTGAGCATAAGTCATTGCATCATATGTTTTAACTTTTGAGTTTGACAACCAGTAGCTTAGTGCAAATTGAAGACAAATTATGATGGTGCCCATGTACAACCACCACAACCAAGAGCGGTTTTGTGGAATGAAAGAATGAATTATGGACACATTTTCCAGCATGATATGCTTCAAACCTAGAACCAGATAGGAGGGAAGATTGGACCATAAAGTAAGAGAGATAACCATGTAGTTCCCTTCATGGGTGAGCCTCCACAGCTAGAATCTTCTGAAGGAGATTCTTAAGTTTATTCTGCCCCTGGCTGCTGATGCCCAAATATATAGTGATTCTCAAAAAGTCACACAAAATCTCACAATAGAAGCTCCATATAGATTCAAACAGTGAATTAAGTGTCCAAGTCATCTATTGAGACTTCTCAGCTGGCAATCTCCAGATGTCAGAAAGAACCACACAGTGCCTTACTCACCTGCCAAGAGGAGCATCTCAATACGTATCAGTGAGAGGAGGCAGGTAATCATCTTGTATGCTTAGATAAGACATCCTAAGATCACTCAGTAATTACAAGCATCATCCATTTTGATTGAAGTATCACAGCTTCTCTATTCTAAAAAGTGAGGTGAAAAGTTAGTATCGAAATTTTTCATCACAGTGCCCTAAGCTAGTGCCAAGCCTAAAGAAAAAAATTCAAATAGGAATATCACCAAAGAGCCTTAGATTTTTCGAGAAGTCCCTAGGCTCTGGGAAAAGAGAATATCTAAATATGTTGTGTACAATTCTATTTGGGCTTTAATTTCCATATTTGTGGATTAAGTAGCAAAAATAACCTCTTTCAGGTTATGTTCATAGTGGAGGAAGAATTTCCAAAAGAAATTATAAAAAAAATTTACTATATGTACAGAGAAAAAGAGGGAGGAGAGTTAAAAAGAGAGAAAGGAAGAGGGAGAGAGAGAATGAGAGAGAGAACAAGAGGGGGAGAGGGGGAAAAGAGAGTGAGAGAGAGGGAGAGGGAGAGAGGGAGAGAGAGAGAGGGAAAGAGAGAGAGAGAGAGAGAAAGTGTGATACATGGTAAAATAGGAGAAACTCCCAAAAGGCTGTCAGAAGATATAAAAAGGGAAAGGTCATTTTCAATTGGGGGAAGGAATTGGCAGGAGGATCAGACCACTAAGGATAATGATGATAATAAACATCTGATGGTCTGGACATTCTTTTTGATGAAGTCAGTGAAGTCCCCAGATGAAATAAAAAATCTGCTTTGACAGGACTAAGAATTTGTGAGGATTGGACAATCCATAAGGCTACTTTCCTAGCCATACAAATTCGTATGAGAATAACTTGCACATGACAGAGGTAAAGTATACATAACTTATACATTACTTATACATGATACAGGGAACTGAGAGCTGGCCTTGATGCCCAAAGTATTGACTTCAAGTACCACTTCTGACACACACTAGCTGTATGACCCTAGACAAGTCACACAGCTTCTTAGTGACCCAGGCATTCTGTAAGACCATAAGCTGCAGAGCAAATGCTGATCTGCCTTTATAGGAGAAGTTCCTCACTATGAACTCTCAACATTGATAAAATTATAGGCATCAGCAAAAAAAAATTTATATGTGTACATATATGTAAGTATATATTTATGTGTATATATGTATACATATGTGTAAAAAGTATATACACACACATATATACATGTGTGTATATCTATGTATGTATATATACATGTATGTGTACATGTGTGTATATGTATATATGTGTGTGTGTGTGTATATATATATATATATATATATATATATATATATATATATATATATATATATATATATATATATATATATATATATAGCATAACACATGAGTGTGTTAGTAGGGAACAGGTAGGCTCTCACAAACGATATTCCACAATGGACCACATTCTTACCATCCAACAAACAATTCTCTACCTAACAGCCTTTCATCCTAGTACCTACCTCACAGGGCTGTTGTGAGAATCAAATGAGATAATATTTGTAAAGTCTTTAACATAATGCCTGGAACATAGTAGGTACTTAATAAATGCTTATTACCTTCTTCCCCCCTTCCCGCCCCCACCCAGTATTCCTCAATAGCCACTCTCTGGTATAGACAATCTGGTTTCCTAAATATCCACTGGACATGCCACAAACATTCTTAAATCTGGCATTTTCAGGCAGTCAATCGATAAATATTTATTAAGTGCTATTATTAGCACTGTGCTAAGCACCAAGGATACAAAAAAGTGGCAAAAACAGTCCCTACCCTCAAGGAACTCACTATTCTTGACCTATGAAAATTCTAAAGATCCTTTAAGACCCGGCTCATGTTCTATCTTCTTCACCCTAACTACTCCAAGCCTTATTCATTTTTCTTCCCTGAATGCTGGGATGCTTGCAATTAAACACAGAACGTAGCACTCAGATACTATATATTATCGTCTTTGTCCATGACAATACGTAACAATATTGGCTGTTTGCTTTTTCAGCCTCAGTACCTCTTAAACACCATCTGTGTTGTTCTTGGCAAAGATACTGAAGAGATTTGCCATTTTCTTCTCCACCTCAGTTTACAGATGAGGAAACTGAGGCAAACAAGGTTAAATGACTTGCCCAAGGTCACACAGCTAGTAAGTATGTGAGGCCAGGTTTGAACTCAGGAAGATGATGCTTTCTGACTCCAGGCCCAGCACTCTGTCCACCGTGCCACCTAGCCGCCTCGAGCACCATCTACTAAGTAATAAATATGATTGTGATCTGTATCTATGGAAGGAGCTTACACATTGACAAAATCCTGTCTCTTTGAACTTTTGGAGTGATGGTTTGAGCCAGATTATAGGTTCTATAAGAACAAAGACTGTGTCTTTACTTCTTCCATACCCTCCCCAGGAATGAAAGCGCAGAGAGGAAGACATAGCTAATGCTTAACAAATGGAACTCAGTTCAATTCAATAAACATATATTAAGCACATAGTATGTGCCAGGCACTGTGCTATGTGGTAGGGGTTCAAAAAAGGCCAAAGACAGTCCCTGTCCTCAAGGAGCTTACGATTTAGTTGGGGAGACAACGTGCAAAAAAACATAAAGCAAGCTATATGCAGGATAAATAGGAAATAATAAACAAAGGGGAGGCATTGGAATTAAGAGGGGTTGGAGAAGGCTTCCTGTAGAAGGTGGGATTTAAGGAAGCCTGGGAGGTCAGTAGTCAGAGTTGAGGAAGGACAGTGTTCCAGGTACGAGAGACACTGGCACACCCAGGATGGCTGCTAGCAAAGGTTCTTAGTTCTGCCTTACCAGGAAAGATAGCTGTTGAAGGGGTCAACAATCTTTAATTATATTCAATAGTTCAGGGGAAAAGTCAGCACCCTGAACTTCAGAGAAAATACAAACAGCGACATAAAGACCAACTCTTAACCGCCTGAATCAAAGCAGTATTGCTATACACCACTGCATTGAGAGATCCTTTACATCTGAGCAGTCCGAAGCTCTGATCATACAGCTACTCAGAGTCTCGACCTGGGAATCACAAGGTCCTTCTCATAAGTGAGCCCCCAAAGCAAAACCTCACCTAAGAGTGTATATACACTTCTCAGAGCCAGAGGGCATCACAACTCTGCTGGCTCAGTGCCTAATTAGAAATTAGCAAAAGGTGTGAGCCTTCCTACAAGCAAGCCTCCCCTAAGCAAGCTTCCCTCAATGGGCTCCACGTGAGGCCTGTTAATGGGCAAGGAAGATCTTCCTAACCCATTAACATTACGGACAGCCACAGAAGAAGCCCAGCAACGAGAAATAGAGCGTCTTGTTCGTGAAATAGTCAGGAGGCCAGAGTCACTAGATCAAAGAAAACATGGCAGGCAATAAGATCTAAGAAGACTAGAAAGGTAGAAGGGGGCTAGATTAAGTTATGAAGGGCTTTGAATGCCAAGAACTTATTCAAAAGATATTTCAGCAGTGTAATTGACAGGTATTGGCAACATATTGAATGTGAGAGATGAGAGATAGTGAAGAATCCAGAATAACTCCCAGGTGGTGAGTCTGACAGAAGACTGTATTGTTCTTAGATAAAGATCAATTAGTCCAAATATCCTCATTTTACAGAAAAGGAAATCAAAATTCACAGAAGGGAAGTGATTTGCCCAAGTCCAAATGGGTCATAAGTGGCCACTGAGATTCAGACTCAGGTCTTATGGTTCCGGGTTCAGTTCTTTTTCCTCTATACCTCACTGTTTCCCATTTACTTGTTGATTTGAAACTAAAGGTCTTATAAATGACTTTATAGAGAGGTAGCATGGCTAGAGTAGCCATACTGCCCAGAAGGACCTGGGTTCAAGTATTGCCTCTGACATGCCTGTATGACCCTAAGGTAAGTCATTCAGCCCTCAGCGTTCCAAGGAGCTCTCTGACTATAATTTGCAGACATGATGCCAACCTGCATTGGTAGAGGAAATTCCTCACTAGGAGCTGCACATACTCATAAAATCACAGGTCTAGTCCCTGTCTCCACAAACACAAAAATGAGTAGTGGTCTCTACCCATAGCTACAACTAGAAGGTATATAAAATAGAGACTTTGCTGAGGGTAGAGCCAGAATGGACCCAGAAATAGAAATGAATCCTGCGATTTCCTAAGCCAAAAATATTTCTGGGATTCTTTATTTTCTTAAGTTTTCTCTTTTTAAAATTTTATTTATTTTCTCCTGAATTGAGAAAATAAAACTAGCATTTCCACAACATGGTAGAATAGAAAAAAAGATGATTGTACATGAAACTGCAAATCTATTATGTACAGCTCACTATTCCTTTTAAATATAAAAGTTATCGTATAAGTTTTTTCTTGATGTCTTTCTTTTTTTAATCTGTTATTGTCTATCACTTTATCAGTAATTTTTTATCTGTCTATCACCTGCTACCACCCACCTCCCCTACTGAACCCTCTCTTATAACAAAGAAAAACAGTTAAGCAAAGGTGACCAACATATTGTACACACCAAGGATTATATCCAAGGGACGGCTAGGTGGTACAGTGGATAGAGCCCTGGGCTTGAAATCAGGAAGACTCATCTTCATGAGTTCAAATCTGGCCTCAGACACTTACTAGCTGTGTGACCCTGGGCAAATCACTTCATCTGTTTGCCTCAGTTTCCTCATCTGTAAAATGAGTTGGAGAAGGAAATGGCAAACCACTCCAAACCTAAATGGGGTCACAAAGAGTCAGACATGACTGAAACAACTCAACAACACCACCACCAAAGGATTATACCCAACATTCCATAACCATAGTGCCTGCTAATGAGAGGACAAATATATATTACATTAGCTCTAATTCAGGGTCAATACTTCACTGAATCACTTTCAAGACTATGTCGATCGAAGGCCATGGAAGCGTTTGGTTACACCTCCAAAAGATCAATGAGCCATATATGCAGTTTGAGCAGAAAATCTGGGCAAGAGGAGGGTTTCTTCCCCATATGTACCCAAACGTGGTATCGCTCTCTTTGGAGCCAACTGGGGATAAAGGAATCAAATTAATAGCTTGTTAACCACTGAGCACTTCGAAAATGGTGGCAGGGATGTCTTATTTACACTACTATAGAGACCTGTATCACGGAAATTCTCCCCCCAAAAAGCAGAGTCGACTTAGAAAGAAACAGTCATCATACATGTCCTATTTTAAGAAAGCCTGATAAAAGAAGAAAATAATTTGCCAGACAAATGACTCAGGGGGTGATATTTGCATCCCAAAAGGAGTTATATGAAGCTGTTACAAAAAAAAAAAAAAAAACCCAGCACAATGACACCTTTCTCTATCCAATAGATGTATTTCTGAAATCAAATACTCCTTAACTTGAGTCATGCCTTTCTAGGCAATGATGCCCTGAATGTGCTACCCTCAGTTCTTTGAAATTAATCATCCCTCACATCTGAGAGAATGTTATTGGCCCAAGATAATCTTTTCCCAAGCTGCCTCTGCTAGATCATCATTTGATTTGGGGACCTACTTCCTAAAGCTTCAAACAATGGAAACAATCATTTCCCACCCCAGGCCTTTCTCTTTTTAAAAATCTGAGTCCAGGTCTGCCTCTCTATCTCCAGCCCAGAGCAATTAAATCAATACATAAATGCAATGTTTTGTTTTGTTTTTTACTGGTGGTTAATCCACTGATTTATTCCCCATAAGGATAAATTCAGCTTTCAGGGTTTTTCCCCCTCCCCCTTGTCCCACCCCAAGATTTTCAGTTTTTGGAAAGAAACAAAGACTTTGACTCAGCTCTCATCGCCCTACCCACCCTCCACTTTCCCTCTGAAACTTTTGTATCAGTGAGATAATTATCATTTTCCTTTATTTGACCCACGTTAATGTCAAGGCTTCACTACATGCTCGGAACCTTGACCTTGAAAATAGACAGTGAGGCAATTGCTACATGGGACAGTTCCCCTTTTTCCCTTACCCTGTTCCTTCCTCAGCCAGGAGTCAATGGAGAAACTGTCTTTCCTTTCCAAGCGATTTTGCTTCTCGCAAGGGTAAACTCTTCAGCAAGAGACAGTGGCCTTATTATCTGGTTAAAGCCCGGCCTGCAGCTGCCTTACAGGTAACTCATTCATGTCAGGCTGTAACTCACCTAACTTGTTTGTGCCCAAGCCAAATGCTCCAAAGTAAAAGTCCATAGTTGTCCATAGGGCAGGTTTAATGTTTAACACAAGCTACTTACCCTTTCTTTTTTCCCTTGGGGTCTCTTATTAATGGCCAATGAGAAAGTGACCTAAAATGTTTATCTACTTACAACATGTGCCCCTGCAAAGAATTTCAAATATATTCACCCAAACGGACACAACAAGCATTCAGACAAACATTGGAACAATTGCTCACTACAGCAGGCATAGAATGGAAGGCCCAGGACCAGGTAAATGTTGCCTACAAAGCTCTCTGTTTATGGGCATGGAAAAAGAATTCTTTTAAGATTGGGTCTGGTGGTTTTGAAACCACCATGACAACTTCCCCTTAAGTGAATCTATACGTAGAAACCATTGCTATAAGACACATTCTGATGGTTTTTGAGACCATCATGACCGTTTCCCCTTAAAAAAGGCTGAAAGCTTATAGAACATACTCATGGAAAAATACTGCAGTAAGATTTTTCAAAGGTTAGTATAGCTATGCCCTCCAAATAATATTTTGTCTACCACCTAGCTTATTTTTTTTTCTCCCTAAGAACAAATTCCTCCAAAATAATAGTTTGCTGTGATCCCTGACACACAATTAGGCCAGCTCCAGGGAGGCCACCCAAAATCGTAGTGTAAGAACTTTACTCTCAGAAGATCACTTTGGAATGCTCCCTCCCCTTCAGGAGCACACCTTCTGCTGGAACATTCCTTTTCTGCTGAATGGACTCATGTGGACTCCCCAACGTAACACTGCCCTTAAATGAGTTATGTTCTGTGTTAATGTGTATACCTGAGTTGTATGTTGGGTCCCCTTTTCCTCTCTCCTCTTCCTCCTCTTCCCATTGCTTGCAATAAAGCTTTGCACTGAACATGTTTTACATGTTATTCCCAATACCACCCCAACATTTCTGGCTGGCCCAAGGGCCTCTCCTTAGACATAAATGGATTCCTGGACAAGGACTTAATCTATTGACAGCTGCACCTACACTGGGGGAGTATGACACTGTGAACCCAGTTATAGAAAGCAAGGGTCAATAGAGGAAACCCTACATCCTCCCAGGAGGGACTCCCTTATGCCAGAGGATTGTCTCAAAACAAGAACCTTCTTAAACTCTTCATCAAGGCAAATCATTTCTTTTTTTGCCACACTACAACCACTCTAATCAAAGAGCTGGTATTTTTATCCCCACTTTACAGATGAGAACCTTACGCAGTAGAGACGGGAGAGACTGGTCCAAAGTCAGAGCATGCCAGACTTCCTGACTGATCTCGTAGCCTTGGTCTCCTATCCCTATCAGGTATATGCCTTTGGATTGCCTGCATTTACCTACCACTCTGAAGATAGGGAGACTTCCAATGCCAAGATGGTGGTGATGGGGTGCAGGCTCTGGGAGCCCCCTTGAACTCTCCTTGAATATTCCCACTTGATGAGGCATTGCCTGAAGCCATAAGCCTTTCATTATGGCTAGGCCCAAATCTCTGTTACTCTTAACCTAGCCTAGTCCTCCATTGTCCAGCTACTTCCCACCCTTGATCCTATCAAAATATCCAGGCCCAAATCTGTTACCCTCAAACTAGCCTAGCCCTCCATTTTCTGTTCAGCTACTTCCCACCCTTAATCCCATTGCCATCAAGATCCTTCCTAAACCCCTCCTCCCATCACCTCAGAACTAACCCTAGATCCCTCCCACAGTCTTTCCTGCCTCTATGAAAGTGCTTAGGTTAAATCTAGCTCAGTAGATTAAACCTGGCCCACAAACATCACAAATAGTGAGATTTCTTAAGACTACCCAATATGCTGAATCTTTAATAAACTTTGTTTTTCTCTTTGGCTAAAAGAAGGTTTGAGTTGAATTCATTCAGCAGGAGCTGGTGTGTTGGTATTTTGGGGTCCTGAGCACCCCAAACTTCAACATATGGTTCCCTAGCCTCAACAGTGGAAGGAGGAAAGAATCCCCCTGGGGCCCTCACAGATTCCCCTCCAAACAACTTGAAAACAGTCTGAAGATGGGTTTTTGTCCTCCATTGATAAAGAGATGAAAAACCCAGGGGACCTAATCAATGAACAAGCACTCATTAAGTAGCTGCTATGCACTGGGAACTATGCCAACCACTGCAGATATAAAGACAAAACATAAATAGACCCTGCTTTCATTGAGTTTGTTTTATCTGGAAAGATAATACGTACTTGGGGCAGCTAGGTGGCACAAGATAGAGTGCCAGGCCTGGAATCAGGAAGACTTGAGTTCAAACACTTACTGTGTGACCCTGGACAAGTTACTTAACCCTGGTTTGCCTCAGTTTCCTCATCTGTAAAATGATCTAGAAAAAGAAATGGCAAATCATTCTAGTGTCTTTGCCAAGAAAACACCTAAAGGGTCAGAAGAGTCTCACATGACTGAAAACAACCAAACAAACCAAAAGTACTTACATAAATAGATACTAGCTAGTTTACAGAGTCCAAACCTGCCCCAGGTACTTGCCAACTGTGTGACCAACCATGGGCATGTCATTTCATTTGTCTCAGGCTGTTTCTTGAGGCACAAGACTATGCCTTAGCTAAAACCTTGTATCCTCAGCATAGTGTTACACACATGTTAGATAGGGCTAAGGAGTGGACCTTTGATTTGGTGGAGGGAACTCCTGGATGGAAAAACTCACTCTGACAGTGCAGGTCAGCACTTCTGCAGTGTATAGTGTTAGAGAAATGCCTAGAGTTGTGGTGTCAGACTCAAAGAGAAATGGAGACCATAAGGATCCCTGCAGGCTGCATGCTGAATTAATTGTAAAATGTAATATTAGGGGCAGCTAGGTGGTACAGCAAATAGAGCTCTGGCCCTAGAATCAGGAAGACCTGAGTTCAAATCCAGCCTCAGACACTTACTAGTTGTATGACCCTGAGCAAGTCACTTAACCCCAATTGCCTCTGCCCCCCAATATAATATTGTTTCATATAAATTATACATATATACATATATATTATAATTTATATATAATAATATTTTGTATATTTTTCATTTTGTTAACTATTTCCCGGTTACATTTTAATCTTATTCTTTCACCACTCAGATGCCTACCTACTAAACGTTTGACATCGAGAGCACTGAAATATAAGTGACTTGTCCAGGGTCGCACAGCCAGTTTTTTGTAGAAAGGACCTGAACCCAAATCTTTCTGTCTGTGAGGCCAGCTCCCTGTTTACCACTACCTCTCATGCTAACTGTAACACAAATATTTCTTGAACTGAACTGAATTGAATTGGTGGTTAAGGAGTTCCTATATTGTAATATAGACAAGACAGATATTAAAATAGGCAGTGACGATCCTGGCCCAGAACTAGTGTCTTAGTCCTGCTCTACTGACTCTGGTGTACTAGATCCCATGCCTGGTGTTCCTGATCTCAGCTAGAACCTGGTGTTCGACTCACCCCTTCTTGCCCCCCCACCCACCCAACTTCACCACCATGAAGGAAGATTTCCCAACATACAATGAACCATCAACAAGGAAGGACAGGTCCCAGTTAATCTGAGCCCCAGATTAATTCCATTGAGCCACGATGTCGGGCAGAGAGGCAGCTAAATGGCAAAGTAGACAGAGCCCTTGGATTTGGAGTTAAGAAGACCTGAGTTCAAAACTGGCCTCATTTACTAGCTGTGTGACTCTGGGAAAGTCACTTGACTACCGTCTGCCTCAGTTTCCTCATCTGTAAAATGAGGAGACAACAACAGCACCTGTACCCCTCCCCCAGTTTTCGTGAAGATCAAATGAGGTATTTGCAAAAATGCAAAGCACGTAGTAGGTGCTTAATAAATGTATGTTTTTGTGTGTATTTTTAAAAATCTAATGAGAATGATAGAATCTAGTAATAAAGAGTGGAATCTGTCTTTTTAAATTAGGAATCAGCATTGCACGCTTATGAGGCATTTGTTAGTGGCATAGCAGCTGAAGTGGTGGAAACAGATGTATATAGACATCAGAGGCTGTGTAGGGCCCACACAAATACCCTCCTGTATTACAGGAAAAATTGAAGTCCCAGTCATTTTTCAGACATGTCTGACTCTTCATGACCCCATTTGAGGTTTTCGTGGCAAAGATGCTGCCGTGGTTTGCCATTTCCTTTAGCTCATTTTACAGAGGAGGAACTAAGGCAAACAGAGATAAATAAGTGATTTGCCCAGGGTCACATGGCCAGTAAGTATCTGAGACCAGATTTGAACTCAGGAAGAGGAGTCTCATGAATGATTGCTAAATTAGTCATTAGTTCTAATCATATTTGTGTAATGTAATAGCAAAGACAGTCACATCTCAGCCAGTATGTATCCTTGTATTGCTGGGTAGGCATAAAGACACAGATAATAAGTAGTTCTCTGCCCTTGGTGTGTATATGACTGGGAACACACACTGAACCTACAGAAACTTCAATTTCTTTTTCTATAAAATGAAGGTTGGACTAGATGGTCTCTGCCATTCCTCCCAGTTCCAGATCTATGAGCCTAGGATACTCCCCCTGGATGCCCTACAGTCTTCAGGGCGGGAGAGGTCTATCATTATGCCCTCCTGGCCAATGGGAACATAGCACCCACTTCCTCCCAGTACCCTCTTGAAGTCTCCGCTCCTGAGGTCCTGAGAATGCCCCTGTCAACAGGCTCATCTGCATGGGATTTGCATGTGTTTGTGTTACTCTCTCCTTCCTTCACTGTCTTTCTCTCTACCTTTGTTTATTAGGGAGTGAAACCATAGCACCAACTCCATTCAGAAAGCTTACTAACTTCAAGGACTTGGTAGCAGGAGTAACAATATTCAGTTTGTTCTCTCCTTCCTTTGGGGGAGAGGTATTGTGATACAGTGGAAAGTATGGGCAATTATATGGCACAGTGAATAAAGCACCGAGTTCAAATTTGACCTCAGACTATTAGTAGGTATGTGACCCTGGGAAAGTCACTTAGCCCTATTTACCTCAGTTTCCTCATCTGTAAAATGAGCTGGAGAAGGAAATGGCAAATCACTCCAGAATCTTTGCCAAGAAAACTCCCAGTGGGGACATGAAGAGTCAGGCACAACTGAAATGACTGAACGACAACAAATGGGAGATTTGTAGCCAGACCACCTGGATTTAAACCCTAGCTTTTTCACTTATGACCTGGGTGACCATCAGGAAGTCTTCTAGTCTCTGCGATTCTGAATCGTTAGAATGAGAGGATTGGCCTCTAGATGGCCTCTTAAGGTCCTTTCCAACCTTAAATTTATGAACTTACAAGAAGCTACCAGGGTTAATTGAAACCTCCTCAGGCTTTCCATTTTGTTCATGATAAAAGCTCGAGAATCACCTGGCTGTCACTAGATGCTATACTTCCTACCAGACAGGTTCAAATAACCTCTGGAGAAAAAAAAATCTCCCTTTGCTGCGGTGTTATGGAAGAAGCATCATAGCCAGGGGTAGAGACTGAGGTTTGGGTTCCAGTTCCACCCCAAAGAGCTGTGTATCCTTGGGAAAATCATTTAACCTCTCTGTGGTTCAGGATCCTTAGCTATAAAATAGGTCTGATAATATTTGCACGACCTTCGTTATGGGGCTATTGTGATGCAAGAGCATTGTAAACCACACCCACTCCCAACTGTTATGTAAATATCATTATTCTAATTACTTTTATCATCATCATTATTACTCATATACCATAAGACTAAGAATAAGGAAAACTTTGAGCAGCAGTAAAAGGAGGCTGCCTGCCCAAATGGAAAATACCGGAGGAACATAACCAACAAATTTTCCTCTACGTTGCTCCTGGCCATGGGATCTTTGCCAACCAAATCTTGGTATGCCGGTCAGGGGCTGGGCCACAGAAAACCTGAGCATGGACTGAGAAAAACCATCCCCATTCCTCAATTATGCTGACCCATTCTCACATACATTGTGAATCAGACGGGGAAAAACTCCTCCCTCTTCACCTAGGCTTCTTAGAAATCCTAGTTTCCTGCAAAGCTCAGTTTAAGGACCACCATTTATGTGAAGTTCTTCTCAATATTTACCCCCATACCCAATTGCTAGTGCCTTCCCCTCCGCTCAAAAAAAAATATATCTTATGCTTAATGTATTATATATGTAAGTATAAATATTTAATGCAAATTTATTATATAGAATATTTTGGAAATACAACTAGATATATAGTTATATCTAGCTGAATATTAACTACTTAATAGCTATATTAATATTATATAATTATATGTTGACATATTAGTATAATTAATTGATAACTATATATTAACTATAAATATATATTAAATAAACTCTTAATTAGCTACAGTTAACTTTATCTATATATTAGACAATTAGATACAGGATGTCCCAAAAGTCTTAGTACAGTTTTAAGATTTAATAACTTCAGAAGTATAAAGGCTACAAACTTACCAAAAAACAACATCTGAAAGATTATTTATTTTAAAATTTTAAATATTGATAGAGTTCTTATTAAAATTCAACATAACTACCATCTTGTGGTCTATACCACTCTAACCAATTATTAAGCTTTGCAAAAACTTTCATCAAGGGCAGCTCAGATACCAAAAGAATTGCATTTGTGCTCCTAGCCTTAAGATCATCTGAAGAATGAGGTTTTGATGGATACTGGACAGTGTTGAAAAGAAAATAGTCGAGAGAGACAAAGTGATCAAGGTCACCAAGCAAGAGGACCTCCTCTATCAAACAAATCTGATAGTCATTCAGAAACCCACATGCATGATGCATAATGACAGGATATCTCATCTTATTAATATTAAAGTTTACTACTAAAAATTCACAAAACTAAATAAGTATCAAAGAAATTCAAATAAATTTTCCAATGCTATTGTAAATTTGTAGCATTTACACTTTTGATGCTATCAAACCTTAAGACTGCACTAAGACTTTTGGGACACTGATTTTTTTATGTATGTGTGTGTATATTTGTATATTCATATTTATGCATGTATGTATGTGTGTGTGTGTATATATATATATATATATATGTTGTCTCTCCAATAGAATATAAGTTAAGAGGGGGGACTATTTTCATTTTTATAACCCTAACATCTAACACAGTGTCTGACACTTTGTAGGCACTTAAGAAATGAATCAATATAACGATGGATTAATTAATGATAGTTATCATTCTGTCCAATCTATTCACTCTGAATTATACAGGTAGAAAACTTGAAATAACTATACCTCACTTTAAACCCAATGTATGATTTGAATATATACGTACGCACATACACGCACACACATATACACATTGATATGTGTTATAAAGACATTCATATGTATTGTAAAAGAATCCATAACCGATGGAAAGTCTCCTTCATGCAGTTAAATGGCTAACAATCTAATTTACATACTCTTCGGGGAACAGGTCTATTGGCTAACTATGTGATATTAGGAAAATCATTTCCCTCTCTGGGCCTATATTTCCTGTTCTACCAGATGAAAAGGATACATAAAAACATCTCCAAAACACTTTCCAGCCCTACAGCCTAGGATCTTAATAATCTATTATGTAAAGTTTTGTGTTTATCCCCGATATACATATATAGGTGTGTGTTGTGTCCCCCAAAGGAATGTAAGGTCCTTGAGAGTAGGGATGGTTTCATTCTTAACTTTGTATCTACTCAGCTGTCAAACTGATCTTCCTAAAATACAGATCTGACGATGTAACTATCCTCCTCAATAAATTCTGGTGGCTCCCTAATACCTCCAAGATCAAATTTGTAATCTTCTATT
Source organism: Trichosurus vulpecula (assembly GCF_011100635.1). Classification (NCBI taxonomy): domain Eukaryota; kingdom Metazoa; phylum Chordata; class Mammalia; order Diprotodontia; family Phalangeridae; genus Trichosurus; species Trichosurus vulpecula. The sequence continues at coordinate 229,313,666 of NC_050579.1, read as the reverse complement.
TGACTTTTAAAGCCATTCATAACCTGGTCCCTTCCTATCTTGTGGCTTATCTTATCTCCTTTCTTTGTTGTACTTCTCAGTGATGCTCTATGATACTTCAATGAAATCCTGCCCCATGTCCCTAGCAGTGTCCATGACCCTGTCCCAACACTCACATTTTTGCCTTTCTTTGTATTCTCTAACACTTAGGACTGTACCTGGTATATTTATTGAGCGTAATAGCTGCTTAATAAATGTTTATTGACTTGTTCTTGGCTTTCAATTTATTGAAATGAGCCTTCTCTTCCTGAGCCCCTCCCCTCCCCTTTGAAATCTAACCTCTCTCAATCCCAGTGAAAACTCTGGGTCTTCTGACTATCACTCCTTAAACCTCCAAGTATATTATCAGATATTATATCCTTAGACTTGAACTGCTTCTTACTCAGATCTGCGTCACTCACCTTGCTCTCAACTATGCAACATGTACCAGTCAGCTACCTTTACCACTGTGCCACCTGCACACCTTTTATTTAATGTAATGATTTAGGGTCTCAATTAGGGGCAGCTAGATGGTACAGTGGATAAAACACTGGGCCTGTAGTCAGGAAGACCTAAGTTCAAATCCAGCCTCGCACACTTGCTAGCTGTATGACCCTGGGCAAGTCACTTAACCTTGTTTGCCTCAGTTTCTTCATCTATAAAATGAGCTGAAGTGACCAAGAATTGGAAATTGAGGGGATGTCCATCAATTGGGGAATGGCTGAACAAGTTGTGGTATACAAATGTAATGGAATGCTATTGTGCTATAAGAGATGAGGAACAGGCTGACTTCAGAAAAACCTGGAAAGACTTATATGAACTGATGCTGAGTGAAGTGAGCAGAACCAGAACCATTGTACACCGTAACAGCCACAGTGTGCGATGACTGATTTTGATAGACTTAGTCCTTCTCAGCCATTAGACCTACTTGCCATTAGACCATGAGCTCCTTGAGGGCAGGGACTGTCTTTGCTTTTGCTTAGCACAATGCCTGGCACATAGTAAGGCTTAATGCATGTTTGTTGATTGATCGATTAAAGTGGGAAAGATGAGTTCAAATTCTATTACAAATCCACTTAACCTTTCTGAACCTCAGTTCCCTTATCTGCAAAATTGGAATAATCACAGTACCTACCCAACAGGGTTGTTGTGAGGGTCAAGAATTTAGGCTATGATGGCCTAACATTTACTTAATGGAAGGCAAAAGCAAGAATAATTGTAACTTGTACTCAATAGAAAGAAAGAATGGGAAAAATCAAAATGAAATAGTTCATCCATAAACCTGGGTCACACTATCCTGTCAATGCACAAAATGTCTGGTGGAGAGAGTGGGTATACACATTAACAACAGAAATGCACATGTGTAGAGAAACTCATGTGTTCAGGGTGACTCATGACTAGATGGCAGGCCTTGATGTCCTTGGTCTCTTTAGAGCACTCGCCACAAATTACCTGCTGGGCAAAACCACTCCTCTTCTACCTGTTCCTATTCTGGTCATCACAGCCTTGTTTGTCAAAGCCATTTCCTTAACAGCTACTCTTAGGCACTGAAGCAGTGACAAGCTCTTTTAGCACACAGCCACTATGGGCAGGGTGCTGAGAAAATGTTCTTTCTCAGGAAGAGATTTAAGAGATTCCCTTAAGCCAGAGAAATGGTAAGTTCTCCCATGTATCTTCTGGGACCCTGAGTGGCTTCTCTTATAACTTCAGTGAAATTGTTCCTTTCTTTTGGAGCCCAAATACAGTCATTTTAAAACATTGATGAGAATAGATCACCATAGAAATGGTGGCAAATCTATTCACTTTGAAATCTGTGTGTTGTCTTCCTTCTACTTTACCTATATGTTCCCTTGTCTCGATCTAGCCCATTTAGTCATCGAGCCAAATTCATCGCAATGTTTTTTCTCTAATCAGGTACTTTTCAAAGTTTTATAAGCGAACATTACTGATAATATTCTATCATTTGCCAGAATATGTGTATGAGCATATGAATGACTTGCAAATGAGCTTGCATTCTAAACCAATATTTCCCTTGGCTCTAATGTTTTTCCATGTGGCAGAAAAGCTTGTTAATGGAGACAGGTTCTAGGTTCGATAGTGACCATTTTCCATTGGTTAAAGTGCCTTAAGAAATGGTAATAATCTGGGCCAATGTCTTCACTTTTATTCATTTCCTATTTTTGGAGGTAACATCTTTTTCAAACAGGTAATTATAAATGGTGTTGACTTCCCATCTTTATCATGTTTTGAAATTTGGTAATAATCTTGGCCTTTTTTCTAACCCTGTGAGTGATCCAACTAATATAGACAGTTAATTATGAAATTACTCTCATTTTAATAACTCTTTCCTTTCTATTAAGATATAGTCAGTTTCACTTAAGTATGTATACATATTTATTCAGTGCTCACCACATCTAGCATCTTCTGACTTTCTTCTTATAAAGTTTCCATGTTGTATAAATATGAAACTTCTGAGAAGTGCACAAGACCTGGCTTCTTTCACAGTTGTTTTTTTTTTTTTTACATTACCTTCATTTCTAAATTTATCTTCCTACCCTACCCAACTTAAGGAGCCATCCTTTATAAAAAAAAAGAGGAGAAAGAAAGGAAGGAAGGAAGGAAGGAAGGAAGGAAGGAAGGAAGGAAGGTAAGGAGGGAGGGAAGGAAGGAAGGAAGGAAGGAAGGAAGGAAGGAAGGAAGGAAGGAAGGAAGGAAGGAAGAAAGGAAGGAAGGAAGGAAGGAAGGAAGGAAGGAAGGAAGGAAGGAAGGAAGGAAGGAAGGAAGAAAGGAAGGAAAAAAGACTTCCACCTCTGCAAAGACGGAAAGGAGGTAAATTTTCTCATCTCTGCTCCAAGGCTAATTTCAGTTATTATAATTATGCAATGTTCAGTTTTGGCTTTTTTGTTATTTCTTTTTACATTGCTGCAGTCGTTGTGTGTGTTGTTTTTTCTGATTTTGTTTTCTTCCCTCTATATTAGTTCGCATATGTCTCCTCATGCCTCTCTTAATTCTTCATATTAATTATTACTGGAAGAATAGTAATACTTCATTAAATCGAGGTACCTCAATTTGCTTAACCTCTTTTATTTCTTGATCATAGGAGGTATTAACAAAGTTAGATGATCTTTTATATTCAGAATTCAAATATTTTATAAACATTTCCAGAAAAATGGTTAGCATTTGTAAAATATAGGTATTTAAAGAGCTAAGCTTCTTTTATCTGGAAAATTCACTTATATGGAATACTTGACAATGCCTCATCAATAGGATATTTCAGTGTCGATGGTTTTTGAATCCCAAAAACATTATTTTCCATGAACTTAGAGTTTCCATGAGGAAATGCGCACTTCAGTGTATGCCAATCATTGTACTGACTAGAGCTCCCTCTCTTCAAGTTAAGAAGAACCTAAAATAAATCACACCATCAGGGAGCAACACCACTAAGGCAATTAATATTTTTCTTGTTTAGGATCCCAGCTGAGATTTCTGAAGCATAGCCTTCATTTTTTAAATACATGCTAGTTGCGTTAAAGTCACATGTGTTCGCAACCCAATAGAGTGCTGGATTTAGCACTCTAGAATGTCTTAAAGCATTTTGAGCCTTGAAATGGAAAGATTCTGCCCCACCCATGCAGACTAATACTGAGCAGCTGGAAGGATGCTCTAATGTCTCTCTCTCTCTCTCTCTCTCTCTCTCTCTCTCTCTCTCTCTCATTCTCTCTCTTTCTCCTGTCACAATCTTTCTCTTTCACCATGTGTATATACAAAAATATGTGTGCATATATATGTAGATATATACATACATGCACACATACATTCATGTATTTATGTTTGTTTATGTATATACATATCTCTAAAAGAAGACGTTGTCTCTGGTATGCAACACAGGAAGAGTGTAATAAGCACAACAGTAACAAATTATATTCACTCAATCAACATATTTATTAGCTAACTGTTCAAGGCCCTGTGCTAGGTGCTAGGAATTCAAAGACAAAAATGAAACAGTCCCTGCCTTCAAAAGGTTAACATATATAGATGGAGACAATGGGTGTATGTGTATAACACACACACACACACACACACACACATACACACACACACATGCAGTTATCCTTTCCACATTGCAACTTAGCCCATCATGATTTTGATATATCACCAGTCAGCATAAGAAATTAAATGGCAATTTGGGGGGAGTTCAGCAGAAGCCACAGATGACACAGAAAAAAGTCTAGAAATTTAGAAATGCATACTATATGTATATATATATTATTGTATAATATCAACATATTTTTATCTTTTGATACCATAATAATATTCTCTGATATTGATACAGATTTTCCAGATGGTGGGAGGCTGTGCCCTTGACTCTCGTTATATGGAAAGGATAACTGCATATTATATACATATACACACACATATAAATGCATGCATATATGCATATATAAATACACATGTACAGAGGGGGGGGGAGGAAGAGAGAGACCTGCTTCCATTCCATTTCAAGCTGAGAGGAGGCAGTGCTAATGGATAATTTTGAGAAGTGCTGAGTAAGCAGCCTTAAGACAACTTGGCAAGGCACCATGTCCAAAATTGGAGGTGTCAAACGGCCACATGCAGCCCACAACTCTTCTAAGAGTGGTCTAAACCAGATAGAAATATATTTGGTAAATATTTAACAGCATAAATAAAATAGAATAAAAATTGATAATATCACTATGTGGTTTCTAAGTTAGTACAAGGCCTGTAGGGATCCTTACATACAGTTTGGTGGCCCCCCCATTTTTATTTGAGTTTGACATCACTGCTCCAAAAAACCTAGCATCCTTGATGGGCACATATGAGCAGTTAAATTAGAACAAGGAGTGGACAGACAAGCCAGATAGCCCTGAGTTAATATATCTGAGAATTCAGTTTTGATGCCAGCTTCTCTAGGTTCAAGTCAATCCAATGGGAATTTATTCAGTATCTATTATGCTCCAGCTGCTGGGCTGTGTGCTGAGGTTACAAAGACAAAAACAAAGTAATGTCCTCCACCATCCAAGGAACTTATTTATACTGGAAGGACTAACATTATACAAGCTGATGATTCAGTAGTTCCTTTGCAGTGTCATGCAAACCCATCTGTGTGTCGGTGGTCCCCAACAGGGAACAAGAGAAGGAAGCTATTGGCTAGATAGGAAAGAGTGGGGATTGAATTAAGGGTTATAATAACATTTAGGTTATCTAAAATTAAGCCAAACAGGGCTCAAAAAGGACATTTTTTCTGTTGTGGGAGACCATACTCAGCTAATTCAGTGGTGCAAATAACACTATTCCCAATTCATTGAGAGATGTGTGGAATGAATCACACCCAGACTGGCTTTAAATGGTTGGGTCCAATATCCCTCTTATCTCTCTGGGCCTCATTTCCTCACCTATCATATAAAGGGGTATTAAACTAGATGGCAGGGAAGCTGAGTGGCACAGTGGATAGAGCCACTGGCTTGGAGTCAGGATGATTCATCTTCATGAATTCAAACCTGGCCTCAGACACTTAATAGCTGTGTGATCCTGGGCAAGTCACTTAACCCCATTTGCCTAAGTCCCTCATCTGTAAAATGAGCTGGAGAAGGAAATGGCAAAGCTACCCAATGCAGTTATGAAGAATCAGACACAACTGGAATGACTATACAACAACAAACTAAATGCCTTTTAAGGGCCCATCCAGCCCTAAATCTAGAGTATTACGATGCCCTCCCAGTAGCAGGTGCTCAAATCCAGAGTCATCTGGGGAGCAGCTACAGAAAAATACCAGGCTAGGAACGGAAAAGAGTTGATGATCATATGTCCTGCCCTAAGGAAGGTGGTCCTAGAGATCATTCATATGGAAGTAAGGGGTAGAAAAACCTGGGGAAACAGAAAACTGGCATTCAAGACCCTGCTTCATAGGAGAAACTTCAGAAAGAAAAGGACATAGAAGGGGTGCTTGAGATGGTTCTCCCAGTCCTCCACCCATTAAGGGAAGGGAAAGAGCAGGATCTGCAGAAAGAAGGCCCTTGTGATATAGGAAAGAGATTCACTAGAATAGAAATGCTATATAAACCCACCAGCATAATGGATGACCACAGATCCCTAGCTCTTCAAGTAAGAAGGCATCCTCTTGCTAGGATGAGTGTATGTGGAGAGGCAGAAAATTCCCCTCTCTTCAGGAGAACCAACGAGAGAGGAGAGGATGAACCTTGGAGGGAAGACAAAATCAGGTGACTGGAAATCTATGGGATCAAGGGGCAGAGAGGTCCATGAGGACCACATTTGAAAATATGGAGGAAAAGTCCTTTCCACAGCTCTCATCACTGCAGGAACAGCTAAATTGATCAGCAGGCATTTATTTAACAGCAAGGGGAGCCTTTGATTGCCCTGGTATTTCTATAGGAACATTTAAGGTTTTCAAGGAGTGCAAGAGCTTCTTGCATATGCATGGCTTGATGGAGCCAGAGACCAGATATTATTTGGAATGAAGAGTGGATATCCATGGAGTATGCTAATGGGATGCAGAGTGTCAGAAGAGTAGTGAATATGGGGGAAGATATTACAAGGCACAGACAAGCTACAGTGACTGCAGGGTTGATCTCTTAGATATTTCTCTTATATAGTCATAGTGATACCCCCTCAATTTCCAGAACCCTCTCTTTCGTAGTACCTTGTATGTAACTAGTATATGTGTTTGTATACTTTAGCCCAAGGAGCAGAAAGGTGGTGCAGTGGATAGAGTATTGGCCCTGGAGTCAGGAGGACCTGAATTCAAATCCAGCCTCAGACCCTTACTAGTATGACCCTGGGCAAGTCATTTAGCCTTGTTTACCTCAGTTTCATCATCTGTAAAATGAGCTGGAGAAGGAAGTGGTAAACCACATCAGTATCTTTGCCTCAAATAGGGTCACAAAGAGTCAGACACAACTAATTGACTAAACAAAAACATAGATCAAACAGACTGATGTAAATGTATACTATATGTATATATATATATATATATATATATATATATATTATACACACAAAGTAGTTAATATGTTTATGTATTAATTTTATATTTGTGGTATTTGTATATGTGTTTGCTTATATTTATATGTACTTGTTTTCTTCATTGGAATGCAGCCTAATTTCAAGTAGGGATTGCTTTATTCTTTGGACTTGTATTCTCAGAGCCTAGTACAGTGCCTGGCATACAACAGGCCCTTAATACTTACTTGATAATTGATTGATTGGTGAGTAGGAGGTATCGATGGGCATTCCAGTCATGCTTCATACATGCTAATTCAAGAATCATAGGCTTAGAACTATAAGGAGCCTTGGAAGTTATCTATCTCAACTCCATTTAACAGATGGAAAAATTGAGGCCCAATTTATCAAATATTACTTAAGTATTTACGATATGCCAGACACTGTTCTAAGCACTAGGGATACAAAGAAAGGTAAAGATGGTCTGTTCTTTAGGTGCTCACATTCTAATTGGAGAGAAAATATGTAAATAACCAGAACACATAAGATATATAGAGAGTAGATAGGAGGTGATTTCAGAAGGGAGATCACTAGCAGTCAGGGGAACTAGACAAAGCCTCCTAAGGGTCGCACAGGTGGGAGGGACAGAGCTTTTCCTATTCCTTGTTTATCATCAATGACAGTATAATTATGTCACAGGCATAGAGACCTAGAAAGACACAACATTTTAAGGAACAAAGATCTGAACCATTTGGAGGGAGAAGAGGGCTCATGTAGGGAAGTAATGGCAGAATGCAACATTTAATTGAATATAAGTACCTTGTAGGCAAGAACAATTCGATTTTTCTCAGTGTATCACAATCACCTGGCACAGTACCTGGCACATAGTAAGCATTTAAAAAAACTGGTTGTGGCAATGTATTGAATTGACTCAAGAAAAGTTTTGAAAGGAATTCAGGCCAGTTTGAAAAGCGGTCCGAATGTCAGGTTAAGATGATTGGACCAAGGACAGGAGTAATAGTACCAGACACTGACTGACTGGAGCGAAGGGATGGAGAATACTGACCCAGAAAATGATGAGCTTGTAGAACTTAAGCTCTAGAAACAGGATATTCGGAAGATTCAGCTCAGTTTCCCCGGGGACTGTAACTATTAGGCAAGATTCCCAAGAGGATGGACTTAATTTGTTTTAAATGTAAGAGTAATACCATCATCTCAGTGGGTGAATAGCTGAAGTGCTTTGTTCCCTGTGGCTTTTAGATATCATTGTATCAATTTGGAATCTTGAAATAAATGAGTTGTAGAAACAGATCTAATTTAGTGTGGTACTTCCATATTCTGAGGGATCTTAGGTCTCATCAAAGCGAATGATCTTCCTTTGTTTCAGAGACAAGGTTTGGGTCAATGAAAGCACTGTAAGACTATCCAAAGGCAACCCAACCTGCTCTTCCAGTTCCTTATCTATACACAGGATGCCTATACCTTGTCCAAGATATATGTACTGTTGGAACAGTAATATGACTGACCCATTTAATTGCATATCATAATCTGGACAATAAGCATTCATAATCTATTTAATTTTTCCCTTGTAGATTATTAGTCTGAACTCTTTTGAGTGAATATGTATCTAATTTAAGAGACTTTCTGGTGTTACAGAGCTTTATGCAACCAGCACAATGTTACCCATTAACAGGCATAACCACAGGGGACTAGGGCACCCTCTCCCACAAAGGAGGCCTACCTCTGGGTTCATATACAGAGTAGATTCAATCATTGGGGAGCCTGCCCTGTAAAAAGAGGAATCAGCCTCCTTTTCATTGCCTCTGGTTTTTTATACCTCCACCTGGAGCCCTGAGGGAAATCATGTAAGACTTAACAAGGGTTTTATTCGTGTCTATGGTTTTTCCCAAAGGGAACACAAAGGCATATATTGTATAGTATAAATCAAGTGTAGGATGTCTGTTTCCTCCACACAAGAGATTAATAAGTATGAATGACAAAGACTTAACATATAGTAGTCACTTACAATTCCTATTATTCCCCTAGAGTCTGATCTTCAATCATTAAACACTTAAGATGTCTCCTGACTAACCATTTTATCTTCACCTCAGCTTTGCACTGTCCAACCAACTGCCTCGAGTTCCGTACCTTCTGGATGGGGGTCAGTCTCCTAGTAGAGTCATTTGCTCTAAGAAGGGGGCAGTTGCAGAAAATTATTTCCAATTCCTGTCATCTCCAACTGAAGAACCTAGGAACTTACAAACTCTGGAGGTAGCCTCTCCCCAAAAGTCTATTTCTCATGATTGCTATTAGATCACCTTGCTCAGAAAAAGGAATATAAGCATAAGAAATAGGTAGGGCCCTGAGTTCAAGCTTAGGCTCCCCTAGGTAGCATGCATGCTTACTGTCACGTGCAAGTAACCACTACAGCTGCTGTGGGGAGGGGAGTCCTTCTTCCTTCTTCATAGGATATCTAAGGGAGAAGGTCAAAGAGTACACACACACACACACACACACACACACACACACACACACACACACACATTCTCTTCTCCATTCCTCATCCCAGATTTCTAATTCTAGAACCATAATCAAATCAATACTGCCATTGATATTAGAAATATTAATACAGAATATGTTAAACTATTCCCTTTACAGCTTTACTTGCCGTCCCTTAAACTTTCCAAACCAAAATATCCCTTCCTGATTACAACAAAGAGAGAGACAGAGACAGAGACAGAGACAGAGAGACACAGAGAGACAGAGAGTCTTCCTGTATTAGAGCTTGAGGACAGTGACTATCTTCTCTTTTATATTTGTATCTCCAGAGTAAGGGCTTAATAAATGTTTTTTTTTCCCACTAAGGGGAATTATTCATAGGGATTGGTTATGGAAAGAGAGAGCCAGAAGATAGAATCACTGCTTTTGAGGTCCACTGCGCCATTCTTCCTGGCTTTGATATAACTCACCCCAGCTACCATGATGGGATTCAAAGTGGAAGGGAGATAGGGGGAAAAAGAAAAGAAAAGAACAGAGAAGAAAAGAAAAGTGATCAGAGAATCTTTTTTTAAAAATTCAGAGAAGAGAAAGAAGGCCAGAAAGAAGCACAGACAAGCAGGACAGCTTTGAAAACCACACATTGAACTTATTATATAATTAGAAAGAAAAGCAAGCTGTACATCATAGAGACCTACTATTTCATTTTCAATAAATGCCCATTTTGTCTGATGCCTATTATATTCATAATAAAAAAAATTAAAGAAAGAAGCACAAAAAGTTTGTACTCATGTCCAAGGTAGCTTGGAAAAGCAAGGTCAGAGCCAGGATTAGAACTCACAGTCTCAGAGTCCTTATTTCATGACAGTTTCTGTGAGGTACACTCCTCCTTGCTCTATGTGATCTGAGAGTCTGTGAACCAAACTTATATAGAGTTGATATTCAAGTGCTCCCTTATTTCTTCTTGTCAGAAGGAAATAGAAGTCAGCCAAATGTGTCAGGACTTTGAGTATTCTCTCTGGGACTTCCACATATTTTTTTCCATAGGAGTTCAAGAGAAGGTTGGAGAGGAGAAGAAATGTGGAACTCAAACATTTCCATAACTTTGTTCTCTACTTTCAACTTTCTTGCAGTTGAAGCAGTACCTTTTATCTGGGTTCCAAGGAGGCATGAGGCATGCCTTATTTATGGAGAACAACTGGTGCCAAACTTCAAAGAGGGAAAGAAGCCAAGGCAAGGACTTGGAGGGAAAGACTTCAAAGTCTTTCTGTTCTTCAACATACAATGAAAGGGACAAGAAGCAGCAGCTTCAGGGACCAGACTTCACATTAGCCCACGGCTGCCCACTTTTTCTCATTGCTGTTGTAAATGTTCAAAGTACTGTGTGCCATGGCTTAAGTAATGCAACCCTGGCGGCAGTCATAGGCCGCCTCCTGCCACCATCTTCCCGACAATCACACCAAAGTGTTTAAGCCAAGGTCCCCTTGGGAGTATGGCCTCAGGATATTGAGCTTATAATTCTGGCTTCATTAAGTCCTTGACAGCCCAAGAAAGCAATCTGGAAAACAGGCTATTTAGAAGAGCCATTAGAAGTACTTTGTTTTTCCTTGCAACTTGACTATGCTCATTGAGCTATGAGGTATTTAGAGGAGGGAGGTGGGGGGGGGGGACCATACTTATCCGTCTTACAGTTACAGTATATAATAATCATATTTGCTCTTCATATATTGATAAGCCTAAAAAGTGTTTTCAAAGGCTGATGTGTGTTAAGATTTGGAGGTCTGAATTTTGGAGGAGTTTAAGATACAGCCTAGCATTGCCATGGAGGCACTATCCAATACCCATCAGCCAATGAAGGCTTTGGAACAAGGACCAATGAAAAGACTGATCATGGAGAATCCTTAGAAATAAAGGGGAAGAAATCAGGGAAAGAGATGGAGAGCAGAGAGTAGGGAGGGTGTGTGTGTGTGTGTGTGTGTGTGTGTGTGTGTGTGTGTGTGTGTTACCCATGTAGGTTATGAATGTCCATTTGGGTTATCCAAAAATGATGGTGCATCATAACCACAATGGCAATGCTCTACTATGGCACTCCTTAGCTAGCTAGCTTAGGTGATAAACAGAAATAGCAAAGAGAATTATTATTAACCTAAAGTAGAACAAAAAAACAAAATCCCATCCACTTGAGATATTTTGAGAGCTACCTGGTGCAAACATGGAAAGGGGAATATCTTCCACGGCACCGTGAAGATACTACTAAATCCTTTATTGGGTATATAACTGGCCCTTCCCTACCAGTATCTACCTCCAATGGAATTAAGCTCCAGATCAAGGGGATATCACTTGGGATGAGTGGGTCACAAAAGGGCTGCTTATATAACCTCAAGCAAGTCATCCCATCTTTCTGGGCTGGTCCCAAGTAGATCATCATTAATGTCCCTACCACTCTAAAATCCTAACATGAAGCGTGAAGAAAAAATGTGGAAAGGGGAAAGGGAAATCCCAACTACTTTGCCTAGGTGATAGCAAGGGCTTCAAAGACTTGAAGGACACATGTAAGTCTTAGGTCAGCAGCAGCCCTGAGAAAAAGACTTCATCCTAGAGGCAGCATTGTATAGTAGAAAACATGCTAATTTTAGAGTCAAAGGCCCTGGGTTCAAATCCCAGACCTGCTACTGACTAGCTGCATGACCTTAGACAAGTCACTAACACCCCCCCCGGGCCTCAATCTCCTCATTTTAAAAATGTAGGGACTGAAACAGAAGGCCTTTATAATCTCTCCCAACTCTAATTCAATGATCTTGTGATCCTTTGGATAAGATCAATTCTATACTCAATTATGAAATAAACTTTAGAGGGGAAGAACACTAATGTTGAAACTGTGACTTTGAATACTAGCTCTTCTAACCTGTGTGACCTTGGGTATGCCATTTACTTTCTCTGATCCTCAGTTTTCTCTCTCTGAAGGGGCTGAACTAAAAAACTTCTAAGCTTCTCTACAGCTTTAAATCTATAATCCTATGATCCATAAAATGAAGATCCCTTTTTAAAAGTGTCTATTAAATTCAGAACAAACAAATAAAGCAAAATGAGAGTACAGGCAGTTCTCACTTTATGTAAATTCACATTACACAAATTTGACTTTCCATACAGAATTCTGAAGGATAATATTGTTTGCTGTGCTCAGATGTATATTTAATAAAGAGAGCCACTGTCTAAAAACCTCTTGATAGCTTCATAAAAAACGTCATGCAGTCAAATCACCCATGATAAAGGCTAGGTACAATGGGTGGGGAGGGGGCAACAGACTGCACATCTGTTATCTTCACCGTACAGTACTGTGCATACTTTACCTTTCATTTCATAATTCTGTTTAATATCATGGTGCAATATTTAATATATCTGCATTTTAGTACACTTTACAACTTACATAAAGGCATTATTTTGTCTATGCCTTTGTTATATAGGCTAAGTAAAGTGGATGTATGAGGCCAAATGTGCATTACACAAAAATTGCTTTACTGCAATTTGTCTACAGAATGGTCCACTTACGTAATGAGAACTGTCTATATTGGACTAGAGCACCTCAAAATTCCCATCTAGTTCTACAGGATTTGAACCTAAGTTTGTTTTCAGGACTTCCCCATCTCTTTTCAGTTCCATTCTACTCCTTCCTTGTTGTCCAAACCCTAGAAGTTCTAGCTACACACCACTATGCCCAGTATAGATTTGGGTGAAATTTCAAAGAAAGAAGCAAGTGGTCTTCAGGCCACAAACGCAGAAGTGCCTGGAATATAAGTAGAGATTGACCCCAGATAGGCCTGTCTTATAATACCAGCCCATCTGTGGTCATATAGAGCATCCCTTAAGAACAATTCCTTTCCCATCATCAAAACCTTCACTTTATGATAATTCATTCCCACACAGAGAATGGTATAGGGAGACCACAGTTTTTTTTTGGATCAGAATATGGAACCAAAGCAAAGAGGAGGAGTAGGAGTAGTAATAGTAGTAGTGGTGGTGGTGGTGCTAATAGTAGGAGTAATTTGCCATTGACAAAGATACATAAAAAAGACAAAAATTTAGACCAGAAAGGTTGATGACAAAAACCATTATATCTTTCTTATCTTTTGTGCTGGCTTGTATCTATTTGTATGACAAGGCAGAGAGGATTTCCGAAGTTAAGTAAGGTTTGCAGCCCATCATCCATATACTCTTACAAGATTATTATTTTTTTTGGCAGAGCCCCCTGTAATAGGCTTAGGAGGCACGGGACTCCTATAAGGGATTTAATTGGAGTTACAAGGAATTTCTGATTGTAAGTCAGATAGTTTTCTGAGCCAACAGACTGCATTTCAGCCACAAATATAGTGACTTAATTTTATCCTGAGAGCATCCTGAGTGAATTGTTTTTCTATATTCCTTAGCTGGGCACGGTGGCTCAAAAGCTGTCATTTTAATTTTGTCTGAGAGAAGCTACTTAAGAGCTGAGATGGCCAGAAGATAGCCCCGAAGAGATGAAGCCCAGAAGCTGGAATTAGAAAGAGGCTCAGGAAAACAATATTAGAAGAAAACAGTATTACCAGAGGACATAAGCAGCACTGCAGAATCAGATTTAAGCAGTTTTGTCCACGTGTGTGATAGCCAAATGTGTTGGTGTAGTCCTATACCTCAAGGATTCATGACCCCATGAATCTCCTGTTTGTGTTCCCTCAACGTGTCATCACTGGACATACATTTTCTTTATGCATATGTCTTCAATGTGTGTACCCTGACTATACAAATCTCTTCACAGATGTCCCACCATTGGCATTGTTATAATGTGTAAGAGTATATTCAATGCATGCATTGTGGAAATCTTCTCTATCTTATTGTGCTGTTTCATTAAATTTCTTTTGTTCACACAAATTTGTCCTATAGATGGCTAATAAAAATAAACCCATTAATGAAAGCTTGTGAAATATGGTTTTTATTGAATGTTAATACAAAAAAGTGCCTCAAATCTGGGGTAATTTTTTTTTTTCTGAGAATCCCACACAAGAGGCAAGAATGCCCCAGGGGATAGATGAGTTATTCTTTAAAATATTTATTTTAAAATATATATGTGCATAAATTACACACACACACACACACACACACACACACACACACACCACACACACATTTAAATGTTCTTTGAGCTAAACACTCGACAACCAACAGCCTTTCTTTTCAAGGGCAATGGAAGAACCCTGAAACGTGATACTGGGCTTGGTGCCCCAGGGACAGTTGTTCTCAGTGGAAAAAATTCCCCTGTGGTATTCATCCTGATTGGCAGCCTCTGCTGAGGAAGGGGAAAAGAATGAGGAGGGGGATCAGGGGATCCTCCCCTGCCTCCCCCACCTGCTCCCTCTCCTTCTTAAACCCAGGCAGCTGGCAGTGAGGATTTGCCTCCCAAAGCACAAAATCATCAGTTCAGGACTAAAAAGGAGGCCTGACCTATCAGCCAGGTAGTTTTCTGTCCAAAGGAGCCCAATGAAGCACTAGAAGACAGGTGGCACCATGAAGAGAGGTCATGAAAGCTTACCAGGGTTCCTGGCAAAAAAAAAAAGAAGACATAGTTTCACATTAGTTAATGCTCTGTAACTCCGCATCTGTCCCATGGGTCTTTGCAGCTGCCTGTATTAAAGGTCATTAAAGGGCAGTGTGGTGGAAAAGAAGCTAAAGAAAGTCTCAAGCTAAGAGTAACCAACTTTATTGGGCAGGGCAGGGAAGGGTAGGGTGAGTTTTGGTGGGGAGGACTAGCTAAAGACTGGAGGAAGAGGCAAAAGTTCAGACTTAAAAGTTAATGAGGGCAAGAGATCTCAAGATATGCAGTTGAACTATCATGGCTAGCCACTCCTGAAACACAGGGTCAAACTGAGGAAATGATAACTATGTAAAATAGCTTGCATTTATATAGTACTTTAAGATTTGTGAAGCACTTTACACGCATCTCATTTGATTCTCATGACAGCCCTGTAAAGTAGTTGCTGCTCTCATCCCCAATTTACAGATGAGAAACTGAGGCTTTGTTTCTGAGAAGTTAAGCAACCAGTCCATGGTTTGGCGGCAAATAGACCTGGAAACTTAATGCTTCTTTCATCTCCAGGAGAAAAGTGTTTTTTACCTTCTAGCACAGGATGAAGTTTCTAATGATGGGATGACGCCAGGAAACTTGGAAACCTTGGAGACCCTAGAGAATGTCCAGTTCAATTTCCTTATTTTGACAGAAAATGACACAAAGGACTAGAAAGGAAAAGCAATTTGTCCAAGAGGACCTAAGTCAAGGTCACAAGGAAGGTAGCTAACTGTATCCAGTAAAGATGGCATCTTTGTGTGACTTAAAATAAAAATGCTACTCTTCTTGTATAAAGGAAATAGAGCAAAAATATAAAATGCCCAAACTAACAAAATCAAATAGATATCTTAAATAATTCAGTCTCAGAAAAGGAAATAAAACTGGGTGTAAATGAACTCTCCAAGAAAAAAATTACAGGTCCTGATGGATTCACAAGAGAATTTATCCAACTTTTAAAGGACAATTAATACCAATATACACAAATTTTTCTCAAAAATTGAGAAAGAAAAGACTCCTTTTATAAGACAAATATATTTCTAATACCTATGCCAATAAAGGGCAAAGCATAGGAAAAGAACTATAGATCAATATTATTAATAAATACAATTCAAAAATTTTCAATAAAATCATGTCAAACAGACTACAGAAATTCATCCAAGAAATTAATCATCATAACCAAATTGGATTTATACCTGAGATGCAAGTATGGTTCAATATTAGGAAAACAATCAAGATAATAATTATGTTAAAAAGAAAACCACTCAAAATCATGCTTTTGACCAACTACAACAACCAGTTATGCTTTAAAAATCCCTACAAAGTACAGACACAGAGGTATTTTTTAAAATCATAAAATTGCCTACCTAAAACCAAAAGAAAACATTATAATCAATGGGAAGATATTAGAAGCTTCTCAATAAATACAGGAGTAAAGCAAGGATGCCC
This sequence comes from Trichosurus vulpecula, assembly GCF_011100635.1. Classification (NCBI taxonomy): domain Eukaryota; kingdom Metazoa; phylum Chordata; class Mammalia; order Diprotodontia; family Phalangeridae; genus Trichosurus; species Trichosurus vulpecula. The sequence continues at coordinate 229,297,132 of NC_050579.1, read as the reverse complement.
ATTCTCCCTACTGTTATTTGATGTAGTTTTGGAAATGCTAACAATAAGAAAAGAGGAAGAAATTAAGAGCATAAAGATAGGTAAAGAAGAGATAAAATTTCCCTATTTGCTGATGACATGATGGTTTATTTAGAAAATCTTAATCAGCAATGATACTAAATGAGACAATTAATAGCATCAACAAAGTTGCAGGATACAAAATAAGCCCTCAGAAATCAACAACATTTCTATATAATAATTCTACAATCCAAGAGACAATACTATAAAGTGAAATTCCATTTTGAATAACTACAAAATGCATAAAGTATTTGGGAATCAGTTTACCAAAGCACACAAATACTTGTATCAATTCAATTACAAAGTGCTCCTTAAAGAAATAAAGAACTTAAATAGGAGGAATATTCAGTGCTAATGGCTGGGCCATGATAATACAATAAAAATGACAATATTAACAAAGTAATTTATATTTTTAATGCTATGCCAATCAAATTATCAAACTTCATAGAACTTGATAAAAAAATTTTAATTGTTTGGGAAAATAAAATCTAGAATATCAAGGGAAATTGTGAAAAGAGATAAGAATGAAGTATTTCCAGACTTTATAGTATAAAGCAAGTTATCAGAACCACCTGGTATTGATTATAAAATAAAGATGTAAATTAATGGAAACAACTAGATAAGAGAGAATGAGAAACAATGGAATTAAATAACCCAGAAAACACAAATTACTTTAGAAAGAATTCCATATTTTTTTTAACTGCCAGGAAAACTGGAGAGCACTCTGGCAGAAATTTTGTTTAGACTAACATTGCATAATACATTCCAAATTGATAAGTGACCTTAAAAATACCTACCCCTGGTGACAAGGAAGAAGTAGATGTTCTTCACCTTATTGGAGATCTTCAAACAAAAGTTAGATGACCAATTGTTGAGGATGTTGTGATCGGAAGTTTTTTTCAGGTGAACATTGAATTGGATGGCCTTTGAGCTTACTCATTACTCCAAAATTCTGTGATCTTGTGAGGGTGAACCAATGGAAATCAATTACCCCTACTCAAGACTCAAAATATATGCCTTATTGATGGTGGGCAGAAGGTTTCACCTTTGTATGTGAAGTATTGTTGAAAGAAAAATTCTTCATTTAAATTTAAATTCCTCATTCAAATATTCATCACTCTTCCTAATCATTCACCCTGATTAATGAGGCAAAACTCAGGACAAAGAGAATTAAAATGATTTTATTATGAGTAAATCAGCAAGTAAAATAGCAACAAGAGGGCTTATCCCTGAAGATCAGCATTGGTTTCAAGGCAGGGGAAGCCTTTATAGGTAACTTTAAGACAATCCAGATAGGTCCACTTCAGCAGAAGAGGTTGGATCCTTGCATCTCAGTTCTGGTTGCAAGAACATGACAACCTATAAGTAAGGGTACATGACAAAGGGCAAGTAATACAAAAAGCTCCAGATTTAGTTTCTCCTTCCCCACCAAAGTCTCCCTCAATATTGATTGATAAGCAGTATTGGGAATGTTATAAACATACTCTCATTGTCTAAGAATAAACAATACTCATTGGGAAGCTAGGAACATTTTAATTATATTTTACATTTATTCGTTCTGAATAAATGGGTACATCCCCTGAACAGTGTAAGGGGAGTACAAGAACTCAGACACAGGCCAGTCCTTTTATTCACTCCCACTTCAAATCTCCCGCCAGGCTCTTCATTGGCCAGATGCAACCCCTTGACTGCCTAGGTCATGCCCTCCTCAAATGGCTTGTTTAAGCATGCATACAAGCCTCTAACTTTTCACCCAACCAGAAGCCTGGTCTCCACTAGATCAACTAGTTCTAATCAGTCGCCTCACTTACATTCTGCTAAAGCTGGGGGGAGAGGGGGAGAAGGGGAGAGGGATACTTTCAACTCTGTGGAAACTAAACTGTTTCCATCATTTCTCACAGGAAGAGTAGGGTACTGAGACATCATAACTTTCAAAAGCATGTTGCTACTATACCTCTTAGAAAATGTTCCCTGAGCTTGAGGGAATATTCCAGAATATGTCAGTGGGGTTTCTGTCCCTACCTGAAATGGCTGAACCATTTATAAATTATATAGTTATACTACTATACTCAAATATTATGTATGTTATAAAACACAAAATAGACATTTTAAATGGATAAGATAAAGATGAAGTAAACAATGAGGAGGGTGGGATGTCATCCCCACTTCTCACCTGATTGGTTCATTGTAAGATCATAAATTTAAAGGTAGAAGGCACCTTAAGGGTCATCTAGTCCAAGTACCTGAAATAGTAATTAAGGTGGGACTTTTTGCTGTTCTTCTCTTAAGTGCCTTTAAGGATTCTGGCCTTTGTTTGAATGGGGCAGATAAACTAGGATTTTGTCTTGGAGTGTTTCTCAGCATTAAGAAAATCAGAGAGTCATTGAATTGTACATGATGTGATATTAGGGATGGGGAACTTTCACATATCCAGCCTGGGTGAGGTCAGAGCCCCAAACAGGATATAATTGAGGAGAGCTTGGCGTTCAACTATTGGGGCACACTCATGGAAGGAGTGTTGAGATTCTGGGCAAGCTGCAACTGCCCACCAGCTTTGCAACCCAGATGTTGGTGTTTCTCTGGTAACTATGAATTGTGTTTTGAATCAGACAAGGTCTGTCTGTTGATGTTTGTAATTTTTGTTTGTATTTGCCTTGAAGTTCAGGGGGCTGATCTTTTCCCCCTGAACTGTGAACAATATTTGTATGTTTGATTGAACTGAGATTGTTAACCCCTTAAAGTTGCTTTCCTTAAAAAAGCAGATCAAAGAACCTGTGTTGGCAGCAATCTGTGTGCTGGTTGTTGGTGGGTCTTACACCCCTACAGCAGCTGCTAGCAGATTGTTGCTACAGTACCTCATTTTACAGGCCACAGATTTTGGCAGCAGTCTAAAGAAACTACTATCCCCTTCAGTCTCCTGACTTTCAGTACTGTAAAGAGAAATCCATGCTGCTCACAGCCTTCCCAGCCGAATGGCAATATTGTAAAGATGAACAGATAAGTAAGGGCATTGCAATGACATGGAGAAAGACAACCTTGTAATGACTGAGGTGTGGCAAATGAGAGCTTATTCAAATCACCAAATGGAAACCTGAGTCAGCCCAATGGGAGTCTGACACCATCCAAGACAGTAGCACTATTCTGTATTCTATCCAATAATACCCAAAGGAAAATCAGAATTAATCCTGCCAATGGCTTTTTGACTTTGAGAAAGGAGGTGGAATCTGGCAGATCTCAGAGGAGCACTGATGTAAAAACAATAAAAAAATCTATCCCGGCCCAAGGCTGCTCTGACTCCCCTCCCTCCCTGTTAGACAGCCGCTAGGTTTGCTTACACACTCAATTTATGGCTTATGCAGCTGCTTTCACAACAGGTTTGGTGCTTCTTTGGTTTCAGCCTTCAGTTCAGTCCTATTCAAGACCTCCTATGTTTGCAGTGGTTCTGGGGTATGCAATGAGCCACCCCCCCATCTCAAGGGTTCCAACCCAGGCAACAGATGTTCTGGATTGAGAGGGAAAGCCCACTGGAAAGTTTCACCCTCTTCAGGCCCCTTAGGCCAAATGACTTGAATCCTGCCTTCTCTGTGAGGATTGTCACCTAGGATTAGGATAGAAGAGTGGAGAAAATGGGGAGCTCCACACCTGTCCCATGTGGTAAAGGAAATCATCAATTGCAACCACCATTTTTTTTAGTCTAAAACACTCAAATGGTGAAAGAAGAGCAGTCTCTAAAATATGTAAGGGGTGGGGGAGAAGCAGCAAAGGACAAAGCAGACCTATTCAGCTTCCCATTATCTCCTCCAACTCTGTATCTGTGTCCACCTTTCTATCATTGTCTCTGTCTCTGTCTGTCTGTCTGTCCGTCTGTCTGTCTCTCTCTCATGCACACACACACACACACACACACACACACACGCGCAATAGATAGATAGATGAATACACATGTGGAGAGGAGAGGAGAGGAGAGAGGAGAGATGGAAACAATATGGATGTGTTCTGACAAAAACCACAACCCCTACCACCTGCCAACACTACCCTTCTTCTCACAGTCATGAGAGTCATCACCCTCCATCCACCTGGCCAAAAATAGCAAAGAGGAGCAAGAAAGCCATGGACATCAGGACATTTTACAGACAACTTCACTATGCACCAAAGTGTCAAGGCTACACCAGTTAGGAAATGGTGCTGAAACCAAACTAAGGACTGAGAGGCAATATATTGCTTTAGGGAAGTCAGCTTAATGTATAGTACAACTTAGCAGAATAAACTATAATTGGATTTTTTAGCAATTCAAAAAATGTCTGCCATGTGTAAAACACTATTCCAAATGTGGGGGGAGATGCACAGCTCAGATGAGACACAATGCCTACCTTCTTAGAACTTATAACTTAGTAGGGGGAAATAGCACGTACACAAACAATTATGAGAAAAAAGAATGTATTATAACAGCACAAGAGACACAAAGTGCCAGGTGAACTATGTAGATGAGAAGATCATGAACCACTAGCATAGGTTCCCAAAGTGGACAATATCACCTTGTGGAAGGCACTGGAATGATCCAGGGGGTGGTAGTAGCCTCTGGTGCAATTAGGGAGGGATTGAATAAAAATAAGGGGGCAGTGGAAGCATAAAGAAAGAAGAGAAGAAAATTTTGAAAAACCATTCGTACATGTTTCATCTGTTGTGTAACAGAGTTAAAGACATAGTGATTACATTATTTTATTATTATTATTATTATTAAACACACAAAATGCAAGTTATAACCAATCAGTGGTCAAGTCTGCTGACAGGTCTTAACAAGCAAGTGTTGGCAGGCAAGAGTATCACTCATTGTCGGGAAGTCCAGCAAGCATAGGCAGGAATATGTGTATGTAATGACTTGTTTATAATATGATACTATATGGTTACATGATGCAATATTGTATCATCAAAATTTCAATGCAGGGAAAAAAACACAAATTTACAATAAATTATTAAATTTAAGATGTGTGATTTTTAAAAAATTGTTTTTTATATTTTTTGAAATGATGCAAATTTCCAAAAAAAAGAACGTTAAAGGGTTAAAGAAAGTAGATTTCCAGGAGGCACTGAGGAATTTTTTTTAAGTGGCTTTAGGCCAAATAAGTTTGTGAACCTCTGCACTAAAGGGATGAGGAAAATTTTCATGGAGCAGACAGCTCCATGAAACAGGGTGAAGGGAAATAGAAAACATCCTAGGCATAAGGAACAGAAAGAACAAAGGTATGGAGGTAGGAAGACAGAGTACATGTAAGGGACAGCGTACAAAAGCTACTTTGGAAAAGTCAAGAATGATGGCAATCAAAAAGATTCCATTAGATCTGGCATTTATAGATCATTGGTAACTGGAAAGAGAAGTTTCAATTGAAAGATGAAATCAAAAACTAGACTGAATAAGGTTTAGAAGAGAGTGAGGTAAGGAAGTGGAGGCACCAGTTATAGGTGACTTTTTCAAGGAGTTTGGCCTAGAACGCCAAGAGAGACATAGGACAGCAGCTAGCTAGCATAGTAAGGATTTATTTGAAGGTTTTTTTTAAAGATGGGGGAGGTACGTGTGTAGATGGTAAAGAAGGATCCAATAAATATTAAGAGATTCAAAAGTAGAGAGTGTGGGGATGAAGGTGGAAGCAATCTGATGGAAAAGACAAAGAGAATGAGATCAAGGCTCAAGATAGAGGGGTTGGTCTTGCTAAGTAGAAGGGGCATGTCATCATTAGAAATGGGAATAAAGAAGGAGATAGTAGAGCTCTGAGTTGAAGAGGAGAGAAGTAGATATCCTCCATGAATGGCTTACATTCTTTCAGTGATGTATGAGTCAAAATCTTAGGGAGGAGGGAGGGAGGGAGTGGCATGGGCAGTTTGAAGAGGAAAAAAAAGGTTTGCAACAACTGTTATTATGAGTGTAATTAGGAATCAATTAGGTAGGAGGAGTAGGATTGTTTTGCTGTAGTGAGGGCTCAGTTGAGATTAACTAGCGTAAATTTATAGTTCACCCAGTCAGCATAGTTTTATTATTTCCTTCAGTTCTATTGAGCAGCACATGGGTAGGAGCAAAGGAGGTGGATGGTAGGAGTTATTTAAGGTCAGGGTTTGGCAAGGCATGGTTTTTGCTGTTGTTCAGTTGTTTCAGTCATGCCTGACTCCTCATAATCCCATTTGGAGTTTTCTTGGCAAAGATGCTGGACTGGTTTGACATTTCCTCCTCCAGTTCATTTTGCACATGAGGAAAGTGAAGTAAATAGGGTTAACTGACTTGCCTAGGGTCACAGCTAGTAAGTGTATAAGGTTGGATTTGAACTCAGATCTTCCTGACTCCAGCCCCAGTGCTCTATCCACTGTGCCACCTAACTGAAAGGCATGATTAGCAATAGGAAAAGGGAGCAGAGGATTCAAGAATAAGGGAAAAGGGTAGGGTTGAGTTGAACTCGTTCACCAAAGGGTCAAAATTAGGAAGGAACAAAGTATAACCAGGTAAGGGCTAGGGATACTCCTGAAGGATGTCTCCCAATCATTGAGGGATTTGGTGAGGAAGAACAGTTTTAGGAGAATCAAAATTAAGGAGAGATAGAAAGCTAAAGGAGTGTGATCAGATAAAAGAATTTCAGAGTTTTAGAACATGGAGATAGAGGACATCAGTGAGGACAAGATGAAGAGTGGGACCATTCCTGTGTGTACCTAGGATGGAGTGGATAAGTAGATCATGGAAGCTGAGTATGTTGATGAACTGGGAAGTTAGGATATTTAAGGGAACATTGTGCATTGGGCTGTTTTAGGATATTTAAGGGAACACTGTATCTTAGTCATGTAAACCGACATTCCCAGAATGAGAAGATGGAATAAAAGACTATGAGCCAGGCACTTAACTCATTGAGAAAGGAGAAAGAATGCCTTGGGGGCCCATAGATAGCAGGTACTAGAATCTGCATTAGGGGTTAAGTTTTAAAAATGTGAACCTCAAAGGAGGACATTTTTGCTCAACGATGGTGATAAAGGGAGAGTGTAGAAGGGGGGACAGGGAGCCAGGAGTATTCAAATTCCATCACTACAACCTCTGAGCTAGATGTATAACTAAAAGTGAATCCAGTACTAGAAAGGGTGCAAGGGAAACAGTATCATTCTATATCATTTGTGAAAGACTGTTTCTGACTCATTTTGTCACCATGCCTTTAATAGATGCATAGATTATTCTTCTAAGCATTTTGAAGAGATGAACAAGTAGGCATGGATCATGGGTATTATTCTTTTCTCAATGGCCTCAGTCTGGTAGTAGTAAAATCAGTATGCCCCCCCAAAATTTTGCTATCCTGGCAAAGATGAAAAAAAAGGAAAATGTTGGAGAGTCTGCAGGAAAATAGACTAATGCACTAATGCACTCTGGGTGGAGCGGTGATTTGGTCCCACCATTCCTGAAAGCATTTTGCAACTACACCCTCGACACCACAAAATTGTGCATATTTTTTGACCTAGTGATACCACTATTAGGTATATAGCACCTAATAAATCCCATATACCCCCAAATGCTATATACACCAAAAAGATCAAAGAAATGGGAAAGAACCCATATATGTATGTATGTAATACATACATATATGTATGTATTACATACATACATATATATGTATGTATGTAATACATTGTAATACATACATATATATGTGTGTATTACATACATACATATATATGTATGTATGTAATACATACATATATATGTGTGTATATATATGTATGTGTGTATGTATATGTATACACACATATATAGCAGGTATACACACATATACATAGCAGGTTGGGGTTTTTTGTAGTAGCAAAAAAATAGAAATTAAATGGGTGCCCTCATATCGAGGAATGACTCAAAGTACCATATGTGAATGTAAAGGAGTAGTGTTGTCCATAAGAAATGCCAAAATGGTTAGTTTCAGAGAAAACTGAGAATACGTATGTGAAGTGATACAGAGTGACATGAGCAGAATGAGAACAATTTATATAACAACATTGTAAAGAAAAATAATTTTGGAAGACTTAAGAACTCAAGTTAACACAATGACAAACAATAGTTCTGGAAGACTAAAGACAAAGTATACCACCGACCTCCTGACAGGGAGGTGATGAACTCGATAAACAAAATGAAGCATACACTTTTGGTCATAACCAAAGAGATAATTTGCTTCACTTGACTCTGTATATTTGTTATGATGGGTTTGGTTTTTTTGTTGTTGCTATTGTTTAATTGAAGGAGGAAGAGTAAATAAGCACTACTTAATTGAAAAAAATAAAATATTTTTTTAAAATTTTAAAGAATTTGGAATCCTTTCTTTAAAATATCTTCAGAATTAATCCAGCATGCCTTCAAAATTATGGCATTTCTAGTAGGACCTTCGCTCTGCATACTTGGTCAAATCTAGATAACTTTATGCATAGATCACTGATATCAAGCACAACATAAAACAAGATGTATGTGCAGCAAAGATGTTTGCCTCAATCATGGAGGATGCCCTGTCCAGAGTCCAAAACAAAAAACGATTTTATATAGATGCTAAGACCCTCTAAATTCTCCTGTTTGCTAGTGATATGGTTCCAATTGCATCAAGTTTTAAAATAGTACTGATCCTCCTAAACGAGATAAAACATTTCAAAGATTTCAGCCAATCCACACAGGAAAAACCAAGTAGATGAAGGATGCCAATTATTCAGACTATCTTATTTTTTTCCAATTACATGTAAAGATACTTTTCAACATTCACTTTTATAAGATTTTGAGTTCCAATTTTTTCTCCCTCTTTCCCTCTTCTCACCTACCCACACAGCAATCTGATATAGATTATACATTTACAATCATATTAATCATATTTTCACACTAGTCATATTGGTTCAGACTGAGGGAGAAGTTTTAGAGGCTACCACTCAGTCTAATACATCTATGACACAGTCCATGAACAATGAGCTGAGACTAGAATTGAACAGAAGAACACACCTGGTTTTCTTTGAGAGCTTACACCACTCTATTAATGGCCCCAAGCTTTTCCCTGAAACAAAAGTTCAATTTTATAACACCAATATTCTTCTGGTGATGTGATACCATAGTCTCTGAAGAATGAACACTATAGATCACTGAAAGGGCATTGAAGAGACTTATAGCAGTCATAAATAGACCGCAGCATATTACCAACAAAAACACTATATGCCAGAAAAGATGGTGTATAAGATATTATCAAAGAAGTAAGATGGTTATTCCACTGTTATCCAAGTGACCTAGAGGAATGCACCCCCATACAGTTTCTGCATGCCCTATGTGATATTATAATTTATAGAAGAACATCAACATGCTGTTCATAGGCTCATGGGAGATGATTGTTCAATTTTCAATGTGAATATTTACATCCCAGAAGTCAGTAAATGCTACAAATCAGAATTTGACTTACTCATTTATTGATTTTTCTAGACTTAAGAAAATAATGAAAAAATATTAAAATTGTAAATTAAACTTTAAAATGTGGCATGGTATATTTTTTTCAGAGTTGTTAAACATTTACCAGCACACCCTCACAGGATATGAATACAAATAACTCAAGATAAGAAGGCATGGATGGGCTGTGTACTGCACCAGAAGGTAAACCTGCTTTAATGAGATCCTAGATCCATCAAAACGATCACTTTCCTGCCCTACTTACCTCACCATGCCTCAGTCCAGCATTATCAGTCCTAATGAAAGATGCCATGCCACCAGGCCACCAAGCTGCAATGCCACCTTTCATGGTTGTAGCACTGTCACTTCACTGTCTAAAAAAATCTCAGAGATGTAAGCTCTTTGTCAAATAACTGCAAGGTGAGGTTCAGGCCTCTCTTCAATAGAATAAAAGATCTTTTTCAAGAGCAAAATATAATTTTATTGAGCAGGATTTTAAATAAATGAACACTGAGTTACAAAGTAATAATATTTTCATCAAACCTGAACTATTAAATATGACCCGCTTGGTAGAACAGAAGGAACACTGATTCTAGAATCACAGGAAGTGGGTTCCTATCCCAGCTCTGACACTTAATGTGTAATCTTGGGAAAGTAATTTAATCTCTCTCTGGGCCTCAAGTTTCCTCAACTGGAAAATGAAGGGGTTGTACTAGGGGACCTCTGAGGTCCCATCTGACTCCATATCTATGATCTCATGACCCGCCTACTTGATAGGAATGCTTCTCCCTAAAACATCCTGAATCTTTATCTTGGGTCAGATCCAGTGGTGTGCTGGCAAATGTTTAACAACTGGCTCTCGGAGGGGGGGGGGAAGCATGCGTGACACACTTTTAAATTTAATCTGCATTATTAACCTTTTCTCCATCATTTTCTTAAGTCTAGACAATCGAGAAAACAATAAATCAAGCCCTGATTCATAGCATTGACTGATTTCTGAGGTATAAATTTTACATAGATATATATACGCTTATATATATATATATATATATATATATATATGTAGACATAGACATATACATGTGCGTCTATGTGTGTGTATATATCTATATCTATATCTATATATCTATATATAAACATACACGCAACACAGTGAGACAGAGACAGAGACAGAAACAGAAAGACAGAGAGTTGTTGTTCAGTTGCATCTGACTCTTTGTGGCTCCATGGACCATAGCACACCAATACTATCCATGAAATTTTCTTGGCAAAGATACTAGAATGGTTTGCCGTTTCCTTCTCCAATGGAGGCAAACAGAGATTAAGTGACTTGCCCAAGGTCTCAAAGCTAGTAAGTGCCTGAAGTCAGATTTGAACTCAGATCTTCCTGACTGAAGGCCCAGCACTCTATCCTCTGAACCATCTAACTGCGTATGTATGTGTGTGTATTCCACACACATGTATATACATATGTGTTTATATGTATATTGTGTATATATGCATATATATTTTTGTTAAAATCACTTAGCAAAGTGTCTAGGACATAGTAGATGCTATATAAATACTTATTCCCTTCTCTTCCCTTCACAGCTAGGTGGCACAGAGGATACAGTGATGGGCATGGAGCCTGGAAGACCTGAGTCCAGTCCTGCCTCAGACACTTACAAGTGGTGTGGCTCTAGGCTACTCACTTAATCTTAGTTTCCTCAATTATAAAACGGAGCTAATAAGTGCACCTACCTGACAGGGTTGCTGTAACACCTGGCATAGTGACTAGTACATAGAAGGTACTATAAAAATGCTTATTGCCTCCCCTACCAAAAATTTAACAATCGGCTCTCATAAACTGGCTCTAGCACATGCCTGGTCAGATTCCTCCTTGGGGAATTTGGATTCTAGAACTTTAGAATGGTTTATTATCAAAACACCTCTATCTTTCCATTGAACTATGAGGCAGGTATAATGGACAGCCCAAAGGACTTGTAATCAGGAAGATCTGGGTTTGATTCTACCTTAGCCATTTACCAGCTGTGAGAGCCTGGACAGGTCACTTAACCACTCTGTGCCTCCATTTCCTCATCTGTACTATGAGGGGGTTGGACTCAGTGTCCTCTTACTGTCCCATCCATCTCTTGCCTCTTTGGATTTTCCTTATCATCTATCAGGTTCTCAACTCTCTTGCTCTCTTTCTCCCGGAGGTTTCCCAACTCTTGGCTAGAATATGGAAGCAACAGCAAGAAACATAACATATTCCCCTCTGATTTCTGCAGCCTAACTTTCCTGCCCTGCTTACCTCCCATGCCTCAGTCAAGCATTATTGGACCTAATGAAAGAGGCCAGGCCGCCATACCACCCCTTGTGTTACTTCACTGTAAAAAACACCTCAGAGATCAACTTTGCCAAGTAGCTATGAGGTGGGGTTCAGGCCTCTCCAAATATTTTGGCAATTGATTTGCTTTCATTTCATTCTGGGGAAGAAAAAAAGAGAAAAAACTTCAAATAAAAGAAAGGCTAGGCATAATAAATTAATGCCTTCATGTCAAACATTTACTTTGTTCTCTGGTCTCCTGCTAACATTTGTTGCCCATACCACCTGTACTTCACTAGAATCCACACATTCTTTTAGTGAAGTTAAGATTGGTTAATGATTGCCTTCCCACAACATAAGAGAGCTGACAGACCAGCCCTGGCCCAAAATCTCCTGAACTCCCTTAGCTCCAAGGTCATGACCACACAGGGAAACACAGAAGATTAGTGTCTCCACCAACACATCATGGTTTGTGGCATTTCCTGGAGTAGTAAAGATAGAATGCTGAATTTGGACTCCAAGGACCAAAGTTTGAGTCCTTTGTTACTTACCATCTATGGGACCTCTCAAGGCCTTGATTTCTTCATAAGTGAAAATGAAGAGTGCAGACTCCAGCATTTTTAAAGTCCTATTCAGCTTGAAATCCTATGATCTATGATTAACCAGCATTTCAAAGCCTCAGAAGTCCCCAAAAGGTCTTTTTCTCCTAAATATATTCAGCCTCCATGTTTAAACTCTTTTTTGGATTTTTCTCCCTCTAATTTGTATTATATTTATTTGTGCTGACTTATTGTCCCTCACCCCACCCCTGAGGCAGCTAAGTGGTGCCGTGGTTAGAGTGCTGGGCCTGAAGTCAGGAAGACTCATCTTCCTGAGTTCAAATCTGGCCTCAGATACTTACTAGCTGTGTGTCACTTCACCCTGTTTGCCTCAGTTTCCTCATGTGTAAAATGGGCTAGAGAAGGAAATCACAAATCACTGCAGCATCTTTGCCAAGAAAACCCTGAATGGGATCACAAAGAGTCAGACATGACTGAAAAACCAAAAATTGTCCCCTCAGTACTAACCTGCAAACTCCCTGAGGGCTAAGACTTTGTCTTATGATATCATTCTTAAATTACATATTTGTCATCACAGGATCAGAGATTAAGAGCTGGAAAGAGACTCTGGAGGCTGTCTAGTCCAACCGCCTCATTTTACAGCTAAGACGACTGAGACCCACAGAGATGCCTAAAATCACACAGATGAGTGTCAGTCAGGATTTGAACCCAAGTCTCCTAACATCAAATCCTGTGCTCCTTCCACCACAATATTCCTCTCCAATTTTTAAAACTAAACTTCAAGCAAACCCCCAAAATATTTTTACCCCAATAATGATATTTTTCCCTATCATCTCTCCCAATGGCTCCTCCAATTTTTTAAAATAATATTTTCCTCAGTTACATGTAAAGACAATTTTAACATTCATTTTTTAAAATTTTGAGTTCTGAATTTTCTCTCTCCCTCTCTCACCTTCCCCCTCCCTGATAAAATAAGCAATTTTATATAAGGTTGTACATGCCCAATCATGCAAAACATATTACCATATTAGTCATATTGTGAAAGATGACACAAACCCAAAGGGGGAAAAACATGAAAAAAATACAGAAAGTGAAAAATAGAATGGTTTAATCTGCATTCAGACTCCATCAGCTCTTTCTCTGGAGGTGGAAAGCATTTTTCATCATGATTCCTTTGGAATTGTCTTAGATCATTGTTTTACTGAGAATAGCTAAGTCTTTCACAGTTGTTCATCATACAATATTGCTGTTACTGTGTACGATATTCTCCTTGTTCTGCTCACTTCACTTTGCATCAGTTCACATAAGTCTTTCTAGCTTTTTCTGAAATCCATCACCAGTAATATTCCATTACAATCATATCCCACAACTTGTTCAGCCATTCCCCATTTGATTGGCATTCCCTCAATTTCCAATTCTTTGCCACTAGAAAAAGAGCTGCTATAAATATTTTTGTACAAAAAGGTCCTTTCCCCTATTGTCAGTATTTATATATCCTGCAGGATGAGCTCTGTTTCTCCGCACTGGAATTGTTAAGGGTGAAGAAGCACAAGGGTCATTTCTGTCTTTTCTGTTTGATGATTTTTCTTTTTCATGCCAACCAGATAACTTCTCCAACCATCTCCCCCCAACTACCCACTTGGCTTCAAGGGTTCGTGCCTAAGCTGAGGGAGACAGGTGGGGCAGCTGATTTCTTTGAATAAAAAAGAAGGCCCAGTTGTCTTCTGTTCACCCTTCTCAAGAGTCTGCTGCTGTTATGTGAACACCCTCTTCTTGCCCCTTTAAAATATGTCAGAGGAGACTAGGAATTTGCATGTGGGCAATCACATTGAAGCCTCAGAGCAGCTTCTAATCTTCACTTTTGGTCAAGTCAAAGAGACAAGGCCTGGAACTGGCCCAACAATATGCTGAATTGCAGACCTTGGTCTTTAGGGAGACCTATGTTACTAAGCAGTAACTTAGAATGGCAGCTGGTGGGCAAGGTGGTTTTGCCAGCTGTTGCTTAAAAAATTTTTAAAGACCTGAGACTCATGTACACAAAAATCATCCAATAAACTCCCCCTGTCACCATGGCAAAAAAAAAGAAAATGACATATCTCTCCTTTTCACACGTAGCCTTTGAGCTATATGCAGTCCCTTAAAAATTTATTTTTCCCTTTAAAGTTGTCTAATGGTCTTCGATGTTATATGCAAAAAAATTGGGAGGGTGAGATAGAGGGCAAAGTACCATTCATCCTGAACCCTGCACTTCTTTAAAGAGATATAAATGAGACTGCCCTGGAACACTGAAATGTAGGAGCTATAATGATTTCACATAGGTACTCCTTCAGGACCATGAAAACCACTACGGCAACAAACTCCTCCCAATCCACAGCATTTAGCTTTTTATTTTTTGTATTTTTTTATATCATGCATTTAAAAATGCATTGGAGGGCAAGTTTCATAATGCTTGTCCTGGGTAGAATTTATGTTGATTGCCCTGGGTTACAAAAATTCTAGTTACAACTTTGCACCTGGCTACACACCAGCCCATTGGAAAGTCCCAGGCTTTAGTAGCAGCCTCAGGATGCAATATAAGTGAAAAATGCATAAACATAGATATACATATATATGCATGCACATATAAGTGTTTATATGTGTGTATATATACATACATGTATTTATATGTATATATACATGCATGTTTGTATACATATACACATACACATATATACATACATATACACATATATGTGTATGTGTATGTGTGTATTTATATATGTATATATGTGTGTGTGTGCATATATACCATATATATATTTTATATATATGTGTGTGTATATATGTGTGTGTGTGTGTGTGTGTGTGTGTGTGTGTGTGTGTGTGTGTATCAGCCAGGAGGTACATTGGGTAGAGCACTGGCCTTGGAATCAGGAAGACTCATTTTCATGAGTTCAAATCCAGCTCAGACACTTACTAGCCATGTGACCCTGGGCAAATCACTTAATCATGTTTGCCTCAGTTTCCTTATTTGCAAAATAAGTTGGAGAAGGAAATGGCAAGCCACTCCAGTAGCTTTGCCAAGAAACCCCAAATGGGGTCACAAAGAATCAGCAGGACTAGAAAACAACTAAACAAATAAATGTAGTGTATCATGACAACATATATACAGTGTTTCAAATAAAAAGTATAATTTGATGGTAAAATATTTTTAAATATACAAATATAGCTTACAAATGTAGATACAAACATAAAATGGGTAATCATATTATGATTTGTCATTATGACAATATCACCAGCTAATGATACATTTCAAAAATTTTTTGATTCAGCCTTGAGATTTTTTTTCAGCATATATAAGGAACTACTTCCACAAGTGCACATTAGTAAGTCATTTGTAACTTATAATCATAAAAGAGATGTCTTGGGCCCTAAGAGGGTAAAGGACTTGCCCCTGGTAACACAATTAGTACATGTCAGAAGCAAGACTTGGACCTAGGTTTTCTTTTCTCCAAGACCATACAATCTCTCCATTATACCCTGCTGACTCTCTAGTGAACACAATAATTATACTGTTGGGTGGGGGGGGGGGCGGCAATATTCAAGATGGTGGCTCTTTTCTGCTCTTTAAGCAACATAAATAGATTTTTTGAACTGCTAATGGAAAATGCGGGTGCAGCTAGGTAGCACAGTGGCTAGAGAGCCAAGCCTGAAGTCAGGGAGACTCATCTTCCTGAGTTCAAATCTGGCTTCAGACTCTTACAATTGTGTGACCCTGGGCAAGTCACTTAACCCTATTGGCCTCAGTTTCCTTGTCTGTAAAATGAGCTGGAAAAGGCAATGGCAAACCATGCCAGTATCTTGGCCAAGAAAACTCCAAATAGGGTCACTAAGAGTTAGATACATCTGAAACAACTGAACAACAAAAACAACAAATGGAAAATAATAATTAGAATGGTTGGTGGTCCCCTCACACCCAGCTCCCCTTTCTCCTACTTTCATGCCTTCATGTTTTTTCTTCCCACTCGGCAACCTTATAGACACACCACGTTACTTTGCACTATTATCTGACCAGAAATTGAGAACATGTGAGTTTGTCTATAATGAATCATTCTCAATTGCATAGAAGTTGATGGTTTTGCATTGTAAGTGTTTGCCTCCTAAAATTGCATGTCATGACATTCCAGCTTAAACTTCGTGTATCCTAGCTTCTAAATTATGTATGTGTGTGTGTGTGTGTGTGTGTTGGTGTGTGTTTTATTGACACAGAAATTCTAGGGGAGGCCTGGAGGTACATACACGGGTGAAGTCAGAGACCTCTTGAAGAAGATGCATATGTAATCTATACTTTTCAAAAATGGTAACTTGACCTCTCTGAGTCCTTGCTGAGAAGCCTCTGCTCCACACCCTTACCAGATGTCAGGGATTGAGATAGAACTGAAGTCAAATAGCATACATTAATTCTTTCATTCATTTGTTCAACAAGTATTTATTAAGTGTGCACAGTAAACTAAGAACCATAAAAGATACAAAATATAGTCTCCACCTTCAAGGAGTTCCTAGTATAGCTGACGAGACAAACCAGTTGTTCATAAAAAGGAGCACAGAAGCAAACTGCAGACAGTCATACCCCATCTGCACATGAATGTTACAGAAAGCAGGATGGCTTCTGGCAGGTGAACATGGAGTATGGTTTCTTTGTCATGAAAGGAGTCAGGGGAGAGAGTTCTCAAAAAAACAGTTGCTCCATTCTCCAAACCCCCTGAAAGGAAAAGGAAGAATGAGCAGACTTCTTCAGCGATGTAGTCAATTCAATACAATTAGACACAGTCCAATACATTTGACTCTATGGAGTGCAGATTGCCATAGATGATACTGTCTAGATGGATAGACAAAACACATGCATCAATGACATGGCGAGAGAATGACTGCCAACTCTGGACAAGTCACTCCCCCCTCCATAAGCTTCCATTTTCTAATCCGTAAAGCGAGGGGACAGGACTGGATGATCTCTAAGTTCTGCCCCAGTTCTGGCATGCTAGGATTCTGCAAAAAGGTTTCTCTTTCTTCTGAATATCATCCTGAACAGTCCCTTGATTATATCAATGATCTAATAAGCATTGATTGGATTGGATTGGACTGAATTGGAATGGACTGGATTGGGTTGAATTGGCAAGGATATAGTCTAAATTACATCATAATTTTATACTTCTCTGGCATGGATGTGATTGACATATTAAGAAGGAATAGGCCAAGAAGCTACTAAAATTAATGGAAAACGTTCATTAGTTCTCCATTTGGTTTAGAAAAAAAAATTCCATTCGTTTTCTCTCCAGCTTCCTTTTTTCTGAGAAGCATCATTGCATGGGAGATAAAATTCAAGATGTAGAGTTATGAAGACTTGAGTTCAAGCTCCACCTCTGAAGATAACTGTGAAACTGAAAAATTACTTAAAAAATTTTAAACTCAGTTTCCTCTTCTGTAAAATGGGGATAATATCTCACAGGTTTGATGAGAGGCTCGTGTGAGACTGTAAGTATGTTAAATCCCTCACAAACTTTAAAGTGCTATAGATTGTTATATTTTAGATCAGCCATATCTTTAAAAGAAGGCAGTAAAACTGGCCATTCTATGTTTTTGGACCAAACATCAGGCTGGTTGAATTTTTCATTTTACATTCCACCATTTAGGCTCAGGGTAGAGCAGACACAGCCAGATGGCCAAATTTGACAGTTGAAGACTTAAACTGAGATTCTACCTTGATGTCCAGTGTGACATTAAGAAAGTTGCCACACCTCTCTGTCCCTCAGTTCCTTCATAAGCAGAAAGATGGACAAAAGGAAAATACAACTGACTGCAAAACCCTTAGGAAATATGAAGTAATAAGAACAAATCCAATAAAGCTACAGCTTAAACTGAAAGTAGGAGACAGAATCTGAGAAGTGGGTCTTGAAAAAGTAGAGAGGATTGAGAGGTATGAGATATAGGAAGACATGTAGGAGACCTCCATGACTTCTCAGTCCTCTCTACTTTTTCAAGACCCCACCCCTGGTCCCATTGTTATATTGTCCATCTTCTTGGGTCTACTTTCCTCCCTAATCCTCCTGGGGGCTAAGGCACAGGTGGCATTTTCAGGTATATGGCACTCTCTCTGCCCCGCCAATCACAGCTGTCTTCAACACTGCCATTCTCTCTCTCTCTCTCTCTCTCTCTCTCTCTCTCTCTCTCTCTCACACACACACACACACACACACACACACACACACACACACACATCATACTGTCCCCTGTGCCACCAGCACTTCCCCAACCCCAGATACACACACTATTTGTACCTGTGATGAAAAGCTTACTGGTTATGACTTGACTTCTCATAGAAACAGAAAACTGACCCCAGAAGTATTGGTGGCAACATTGGAGAAGTTAAGACCTTTTTCACATTTTAGGATGGTAGGAAACCTCACATTACCTTTAATTCTTGTCTTTTCTCCCCACCTGAACTGCCATCTATTTGAGATTGAAAATATATATTTTTGGTATCCTTTCAGTATCTAGTTCAGTGTTATGCATACGGTAGATATTTAATGAATATTTAGGGATAGGGAGTGAACCAGGGATTTCATCCTCAGGAATGAAAACTCCCACTCCCACCAATGTGGATCAGTACCTTCTCTGAGACTTCTAGTCTTAGAGGGTTGCCTAGAAGCACTGAGAAATTAATTTATTTACCAGGTTCACATAGCATGGATATATCATAGGTTGGACATGAACCCAGATCTTTCTGGCTTCAGGGCTAGCTCTCTAACATTGTACCACACTGTCTCTTAATAGATACACACACACACACACACACACACACACACACACACACACAAAATTGTATTTTAACAAAAGGAGCATGAGACCAGGAGACAAGGGACTTGAATTTTAGTCTTTGCTCCTGATAATTAACTTCTTATATGACCTAGGGGAAAGAAATTTCCCTTGTCTGGGTCTCAGTTTATTTTTCTGTGAGGGTTAGTCTAAAAAGATCTCTAATATTCCCTTTGGTTCTAAAATGCTGTTAATGTATGTGTGAATGTGTCCTACTTAGAGGGCCAAATCTGAGAGAGCCTCCCATAACAGATGAGAGGAAATCTACCTTATCCTGACCCAACAGCATCTGCTAAAATTCTAGGCAAGAGAAGGTAAGAAAATGGAATTGCTGGATTTAATCTTCCTTTTGAGGCCAGAAAAGCACCGACCCTTCAGTACAAAGTTCTTGACTTGTTATACCTTACTCAGGCTAGGGATATACCCAGAGGAGCAGATTCAAGCAACAAAGATGTACAGTCCACCTACCATGTACAAGGCACTGCCAGTAGGCACTAAGTGCCAGCCATATGCTTTTCGTATAAAGACAATTGCTAAACCATTCCTATTCTCCAGTATCTACAAGGCTCTATTCAACCCCCAAATGTGGAGGGGCAAATCTTCACACTACATACATTGTTCTCTGAAGCCAAGCATCTGGGATCATTTTATTGTTGCTGTTGAAAACACACTCCTCTCTCTTGGCCCAAGAACAACCAAATGATTCCTCACTGCTTCTTTTGTTTCTAGAATCCACCTGTTTGGAGTGTGTTTTTTCTTCAACAGTCCAAACTTTTTTTTCTTTGCCATTGATATCCCCTATCCCAATCCTACAGGAATTGGGCCTTCAGAATACCCATTTCCCTTCTCCTCCCCCAATTTCCTTTAGCCTCAGTGGCAGCTGGAAAAACCTCCAGGGGAACAGCTGGTGACTGAAGGTCACAGACAACCCTTCCATTATCTTCCATGGTGGACCCCAGGAGGAAGTCTCTGGAGCCTGTCCAAAAAATTGTCTGTGAAATGAATACCAATTTCTTCTAATAGCAGAGTTTGTGCTTTGGAAACACCTCTAATAACAGTAACAATAAATAGCAATGCTTTATATTTGAAGAGTGTTTCATGATTTACAAAGTGTCTTCCATTCTTTCCTCACATTAGTCCTGGGAGGATCAGTCCAGAAGCACAAACCTGGGCAGGTCCTGATTTCATTTCATTTTCTTCTGTTAGATGACACTTTTTGTCTGACCTTCCCCAGAAAGAGTTCAGAGCTCTGAGAAGACTTGTGTGAACTCATGCAAAGTGAAGTGAGAAGTGCCAGGAGAACTATTTAAACAATCAACAGCAATATTGTAAAGATAAACAACTTTGAAATATTTAAGAACTCTGATCAATGAAAGGACCGATGATGTCTAGTGGCCTGAGGATGAAGCATGTCACCCATCTTCTGACAGAAAAAAGATAGGCTCAGGATGTAGAATGAGGCACATATTTTTGGCATGGACAGTGTAGGAATTTGATTTGACTATGTACGTTAATTACAAGAGTTTTGCTTTTTTATTATTTTGTTTTTGTTGTTTTATCAGCTTTGGGGGGAAATGTTTGTTATTTGAAAAATAAATTTTTAGAATAGCCCCCAAAATTGAGGATTTGAAGCTGTTGGGACTTCAAAATCATCCACTTCCAAACTCTCATTTACAGATATGGAAACAGACTTAGAGAGATGAAATAGTTAATAGCACAGCTGAGTCTTGGAATCTGATTCTACCATTTATGATCCATTGTTCTGTCCATCATAGGAGGTTGCGTAGCTTAATGGAGAGAATGCTAGCCTTGGTTTCAGGAAGACCTAGATTCAAAACCTGCCTCAGACATGTCTTTGTAGGGCTGTGCTGGAGCCAGCTCCAACCAGCTCTCCAGAGTCAATTGTCTAAGTTTTAATGTGAGCATCTACACCCTATAAATTGCTGCAAGTCAGGGATTGATTTATTATTTTCTTAGGAAAATGATAGAGAAAACATTACTAGTACAGATTAAACTTAAAAGTGCCCAGCATAAAATAAAAAATAGTTTTAGAAAAAGGATACTTCTTTTTAAAGAGCCATTTCTTGAACATTTAACCAGAATACCCACTGCTGTGATGGGGCTCTGGGTAAGTCATTTAACCACTTAGAGTCTTAATTTTCTCAATATCCAACTCATATGGATGTTGTAAGGATCAAATGAGATAATGCATTCAATCTGTACACCTCAAAGCATTATAGCGATGTGACGTAGTGAGGAAAGAACAGTACCTGGAGTTAGGAAATCCTGAGTTCAAATCTTGCCTCAGACATTTACTAGCTATGTGACTCTGGTGAAGTCACTTAAATTCTCAGCTTCCTTTCCTTATCTACAAATTGGGGGTAAAAATAGCACCTACCTGACAGGTTGTTGTGAGGACTTAATGAGACGATATTTTACAAAGCTTATAAGGTTATACTGATGTAACCTATTACTATCGCACCACTGTCAGCTTAAAAATTCAATTTATCTCTTCCTCTCAAAACACTATTATAATTTTTACTGGTACCCCAAGAAGATGATAAAAGAAACAAAAATAAGTCTTAAGAAAAAGAAAGCTAATTTGCCTCCAGAGAAAGGACTGATGGTATCTGAATGCAGAACATAGCACATTATTTTTCACTTTCTTTCTTTCTTTTTTTCTTCCTTTCTTTTTTAGTTCATTTTCTTCCACAAAATGACTAATGTGGAAATGCTTTATATGATTGCTGACATATAACCTATATCAGATTACTTACCATCTCAGAGAAAGGGGAAGGGAGAGAGGAAGGAATAGAATTTGGGACTCAAAAAAAAGAATGTTAAAAGTTGTTTTTACTTGTAATGGGGGAAAATAAAATGCTATTTTTTAAAAATGAGAGTTACAATAAACATAGCTTATTACACCATTTTAATGTACTAAACACCCTCGGCTAAGGATAACACTTTCAATCAATTTTTAAGCCATTTGTTTGAGAATAAAGTATTAAAATGAGTATAAGACCTGCTAACTCCCTGATCACTAGTACTTTCACAAAACTCTTCTGATGGTATGCCAGCAAAATTCAAGCTCTGGTCACTCCCATCAAACTATGGAAAACTTTAAGGATGGTCCTAGGACTAGGTAATTCTGCTTTCAGAGGACCAGCCTCGCTAAGGACAGTGAGGCTCATCGTTGGCATTCTGGCCACTGGGTGATGAATTCTTCAGCCATAGCAACCTCTGAAACAAAAACAAAAACAAAATGGCCCTCAGTCCCATATGGCCCCCTTTTGCTTCTGCAGGGATGGTGACACTTGCAGAAAGTGGGAGATAAGAGCTCTAAGAATCACATTTCATAGATCATTTATAAACATAAAACTAGGTTGTCTTTTTAATTCGAGTCATGGAGGAATAAGTATATATTGTTGACTGGCTCTCATCATCATTATCATAATAATAATAACTAATATTTACATAGCGCTTACTATGTGCCAGGCACTGTGCCATGTGCTTTACAATTATTATCTCATTTACCTTCACAACAACCCTGGTAGGTAAATGTTACTATTATCCCCATCTTACAGATGAAGACAACACGGCAAACAGTGGTTAAATGAGCTGTTCAAAGTCATACAGCTAATAAGTATCTGAAGCCAAATTTTAACTCAAGTCTTTCTGACTCCAGGCCCAGGGGTCTCTCCTCTGTGACTGGTTGCCACCTCTCTGGGTGGCTCTTACACCCTAAGTTCCATGCAAGCAAACAGTTGGTTGCAGTAGTGCCAAATTCTACAACATGGATAATATTAGTAAGTGATTTTCTAAGTCAATATGTAACCTACAGGGATCCTTATGTATAGTTTAGTGGTCCCATTTCTATTTGAGTTTGATACCACTGTTGTAAACCCTTCGCTGTGGCCCCTTTTCTTCAGTCCATAATCATATCTATCATCTGTGTGTTAGCTGTCTTCTTTCCTCCCTTTTTTTCCTTTCTCTTTTTCTTCCTTCCCTTCTTTCCTTTCCTTTCTGCTTTAGAAAACCACAAATTAACATTATTTATGTTGTATTGTATTTTTATTTATTTTATTAAACATGTCCCAAATTACATTTTAATCTGGTTCAGGTCTGATTAAAATGGAGAGTTTTGCTGACCACTTGCTGACCACAGGTCTCTAGTTTGACACCTCTGGAACTGTTCCATACACCCCAAACAATTAATTCAGTACTTTAGGAATCCTATGATTACTTCAGGAGTACATGCTTACTAATTAATTTATTCTCTCTGTAATGGAGAGACAGGCCGATGTGGATTTGCCTTTCATTGTGCATTGTATAATATTTCCTGTCTTGGTGGCAAGGCTACTTCTAACCAAGAATGACTGAGGGCCTGGGTCTGTGGAGATGAAGAGTCTTCCAACTGGCCAAGGAGCCAGAACTAAGGGAAGGCACAAAAGGTTCCAGGATTCTATTACGAATCCTCTTTCCTGAAGGCATTGGCAAGATCCCGTGAACCCCAGGGGGAAGAAAGAAGAAGGAACACTCACCTTATCTCCTCACCTGGCTCCCATGAGTCAATGAATGTATGCTGCCTCTATTTTTTTTTGCATTTAATCTTTCTTAATATTAGGTGAATGAGTATCTGGAGATAGCTTCCCAAAGTCAGAAGGGAAGCCAGAAGCACCCTCAGCAATCCGGGACCGGGACAAGCAAAAACCACCAGAACTAGTAGCAAGGGCAGTGAAAGAGTTGAGTGACTGCTGATTTAGCCCATCAGCAAATTGATTCAGGGTTGGGATTCATTAGGAGCTTAATAAATGTTTACTGACTTAAACAGTAAAGTGATTTGTCCATTTCCAAATCCTTGCACCAAAACAAACTTGATGGGAACCTCTCTTAAAGGAGACGACTCCCAGGACCAAGAGTAACGAGCTACCTCTCTGCCCCACGTGTTCCCTACACTTGTGCTTCATTATCATGTTACTTTAAGTTCGTGCCCACTCTTCACCCCCATGGATTCTGTGAATAGGAGTTGGGGGAGAGAAATCGGAACCCCAGCTTGGGGCAAATGTTTTTGTAACTTCAATCTTTGCCGTATCTTTTCAGTACATTCCCTCTTGTAAAACCTAATTGATTCCAACCAGCTGATCCGACTACACTGAAACAACAACACTTTCTCTTTAAGGGACCCTTTCCCTTCAAGGTGACATAATGATAGAATTCTAAAGGGAGAAGTAGTCAGCCAATCTCAGGAATTCCAAATTTCCAGTATAAGTGGGCATCAAGGGAATGAGTCCAAAGAGGGAGTACACACCCATATAAGGCCTGGTCTTTCCTCGTAACAACTGGGGGCCACATTTAGCTATTCAGCTGCCATGTGGTGTTTACGGTCTAGCAAAAAGTCCTGGCCCTACCTCAAACTGCTTACTGGTATCATCCTATGATCCGGGACACATGAAAGACACAATTTCCCCCTTCTAAAATGAAACCCTCCACTGACAAGGCTGTTGTTTCCTTCCTAGGTTCCGTTGATATAGTGAATGTTCTAAATTTGTCTCATCTGTGATTATAATTGCATATTAGTATATAAATAATGCTACTGGGCAAACATAGTATTCCAAAAGTTCCCATGGCTACCTTGAGAGTAGCCTAAGACAAGGCTTCCATCAGGTCTAATAAAATCAGTTGGTAGACACTATCTTTTGTCATCCCAAGTGAATTGTTCTAAATGATACCTAGAAGAGTTAAAGTGACAATGTCCTAAAACATAGGTTCTTAGTCTTTTTTGTGTATCTTGTACATTCCTCCTTGGCACTCTAGTGAAGCCTATAGAAACATCAGAATAATAGTTATAATTGCATAAAATAAAATACATAGGATGACAAAGTATACCAATTATATTAAATACAGTTAGCAAATTTTTTTAAGCTAAGTTCATGGACTCCAAGTTAAGAACTACTATTTATAAGTGTTATATACTTTCCATATACTTAGAATATTGGTGTCCTGCCCTCAGATACCTTTCATTCTAATGTTAGAATACAAAAAAAAATTTTAAAATGAGAACTAATTTTTTGATACCTCAAAAAATAGAGTAACCAACAAGGGGAAATTCAATATTGCATTTGATTCTCACTAATAGGAAAGAAGTGGTTGCTGGGGTGGAATGATGGAAACTTGGGAAAGACATGACCACTCCTTTCTAGAGGATGTGATGGGAAAAAGAGGAAGGATGGGCATAGTCAGACATGCGCCCTGATTTTGGAAAAGAAGATTACAAACGGATCAGAAGAAAGATGTGTTGGATCCCCTAGCATAAAATTCTACTGAGGATGTCAAATCAAGAGGCATGGGAAACTCTCAAAAATGGAATTTTGAAGACACAAAAGGAATCCATACAAATGAATCAGGAAAATGGAAGCTCCCTGGACATATAAATGTGGATAAATAGGGAACTCACTAACCAATTTGGATTTTCTTTAAAGATTTTTAAAGCAGATAGAAGCAAAGGAAGGTAACAGAAACTGAATATGAATATGGTCATATCTTGTAAAAACTAGTACCAAAACTGGGCCAAAGGTAACAAAGAAGATGGGGCTATATTGGGAGAAAGAGGAGGTTCCAGAGAAGGGACAGGAGCCCTGCTTGGGGAGAATTGGGTAATAATAAAAGACAATAGAGAAGGTAAAGGTGATGAGTTCATTTATTGTTACTGTTTTCTCTGCCAAGAAGAATGGCCGTCCTATTGGAAATGAGAAAATAAAAATGGTTAATAGTGTGTTGATGCCCATAATAAACAAAGAATCATCATAGAACACCCAGTGAACCTTGATGAATTTCAATTGACCTAGATTAACTTTTGAAAGTTATTCAGGTACTGAAAGCTATTGAAAGAACAGGTGAATGTGACTGGTAAACCACCAGATAGTGAGTCAGGGGAAAACAGGGTGGTTTCCCCAGAATAGAGAAGATTAATACGCAAATTCTCAGAAAAAGAAGAAAAAAATCAAAGAAAACAGTCCACACACTATAAGCAAATGAATTTGATTTTAGTTCCTGAGAAATGAATCATTAAATAAGTGGTGGTCAAACACCTGAAAAAGGAAGTAAAGAGCCAACATGGTTCCATAAAGAACAGGTCACATCTGAGTCACCTTTTTTTCCTTTTTTGACACCATTACTAAAATGAAAAATCAGGGAAACAGTGATATAATTTGCCTAGATTTTAGCAAAGCATTTGATAAACTATTCTTTTGGAGAAGATGGAAGGATGTGGTCTAGATGAATTTAGAACAAACAAATTGGCTAGATTCAGAGAGACAGTCCTCTAGCACAAATCCAGTGCCATTTCTACACTGCCTCCTTGTCTATCATTCTGTCTGAAGAAGATCTGGGGGTTGTAGTGGACTGAAAGTCTACTCGATAAAGGAGCAGTGGAATGAAATAGCTAAAAAACCAAAGCTGATGTGATCTTGGGCTACATCAAGAAAGGCATGGCACCTTTAGGTAGTTTACCCCAGACCTCATTTGGAGGTTTTGTGTTCAGTTCTGGATGGCATAATTTGAGAAGAACATTGATAAGCCGGAGTGCATCCCGAGGAAGGAAAACAATAGAGTAAAGGGTCTTGAATTCATGTTATATGAGGTTCAGTTGAAAGAACTTGAGATATTTGGCATGGAGAAGAGAAGATTCAAAGGAAATGAGAAAATATATCTTCAAAAGCATCTGAAGAATTGTAATGTGGAAGGAATAATGTGTAATGTGTTCTATTTATCCCCAGAGAATAGAACCAGCCTCAAAGGGTGGAAGTTGCAAAGAAACTAATTTAAGCTTGCTATCAGGACAAACTTCTTTTTAAAAAATTTCCTTATTTGTTTTTTGTTTTCAAAATTCACTTCCATAAGATTTTGAGTTCCAAGTTTTCTCCCCATCTCTTCCTTCCTCCCACCCCAATATAAAATATAATTTGATATAGACTCTACATATACATTCTCATTGAATCTATTTTCACATTAGTCATGTTGTAAAGAAGAATTAGAACCAATGGGAGAAACCATGAGAAAGAAGAAAAAAGGGAGAGTCTGCATTCAGACTCTATAGTTCTTTTTCCGGATGTGAACAGCATTTTCCATCATGAATCCTTTGGAATTGACTTGGATCATTGCGTTGCTAAGAAGAGATAAGTCTATCAAAGTCAGTCATTGCACATTGTGTCTGTTACTGTGTACAATGTTCTGGCTCGGCTCACTTCACTCAGCGTCAGTTCATTCAAGTCTTTCCAGATTTTTCTGAAGTCTGCCTGCTCATCATTTCCTATAACACAATAGTATTCCATTGCATTCCTATACCACAACTTGTTTAACCATTCCCCAACTGATGATGGACATCCCTTCAATTTTCAATTCTTGGCCACCACAAAAAGAGCTGCTATAAATATTTTTGTACATGTGGATCCTTTTCCCATTTATATGATCTCTTTGGGATACAGACTTAGAAGTGGAATTGCTGAGTCAAAGGGTATCCACATTTTTATAACCCTTTGGGCATAGTTCCAAATTGCTCTCCAGAACGGTTGGATCAGTTCACAACACCACCAATAATGCATTAGTGTTCCAGTTTTCCCAATCTTTTCCAGTGTTTATCATTTTTCTGTTTTGTCATGTTAGCCAATCTAATGGAAGTGATGTGGTACCTCAGAGTTGTTTCGATTTGCATTTCTCTAATCAATAGTGATTTAGATTTTTTTTTGTATGACTATAGATAGCTTTAATTTCTTCCTCTGAAAACTGCCTGTTCATATCCTTCAACCATTTATCTATTGGGGAATGACTTGCATTCTTATAAGTTTGACTCAGTTCTTTATATATTTTAGAAATAAGGCCTTTATCAGAGACACTGGTTATAAAAATTCTTTCCCAGTTTTCTGGTTCCCTCCTAATCTTGGTTGCATTGGCTTTGTTTGTGCAAAAACTTCACTTTAATGTAATCAAAATTATCCATTTTGCATTTCATAATGTTCTCTATCTCTTGTTTGGTCATAAATTCTTCCGTTCTCCACAGATCTGACAGGTAAACTATTCTTTGCTCTCCCAGTTTGCTTATAATATCAGCCTAATCCATGTATCGATTTTGACTTTATCTTGGTATAGGGTGTAAGATATTGGTCTATGCCTAGTTTCTGCCATACTATTTTCCAGTTTCCCCAGCAGTTTTTGTCAAATACTGAGTTCTTATCACAGAAGCTGGAGTCTTTGGGTTCATCAAACAGTAGATTACTATAGTTGTTGACTGCTGTGTCTTGTGTACCTAACCTATTCCACAGATCCACCACTCTATTTCTTAGCCAGTACCAAGTAATTTTGATGATTGCTTCTTTATAAAACAATTTAAGATCTGGTGTGGCTAGGCCATCTTCTCAAGAAAAGAACTCAACAATTAGAAGTGTCAGCTAGGTATCACGGTGGATTAGAGTGCCATGCCTGGAGTCAGGAGGACCTGAATTCAAATCTGGCCTCAGACACTTGTTGTATGACTCTGGGCAATTTACTTAACCCTCTTTGCTTCAGATTTCTCATCTGTAAAATGAGCTGGAGAAGGAAATGGCAAATCACTCCAGTATCTTTGCAAAGAAGACTCTAAATGGGGTCGCAGAGAATCAGACATGACTAAAACAACTCAACAACAACAACAGTGCAATGAGTGGCCACAGGAGGTAGTAGATTCTTCTAACTGGAGGTCTTTGAGTAGCTGCTGGAGGACCCTTTGTTAGATGGGTTATAGTGAAGATTGCTTTCGGAATGGGTTGAACTAGAGGCCCAACTGAGTTCCCTTCTAAATCAAAAATTCTGTGAAAGGCGTAAATGGCAAGAGAAAGAAGGAAAAAAAGAAATTACTTGGAGAAAAAAATACAGTGTGTTGGAAAGAATGCCAGACTTAGAATTATGAAAAAGTAAGGTTT
The DNA here is from genome assembly GCF_011100635.1 of Trichosurus vulpecula. Lineage (NCBI taxonomy): Eukaryota > Metazoa > Chordata > Mammalia > Diprotodontia > Phalangeridae > Trichosurus > Trichosurus vulpecula. Next base: position 229,267,981 of record NC_050579.1, on the reverse strand, counting down.
GAATTATACCTTGATCACTTTCTAGTTGTGTGACCACAGAGAAGTTATACCAGGTTCAGTTGCCTGATCTGTAAAAAGAAAATAACAATACCACAGTGCTTACCTTATAAGGTTATTCTAAAAATCAGATAAGACTCACTGTATAAAAAACCTTGCAAACTTTGAAATGCTATACAAATATCAGCGATTATTTTTCATCTCTAAAAGAATACTTGTCACCCTGTGAATGCTATAGAACCCTATGTCAGCATAGGGTTGCTGATTGGCTTACCGTGTACTATTTATCTGTTACAGGCTCCTGAAGCCTCGCAACTATACTCGGGGTTCCCCCCAAGCCCCAGGCCTTGCCTAGCAAAGGACCTGATCTCGCAGACAATGAATGGGGCGGGAGCCGAAAGATGGTGAATGACTCCGTTTATTATTTCAGCAAGCAGCACCTTTATATCTTTAGTGACGCAGGTACATTCTTTGGTTACATGGGTGAAGGACAGGTAAAAATCAGTACACCTGGATACTAGGACCGCCCCGACTCCACTTACTCTCCTCCCCTTCTCTTCCCGCTAACCCGAAGCTCCCTGTGGGCAGGCAGTCCAAGCAAAGAACCGGAAGTTCCACGTGCTCTGGCAAGCCCGGGCAGAGAGCCGGAAGTTCCATGTGGTCAAGCAGGTCCTGGCAAAGACCTGGAATTGCCAGGGAGGCAACAAAGGCGAGACCCCTCCTCCTGGCTCCACCCACATCCCAAAGCTCCGAGTCTATCTCAGCAGGCCCCTGGGCCTGGAGGTCCCAGGAGGGCAGGGCTCAGCTCTAACTTGGCCCGCAACATTTATCTTTTAATGTATTTGTCGTATCTTTCCAGCTAGACTTTAAGCCTTTGAAGGACAGGAGTTATATCTTTTTCCTTCTTGTATTTCCAAATAGTGGCATGGTAATCTACTCACATAGACACAAACACATTAATGTTTTTGCACTTTCTAGAGAAGTTTAACAGATGCAAAGTCATTAAATCTACAGCGAAGAAGCCAAAAGAGCTCCAAAACTCTCTTAACAACACACAAAAAAATTATCTCCATGCCAAGTGGAGAAAAATGGCAGTCAGGGGCTATAAGAGTTAAGGGTGCCCTAGGAAAAGTCCTGAACAGTGTTTTTAACTTAAAAAACTCTAGTTGTTAGGGACAGCTGGGTGGCACAGTGAGTAGAGCACTGGCCCTGGAGTCAGAAGGACCTGAGTTCAATTCTAGCCTCAGACACTTGGCACACTTACTGAGTGTGTGACCTTGGGCAAGTCACTTAACCCCAAATGCCCTGCCTTCCTCCGCCTCTCCCCCAAAACTCTAATATACGGTCAAAATTAAGCTCTTTGCAACTTCTACCCATTAGTCCCGGTTCTACCTTCTGGGGGCAATAAATTACGTTTAATATTTCAACCATATGACAGCCTTCTAATACTTCCAGTTAGCCATCAGGTCAAGTCAAGTTGACAAGCATTTATTAATCCCCTACTGCGGACTGAGCACTGTGTTAAGCATAGGGGATATAAAGAAAAAAAGAGTCCCTGCCCCCTCAATGAGCTCAGACAAATGGAGGAGAGAACACGCAAACAACTTTGTACAAACAAGAAATATACAAAATAAACTGGAGATGATCTTAGAAGGAAGGCATTTATATAGTGCTTTAAGGTTGTCAAAGAATTTAGAAATACTGTTTTATTTCATCTTTACAACAATTTCGAGAGATAGATATTATTCTTATCCCTATTTTACAGCAGAGAAAATGGAGAAAGACAGGCTAAGTTAAGACTTGCGCAGGATCACACAACTAGTAAGTGTCTGAGGCTGGATTTGAACATTATACTGTCCACTGCATCATCCAGCTTCCCCTGATGCCACAGGAGAAATGGCATAAAAGACATCATTGAGCATGCGTACATCTAAAAAAGGAGATGACCCAATCATGGAATGAGAATGAGAGGCAACAGATGGGCAGACTGAGTACTGTCCCTGAGATACTAAAATAACCAGAAGAAGACCTTCAGAATGTGGAGTAAATCCTCTAAGGAGAATATATGGGAAAGCACAGATGAGAATGACGTACAATAAGAAAAGAGCTAGCATTTACACAGCACTTAAAGGTCTACAAAGTGCTTTACAAATATCTCATTTTATCTTAATAATAGCACTAAGAGGTAGATGCTATTAATCTTCCCATTTTTACAGAGGAGTAAACTGAAGCAAACAGGTTAAATGGACTTGCCCAAATTCAGTTAGTAAGTGTCTGAGGCTGGATTTGAACTCAGGTCTTCATGATTCTAGTTCCTGCCTTTATTTCTCTATCCCACTGTGCTTCTAAGCTGCCTCTAAAGAAAGCATGGTGGAATTTCTATCTGTGCCAGAAGAGGGTGCACCCACAGTGATGAAGGCACAGATCCCAAGTATCAAAATTGATGAGCTAACCTAGGCACACACCCCCAAAAAAACCAACTACACTTCTTTCAGATTGGGGATGGGGGAGAGGGTAAGTGGTACAGAAATATCATGTATACTTAACATACAAGTACACTTGAGTATCGGAACCCCTCCCAAAATGACCTTTATACATGCCAAAGTATCCCCATTTGGGGTATGGATATCTGACCGCAGCCTAAGTGGAGTGCAGTGTCAAGGCTGATTTGTTGGAAAAATTCACCCTTCTTTAAGAGGCTACATTTGTCATTGCTAATACAGAGAAGTGCTAACACAGATTTGCTCCTCTGAAAAAGGATATAGCAGAGGACATTCCCCCTTGTGATGGGACAGCTGAAGAGGTATAATTTAACAGCTCTCAGAGGCCCCGTCACCGTGGTGATTGAGGTGGACAGGAGGTATGGAAATGGCCAAGTCCCATAAAGGACACAAACAGGTGGGAGTTTGTGCTGGGGGTGGGCCGAGGGCCGGGGGATACAAAAAGGAGAAGGCCAGCCTTTTCAGGGCATAGACCAGGAGACAGGAGGGAGAGACAGAGCCCCAGGGACAGGCCTCCCTGAGAGTACTGAGGCAAAGAAAGCAAAGGGAAGAGGGAGGAGGTGGAGAACCATAGTTAGATGAAAGCTAGAGAGAGAGAGAAAGAAGGCAAATTTATTGGAGAAAAAAATTTAAGAGAGCTATTCGGGTAAAGACAAAGACAGACTAGCATAGGTAGGTAAAGAACATAAATGATAGAAAATCAAGGTGATTTGTCAGTATGCGACTAGAAACATAATGGCTGAAACACAAGAAAAAGGCAGAAAGAAAGAAAAGAGGAAAAGGAGAAGGGGAATGACAGAGAGATGACAAACCACAATTATACAGCTAATACTCAAACTAAAAGATGTTGAGAAATAAGTATGGCTGCTACAGGTCTAAACTCTCAGAAAAAATGTCAGGCAGGGTAGCAAAAAATTTCTGCTTCTCCAGGAGGGAAAGATCAGATCAGAATGTGAGATAGACTGAGGTGGGCAAAGAAATCTAAGTAGCTAACTACCAAAGTCAAAATGGGAGGGGGGGGTGGAATGTAGGAGATGGAAAAGGTGAGAAATAGGAGGGGGAAAACCCAAAGGAGAGACTGGCCCAGAAACCTTTTTAACTTTCTGCAAGAATCTTCAAGGCCCCCAAACTAGGCCAATTCGCTGACTGACATTCTGAGCTCACCAGCTGCCGTTTCCTTGAGAGAATTCTGACAGGAAAGCAGCAGAATCCAAGCCAACACAGCCAGCTCTGAAAAAAAAATAAATAAATAACACCCCACCTCTGAAAATCACAACCCAGACACCTCGATGGGGGTCTGAGCCCTTCCAGGGGGAAAAAATGCACAGAGAGAAAGAAGATCCCGGCAACTTCTCCCCAGGTAATTTCTTGAGCTTTTCCCATGTGCTCTTCTCTCCTCTAATTATCCTCTAGCAGTTCCTTCCTTTACCCATCTGTCTTTCTTCCCTTTCTTTTCCTTTCCTTTCTTTTTTTTTGTTTTTGTTGTTTAACCAAGCCCTGAGGTGATCTGCTACTCTCATCTGAAACCAGAGAGGCCGTGTCTATATCAGCAGGTGAAGCACCATGTTCTTAATCTCTCAGTCAGTCTCTCTCTCTCTCTCTCTGTCTCTCTCTCTCTCTCTCTCTCGTTGACTTAGTCAGAAATGGTTACCACGATTAGGATGACTTGGCTGAGTCAAGTTCTCCCTCTCAGAGCTGGAAAAGGGGTAAATGAACCAAAGAAACCACTTTGGCCCTGTGACGACAGTGGGTGCAAATGCATTAGTTGTTTGTGACAAAATGGAAAAGTTTCAAACAGTTGGGAGGAGAGGGCCGAGGTTTGGAGAGACGATAACTATAAGGAATCAGGGAAGGTACCTTTAAACTGAATTGAGAACTGAGGAGGAAAGAGATCTTGTAGTGGTAATGACCCTGAGTCCCTGGAGACTTATTCTATTTCTTTTTCTTGAGTTTGTCAGGAGGAGCTAAGAAGGGGGGCAAGTGGAATGGGGTGGAGGGTGGGCAAGGCAGCTAAAAAGTTTGAAATTATTTTATTGATCTGTAAAACTTTAAAAATTTTTAAGAAAACTTTTAAAAAATCTGCCTCATTAGACAGCTCACAACTTCCATGATTCTCAAAGGAAATAAGGTGTCATGGAAAGAGGGCCAACTTTGGTGTCAAGAAAACCATTGGGCCTCTGGCATAATGTAGGGGAGTGATCAGACTAAGGGCAGATCTCATAAACTCTCGGTGCCTCCAGGCAAATCTAAGACTATAAATCACAGGTGGGTCATCCCTCTGCATTTGTGGAAGGAGTTACCACATCAGAATTCCCCACATGGGTCTGAACCAAAAATCATAAGACTGGTTTATGTATATAAATTAATATACAGTACTATTGTAGAAAGAATAAGGCTAGGAAGAGAGATGAGGCCCTCCCTTTAATAAAGATGTAGAAAATGGAGCTTACTCAGCTTGTGTAATGTCACCTCTGTGTAATAAAATAGAGATAAAGACTGAAAATAACCCCAGGGGTCCCAAAGAATCAGTTTCACCTGATTATCCTGTTTTTATCTTGTCCTGGAGAAATGATTTCACTGGCATTGGGAACTCTGGTGAGACAATTCCTTCTACTGACAGCGATTAGTACCTTCTCTGCAACAGAGAACTGCCTACGACATGGAAGAGTTATGTAACTTGCCAAGGGTCACACAGCCCATAGGTGTCAGAAGTAGGATTTGAACCCAGGTTTCCTGACTACAAGACTGACCTTTTATCCACTACAGCAGGCTGTTTACCTCAAAGATTTTTATTCATTGTGGGACAAGACCCTACCTGGTCTAATCAAGTGATGGCTGGGGACCAAGATGCCCTGTGTTTAGGTTCAAGAGGATTTGTACTTATTGCATGACCTTGAACATGCCTCTGTCTTGTCCTATGGACACTACAGGATGATTGCCTCTTTCTTCAAGGGTTCAAAGCATTTAACATTCGATCTGTTGCCTGTTGTTTAAAATGCTTAATAGTTGATGGGAATAGGTATGGTAGAGGGGGTGTAGGCATGTCTTCCATGACAGTGAAGACTGTTATTATCCCCATTTAACATGGAAACTAAGGGAAGGTGAAGTGAATTTTTCTAAGATTGGTGTTGGTTACCTAGCTGAGACTGGAACACAATTCTCCTGACTTCCAGTGAGGCACTTGTTCCCTTGGACAAGACACAATCCTTACTCTCTAGTTAATTGAATCATAGATGAAGTGCTAGAAGAGACCTCAGAGACCACTTGGTCCAACCCCTTCATTTTAGATGAGAAAATTGAGGCCCAGGGAAGTTGTGACTTGCCCAAGGTCAGAGGCAGAGGTACTTTGACTCTAAAACCAGTGTTCCTTCTACTCTGCTGTACTGCCTCCCCTAACAATTCAGGGGATGGGGAGGGAGGAAAGGGGAGGAGAAATAAGAGAAAGCTATAGTTTTGAAAATGTCAGTATAATCCTGCTACAAAGACACTTTCTCAGTGCATCTGACAAGATAATATGGATCAACAAACCTATGATTTTTTTATATGCTCTAAAGGAAAACACTGGTCTTCAATTTACCTCTCTCCTATACCAGACCATGGGTGCTACTTTAGCTTCTGATTTGGGGAAAAGAATGCTGGCTAAAAGAATCTATCCTTAAAGGTGTAGGATGCCCAGAAACCCAAATACTCAGTAATCTCTTCATTGGTGGTTAGATGTATGCATCTCTGCTCTTCTTGGTGCATTGGTCCATTGTTTGTGTCACTATTGGCAGAACGATCCATAGCTGTTAGATATAGATCACAACCTACCTGCTTCTTTGTAATTTTTATTCCTCTTTTCCTGTCCCCCTCCCCTCCACTTCTAGGAATATTAAGACATCAGTTTCAGGGCTGTCCCTGGAAATTCTAAGAATAAGAATTATCTCATAGGCAACATGAGTTTAGAAAAGTGTAACTCCCTGAGCCAAGGACTGGCAAGCCTCAGTTCTGTCTCTGGATTCATTTTTTCTGGGCTGAGTGGCTCTAGCCTTATACAGTGGATGGGAGAGGGGAGAGACACAAGCTCAAATTGGAGTCAGAGGACCCAGGTTCAAATCCCACTGCCTGTAGGGCCTGACTTTGAACAAGTCCTTTAACCATTCTGGGCCTCAGTTAACTTATATATAAAATGAAGGGGTTAGACTAAATGGCTTCTCTGGTCCCTTCTCATTCTAAATCCATGATCCTATAATCTCTAGTCCTATTGCTTTCTATTTCCCAAGAAGATGGGAAGCAATTGACATTTACCTGCAAGTATAGGGGACATATAATGAACTTTCTCTGCTATGGATTTATTTAATATTAATAGAAATCCTCTTTTCCTTCCCTCCAGCCCCCATTTTCTAGTCCATCTTTTACGTCAAAATGTTTTCATTCAAGAAACTCTTCTTTTTATCCAACTTAAACCCCTAAAAACCATAGTATGTTGAAGGTGAAAGTCACCATAGTAATCCTCTAGTCATAGAGGATGACAGAGATTTGGAACTGGAAGGAATCTCAGAAGCAATCTAATCCAACCTCTTTATTTTTTAAGATGTGGAAACTGAGGCCCAGCAAGGTTAAGCAATTTATCTGAGCTCAGAAGCATAGTAAGTGGTACAACTTGGTTTTGAATCCAGAGTCAAGGAGCCAATGCTCCTTCCATTGTACAATGTAGCCCAACCTCATCATTTTGCAGGTAAGGAAACCGAGGCCTGGAGAAGTTTGATTATTTGTCCAAGATCACATAATGAATCAGAAGTAGGACCAGGACTACAATTGCCAAGTCTGACAGCCAACCTAGGACCCTCCTGTTACAATCCTAAAAAAAAAATCAGTGAATCCTTTCTGATTTTCCCATGATTACTATTTACATATTATTCTAATTTGGACCACTAATTTGTCTCTTTGTTCTCTCCAGTCCCTGAGAGCCTCATTTAGATCAGGGGCATTCTGCTGCTCCCCAATACCCCACCCCGCCTACAACCTTCCTAAGTTGGGAAACAGGTGCAGGCTGAGGGGTGATGACAGATATCACCACCCCATATCACTTGTAACAAAGATGGTGCACCGCCCCCTTGGCAGGATGGTGGCTTCCACCAGTTGCGTAAGGATTGCCCTAGTCTAGGATGCTGGTGAACACTTTAAAAAGGAGGTGGAGGGAGAAGGATTCACGTTCATTGACTATCAAATAGCAGCTGTTTCTGGCTCAGCTTCAGGAAAAATATGGTCATAGATCAAGATGTTGCTGTCCTCTGGATGCCTTTGAAGGGAGGACATGGAAATCCAAGTCACTTCCTAGTACACTTGCTAGCACATTGGTCAGCTGACCTTAAGCCCCAGACTAATAGGGCGTTTTACTGCAATGAACTCTAGGGAAGTTTTCATTCTATGGAAGGTCACCAAGAGGCCCAACAATAAAGATGCCAGTGCCTTACCTCATTAGTCCCTAGAACAACCCCAGAAAAGTGGAAGAAATGTAGTCTTCAGGCCAAGAATTTACGTTCAGCTAGGTATCACAGTGGATAGAGTGTTAGACCTGGAGCCAGGAAGTCTTGAGTTCAAATGTAGCCTCAGTCATTTACTATCTGTGTGATCCTGGACAAATCATTTAACCTCTCTTATCCTCAGGCTCCTCACATGTAAAATAGGGATGATAATAGCACCTACCTCCCAGGGATGTTATGAAGGTAAAATGAGACAACATGGAAAGCACATTGCAAACATCAAAGTGAAATATAAATGTTGGTTATTATTATTATTAGAGAGGGAATGACCAAGTCCCACCTGAAAATAAGCAGCTCAGATGATTTTCTAAGCCACTTCAGGAAGTTTTGAAAAGTTTTCAGATCTAATACACGACTATAAGATGACTAAGTGTATGATAAGGAAAAAGGGGAATCAGGCTATATTTCATTAGAAATTCAGGAAGCTAGAACTCTAGGTTTCTCCTGAAAAAAAAAAAACAGTCTTTGGCCACACAGCTCACTTCTTGTGATTCAGCAGAAATCAGGCTCCTTTAGTATATTCAGCACCTTAACAACATCTACATAGCACCTACTAGGTGCCAGGCACTGTGCTAAGCACTGTACAGTTATCTCATTTGCTCCTCACTACAATTGTGGGAGGTAGGTGTTATTAAGATCCCCATTTCACAGGCAGGGAAACTGAGGTAAATAGAGGTTAAGTGACATGCCCATAGTTAGTAAGTATCTGAAGCTGGATTTGAACTCAGGTCTTCCTGACTCCAGGCCCACCACTCTATCCACTTCACCACCTAACTGCCCACTACCGAAGGGTGACTTCAAGTTCATTTTGAGGAAGTACATTTGGTTGAGTAAAGGACATTCCTCAGGAGAGTCCTACCACCTCCACCAGATAAAGGTTCTAATTCTGAGATTTGAGACATTTATAGAATCATAGCATGTCAGATTTAGAAGTGACCTTAGAAGCCAATTAGAAGATTAGAAGCCAATCTAATGCCTTCATTTTGCAGAGAGGAATCTGAAATTCATAGATGTTAAATGATTCCTCCAAGGTCACACAACTACTGGGTTTAAAGCCGGTACTTCCAGGCCAAGGCACTCACGCCATTTCCTTGCACTTAGCACAGTGCTGGGCATACAGTAAGTACTTAATAAGTGCTTTTCATTCATTCATTCATAAGATTATGGACCTTTTAGATCATCTGTAGTCCAACTCTAAATCGAGAAAGGCTAAGCAACATGGCATACAGATTTGAAATGAGGCCCTCTGACTCCAAATCCAGGACATTTTCTACTGTACCATAATGTCTTCTCTATATAAGTGGAGAATTTGCAATAATTTCTGACTAGGGGCTAGACTGAAGTTTGCCTTTGCTCAGCAAAAATTTTCTTAACCAATGATACTAAAAGAATATGAACTATAGTGTAGTCACGTGCCACCATACACCTCATACCTGAATACTGATAACCACTTCCTCAGCTTGGCACTCTGAAATTATGTAGTATTGCTAATCTGTCTCCCTACAGCTTCACATGCATGCAAAATATTGTATTGCATTTTGCTCAGCTGTAAACTGAGTTACCTGATTTATTTATGGCTATTTGTGGAACAGTTCCTTCTCTTTAAAATTCTGTTCTATTTGCTATTTTCCTGTGTCACTCTTCCTCAACCCCCCACTTCTTTCATATTTGGTTGTACCTTTTCTCGAATTCTCAATAGTAAAATGCCTCATGGTCCATTGTGGGGGGGGGTGGAAAATAAAGAAAAGTTCCTTTTAACATAATAAGAAAGAAAAAAACTGGACCCATATTTCCTCATTGTGGTTTTAATACCCAATGAAAAACACAGAATTCATTCTTTTATTGCTGTAAATCCCAGTAGTTGGGCTTTATTATGGGAGTCTTTATCATAAGACCCAATTTTAATTGGAACTGGGCTCAATGATGCACGTTCATTCTGGACTCGGGTCTTCTGCAAATGATTATCATCCCGTACTTTTAAAAATAGCAAGCCGACTAAAAAAATATGAATTAAATTTTGGGTGGAATATTTAAAATACAAGTCCTAAGAACTCTTGGAATCCTTAGAAACACCCAAAATTAATTATATTATTGATTTCAAATCATTTCACTTCAAAGCAGTTTTTGAACAGGAAGGAGATAAGCATTTATTAAGCACCAGGCACTATGTTAAACATTTTTACAAATAGTATCTCATTCAGTCCTCAATCCCGTGAGGTAGATATTATTATTAGCCCCTTCTTACAGTTAAGGAAACTGAGGGAGACAGAAGTTACAATGTTACAGAGCTAGTCAATATCAAAAGTCGGATCTGAACTCAAGTCTTCCTGACTCCAGGACAAGCCTCCAATCCTTTGCGCCACCTAGCTGATCCTAGTAGAAATAGCGGACAGACATGAAGTGACTTGCCAGGATCACACAGCTGGTAAGCGTCTGATTTGAACTCAGAACTTTCTAACTCTAGACTCTTCAGTGCCTACAGCGCCATCTAGCTTTCTTGGAAACTCCTTCCTTCCTTCTACCAACATAACTGTTGCTTGATTTACCTATTCAGAACTGCCTTAGTCACTCAGAAGTTAGAAGTGACTGGATCATGGTTTCACAGCTAGCTTGTGTCAGAGACAGGATTTGAACCTAGCTCTTCTTAAATCCAAGACTGACTTTCTATCTATTGTGCCGTGCTGCTTGTGCTTACTCTGTTTTCAATTTTTAATAATATCTTTTCTCTTTGCATCATTTTCATTTCCAAATATTACTTTCCCTACTCAGTGAACAATCTTTTGTAACAAAATAGACAGAATAAAGTTCAGCAAAACTAACCAATATATCAACCAAGTTTGACAATGTGTGTGTGTGTATACACACACACACGTACAAATATACATATATGTATATATTTTTTAACATAAGTGATCTAAATTATCCCTGGAACAGCTAGGTGACACAATGGATAGATTACTGGGCTTGCAATCAGGAAGACTGATCTGTCTGAATTCAAATCCAGCCTCAGATACTTACTAGCTGTGTGACCCTGGGCAAGTCACTTAACACTGTTTGCCTCAGTTTCCTCATCAGTCAAATGTGCTGGAGAAGCAAATGGCAAACCACTCCAGTATCTTTGCCAAGAAAACCCCAAATGGGGTCACAAAGAGTCAGATATGACCAAAACAACTTAACAACAAAGTTAGCCTGATACAGTGGTCTGCATCTCCCAGGGCAATGAAGGAAAAGAGGAGAAAATTGTATCTGCTGCCGTTATTTAGATACTAGATTTCTGCTCTTCTCACTCTCCTGGTTCTGAATGTTTTTAAACTGGGGTTCCTTATTAGAGCCAACAGAGATGCTACCATGAAAATTTAAAGGCTTTCCGAACCCTGGTCAGACTCAAACTCTGGAGAGATTATTAAAGAAGGAAAGGAATCTGTTTTCATTAAGGTTACAAGTGGCACTTTGAATTGATAGGGCTCCTTTCCTCCATGAAACTCAAAACCCTTCACATGTTATTCCTTTATGTCTTTAATCTTCAGCCCACACCCTCCTCCCCAGAGGGGCTAGATACAATTACAGGACTGCCATTTACAGAGAGCAGGCAAAGGCTATGGGGCAGAAATAAGACAGAAAGGTCAAGTGATTTATCCAGTGTCACACAGGGAACAAGTGGCAGGTGGAGATCATTGCATGATGGGATCATAGATTTAGAGTGAAGAGACCTGAAGTCATCTAATGCTACCTTCTCACTTTACAGAGAAGGAAACAGAGGCAGGGAGGAGATGCCCACACTGCAGTGTTCTTAATAGATCTCAGGGGTGGGGAACCTGTGGGCTTGAGGCCCCTCTAGGTCCTCAAGTACGGCCCTTCGACTGAATCTAAACTTGTTCTGTGAAGTTTGGATTCAGTCAAAGGGCCATACTTGAGGACCTAGAGGGCCACATGTGGCCTTGAGCCCACAGGTTACCCCAGAACCATTCTCTCTCAAAAAAAAGGAAGAGGCTAAGTGGGAAAACCATTGTCCACTCACTCCAGAAATATCCTCAAAATAATGCAGCTAATAAGCAGTGAAGTTGATATTAATACTCCCCAACCATGCATAATTTCCATTTGCAAAATTCTCATTTAGTAATTGCCTTTTGGACCCAGCACAATTTCTTCTGTCCCCTTTTCTAATCTATTTCATTAGTGTGGTCCCCTTAGCTTAGAGGATATGGGCGAGAGGGATTTGGTTCAGGCACAGAAATATGACTAATGGTCAGATCTTCTATTTTGATAAGTACCTCTTTTCCTTGAGAACCAAAATCCTTTCTGCGTTTTAAAGGAAATTAATTCTGCTGTGTTTTTGGCTCCTTGACACTTGAACCACCCAGTTATTGATTGCTAAGAACCATGCGATGTTCCAGGCGCCTTTGAAATAAGCTTTTAAAAACCTTTTGGTCAGAAGAGCTTGTGTCTCTCCCCAAAGGTAAAACCCAGGCTTTGGGAAAGGGGAGGCAGGAGACAATGTAGTCTATCTAGTGGCAAGCACACTTCTTTGGAGTCCAGAATCTGCGGTCTGGGTACTGATTTTGTGTGTGACCTTAGGTGAGTTACTTGCTTTCTCTAGGGTTCAGCCACTCACAAATTTTGACTGATTCCTAAATCTGACACCTTATGACCTCACCCATCCAAACCTTCCTTGTTCTGGAAGGCATGTGCTTTACGAGGGCACATTGAAGTTGGGACCATGACGAACAAAGGGTGATTCGATCTCGAGATAAGAAGCCTTAAAAAAAATGCTTGCTGGTTGACCAGGAGATACTATATTTATTTGGCTCTGTGAATGTCACAGGATATATGACCATACACTACCACCTCCTCCATACACTCTCGGTGGCACAGTGGACAGAGCACCGGGCCTAGAGTCAGGAAGACCTAAATTCACATCTAGTCTCAGACACTTATGAGCTGTGTGACCCCTGGGCAAGTCATTTAACCTTGTCTGCCTCAGTTTCTTCATCTGTAAATGACAATAACAAAAGTATCTACCTCCCAAAGTTGTGAGAATAAAATGAGATAATATTGGTCAAACCCTTTGTAAACCTCAACCACCATATAAATGCTAGCTATTGTGATTATCATCACCTATGTGACCGCAAGCAAATAGCTTCAGCCCTCTAGGCCTCAGACTTTTCTTACATAAAATGAGGGAGTTGGTTCCAATTCTAAATAAGCTCATGAATGCAAAGCATTTTATAACCATGAGTTATTAATTTATACTTTCCTCAGACCAAGAAAAGCATAATAATGCTGGCTCTAATACTTTTCTGGAAAATTCCCAAGTCACACAGAAGAACATGGAGCTTGTAATACCAGGGCTTCCCCCCCATCCCCACATTCCTTGGAGGCCATCATGAGCATGTCCTTATCCAGCATTCCTGGCAGGCCATCATGAACATGCATGGCTCCTACCGACCCAACATTCCTGGAAGGCCATCATGAGCATGTATGGTTCCTACTTATCCAAAATTCTTGGCAAGCCAGTATGAGCATGTATGATTCCTAACTATTCAGAATTCCTGGAAGGAGGCCATCAGGAACATGAATTGCTCCTACCTATCCAGGACAAAGCAGCAAAGGAACGGCCATCTCCATAGGACACAAAGGGTATAGAACCTCCTCCCCTCTTTGCCCACTCTAGTTACCACTCAGAGATCTTCCCTCCCTATATTTCTCAAAGCCTGTCCTCAATGTGACGGACCAGGCAATCAAGGCAGATCATCTACCTCCAAAAAATATGTATAATTAGCTACCATCCTCACTGCTGTGGGCACCAAACAGAAAAGTCTCTTTTAGGTTACAGTCTTCTCTCTTAGAATTTCCTGGCAGAAGATCAAATTCTCTCCATAGCCAAGGGTTGCCCTTCTAGGCTCCTAAGAGGCTCAACAGCTGCCAACAAATATCCTTTGCTTTTTTCCTGACTCAGTCATCACAGATGGGTTTGGCTGTGGGGAGGGGTGGAGGGGGAGAGAGAGAAAAGAGTAGAGGGAGAAGTAATAGGAAAAAAGAGATCCCTTCATTGAATAATTGTGCTTGGAATACTATTGCACAGTGGCTTCTGCATTCCATTAAGAAAAGGCTAGGCAAAGGCATACCAGAGAATATACTGTAGCAGGCACGAGGGGTGGTTCTGTTCAGTGTGTGGCCACCTGGTCGTTTGCAGATATGTGTCCTTCTAATTCATTTTCTTTCCATTTTTCTTTCACAAGGAACTACTTATGTTGCCAAAAACATTTATCAATCTGAATAAAATAGCCCCTGCAGATAAAATCTATTTTAAATGTTCACTCACAGATTGCTAATTAATTTTTTTTAAGTTGAAATAGCTAAGTCTTGGGCCTGACATGTTTTCTGAAGCAATATAGGAATAGAATCAGGCTTCAAAAATTATAGATCCTCATTTTCTTCCCTGATTCTCTTGCTAACTTTAACTAGTTTGTTGCTCTGGGTTTCAACCCCAAGAAACTTCTCATGGAGCAAAATAGCAATAGGATCATAGTTCTGAAGTTGGAAGGACACCCTGATCTAATCCACAGATGAGAAAACTGAGGTCAGGTGATTTATCCATAGCTGTACAGGTAGAAGGTGCAGTAGATAGAGGGCCAGGCTTGGAGTTAGGAAATTTCATCTTCCTGAATTCAAAACTAGCTTCAGACATGCACTAGCTGTGGTGACCCTGAGGAAGTCATTTAACCTTGTTTGCCTCAGTTTCCTCATCTGTAAAACTGCTGGAGAAGGAAATGGCAAACCACTCCAGTATCTTTGCCAAGAAAACCCCAAATGGGGTCATGAAGAGTCAGACACGACCAAAACAACTGAACAACAATAAAATACAGGTAGTAAGAATCAGAGGCAAGATTTGAACCCAAGTCCTCTGGCTCTAAAACTGGTATTCAATCCATTAAACCATGATACCTCCCCCTTTTCAAAATCAGAATATAATGAAAAGAGCATTGCTTTCATATTCAAGTTGGAAACCAAACTGCTAGTCCCCCTTACAAAGAAGAATAGCTGTGTGACCTTGGGCAAGTCACAATACCATTAGGCTTCATTTCTTCGTCTGTCAAGTAGGGATAATACCCTATCTACCTAAAGACTGGTGGTTTTACCAGATAAACTTTTAAACACGTATGTCTAAGTATGCTAGGTTCCAAATTAAAGCCAGAAGTGGAGTTCTCATGCCCCAGTTTGTGTTCAACATCCTGCTTTCAAATACATTAGCAAAAAAAGAAATTGAAGGAATTTGGATAGGTAAAGAAGAAATTAAGTTATCACTCTTTGCAGATGATACAATGATGTACTTAGAAAATCCTAGAGAATCAAGTAAAAAACTACTATAACTTTAGCAAAGTTGCAGAATATAAAATTAACCCACATAAATCCTCAGCATTCCTACATATTTCTAACGAAGACCAACAGCAAGAGATAGAAAGAGAAATTCCATTTAAAATTACTGCAGACATTATAAAATATTTAGGAGTCTATCTGCCAAAACAAATATATTAGCAAGCAATCCAAGGGAAATCATCCTATGTGTGATTAATATATAGCCATAAAAGTGGTTCATCATTATTTTGAGGACTTTAATCTTAATTACTATTAATTATGTGTTTATTGATAGGAAGGAAAGTGGATATTACTTAATAGTAGCAACTTACTATTTATATATTGTGCTTTATAATGTTAAGTCAACTTCTATCTTTTAGCCAAAAATTTCTAAATGCTTCAAGCAATATTTCCAGGTGCAGAGTACGGTACATCCCCAGATGTATTCGAGGGAAACTAACATCCTATTAAATTAACTAGCTTACCTTTAGTCACATCGTCATTTTTGTTCAGTCCTGTCCAACCCCCATTTGGGGTTCCTTGGCAAAGATACCAGAGTGGTTCGCCATTTCCTTCTCCAGCTCATTTTATAGATAGATGAGGAACTGAGGCACACAGGGTTAAATGACTTGCCCAGGGTTACACAGCTGATGAGTGTATGAGGCCAGATTTGAACCCAGGAAGTTGAGTCTTCCTGACTCCAAGCCCCAAACTCCTAGCCACCTAGCTGCCCAGTCACATAGGAAACAACTGATTCTCAGTTTCCTTATCTATAGAAAGGAGGTATAGAATTAGATGAACTTTGAGCTTTCATCTGGCTCTTAATCCCATGATCTTCTGATCCTACGGGGAAAATGAAAAGGGAAGTGTGTTAAATAATGGCTATAAGGCATTTCAACTTAACAACCAAAGCCTGGGTAGTGAGGTGTATCACTTACATTGGTAGTGGGAGGGCACATGTAGCAAATTAAGGGATAGATACGTTCCCAGCATTTCAAGGAAACATACAGAACCTTTAAGTCTACCAAACCTATATTCAATTCAATCCAACAAACATTTTATTAAATACCCACCGTGTATGAGGCATCAAGCTAGACTCTGGACGTACAAAGATAAGACCAAATGGTCTGCTCAATGTGTATACATTTTACATTATGTTTATGAGGACAGGGACTGTGTCTTAGCTGAATTTTGTATCACTCTTAACCCCTAACTTAGCGCTCTGTATATAGTAGGAACCATGAATGAATGAATGAAGTATCCTAGGGCAAGAAGAAGAAAGGTTCTGTGGTTAAAACTAGATCTTGAATTCTGGTCGCTTATGAGCTTATTTTCTTAATTTCTGCAGGGTCTCAGTTATGTTTTCTCATTAGTGAAATGAAGATAGACTGCCTCACAGCGGTGTCTTGAAAGTGATCAGTAGCTGTAGTATGGGCCAACAGATGTTTCATGGAACAGTAGTATAAATCACAAAATGGGAATTGCCAAAATAATGAAAGTTGACTGTAAGAATTAGCAAAATATTTAGTATCTCCAATCTCCTCTACCTCCTTATACTACTGGGTGCTGAACAATCCACAATGGTGGGTTTTCAGGAGGAGCCATCTGAAAATTCTTAAAGTAGGCCAAGTCAGTGGGGCATGGTGGAAAAACAGCTGGCCTTGAAGCCAGGAAGACCTCAACTGAAGTCTTGTTCTGATATATTCTTTCTCATTTAACCTCTCAATGTTCTAGGCACCCAAGACCACATAGCCTGAATAAGTAGAATTTTTCTCACCTGGGAACTACCTATTCCAACGAAATGACAGGGCAAACCCATATACTTCTTCAGGGCCAACCTTCTGAAAATGTTTAAAGTAGACAGTCTTTCTTTGGGCCCTGAGCCTCGCCTTCATGCTATACAATGACTCTTAAGACTCAAGAAAACCCAGCTTCGAATCTTGGCTTTTTCATTCATTAATTTGTTGACTTTGGGCAAATGAATTCCCCTCTCTGGTTATCAGTTTGCTAATCTGCAAAATGAGAGGATAGAACTAGATAGCCTACAAAGTCACTTTAAAAACCTATGGAACCATATGGAGAATGTATGGCCTCTCCCAAGATTTCTATGTAGTTTTTACAGCAAAGAAATAAGCCTCTAGAAATGGTATTGGGGGCACCAGTCATTTAGTGGTAAAGTGTTTTGGCCATGGGGAGAGAGAGGAGACTTTTCTTGGAACTCCGAAAATTTCAGAGTATGTATTTGTCATCCCTGGTTATATTTCTTCCTTTCATATACCAGTAAGTCAATAACCCAGTTAATGCCATCAACAGATGTTCAAGGGCATATACTGGGGTAGAACTGAATCAACCCAGGATATTGAAGATGAAATACGTTGTAGAGGAAAGAGCAGTGAACTAAAAATCAGACTTTCTGGGTTCTAGTTTTGACAACATCACTACTTTATTTCTCCTGACTATTCTGTAAAATTTGTGACTGTTTCACCATTTTCAGTTGTGTTTGATCCTTCATGACCCCATGTTGGGTTTTCTTGGCAAAGATACTGGAATGGTTAGCCATTTCATTCTCCGGATCATTTTACAGATGAGGAAACTGAGGCAAACAGGGTTAAATGACTTGCCCAGAGTCACACAGCTAGTAAGTGTCTGAGGTCGGATCTGAAGTCACATCTTCCTGACTCCAGGCTGAGTACCATATTCACTGTACCACCTAGCTGCCTTTCTGTAAAGTAGGAGTTAATTTCCATCTCGGGTTTACAGGACTGCTGAGAAGATCTATAGGAAAACATAAAACCCTTTGAATTCCCTAGAGGGAAGGGATCTTCAGATGCAAGGTATTGATTTTTTTAAAGGCTTATTCATTTGGCTTAACAAATATCTGCTGATGTTTCACATATGAATAGTACTATTCTAGATGCTACAGGTTCTAGAAAGAGGCATACGTCAAGGTTGCTGTATGTGAGTTTCCTATCTAGCAAAGAAATGTACAAAAAATTAAAGTAAATAATACAAGACAGATAAAGGCAGTCTGATGCAATAATCTTCATAACAGCAGTAACAATAGATCACGTATCTCTCTTGATTCTTACAGCTCTGTGAGGTAGGTTTATTATCTTCCCCATTTGACAGGTGAGGAAGCTGAGTGTCAGAGAGGTTAAAATGACTTACCAAGGGCCACATAGCTACTTGTTGTCTGAGGCAGAATTTGATGCGAGGTCTTCCTGACTCCAAGTCCAGTGTGCTTCATTCACAAGTGACCACTGGTCTTGAAATCAGAAAGACCTACTCTCAAATCCTGCCTCCAATACTTCCTAGCTGTGTGACCCTGGGCAAGTCACTTAACCCTGGGTGCCTCAGTTTCCTCATCTATAAAATGACCTGAAAAAGGAAATGGCAAACCACTCCAGTAGCTTCGCCAAGGAGTCAAACATGACTAATCAACTAAACAACCTTAGTTGTGGGGTTCTGAGTGAATTTCACTTAACCTCTTTTCCTTGAAGCATCTCCCTGAAACTTATCTTCTACTAAGTCAAGGTTCCAATCTATTTGGAAGGAGTTTCCACATTGGTAGTTGCCCAAGTTGACACAAGACAAGGACTTTCCTTCCCACAGCTCCATAATGCCAGGCAATAAATATAGTTAAAAACACTCATGAAATTCAGGCCCATGAATGGATGAGGAGAGATTGGGGGTGGGGAAAGATGCCAGTTCTTAGAAAGAGACTGCTTTCTGAGGCAACATGCTTCTTTATATCCCCATATGAATTATGCTGCTATGGAATGTAAGGAAGTGTGTGGTTTCGGGAAGTCTGCCTTCTACTAGGTCCAATGCATAGTTTCTATGCTAATTAGCCAAGTGATCAAGGAGTTGTGATCAAGTAGGTGTCTCAGTCACCAGAAAAATAGACCATTTGGAATCTTCCACATTTTGTTCATCCTCTTCATCAGCCATAGACAGCTCCCTTCCAATGTCATAAGGTTATAAATTTAGAACTAGAAGTGACATCAAGGATAAATTTTTATAACCCATTTATTTTCCAGCTGAGGAAACAAAAATTCCGTGACTTGCCCAAGGTCATAGAGGCATGAAGTAAGACTAGGGACTACATCCCAAGCATCCTGGTTCCCTGCTTAGAATTGGAGAATATTAGTACACTCTTCAAGAGCAGGGGCTCTCTCTCTTTCGTATGTGCATTCCCAAAATCTAACGTGATTCCTGCTTAATAAATATTTGCTGATTGATTGGAAATCTGAAAGGACCCTTAGAGAAAGTCCTATGATTTTGTCTTGTGTCAGCCTGAAGAATTACTGATGTAGAAACTCCTTCCAAACAGATCTGAACCTCAAGTTTTAAGGAGTTGCCTCAGATTAAATGAAACTTACGCAGGGTCTCACAGGTAATTTCTTGTTGTTTTCAGTTGTTTCAGTCATGTCTGACTCTTTGGGACTCCATTTGGGGTTTTCTTGGCAAAGATACTGGAGTGACCTGTCATTTCCTCCTCCAGCTCATTTTACAGATGAGGAAACTGAAACAAACAGTGTTAAGTGACTCACCTAGGGTCACACAGCTAATAAGTGTCTGAGGCCAGATTTGAAAACTCAGGTCTTCCTGACTCCAGTCCTGCAGTTCTATCCACTGCACCGCCTAGCCAAAAGCAGTTAGTTAGAGAACATCTAATCCAATCCCATTTTAAACATGAGAAAACTGAGAGTAGTTAAATGACAGGATCACAGCTCTAGAGCTAGAAGGAATAGCGGAAGCCATCTAGTCCACCTCTTTCATTTTACAGATGAGGGAAAATAAGGCACAGAAAAACTAAGTGACTTCTCAAAGGTCAAAAAAGTAGTATCAGAAGCAAGATTTGAACTTGTATCCTCTGACTTCCATACCAGCATTCATTCCATTGCACTACAAGGACATACAGGTAATAGCTAAGTAGCAGAGCCAAGTCTTCAGACCTCCAAAGGTTCCTTCTACTACACCACTAACAAGAAGGATGTGATAAGGACCACTTTAGAAGGTTACTATTTATAGTTGCATCTTTCCACGTAAGTATGCATCTGTGATGTCAAGTCTGATGTATTAAGCTCAAAACCCCTTGTGGATGGTAACACACAGGAGGCAAAATGTTCTAAGCATTGCCTAGGATACACAAATGCTTTGTCCCAGAGCTTCATCCTTCTCAAAATGCTTTCACATACATCATCTCATCTGATCTTCGTAATTAACTTATATTTGTGTGCATACGCAAGAGAAAGAGAGAGACAGAGAGATAAAGAGAGAGAGATACAAATACAAAGAAAGACAATCCTTGCTTCCAAGGAGCTTATACTCTAGTGGGAGAAGTGGTGGAGAGGGGCATCCAGTTTCCATAGTGCAAACAGTATGGTGTCTATAGAATATAAATAACCTAGAAGTGGCATGGAGACCTTGGTTTTATGCATGATGAAGGGACAGTTTACGTATCAGAGCCCAGGGTAGTTCACTGAGGTGGAGTCCGATATCCAGTAGGGGAGAAGTTGAGGTATCCAGAGTGAAGGCAGCCTGGTGTTGAGATGGCCATGTAGACAGCTGTTATTGTCCCCATCTCAGAGATACAGAAAGTAAGGGAGCATAGGTAGATTTAATCATTTGTCCAATGTTACATAAGTCAATGGCAGTGCTGGGAGTCTGCTCACTGTATCACACTGCCTCCCAATATGGTTGGCACACGAATGAGAATGCCCAATGAGTGTCATTCTGATTTATTATTCTCTGAGAAAGGTTTTGATCTCCTTCAATACTGACTCCTTATCTAACAGAAGCAATTCCATTCTGCCTATATGCAGGGACATACTTACACGTTCCCCTTGGTCCACCCTTGGCGCATCTCACTACAGAGTAACCTGGAGGCATTGACTGATCTGAGTATTAATTGTATACTTAGTATTGAAGGAACACTGAATGGGTAGAGAAGAACTAGATCCCAATCTTGAAAGCGAGAGCCATATATATCAGCAGGAGATTCCCCTAGGAGACGTTTTTCTCAAGTCTAATGTATTTGTTGCCATGTTCACTTACTCTAGCAACAAGTATGTAAAGGGCCCAAAAGGCTCTCCTTTGCCCCATCTGAAACCCCAACCCTTTATAACAGGACAGATTAGGCCAAATACTCCAAATCTGTGGGAATATTTGATCTGAGAATCAATGGAAATTCTTCTTTACTGTATTTAGGAGGGAAAGTGGGAATAGAAAAACATTATATTCAAAGCCTAGGAATTCCTAATTAGATTAATCACAGTGGGGAAGAAAGTCATCAGGGTTTAACCAATGGGTGGATAGATGTAAAAATGGAAGAAAGAAGAAAACAAAAAAGGCAGGGTAGGAGAAGGTAAAAGAGACACTCACAAAGAGGGAAGGAAAGGGAGAAAGAGACAGAGACAAAGAGAGAGAGAGAGACAGAAGGGGAGAGAGAGAGAGAGAGAGAGAGAGAGAGAGAGAGAGAGAGAGAGAGAGAGAGAGGAAAAAACTATAGATGATGCATATTACACTGGATAACAGGAAAGAGTAGAATGACAGGGGCTGAGGTTTGATAATGAGGATGTTACAGTATCACAGAATCTTAGAGTCAAAAGGACTTCAGAGGCCAACCCTCATATAAGACATCTAACAAATGATTAATCTGGCTTTGCTCGGAAAACCCCACTCCCTTCTGAGACAACCTATTCTATTTCTGGATAAAGAAGGTTGGATCAATTCCCATGGTATCAGGACCATGATATTAGTCAGTATCCAGGATTAGCAAATCATTTCTGCATCCTCCCTACTTAGGTGTAACAAACACAGAACATCCCACAGCTGTTAGAGGTAGTATGACATGGTGAAGTCTGTAAGACTTAGATTCAAGTCTTATCACTGACACATACTGGCTATGTGACCACCTCTCAGTACCCCCAGACAAGCCTCTGAGTTACAGATGAGTTGCCAATCTACAAACAGGAAGACAGTTTCTATACTAGGATGTCTCCGAGATGATGATAATCATTCTGGGAACTCCTCTCTCCGCCAAAAAAAAAAGTACCCTATAGTCTGCCAGGAAAATGTATTGCTATACTCTAGAAAGGCCTTCCCATAGTCTTCTTCTTGCGTTTATAAAATGTTTTATAAGAATTACTAAAGACAGGATCAGGATTTCAAACAAAAAGAGCACTTGGGGAAGAAAAGAAAGCGGTAGAGATGATGCATGTAGAAAAAGGACCATCGCCCTGAAGAGGTTATTCTAAATGGTAAATTAAGCAGATTAAGCAAGTGGTGGGCAGGAGTGTGGCTTGGGAAATATCTTTACCTTTGAAATTACGTAACATTCTGTATGCCCCTGGACTAGTCACTATCCTTTGTTTTCTATATTTTTTATGCCTTAGTCCTTCCAGTAAAAGGAATAGATACTATGAGTTGCCACTTATGGACAATGGCATCCATTTTCTCATCCAAAATCACCCCACTTCCAAAGATAGGATCTCAGGATCATTAATTAAAATTGAAATGGAAATCAGAAGCCACCTAGTGCAAACTCCTGATTTGACAGATAAAAAAAACAGAATCGCAGGGAAGTTAAGTGATTCCCCAAAGGTTATATAGACAGCAAATGTTAATACCAGGATTTGAACCTAGGTCATAGATCTAGAAGGAAACTTAGAAGTTAATCCCTTTTACAGATAAGGAAACTAAGGCCTAAGGATTTATATGACTTTCCCAAGGCCATACAGTCGTAAGTATCAGAGATGGGATTTGAACCCAGATCCTATGATTTCAGAGTCACTGTTCTTCCCACTACACCATGCAAAGGCTTTCCCCTTTTGTCACCAGCATGGTTGATCTAAGACATGATAGGTGTCTTCAAGCAAGTTTATAACTAGGTAAGAGAGATTGGAGCCTTCCCCCAGAGTCCTAAAATTCAGAGGGTGCTACAGAGAGGCTTTGTAATTGTTTCCCAGCATAAAAACAATGAGTTTCAAACTTGGCAAGCAACAATGATTCAACCAAGAAGCTACAGGAAGGCTTGCTTCTTCCTTCTGATGACCGTACCTCAGATTGCCAAAAGCTGATTTCGATACACATTTCATGCTGCTTGCCCTAGGCACCAAAATTGTTCTTCAAGTATCTAAGGGGCTAGCACATTAAACAGGCATGTATGTCTTGTTTTAACTCCAGACGGCAAAAGGAGAAAGAGTGGGCAAAGATGTAGAGACACCGACTTATAGGATTGATGTAAGGAGGGACTTTCTGACAACCAGAGCTATCTCAAAGTGGAATCGGTTACCTGGGCACGCAGTGAGTTTCTCCCCTCACTGGAGGGGAGCAAAGTCTGGATGACAATTTGTCGGGATTCAGAGAGGAGATCCTTGTTGAGGTGTCTGTTGGAGTAGGTTTCTCCAAAATCCCCTCTAGCTCTGAGAGTGTGAAATTTGGCAATGCTTAGCATTTAATTATGAGAAAAGGGGGTGAGGAAGGAAGCAAAGGAAGGAAAGGGGGAAAAGGCATATATTAAATACTTTCTATGTGCCAGGCACTGTGCTAAGCACTTCACAAACATCGTCTTATTTAATCCTCAAAACAATCCTGGAAAGTAGATGTAATGATTAGTCCCAGTTTAGAGCTGAGGAAACTTGGGCAGGCAGCAATTAAGTATGCCCAGGGTCATACACTTAGGAAGTGTCCAAAGCCGGGTGAGGGGTAAAAGACAACATCCTGAATTACAGTGATCCCACAGGAATCCAGTGAACCTTGCCCGGTTTAAAAAAATGCTGCTTTTGTCTAGGTGTAAGGCTGGCACATGTCTTGTGGTTTCCCTCCCCTCCGGCTGTGTCTTCCTTTGGTTCCTCCAGAACAGCTGGAGTGAGGCAATGAATAGATGAAGAGGAGCATGTTTGATGGACAGCTGTCAGGTAATACGATTTTGAATAACAGAGGAAAAGGCGGAAAGACAGATGTGTGATGGGGGTGAAGGGAAAAGGAAGGAATCATGCCCTGGCTAACAGTCCCTGTATCGAAAAGGGCAAATGGCATAATATTAGAACCGGAAGAAACCCTAATGTTTATCTATCTGGTTGAAAGGTTCTTGAAATTTTGGGGGGTCACAAATGAACTCTATGGACCCTTCTACAAATAATATTTGTTGCCTACATTTGTAATGGAAGGAAATGTAAAGTTTCAATTAGAGGTTAGTGATGATAAAGGCATAATTTTTTCTCATCCAGGTTCGTGGACTCTCCTAAAATCTCTCCATGAGGTCTGTTGAAGCTAGGTTGATAACCTCTTATCTACTGTCATCTCCTTATGTTAGCCAGGTTTAGAATTTCAAGGAATAATAAGAATGAGAATAACAAGTACTTTTATTTAATTCTTTAAGGTTTATGAAGCCCTTTACCTATGTTATCTCATTTGATCCTCACTGTGAAATAAGCACCATAATTAACCCCGCTTGACAAATACGGAGTCTGTAGCTGAGAGGCTAAGGTCATACAGCTAGTAAGTGTCTGAGGAAGGATTTGAACTCAGATATTCCTATCTGTGAGGGCAACCCCTTATATACTATGCCACCTAGCTGCCTCTTGAAAACAGACACAGCCATCCCAAGCTAAAAAGCTTAAATTAAAATCCTTTTTCTCATGCTTTCTACCCATATGACCTTGGGCAAGTCACTGACTTCCCTCTCTGTCAGTTTCCTCATTTATAAAACGAAAGAATTGGACTAGTTGCCTCTGAGGTCTCTTTCAATTCTAGGTTTATGATTAAGGTGACTATTGGGTTAAATAAATATCAGCTATGTGAGTATTCTCACTTTTGTAGGAAGGATGGAAGGAAGGAAGGAAGAGAGGAAGGAAGGAAGGAAGGAAAGGAGGGAGGGAGGAGGAAGAAGGGAAGGAGGGGGAGGGAAAGAAAGAAGGAAAGAAAGGAAGGAAGGAAGGGAAGGGAGGGAGGGAGGGAAGGATGGAGGGAGAAGGGAGGAGGAGAGAAAGAAGGAGGGAGGGATGAAAGAGAGAGAAAAAGAGAGGAAAGAAGGAAGGAAGAAGGAAAGGAGGGAGGGAAAGAAAGAAGGAAGGAAGGAAAGAAGCAAGGAAGGAAGGGAGGAAGAGAAAAAAGGAAGTAAAGAAGGAAAGAGGGAGGGAAGAAAGAGAGGAAGGAAGGAAGGAAGGAAGGAAGGAAGGAAGGAAGGAAGGAGGGAAGGAAGAAGGGGAGGAGGGGGAGGGAAAGAAAGAAGGAAGGAAATAAAGGAAAGAAGGAAGGAAGAGAGAGAGAAAGAAAGGAAGGAAAGAAGGAAGGAGGGAGGGAAGGAAGGAAAGAAGAAAATGGGTATTTCCCTAAGCTCTGTTCTGAGTCCTGTCCTCTTCTCCATTCCCCACCCCCTTATTATTCCCTGGGTGATTTCATCAGCTCCAGTAGATTCAATTACTCTCTCTCTGAAGATGATTCTCAGATCTATTTGTCCAATTCTAACCACTCTTCAGACCTCCATTCTCATATACCCTACTCTCTATTGAACATCTCATACTTAATGTCCCATAGACACTTACAAAATTGAACTCATCTTTTCCTACAAACCCTCCCGTCTTCCTAATTTCCATATCCATCACCCTCCCACTCACCCAAACTCACAATTTAGTGTTATCCTCAACTCCTTGCTCTCTTTCACCACCCATATCCAATCAATCTTTTTTACCTTCTTAACACCTCTTGGGTATGTCTGCTTGTCTCTTCTAACACTGGCATTACCTTGCTGCAGACCTTCATCTTAGACTATTGCAATAACCTTTTGATTGTATCCCTGCCTCAAGTCTTCCCCCACTTCAGTCTATCCTCAAATCAGCTGTAAAACTGATCTTCTAAAACAAAGGTCTGATAACGTTACTTACCCCTCTGCATTCAATAAACTCCACTGGCTCCCTAGTACCTCTGATATCAAACACAAAGCCCTCTGCCTGGCTTTTAAAGCACTCCATAAGCTGCCCCTTCCTACATTTCCACTTTTATACCTTATTCCCCTCCATGTGCTCTGCAATCCGGTGACACTGGATTCCTCGATGTTCCTTCTCCCAACCTCTCTGCATTTTTCCTGGCTGTCCCATATGCCTGGAGCTCTCTCCTTTTTTATCTCTGTCTCTTGGATTTATACCCCTGGCTTCCTTCAAGTGTCAACTCAAGTCCTACTTTCTTCAAGAAGCCTTTCCCAGTCTTCTTTAATTTTAGTATCCTTCCTCTGAGAATAATTCAAATTTATATTAACAATATATCTTGTTTGTACAAAATTCTTTTCATGTTGTCTCCCTCATTAGACTGTGCGTTCCTTGAGAGCAGGGACAGTTTTTGGTTTTGTTTTGCCTTTCTTTGTATCTCCAGTACTTAACGCAGTGCCTGGCACTTAATACATGCTTATTGACTGACTGACTCCATCATGGGTAGTGAGACCACTGACCAAAGAGAAAATAGATAGGAGTAAAGAAATGTTTGGTGCACATTTTGCAAAGCCAATAACCTTCTCAGACCAATAGTCCCTATATCTTTCTAATGATCACAGAATTATAGCATCATCGATTCAGAAGTGAAAGCAATTTTAGAGATGACCTAATTCAAACTCACCTCTTATAGATGAGGAAATCGAAGCCCTGAAAGCCTCAACGAGTTGTAGAAGATGCTCTAATCTCCCTGGTCACTAAAGACCTTCCTTCTCACACCTCCCTTAGCATTTTATTTTGTTATTGTCTAGTGTATTTATGTAATACTGTGTTTCTCACTCTCCGTATCTTCATCCCCTACTAGACTCTAAGTTCCACCAAGGTGGGGATCGTACCTCATCTAAACTTCATAACCCAGTGATTTGAACAGAGTAGGTGAAAAAAAATTTGTGATGATACAGTGAATAGAGAGCTAGCCCTGGAGTCAGGAGGACCTGAGTTCGAATTTAGCCTCAGACGCTTTTACTACGTGACCCTGGACAAGTCACTTAACCCTGAGTGCCTCAGTTTTCTCATCTATAAAATGAGCTGGAGAAGGAAACGGCAAACCACTCCAGTATCTGTGCCAAGAAAACCCCAAATGGGGTCACGAAGAGTCAGACGCGACTGAAATGATTCAACAACAAAAACACTGAACCATTCCCCTCAGCGGCCGTCTCCCTTAAGAGTTTTGCCTAATTATAAATCCAAAGTTACAAAGAAGGAAGAAGTTGTCTGAATCGAGTCACTAATATGTTCTAAAAAATTTCTTCTCCATGTATTACAGATGAAATGGAATGAAATTAAAGGCAACCTGAAGTCCCGACAAGCTACGAGGCTGGAGCTATCTGTCCAAAGCTGCTGCACCTTGCTCTGGCTGGTCAAACGGAACCAAGTCCGTCTGACTGAGAGGTTTGGTCCCCTTCAACCAGCTACAGCATGGCTGACATTACGCAGGACGGGGAGATGGCAGAGAAGCTCACTCATCTCAACCACTGGGCCATGACCTCATCAGCATCCTCTCTGGTTACCAGGAAGGAAGGGACAGAGGGACTCTGGGTCAATACAGCATCCAACATAGCCTCGTGCTTTAGGACTCACACAGTTTACGTATACACTCGATACGCAATTAACCCATCAACAATTACTTATTAAGCTTCTCTAACAGGGGCAGCTAGGTGTTCAATTCAACTCAATGAATATTCCTTAGGCATCTACTCTGCACAAAAGGAGCAGCTAGGTGGTGCAGTGGATACAGAGCGCTGGTCCTGGAGTTAGGAGGACCTGAGTTCAAATCCGGCCTCAGATACTTGACGCTTACTAGCATAGAGTGCTGGACTTGGAGTCAGGAAGACCTGAGTTTGAATCCTGACTCAGATACTTATAGCTATGTGACCCTGAACACAGCCTCAGTTTCCCTATCTGTAAAATGGGGTAATAATAGCACCTACCTCAGAGGGACGTTTTGAGGGTCAAAAGAGATAACAACTGTACTGTGCTTTGTCAACCTTAAATGCTATGTAAATGTACATTATTATCATTAGGGTTATTATTATATCGACACTATCCCAAGTGCTTTGGGAAACACCAAAGAAGCAAATAGGATGCAATTCTGCCTTTCGTGAATTTGAAATCTAGTTTGAGAGGCAGGGCACAGGCTCATGAAGCAGTTAAATGATATAAGACCATCTGGGACCAGTGCCAGAATGGGTATAATAAGAGTCTAAAGAAGGGAGTGGTGGCTGGAGGCTAGAATAGTTGGAAAATGTTTCGTGTAATAGGTATGACTTAAGCAGAGTACTGAAAAGTGTAGAATTTTCAGGTAGAGGAGAGAGGGTAGAAAACCAATAAAATCAATTTATAAAACCCAATGCTCACACCTAGTGCACAGCTACTGTTCGCTTTCCGGTGGAGGAGTTAAAGTGAAAAGACCCAGCTCCTTCACCTACTAGCTGTGTGACCTTGGGGCAAGTCTTGGGGCCTCTCTGAACCTTAGTGTTCTTATTTATAAAATGAGAAGTTTGGAAATCGATGACCTCTAAGGTCCCTTCCAACTCTAAAGCCTCAAAATAATCTAATCTAATAATATAGCATCTGCCTCGGAGGTATATGACTCTGAGACCGACTTTTTATCCACTATACTTCTCAGTATTATTGTCACAGAATTCACATCTGCTGTATGTAGTAGATTTAGAACTCTGTGAGTAATTATCCAATTGAATAACATCAATTCAACCCAATGAATATTCTTTAGGCATCTACTCTGCACAAAAGGAGCAGCTAGGTGGTGTAGTGGATAGAGAGCACTGGCCCTGGAGTTAGGAGGACCTGAGTTCAAATCTGGCCTCAGATACTTGACACTTACTAGCTGTGTGACCCTGGGCAAGTCACTTAACCCCGATTGCCTCCCAAAAAATTCACTTCTTAAAGAGGCTTATTCTCTGAATGGGCGTCACCTCACTCAAAGTGAGAATCTGAAAAGACCTTAGCCTGAAAGAGACAGGGTCTCCTAATGCCTCCTGGGCCATCTCCAGTCATCCTGGCACATATCAGGCCACTGGACCCAGATGGCTCCGGAGGAGAAAGTGAGGCTGGTAACCTTGCACAGCCCTCCCTCACTCAAATCAAAGTCAACTGCAAGTCATGATGTCATGGTCCTCTTTGAGAACGAAGGGTAAACATACACACACACACACACACACACACACACACACTCTGCACAAAGCACTATGCTAGGTCCTGAGGATATGAAATTTAAAAATGGTGATGCTCCTGCCCTCAGGAAACTTATATTCTACTGAGGAGAGGATACGAGGTAGACTATGGTGAGTTAAGCCTACAAGAGAACTAGAAGAGAACCTTGTGTAAATATCTAATTATATATACCTTATCTTCGTGAATACACACGTATATAAATGCTCTAACAATAATATTGAGAGGCAATATGGCATAAGATGGGTTCAAGTGTCGCTTCTGTCCTATACTCACTCGCTGCTGTCATATACAGACAAGTTGCTTGATTTCTCAGTGCCCCAGTCACCTCTCTAAGACATGAAGTTGCAGAGCAGGTGCTGACCGGCATTGATGGAAGGATGCCCACATCAAGAGTTACCAGGAATGCGCTGGAGCCAGCTCTGTCCAGCTTGAGGAAACTGGATTTTCAATGTGAGCATTTACACCTTAGAAATGGATAAATGCTATTGATTAGGGCATTATTTATTGTTTTGTTGATTTTCTAGACTTAAGAAAGTGGAGAAAATGTTAATAAAACATTAAATTTAAGAAGTGTGTCATGAGTATATTTTTTTAAGGGGCGAGCCAGTTATTAGACATTTGCCCACACACTGCTGGAAGTCACCTACACTAAGAGAATCACAAATTCCATTAAAAACAACCATAAAAACAGCAGCGACAAATCAAAATGACATACTTTAACACAAATGCTAAATCTTTAATGTCTACAATCCACACCTGAGTCATCATATCCCAGGACCATTGCTCCACCCACAAACACAGACACTGAGGTAAAGGAAAGAATAGAGGGAGATAGAGGTGAGGTTATGGGCCATGAAATTCCTACCAGGTGGTGTATACTGTAGTATGAGACACGTCTTATAGAAATACAACCAATACACTTAAGTCAGCCACTGGAAGAATCGCACCAATGATAATCCTATAACTTTCCAAAATGCCTTTTTTGATAACGGATAGTGTGTTTTTTGTAAAACCAAAGGGGAAATTCCGATGAATCGTCTTCCTAAGTTCTCCAGCAAGGGTTTGTGTTTTACATAATGAATGGCTTTCTGCTTGTAATTTTAATACCTTCAAAAGAAATTAAATAATATAACATCCATCAGATGACTAATTCTGCTTATCTACTTAAATATAGTACATTGGGAAGGGTATAAGCATATATATAGATCCTACTATGTGCCAGGCACCGTGCTAAGTGCTTTACAGACATTATCCCATTAGATCCTCACATTGTGAAATACATGCTGCTATCATCACCATTTTATAATTGAGGAAGACTGAGCCAAACAAAGGTTAAGTGACTCTCCTAGGGTCACACAGGTAGTAAATGTCTGAATTTGAACTTGGGTCTTCCTGACTCCAGGCTCACTCGATCTCTTAAGTTCTAATCTCTCCTTTCAAGCAAGATGGGTTCATCTGAGGAAAGAACAAGAGGAAGTCTTCACGGTGTTCCAAGGTTAGTAACCAGCAGCAGATGATGTAGATGTAGAAGTCATTTAGTGACAACCTGATATTTCCTTACCTAAGCTTAGGACGAATACCTAAGGGGTCCTTCCACTGTCCAACAGCCATATCTTTCTATTTACTTATCTTCTCTCCCACCTCAGCCCTACAACATCCCTAGCAGCAGGCTCCCCTTCACTCTATTTCTCTTCATATCCTGTCAAGTGCTACCTCACAGCCCCAAGGAAAAGCCCTCCTTCTGCCCTGCTTTAGTATTCCTCAGCTGCCATCAGATTCATTCCCAGTAGCAGCTGAAGGATTCTTTAGCTACAGCTCAGGGCCCCACGCCCCACTATGTGGCTGGGACAACAGCTGGTAACACATATCTTCCCTTCACCTCTGTCCCCTCTAAACCTCCCCCACACGTGCATGCCGAAGCAGTGAACAGGCAGATGTCCGGGCGAGTATACCAGCAGGCTGCCTCCTGTCCTCTGCCTTAGTCAGGCCAGATACTGTAGTCTGAGTGCTATGGGAGGAAGGCCAAGCTGAAGAGCGCTCAGAGGAGGATGGCCAAGAGGGGAGAGGTGTCCAGGTGGTATAGTGGTTAGAGAGCTGGATTTGGAGTCAGCAAGACCTGAGTTTTAATCTTGTCTCAGACACTTACTACTTACATGACCTTGGGGAAGAATTCTTCTATTTGCCTCAATTTCCCCATCTGTAAAAGGAGGAAGAATAATAGTACCTGCCTCACACGGTTGTTATGTGAGTCAGCAAGATAACGTATGTAAACCCTCTGCATACTTTGAAGTGTTAAATAAATGTGTAGTAGTAGCAGCAGCAGCAGCAGCAGCAGCAGCAGCAGTAGTAGTAGTAGTAGTAGTAGTAGTAGAGGTAGTAGTAGTAGTAGAG
The DNA here is from genome assembly GCF_011100635.1 of Trichosurus vulpecula. NCBI lineage: Eukaryota > Metazoa > Chordata > Mammalia > Diprotodontia > Phalangeridae > Trichosurus > Trichosurus vulpecula. The sequence goes on along the minus strand of NC_050579.1, from coordinate 229,236,025 downwards.
GTAGTAGTAGTAGTAGTGGTAGTAGTAGTAATAGTAGAAGTAGTAGTAGTAGTAGTAGTAGTAGTAGTAGTAGTAGTAATAGTAGAAGTAGTAGTAGTAGTAGTAGTAGTGGTAGTAGTAGTAATAGTAGAAGTAGTAGTAGTAGTAGAGGTAGTAGTAGTAGTAGTAGTAGTGGTAGTAGTAACAGTAGAAGTAGTAGTAGTAGTAGTAGAGGTAGTTGTATTAGTAGTAGTAGTGGTAGTAGTAATAGTAGTAGTAGTAGCAGCAGTAGTAGAGGTAGTAGTATTAGTAGTAGTAGTGGTAGTAGTAGTAGTAATAGAAGTAGTAGTAGTAGAGGTAGTAGTAGTAGTAGTAGTAGTGGTAGTAGTAGTATTAGTAATAGTAGAAGTAGTAGTAGTAGTAGTAGTGGTAGTAGTAACAGTAGAAGTAGTAGTAGTAGTAGTAGTAGTTGTATTAGTAGTAGTAGTGGTAGTAGTAATAGTAGTAGTAGTAGCAGCAGTAGTAGTAGTAGAGGTAGTAGTATTAGTAGTAGTAGTGGTAGTAGTAGTAGTAATAGAAGTAGTAGTAGTAGAGGTAGTAGTATTAGTAGTAGTAGTGGTAGTAGTAGTAGTAATAGAAGTAGTAGTAGTAGAGGTAGTAGTATTAGTAGTAGTAGTGGTAGTAGTAGTAGTAATAGTAGAAGTAGTAGTAGTAGAGGTAGTAATATTAGTAGTAGTAGTGGTAGTAGTAGTAATAGTAGAAGTAGTAGTAGTAGTAGTAGTAGAGGTAGTTGTATTAGTAGTATAGTGGTAGTAGTAGTAGTAGTAACAGTAGAAGTAGTAGTAGTAGTAGTAGAGGTAGTTGTATTAGTAGTAGTAGTGGTAATAGTAGTAGTAGTAGACGTAGTAGTAGTAGTAGAGGTAGTAGTATTAGTAGTAGTAGTGGTAGTAGTAGTAGTAATAGTAGAAGTAGTAGTAGTAGTAGAGGTAGTAGTATTAGTAGTAGTAGTGGTAGTAGTAACAGTAGAAGTAGTAGTAGTAGTATAGTAGTAGTAGTAAGAGTAGAAGTAGTAGTAGTAGTAGTAGAGCTAGTTGTATTAGTAGTAGTAGTGGTAGTAGTAGTAGTAGTAATAGTAGTAGTAGTATTAGTAGTAGTAGTGGTAGTAGTAGTAGTAATAGTAGAAGTAGTAGTAGTAGAAGTAGTAGTAGTGGTAGTAAGTAGTAGTAATAGTAGAAGTAGTAGTAGTGGTAGTAGTAGTAGTAGTAATAGTAGAAGTAGTAGTAGTGGTAGTAGTTGTAGTAGTAGTAGAGGTAGTAGTAGTAGTAGAGGTAGTAGTAGTAGTAGTAGTAGTGGTAGTAGTAGTAGTAGTAATAGTAGAATAGTAGTAGTAGTAGAGGTAGTAGTAGTAGTAGTAGAGGTAGTAGTAGTAGTAGTGGTAGTAGTAGTAGTAGTAACAGTAGAAGTAGTAGTAGTAGTATAGTAGAGGTAGTTGTATTAGTAGTAGTAGTGGTAATAGTAGTAGTAGTAGACGTAGTAGTAGTATTAGTAGTAGTAGTGGTAGTAGTAGTAGTAATAGTAGAAGTAGTAGTAGTAGTAGAGGTATAGTATTAGTAGTAGTAGTGGTAGTAGTAACAGTAGAAGTAGTAGTAGTAGTAGAGGTAGTTGTATTAGTAGTAGTAGTGGTAGTAGTAGTAATAGTAGTAGTAGTAGAGGTAGTAGTAGTAGAGGTAGTAGTAGTAGTAGTAGTAGTGGTAGTAGTAGTAATAGTAGTAGTAGTAGAGGTAGTAGTAGTAGAGGTAGTAGTAGTAGTAGTAGAGGTAGTAGTATTAGTAGTAGTAGTAGTTATAGCAGAAGTAGTAGTAGTAGTAGTAGAGGTAGTGGTATTAGTAGTAGTAGTGGTAGTGGTAGTAGTAATAGTAGAAGTAGTAGTAGTAGTAGAGGTAGTTGTATTAGTAGTAGTAGTGGTAGTAGTAGTAGTAATAGTAGAAGTAGTAGTAGTAGTAGAGGTAGTAGAGGTAGTAGTAACAGTAGAAGTAGTAGTAGTAATAGCAGAAGTAGTAGTAGTAGTAATAGAGGTAGTAGTATTAGTAGTGGTAGTGGTGGTAGTAGTAGTGGTAGTAATAGTAGTAGCAGTAGAGGTAGTAGTAGTAGTAATAGTAGAAGTAGTAGTAGTAGAGGTAGTAGTAGTAGTAGTAATAGTAGTAGTAGTTGTTGTAGTAGTAGAAGTAGTAGTACTAGTAGTAGAAGTAGGAGGAGGAGGAGTAGAGGTAGTAGTAGTAGCAGAGGTAGTAGCAGTATACTGAAGAGATTAGGAAATTAGTTGAACATTCTGGTTATAGTTCTCCTCAAGAATTTGAAGGGTAATCACTCACAAGAGGAATTAGAAAACTCATTCTACTTGACCTGGGTCCAATGGGTAGGAGCTGGAGAAATGCAGATTAGGAAACTAAGACAGGCAAAAGTCCTTTGCCCGTGGCTGCAGAACCGATAAGTGGCAGAGGCAACAGTGGAATCCCAGTTTTCTACCCCAGCTCTGGCGCTCTTCCCATTCCTCTATCCTACCTCTCAAAGGGCATACCGTATACAAAGGACATTGTACCCTTAATTCACTGTATAAATGCAATACATTGTTACTATTATCATTATTCTCACCACAATAGCTCATACCCAAACACAGGCAGCCAAGAAACAAAAGCCAGCCTTTTCCATGGCTCCCCTCATCCTCGCCCTCCACTCCACACAGACCTTTCAGGACCTGGCCCTTTAAGAATACGGCAGCAATGAGGATGCCAATTCGGTTTTAGTCAAGCTAGAACCTAGCCACGGCCATCCCTCTGACACTCGCCAGCAACATCAGAAGGAAGATGCTAGAGAGAAATAAGCAATATTCTGCACAATCCTGAAGTCAGAGTTCAAGTGTCCCTTGATTCTCCCGCAAGGCTGCTGTGGAAGAGGCTGAGCTGAGTCAGAAGGGGATGAGGGCATGCTGCCCCAGGCCTGGTTTTACTCATCTCACCACGGTTCTTCCTCAGGAATGTAGGTTAGACAGCTCTGGGGAGAATGTGGTTTTCCTGCTGCCAGGCTCTCCCCTGACACCATGCACTATCCTGTGAATATCTCTAAGATCAATTTTGCCAGTAAAAGGCAACATGATGACACTGATTCCTGCTATCAGCTTCCTTAGCATGCTCCACCCACCTTCGACCCCAAGATCTTAGTCAAGTGAGTGACCAAGAAAGTGAGGGACTCTCAGGTCTTCACATTCCCAGACACTCAAAGAATATTTTCCTGGAAGGAAAGAGAATCAGAGATTCTTACCAGGCTCTGTGAACTGGTTGAGAGGTTTTTTTAAACTATATGTTATGATAACTGAATTTCAATATCTGTCTTCCTTTATAATCCTGCATATTTTATTTTATACATTTAAAAACATTCTAAGAAGGGGCTCATGGGCTTTACCAGACTGCCAAAGGGTTCTTTGACACAAAAAGGTTAAGAAATCCTAGACTAGATTTTTAAAAGGAGCGTATTTTAAGTCCTTCTACATGATGGGAATTGGACTAGGCCCTGAGGATACAATGACAAATCTACCTATCTATCTATCTCTCTCTCTCTCTCTCTCTCTCTCTCTCTCTCTCTCTCTCTCTCTCTCTCTCCATATATATATGTGTGTGTGTGTGTGTGTGCATATAATACAGGTATGTATATATTTATATGTGTGTGCATGCATGTATGTGTACACCCAGACATGTATACATGTGTATGTATGTATTGGGGCAGTTGGACCTGAAGTCAGGGAGAACTGAGTTAAATCCAGCCTCAGACACTTACTAGCTGTGTGATCCTGGGCAAGTCACTTTACCCTGGTTGCCTCAACTTCCTCATCTGTAAGATAAGCTGGAGAAGGAAACTCCAGTATCTTGCCAAGAAAACCCCAAATGAGGTCACAAAGAGTCAGACATGACTAAAACGACTGAACAGTAACATATAAGTATTTACAAAATAAATGCGCCATAAATCCAAGGTAATCAAATACATTGCTGATTAGGAGGGAGAGCAGCAGAAGTTTGGGGTTTGGGGGCAGCTGAGGGAGTGGAGAATCAGGAAAGGCTTCTTGTAGAATGTGCTACTGGAGTGGAATCTGAAAGAGAGTGAAGGATTCTATCAACTGGAGGTAAGGAGGGAGTACGTTCCAGATGTGCCAGAAAGCCAATGCAAAGTTGTAGAATTGGGAGGTGAAGGGTCATATGAAGGAAAGAGAAAAGATGAGTTTGGCAGGACCATAGAATGTGGAAAGAAAAGTATTATACAATGAGACTGGAAAGATAGGTTGGGGCAGGTAGGGAAGAGTTTTAAAAGCCAAATGAAATAGGTAATGTTTTGACATTAATTTTTAATGATTTTAAAAATTAATTTTGACATAATGTTTTGACACAATTTAGACTGCTACCAATGTTCAAACTAAGAGAGTAGAAAGCAGTGAATTTGGTATCAGAACCCCTGGGTCCAATCCTAGCTCTCCTATGTATTAGCTGTATGACCTTTAAAAATTATTTAACATCTCTGGGCTTCAATTACCTCATCTATAAAGTAAGAGTCATGTGATCTCTAAATTCTCATCTATGTAAATTCTATGATGGAGGCATTGTGGCGTCATGGATAGTATACTGAATTTGGAGTCAGAAAGATTTGGGTTCAAATCCCACGTCTGGCACCGACTAGATTTGTGACCCCAGAAAAATCACTTCTAATCTCCTAGCCTCATTTTCATCTTCTATGAAGTGAAAAGGTTGGCTCAGATGGGCTCTAATGTTCCTTCCAGGTCTCAGTCTACGCTTTCAAGATTTTCTCCTGTTTTGGGTGACTCAAAGCAATCTCTGTTCTTCAGAAAGTCTCAAGAAATGAAAAGAAACATGGGAAACTATGTAAAGTGTTGTTTCTATGTTGCTGTTTTTAAAATCTCTGATCCTCCTTCCTTACTCCAGATTTTACAAAGCCACAAAGTCCTTATGAACCAAAGAGGCCCCAAAGTTACCAAGAGTGGGTCCCATAGTAGGTATCACATTATTCCCTCAGAGACACTAAACATTTTGGCAGGTGGAAAACAATGACAGTGGCCTCTGTTCCCACCAAATTTAGCCCAGTGCCCTGGCCTAGTGGGAATTTCCCCTGGCCTGCTTTTCTAGAGTGATCTGGAACTGTAGTAGAGAAAAAAAAAGAGTCTTGACTCTGAAGACAGAGTATTGAAGTTCAAACTGACCCCCTTCTACCTGTGAGATCTTGGGCAAATCATTTAAACTCCTTAAGCCTTAGTGTCCTCAACTGTAAAATGAGGGGATTGAACTCAATGGTCTCTGAAGCCCCTTCTAGCTCTCCATCAACGATTCTAGGAACTGACCAGCAGGTTCGAAATCACAATTGGCAAAGATGAGGATGAATGGAAAGGAAATGTTGTACTGTTCCAGAAGGTTTCTGGATAAGCTCTTCTTCCAGATGGAACCCTTGCATAGTTGTCTCCAGACTGATTGTCTTTCCCTTGGTTTGTCCCTGTGCACAGAAATATAAAGCCTTTTGCTCCTTCCAAAATAAAAGTCTCATGTTTCCTGTCCTTGATCCTCATCCCTCCCACCAACTCCAGTCTTCCTGAGGAAAAAATTGCTGACAATGAGACAGTTCTCCAGCCTTCTCTAGGCTTCCATCCCTAATACCTAGACACTCAGAGGCTAAGAAATCACAGCCATTGTTTCCATTTGACTTCATTCAAGAGGCATCACCCTTCAAAAGAAAATATTTCCCTATCTCCACAGAGCAAACCTCTCCCCCTTGCCTGCTTCAGGAATAAAGATTTGTCTGGGAAGAAGAGGGATGGGGATTTGGGGAAGGATTTTAAAAAAAAACTTCCTCCATTACCAGCATGAAAGAGAAGGAAATTCCTGAGAACAATAATAGCTTGACTTCCAAGATAGACAAGAAGCCTTCAAGCAGGACACAGTCCAGAACCCTGATCCAAACCAAAATTAGATGTAGTTGTATTTTAACAATTCAGAAGGGTTTTTCCTAAAGAAGAGGAGTTGATGAAGGAGAGATTTCTTTGATCCAGGCTGTCTCTAGTGTCTAGAATGCCCTCCTTCCTCACCTCCTCCTCTTAGTGTCTCTACAATCCTTCAGGGCTTAGCACAAAAACCAGCCAGCTCCTAGAGGAAGTCTTTCCCGAGCTCTCCTTTGTCAGATTGCCTTCTATATACTTACATGTCATACCCCTCAGCCTCACAACCCCCAGGAAAATAGAAGTTGTTTAAAGGTTGGGATTAGTTTTTGCTTGGTCATCTTTGCATTTCCAATGCCTAGCACAATGTCTTGGACATACTCTAATAGTGTAATATACCAGTGGAGGTAACAATTAGGTCTCATTAACAATAAGGCCGCTACATGATACCATGGACAGAACACTGGACCTGGAGTCAGGGAGACGACCAAGGTTTAAATCCAGACTCAGATAATTAGTAGTTATGTCACTGAACCTCTGCTTGCCTCAGTTTCCTCATCTGTAAAATGGGTATATGTAATAGCACCTACCTCCCAGGATTGTTGTGAGGATCAAATGAGAAAATAATTGTAAATTGCTTAGCACCATGCCTGGCATCGTAGGTGCTATATAAATATTAGTATGATGATGATGATGGCTGCTCCTTCACCCTAATGCAAATGCAAATCCATGTGGATTTAGCAATGGAGCTAAGAGGGTATACATCTCAGACATGAGGAACATTTGAAGATGTTTCTTTGTAAAGCCAACTTTTTAAAATATAAATTTATTTTATTGAGCTTTGGGGAAAGAAAAGTGAACAAGTGATGGTAGTTACCACAACTGAGTAATGGTAGAAACACAAGAAAAGGAAGGAGTGAGGATGGCAAGGGGCACAAGTTGGTCAAAAACTCGAGAGGCTTGGTTGAAAGGGTTGAGGGAGAAAGAAGTCTTAAACTGGACATCAAATGCCCCTTTGAAGTAAAGAGTTCAGTGGCTTATTCTACGTGCATGCTGTTTTGTCTGGACATCCTCCCTCTCCCCCTCCCTCTCCCTCTTCACCTCCTTCTCCCTCTCCCCCTCCCTCTCTTCCTCTCTCTCTCTCTCCTCTGCCCAAAGGAAAGTACATTTTGGTTGAAGGCTGCCTCCTTAACTTCGAATTTACTGGCTAGATTTTTCTCGAAAACCAAACCTTAAATCCGGTTCACTCTGGAGCTCATAGATTGGATGGTGGCCTTCCCTTGATTAACTTCTTAAAGAGGCCTATTCACTGAATGGGCATTACCTCACTCAAAGTGAGAACCTGAAAAGACCTTAGCCTGAAAGGGCCAGGGTCTCCCAATACCTCCTGGGCCATCTCCAGTCATCCTGGTGAATATCAGGCCACTGCACCCAAAAGGCTCTGGAGGAGAAAGTGAGGCTGGTGACCTTGCACAGCCCTACCTCACTCAAATCCAAGTCAACTGCAAGTCACATCATCATTTCCCTGATGTCATGGTCCTCTTTGAGAATGCAGGACAGACACAACACAAGTCTATGCCCTATACTCAGCCCGATCCAAAGCCTCTGAAATGGCCAAGCACCTCCAAGAAAAAACCAGAATCACAATCTTTATTAGCTCATGGAGAAAGAAAGAAGCATGGACCAGCTGGCACTGGAATGAAGGGTGCTTTGTTGGGGGGGGAGGAATTAGAAACACCTTAGATAGAGCACTCAGATTCAGGAAGACCTGGTTTCAAATCCTGATTCAAACACTCACTAGCTGTATGGCCTCAGTTTCCTCATCTGTTAACGAGAAGGGTTGGTCTTGATGGTCTCTAAGGTCTGGCTCTCAATCAAGGTCCTTATGAATATTACTCAGAGTTTCCATAACACCTAGGTAGCACCCCATCGTAGAGAAGAGAAGACTTCAGAAGGACAAGATACTATATGACAGGCTGTGGTGTTAAAGATGAATTAGGAAATGCAGGCATTAGATGAAGCTCACTCTTTCCAGAAACCATCAAATCTGGAAACTGAAATCTCTAAGAGCATGTTGCTGTTGCTGCTGCTGCTGCTTTGTTCTCAAAGAAGACCATGACATCGGGAAGGTTGAACACACAATGAGATTGGTATTGAAATATGGCAAATTCAATAAGGAAACCAGCAGGAATGGTAGAAGGGGTTAAAAGGAAGGGTAATATGGGAGGAAATAGCTAGAAGTGTAACTCAGGACTCGAGGCCCGCATACAGGCTTACAAAAGCAAAACTAATTTCTTGATCCTAGAAGGAGAGTTAAAAGGAGAAAATACAGAATTAAAAACTAGAAACCAAAGAGGTGCCCATCAGCTAAGGAATGGATGAACAAAGTGTGACATATGAAAGTAACAAAAGAGACTTGAGTCAGAGAATCTTGGATAATATGAAGCATAGTGAAGTGAGCAGAACCAAGAGGGCAAATTATACAGGGCAGAAGCAGTATCTAAAAAAAAACAAAAACAAACAAACCTTTGAAAGATTTAAGAACTCTGATCAATGCAATAACCACCAGGCAACATATGATGAAGCATGCTATCCACCTGGTGATGGTCTCAAGGTGAAGAAATAGACATATATTTGTGGACATGCCTGCTCCATGGATTAATTTTGCGTTGCTATGCTTATTTGTTTTAAGTGAGTTTTTCTTCTTTTCATTGGTTTTTAATTGGAGGCTCCCACTTTGTCTGCCATTACAGGGAGTTAGCAATAGTGATGGTCATTGAAACATTTTTTTAATGCACAAAAGAGAAGAGAAGGAAATTTAAAAGAACAAATAAGCAGGACAGCATTAAAAGTAACATGGAATTATATAATTTTAAAGCAAAAAAGATGAAATAGAGATTCACAGTTTCATGTTTCTTTTTGCATTCTGCTTTCTATGTGGAAATACTCTTTGGGGTGTGTTTAAGTTCAAATAAGAAAAAGAAATCATAGAGGTGGCACAGTTATGAATGATAACGATAGCTAAGATCGATATAGCACTTTGAGGTTTACAAAGCATTTTACATATATTATCTCATTCTGATCCTCACAACATCCCTGTGAAGTAGGTGTTATTATTATCTCAGTTTTGCAGGTGAGGAAACTGAGGTTGAGAGATTAAATGACTTGCCTTGAGGGTCACTCAGCTAGTGTCTGAGGGAGGTTTTGAACCTAGGTCTTCTAATCTCCAAGTCCAGGGCTCTACGCACCAGACTCTGTCATGATGAGATCTAAAGTATGATCATGAAAAAATGAATTTTAAAAGTATTTATTAAGTCCTTACAATGTGCCAAGCACTAGGGATACAAATACCAAAGCGAAGGTAGTCCCTTCCCTCAAGAAGCTTACATTCTATTAGGAGAAACAACAATAAAAGGAAGCGGTGGCCAGAGAGCTGCACTTTGGTTTAGAATTTTACAGGAATGGCGAATAGAACTCTAGGGGAGTCAATCAACACATCCCATCCAGAAATAGTAGCAGAGATTAAAGGAATGGATTCAGAGAAACCTGGGAAGATTTGTACAAACTAATGTAGTATGGAGTGAGCAGAACCAGGAGAACAATTTATACAATAAATTATAAAAAGAAAAACCTATGAAAGACTGAATTCTAATCAGTTAAGTGATTAACCACATTACCAGAGGACCAATAATGAAGAATGCTATGCTCCCTACCTCCTGAAACAGAGATGATAGACTCTAGATACAAAATGAGACATATGTGTTTGGATATGATTGATACAGGAATTTTCTTTAACTATGTATATTTGTTACAAAATTTTCTTTTTGTTCCAGTGTGGTGGGGATGCGGGAGGAAATAAAATAATGCTGGTAAATTGGAAAAATAAAATAAAAGGCTGTTTGTGTGTGCATGTGCATGTGAAAAATGGATATTTAATTAAATGCATGTGTGTGTGTGTGTGTGTGTGTGTGTGTGTGTGTGTGAGAGAGAGAGAGAGAGAGAGAGAGAAAGAGAGAGAGTCTTGAGTTTTCCTATGTCACCCAGGATTGATGTTCAGAGGCTAGCTGTGGGCCCAGTCCTATTCTGGCTGGCACAGGAGCATTGATTTGCTCCATTTTCCAACCTGGGTAGATTTGTCCCGTCTTAGACAACCTAGTTCCTCCCCCACAAAATGCCTGAGGGGCTCACCATGTTAATGCCAAACTGTGTGGACATCCAATTGGCTTAGCCTTCTGCATCTCAGAACTCCTGAGCTCAAGAGATCAACAAGCCTCAGCCTCCCTATAGCAGGGATTATAGTTATCCACCACCCTGGGTGACTAAAATAATTATTTTTTTAAATAATACTGGCAGAGTTGATCAGACCTGGAAGTTGGGGGCCTCTCCCAGATCCTATAACAGCTGAGCATCAGTGCAGGGGTGATATCATCAGCTAAGATGTCCCCATAGAGGAAGAGCCAGCAGTCTATGCACACCTATGCTAACAAATATTACCAATATATTCATCCTGGCCCTCAATTTCACTTGTCTTGATAGCCTTGCATCAGATTTTTAACTTATTCTTTCACTTACCTGCTTGTTGCATTGATATAATTATATTAATAAAACTCTATTTTCCATTCATGAAACTATACTACTCGTGCAAGATAGACTTTGATCATTGCTGATGCATGAAGTCAAACTGCTTTTGGTTTAGCATTAAGTTTCCATCATTCATTAGGCTGTTGTAGTCTGTCCTTCCTTCTCAAAGAGGACCGTAACATCAGGGAGATGATGCCATGACATGCAAGTGAATTGTATTTAAGTGAGAGAGGGCTGCGCAAAGTCACCAGCCTCACCTACTCTGACAGAGCCATCTGGGTCCAGTGACCAGATATAGATGAGGATGACTGGAGATGGCCCTCATTTATTAGGCTGTATGTATCACACTCGCCAAAAGGAATTCACATTGAGCCTGTGTTCAAACCTTGCCACTAGGTGGCAGCAGTTCCTAACAACAAAGGCAGCTCAATCCAAAAATTGAGTGATTGATTTAAAACACTGTTAACACCAATCACCAAGCTAGGGATCACAGGATTTATAGCTAGAAAGGGTCATAGAGATCACCTGCCCCACAAAGCGTGGTTATTTCATCCAAGTTCTAATGTGTTCACCTAGATCTGCTTCTCATTCTATACTCTCTCCCATAGTGATGTCATCAGCTTCCATGGGTTCACTTATCATACGGATATGTCTATGAGGATAACTCTTTGGCTGTGGTTGTGGTTGTGTTTGTGGTTGTTGCTCAGTCATGTCCAACTCTTTCTGACTCCTTTTGGGATTTTCTGGCAAAGATACTGGGGTTGTTTGCCATTTCCTTCTGCAGTTCATTTTACAGATGAGGAAACTGAGGCAAACAGGGTTAAGTGACTTGCCCAGGGTCACACAGCTAGTAAGTGTCTGAAGCTAGATTTGAACTCAAGAAGATGAGTCCTCCTGACTCTAGGTCTGGCACTCTATCCTCTGTAACACTTAGCTGCCCATAAAGATAGTTCCTAAACCTACCTAATTTGCCCAGATCTCTCTCCTGAGCTTCGCTCCTGAGCATACTGAAGTAGAAAGGGAACTGAAAAAGTTCCGGGGCAAAAAGGAAAGGGAGATCAATCCTAGGATAGAAGGAACACAGAAATAGAGCTGGAATAACCTTAAGAGTCCAAAGCATTAGCTGGAAGGAGGCAGGATACAGAGAGGAGAAAGTGTGCTCATAATACACTTTTAAACTTAATCTTTACTATTAACATATTCTCCATCACTTTTTAAGGTCCAGATAGCCAACCAAACAATAACTCAAACCTTGATTTGCAGCATTTGTTGATTTCCAAGGTACAAAAGCTCACACTGAAAATTTATCGACTCTAGATAGCTGGTACAAGGTGACTCCAGCATACAACCACATCATTTTACAGGTGAGGAAACCGAGGCACAAAGAGGTTAAGGTATTTTCTCGAGGTCACACAGCTAATTTATATCCAACCCTAGAGAGCCTGAGATGATTCTGTAGCCTTCCCCTAATTGCCCACGCCCCATCCCTTAGTTTAAGAATAAGAACATATGACTCTTTATTGAAACACTACTGTGCTACAAGAAATGATGAGCTCAGTGATTTTAGAAAAACATGGAAAGACTTGCACAAAATAAAGAAGAGCAAAATGAGCAGAACCAAGAGAACACTGTATACAGTAACAGCAATATTGTTTCAGGAACGACTTTAAACAAATAAATTATTTTGACTATTATAAATACCCAAATTAACTATAAAGGACATATAAAGAAAGACACTATCAGCATCCAGAGAAAGAATTAATAAATAGAAACATGTATAGAATAATTTTACATATATTTATTATGTATAATTATATATTATATTATTTATATATAGTATAAATATATTGTATGTAAATATATATTTGTGTCTGATAGTAACCATCTCTGGGGTGGAGGAGGAAAAAAGAAATTTACATGATAATTTTGTTGTATATTTGAAAGGAATAACAAGTTGTGCATAGTAGATTTGCAATTTCATGTGCAATTATCTTTTTTATTCTATTACAGAAATGCTTTAATTATTCCATAAATTAAAAATAAATTTCAATAATGAAAAAGGAATATATGACTCTGAAGTTATTAACTTGGATAACTGGGAGGATAGTGGCACCTTTAATAGAAAAAGAGGTGTTAGGAGGAAGAGCAGATCTATTGGGGAAAGATGAGTTGTTTTGGACAGGGTGAGTCTGAGAAAGGATGGAAGATTCAGATGAAGATGCTTAGTAGGAAGTGAAAGTCATAGGATCCCAGATCTGGAGTTGGAAGAGTCCTTCGAGTTCAAGTCAAATCCTCTTATTTAACTGCTGAGGAAAGTGGAGCCCAGAATTATTAAACGACTTGCCCCAGGTCACACAGGTAGTAAGTGACAGAGCTGGGATTTAGACCCATGCTTTCTCACTCCATATGTAACTTTTTTTCCATGGTACCAATAAAAGTCCTTGTCTTCAGGGCAGCTAGGTGGCGCAGTAAGTAGAACACTGACCCTGAAGTCAGGAAAACCTGAGTTCAAATCCAGTCTCAGACACTTGAGACACTTACTGGCTGTGTGACCTTGGGCAAGTCACTTAACCCCAATTGCCCTGTCTTCCCCCCTACAAAAAAAAAAAGTCCTTGTCTTCCTTGAAGGCTAAACTTTGGCATCATCTTGTCTATGAAATCTTCCCTGAACCCCTCAGTTTTTTTTTATCTATGAAGACATTAAATGCCTCTTCCAGGGAGAATAAAAATTGCTGCAGGTCAGGGACTGTTTAGTTTCTGTATTTATATCACTGGCATTTATATCTCTGTATTTATATTGGGAACAGCTAGGTGGCGCAGCAGATAAAGCAGCGGGCTTGGAATCAAAAGACTCCTCTTCATGAGTTCCAATCTGGCATGGAACACTTACTAGCTGTATGGCCCTTAACTTTGTTTGCCTCAGTTTCTTCATCTGTAAAATGAGCTGGAGAAGGAAATGGCAAACCACTCCAGTATCTGTGCCAAGAAAATCCCAAAAGGGGTCACAAAGAGTCTGACATGACTGAAACAACTGAACAACAACATCGTTAGCACCCAAGAAGCAATGGTGACTTGAAGCATAGGACTTGGAATAGTCTGGAATATGCCTCTAACACTTACTATGTGACCCCAGCCAAATCACTCCACGTCTCTGTGTCACCAAAGGGAACGCTCTAGAACTTATCTGATAAACTAAAGAGCATCAGCATTGGTCCCCACAAGTAAGTATTCAAGAGTACTTTGCCCATAGTAGGTACTTGATAGATATTTATTAAATAATCCAACAGCAACATTTTACAGATGAGGAAACTGAGGCCCAAACAGGTTGAGTGACTTGCCCAAGGTCACATTCAAATGTTCCTTATGATGTACCCACCTAAGCATTGGCACTATTCAATATATAAAGACCTCAGTTCCCTGTCCTATAGGTACTCATAATCTAAAAGAATACACATACAGAACAAACGTACTTTATTAAAAATGTGTAATAATTATGTACAGTGATGATAGAATAGCCAGAAGACATGCTAATAAGAAATGAGGAAATCCAGTATCTATACAGAAATATATTTCCAAATGTCCTTAGATGAAATTGCACTTTTAAAAATAAAAGTTAACTTAAAAGAAGATTTACTGAATTCATTGTAGCTTTTTGTCAATGTAGATTTTCTCGGTCGACAAATACTAGTATTACAACTGGAATGGGGACCCAGCTAGCCAGTTCCAGTTGCGCAACTTAACCTCTCCTTCCCCTCCCCTCCCCTTACCTGATAGACTTCTGCCCAAAGGAAGGTAAATTTTGATGGCCAAAACCTACCTAGTGAACTTGGGGTTAACTGGCTAGGTTTCTTTCCCAAAGACCATGCTTTAAAGCCAATTCATTCTGGATCTCATTGGTTGAATAACAAGAAGTCCCTTCCCCAGCACCACTTAATGGTTATTCTTTGGGCTCTCCAGGCTCAGAGTGAATGTAAATAGTAATTGTTTTCCTTTTGGCCAGCAACCCTGAGGGTCCTTCCCAGTTTGATTTATTATTATTGTTATTGTTATTATTATTATTAATTATTATCATTATTAAAGGGGCATAAGAACAACCACACTGGCACACACAGGATGGCTGCTAGTGAAGGTTCTTAGATTCACTTTACTAGGAAAGATTGCTGTTTCAGGGATCAACAATCTTCTTTAATTACATAAAATACAAACAGAGAAAATACAGAGAAGAGAAACAAAGACCAACAGACAGGGCTCTACTGCCTGAATCAAAACGATACTGCTATACACTTTACATCCACCACCGAATCAAGAGAGCCTTTACCTCTGAGCAGTAGGGAAGTTCTGAACATGCAACCACTCAGAGTCTTGAACCAGGGATTCACAAGGATCCTTCTTGTAAGCAAACCCTCAAAGCAAAAGCTCACCTCTCAGAACATATACTCTTTCAGCTAATAGGCTCAGAGCCAGAGCCCTCCTGACTCAGTGCCTAATTAGAAAAAGGTGTGTAAGCCTTCCTAGGAGCAAACAAGCTTCCCTTAATGGGCTCCACATAAGGCCTATTGATGGGTGGGGAAGCTCTCATTCCCCATTAACCTCACAAGGGGCTATCCCTTGACTCACTTCTTAAAGAGGCCTATTCACTGAATGGGTGTTGCCTCACTCAAAGTGGGAATTTGAAAAGACCTTAACTTAAAAAGGCCACTGCATCCTAAGCCATCTCCAGTCGTCCTGATCTATATCTGGTCATTGGACCCAGAGGGCTCTGGAGGAGAAAGTGAGGCTGGTGACTTCGCACAACACTCCCCCAATCAGATACCATTCAATGCAAGTCATGTCATCATCTCTCTGATGTCATGGTCTTCTTCGAGAACGAAGAACAAGCCACATACAACAATATTACAACTACTAGTTGTGTAAGGGTCTAAGAAATTTTTACATTAAGGGATTGTAGGATCGTATATCTAGAACTAAGAGGGAACTTAGAGGTCAACTAATCCAACACCCCATTTTAGAGATGAAGAAACTGAGGCTTAGAGAGGTTAAATGTCTTGTCCAAGGTGGAATAAATGACAGAACTGAGGATTCAGCTTCCCATTCAAGGTTCCCACTCAATAAATCAGTTAATTAATCAATAAGCATTTATTAAGCACCTGTTGAATTCCAATGGCTGTGCTAGAACTAGAAATACAAAAATGAAAATGAAGCAGCTCCTGCCCTTGGGAAGTTTACATTCCATAAGAGGAGACAATATAGGCATTAATAACTATATACAAAATTAATACAAGGTAACAGTAAACTCTCCCCTCCTTCCAAATTACCATTACTATGAAAGGAACCACTATCCTGCCAGTCACTCAGGCTTTAAACCCAGGTCTCATCTTTATCTCCTTATGCTCTCTCTCCCCAACAGTATCTGTTGCCAAGACCTGTAAAGTTCATCATCCTAACACCTCTGACCTACTCCTCCTTGTCTTCTCTGACACTGCTACCTCTCTCTTGTGAGCCGTTTTTCAGTCATATCTGACTCTCCATGACCCCATTTGAGGTTTTCTTGGCAAAGATACTGGAGTGGTTTGCCATTTCCTTCTCCAGGTGATTTGACAGATGAGGAAACTGAGGCAAACAGGGTTAAGTGACTTGCCCAAAGTCACAAAGCTAGTGTCTGAGATTGGATTTGAACTCTAATCTTCCTAACTCCAAACCCAGTGCCCTATTCACTGTGCCTCCCAGCTGCCCCAATTACCAGCCAAGTGCAGTACCTCCCCACAACCTGGACTATTACAACAGCCCGATGGTTAGTCTGCCTGAAACAAGTCTCTCCCGCTCCAGTCTATCCTCCTCTCAGCTGTCAAAACAATTTTCCTAAAGCACATCTGAGCATGCCAAGCCCAGACTAGGTGAACTCCAGTAGCGTCCTGTCACCTCCAGGATCAAATATAAATCCTGCTTGGCATTCAAAGTCCACACCTTTCCATCTACTTTCACCTTACTCCTTAACCTCACCCCAATCCCCCACCCCCGTGTACTCTGAGATCCAGTGACCCTGAGCCCCTGGCTGTCCCTTGAAGAAAACTCGGTCTCTAGGCTCAGAGCATTTTCACTGGCTACTCCCTGCCTTTAATAGTCTCTCCTCATTTCTGCCTCCTGGCTTCCACTAAGTACCAGCTAAAATCCCATGTTCTCTAGGAGTCTTTCCTGACTCCCCGTATTACTAGTGTTTTTCTTCTACTGATTATCTACAATTTATTTGCTATTTGGCTTGTTTGTCCGTTGCTGCTTGCGTGTTGTTTCCCTCATTGATCTATGAGCTCCTGAGGGAGGTGACTATGTTTTTGCCCTTGTATCTCCAGTGATTAGTATAGTGCCTGGCATATAGTGGGCACTTAATTAATGCCTATTGACTGACTAATGAAGAGGACATATACAGCCGGAGGAATCAGGAAAGGCTTCAATCATAAAGCTTGGGAATCATTGCCCATTGTAACTATTCACCCCCTTGCAAGAGTTTTCCTTATGAGAAAACACACCCAGACAACATTGCTACAATGGAGGAAAAGGTTGGGAACCAATGATGGTGGGCAGGGGTGAGGAACCTGCTTCCTGGAGGCCACATGTGGCTCTCTAGGTCCTCAACTGTGAATCTTTGATTGAATCCCAACTTCACAGTACAAATCCTTTTACTAAGGGGATTTGTTCTGTGAAGTTTGGATTCAGTCAAAGGGCTGTACTTGAGGTCCTAGAAGGCCACACGTGGCCTCCAAGCCGCAGGTTTCCCACCCCTGAAATTCTAGGGTATTACCTATTAAAAGACTGACTTGAGAGGAAAAGGACTTCACTCCACGCTGTCTTTGTAAGTTAGGCCACCTATTAAAAACTAGATTAGGGAGGAGGCAAAATCAGGACAATTCCATACCATGCTATTTACTGTATTCATCTTGGTTCCCCGTGGGTGGGGGAAAACAAAGGGAGTCCCTGCATGCCTTTGCTAAGAAAGTGTGCTACATTAGTGAGCACTGGGCTAGTGAATATTCAATCTTTCCACGAGTATTTTTTTTCTTTTTTCTTAGTCTGGTGATTCTCCCAAGGATGTTTTGTAGTGGGTAGAATTGGTAACTGGTAATACAGACCACAGCACGTCAGACTTCCGTCCGGGATCATGTGAAAATCTTCATTATTATACAAGCATTTACGGATCGACTATGACATACTGACAAAGTTATAGGGTGTATGGGAAGAAAGGCACACTAGTACACTGTTGTTGGAGTTGACAATTGGCCCAGCTATTCCCTCTCTTCCTACAAGAGGAAGTTCAAGTATCACTTTCTATATGAAGCCTCTCTGGATCCTCCAGTTGCTAGAATCTAATTGTCTACCACACACCTGTTACTGAGTGAGCCCCTAGCAGTACAAAAACAAAAATATAACAGCCCCTGATCTAAAGGAACTTCTATTGATTATCTACAATTTATTTGCTATTTGGCTTGTTTGTACAAAGCTCCCTGGGTATCGTCTCCCCCACTGGTCTATGAGCTCCTTGAGGGTAGAACCAAAGTATACATACAAAATCATACAAAATAAATTCCAGGAAGAGGATACTAGAAACCTGGGATGGGGGAGCAGGAGGAGGATCAGGAGGGGCTTCCTGTAGGAGATGGTACTTTACCTGAGCTTTGAAAGAAACTAGGGAGTCTATAAGGCAGAGGTAAGGAGAAACTACATTCTAGTCATGGGGGACAAACATCTTGTGTAAAGGTTCAGAGATGGAAGATGGGATGTCATATATATGGGAACAGTAAGCAGCCCAGTGTGCTTACAGTATAGCATATGTGAAGGAGAGTAGTGTGCAATTATCCTAATAAGGTTAGTTGAAGCCAAATTATGAAGGGTCTTAAAAGTCTTTTTTTTTAATTGCAGAATACCTTATTTATATTACAGTAAATTTATTGGAAAATAGGGAGTCTGCATTTTCTCCTAGATCTAAGACTTTGGAACCACTGGAGTTTCTTGAGCAAGGGAATGATGTGATTAGATCTCTGCTTTGAGACTATTGATATGACAGTTACTTGGAAGATGGCTTGGAAAGGAGAAAGACTAGAGGCAGGGACACCAATAAGTAGGTTATTCCAATAGTTCAGGTGAGAAGTAATGAGTGCCTGAACCAGCACAGTGGCTATACAAATAAAAAGAAAGAGAAAAAAAGAAAGAAATGTTGTAGAGATGGAACAGGCAAGACTTGGCAACTGATTAAATAAATGGGGTGAAGGGGAATGAGCACTTAAGGATGAGTTTGATGCTGCAAAACTGGAGGACTGAAAAGACAGAGTGTCTTCAACCAAAATAGGGAAGTTAGGAAGAAGTGTGTGTGTGTTTTAGGGGAAGGATGGTAAGTTCTGTTTTGGTATGTTGAGTATAAGATTCTGTGGGACATTGTTGATGTCCAAGTTGTTGGTGATTGAGGACTAAAATTCAGAAGAGACTGAATGTGTGTGTATGTATGTGTATACATATATGTATGCATGTATGTATATATGTATATATGTAGAAATCATTTGCATAGAAATGTTAGCTGAACCATGAGTGATAATGAAATCAAATGCAATTATTTTTAACACATTTATTTATTTTTATATGCTGCTATAATCTGTCGTTCCCACTGCCCCGCCTCCTCCCCTGGGAAGGAAAGGTATTGGAAGGAAGAATGCCTTCATCGTAAACATGCACAATCTAGGAAAACAAATTCCCACGTTGGCCATGTCCAAAATGCCTGTCTCTTTCTATGTTTTAAGCTCATCACCTCTGTGGCAGGAAATAAAGGGTGTGTTTCATCTTTAGTCTTTTGGACTCATGGCTTATCATTGAGATCAAAGCAATTGTTAGATGAAAGTAGTTCTCACCTTAAATTTTTAGCTCATAACAGACAAATTATCTTCTGTATTTTCTGCAGTTTTCTGCAACCCACTGAGAACTGATCCATACTAGGTAATGAAGATGATGATAAGATCTTCAGGAGAAGAACGGTACCTTGTGCACGTTTTTGCCTTGCTCAGTGAATAGGCCAATGCCTTTCTTATATGTAGTACGTGCTCAATAAATGTTTGATGAGTAAATGAATTACTGAACGAATGATGGGATCTAGAACCTTACTAGAGATAAGCAGCATATCCCTGTGGTAGACGCCATGCCTTCCGTCAACAAGGCTAAAATCAGAAATTGGGTTATTCTCTCATCTCTTTCAACTGATGTCAGCTCCCCCACTATTTACCAGATTGCTGCTTAGTCATCATATCCGGATGCCTTGTGGGTTTCCATGATCTGTTATTAGCCCTCTGTCTATCACTTTCATGTGTTAGCCTTACCACATTCTGCTTTAATGCCTCATGTAGCAGCTTTTAGCTAAAAAAAACCCCAACAGCTATGGACTTTGTTATGGCTCTCCCTAGTGTCTATATGAACTCAGACCAGGACTCCAGCAATTCTAAAGGGCAAAGATGGTGTTTCTGCCTTCTTCATACATAAGCACTCTATAAACATGGCAGTCACACTTCAGCAATTTTACTAATATGTCTAAGGTGGGATCCTACGAAGCCTAGAAAGCAGCCAAGCAAGATTCAACAGTTTGAATAAGTGATTAACATTCCTAGATCTTTCACCCAACTGTCAATAAAGTCACTACCACAAACTCAAATCACCCCAGTCCTTAAAAAAATTTTCATTGGACCCTCCAACCCTTCAGGCTATCATTTTATATTTCTCCTCCTTTCTCAGGCAAACTACTTGAAAAAGTTATCTACTCTTGCTTCTTCTACTTCCTCACCTCTGACTAACTCCTTATCATTCAATTGAACATGCTCTCTCCACAATACTACTTCTAGGTTTGTATCCCAAAGAGATCATAAAAACGGGAAAAGGAGCCACATGTACAACCATATTTATAGCAGCTCTTTTTGTGGTGTCAAAGAATTGGAAATTGAGGGGATGCCCATCAATTGGGGAATGGCTGAACAAGTTGTGGCATACAAATGTAATGGAATACTATCATGTCATAAGAAATGATGAACAAGCAGACTTCAAAAATACCTGGAAAGACTTATATGAACTGATGCTGAGTGAAGTGAGCAGAACCAGGAGAACATTGTACACAGTAACAGCCAAATTGTGCAATGACTGACTTTGATAGACTTAGCTCTTCTTAGCAATGCAAGGACCTAAAACAATTCCAAAAGCCTCACGATGGAAAATGCCATCTATATCCAGAAAAAAGAAATATGGAGTCTGAATGCAGATCAAAACAGACTATTTTCTTTTTTTGTATTGTTTTATGTTTTTATTTCTTATGGTTACTCCCATTCTTTCAAATTCTTCTATACAACATGACTAATGTGAAAATATGTTCAATAGGAATGTGTGTGTAGAGCCTATATCAGATTGCATGCTGTCTTGGGGAAGTAGAGGAAAAGGAGGGCGAGAAAATTTAAAACTTATGAAAGTGAATGTTGAAAACTAAAAATAAACTTAGTTTAAAAATCCTCCTCCCAAAAAGAACATACTCTCTCCAAAGTTACCAGTGATATCTTAATTGCCAAAATTGATGATCTTTTCTCAGTCTTCAACCTTCTTGACTTCTGGGGTGCATTTGACCCTGTTGACACTCCTTCTTTCCATATATTTCTCCTTTCTGGATTTTTGTGACATTACCCTCTTCTGAGCCTTCCCCTCTTTGTCTGACCATTCCCCAGTCTCCATTATTGGCCTATTATCTGTTGTTGTTGTTGTCCTTTGTTTACAAAGAGGACCAAAGACAGCAGAGTGACATCTTAAGTTGCACACGAATTGGATTTAAGTAAGGTGGAGTCATATAAATTCATCAACTGCACATTCTCTCTTCCAGGGGCATCAAAGTCCAATGGCAAGACAAAAGTCAGGACAACTGGTGATGGCCCAAGATAAAATTGATGACCTTGGCCATCTTCAATGTCTGACCAAGCTCTAAGCATTCCACAGTGGCTGCTTCAGCCGCCTTCATGGCTATTGGAATAAATTGTTCTCACCGCCCCCATTCCACCAGGGAAGGCTTCACATGCTTAGAGTAAACAATACCCTAACTCACTGATGGGTTTGAGGCCTGTTGGCAACCCTCATCCTGGTTTAGCCCATCTGCTGAGATAGTTTTATAGGGATGTTGCCACTGTGTATGCTACAGCTTCTTGGAGCCACAGGTGACAGTTGGGTGAAAGTTGGACACCAAAAGTGGATGAGCAGCCCTGAAAAGGACCCAGCAAGCCCTCACACCAGAGGTGCTAGTCCTCCCTGAACACACCATATACCCCACCCCAATCATCTGTATCACACTGCCTAATTGTGGGTATACCCAGAGGCTCTTTCCTAGACCCTCTTTTCTTCTCCCTCTGTAGTCTCTCTTGGAAACATCATCAGCTCCCATGGGTTTAGCTATAATATCTATGCAATTGACTCATAGTTCTTTATATCTAGCCTCTCACCTGAGCTTTAGGTCCATATTGCTTGTTTGATATTTCAAACTGACCATCCCAAAAACATTTCAAACTCAACATACCCAAAAGTGAACTCTTTCTTTTCCTCCCAAATCCTCTCTCCTTCCCATTTTCTCTATTTCTGTCAAAGGCATTGCCATCTTCCAGCCTCCCCAGGTTTATAACCTCAGCCTTATACCCTCAACTCCTCACTGTCCCGTACCACATATATTCAATCATTTGCCAAATCTACCTCCACTACATTCTTGCATCTGATCCCTTCACTATACTCCCAGAGTTTAGTTCAGACCCTTATTATCATCTCTCACCTAGATATTGCAACAATCTACTGATTGATGGAGCCTCCTGGCTCAGGGCAGAGCAAAGATGGTGGCTGGAAAGCAGGCACTGGCCTAAAGCTCTCCCCCAGGACCCTCCAAACTCCTATAAAAATTGGCTATGAACAAATTCTAGAACTGCAGAACCATGAGTGATAATGAAATCAAATGCAATTATTTTTAACACATTTATTTATTTTTATATGCTGCTATAATCTGTCGCTCCCACTGCCCCGAAATAGCAGAAGGAAGCAGGGCTCCAGTCCAGGACAGCCTGGGTGGTCTCTGGGTAAGGTCTATCACACAGAGCTGGGAATGGAGCAGAGCAGAGCTCAGCATGGGCTGCGCCCAGACCAACCAGACTAGGGGCCTGGTGGAACAGGCCCTAGTGCCCTGAATCAGTGAGCTGGGGCAGTTACCAGACTTATTAACCCACAAACACCAAAGACAACAGAAGGTTAGTGGGAAAAAACTGCGGGGACAGAGTGAAAGGAGTTCGCGTTTCAGTCACTGCCCCAGGGGCAGCAGAGGTGGTGCAGCTACAGAACCACAGCCACAGTTGCTTCTGGCCCCAGGCCCACCTGGTGGGAGGAATTAAGTGGCTGACCAGAGCAGGAGTGCAGAGCCTGCTCAGATCTGAGTCACGGTCTGGGTTGGCAGTTCTTGGGGGAGAAGGAGCACTGGTATGGCAGAGCTTCCTGTGTAGAAAAAGCTCTGAAAACAACAGCGCAGCCCCTCAAGCTTGGGACAAAGTACTCTCTACTATACAAGCGGTCATACACCAACGAAAAACTCAAGGGTCAAGTAGTTGGCTGGGAACACAGCCAGGCAGCGAAAACAGACTCAGCTTCAGACTCAGACTTTGGAATCTTTCTTTGGTGACAAAGAAGACCAAAACATACAGCCAGAAGAAGTCAACAAAGTCAAAGAGCTTACATCAAAAGCCTCCAAGAAAAACATGAACTGGTCTCAGGCCATGGAAGAGCTCAAAACGGATTTGGAAAAGCAAGTTAGAGAAGTAGAGGAAAAATTGAAAAGAGAAATGAGAGTGATGTGAGAAAACCATGAAAAACAAGTCAATGACTTGCTAAAGGAGACCCCAAAAAATACTGAAGAAAATAACACCTTAAAAAATAGACTAACTCAAATGGCAAAAGAGCTCCAAAAAGCCGATGAGGAGAAGAATGCCTGGAAAGGCAAAATTAGCCAAATGGAAAAGGAAGTCCAAAAGACCACTGAAGAAAATAATACCTTAAAAATTAGATTGGAACAAGAGGAAGCTAGTGACTTTATAAGAAATCAAGATATTATAAAATAGATCCAAAGGAATGAAAAAATGGAAGACAATGTGAAATACCTCATTGGAAAAACCACTGACCTGGAAAATAGATCCAGGAGAGATCATACAAAAATTGTTGGACTACCTGAAAGCCATGATCAAAAAAAGAGCCTAGACATCATCTTTCAAGAAATTATCAAGGAGAACTACCCTGATATTCTAGAGCTGGAGGATAAAATAGAAATTGAAAGAATCCACAGATCACCTCCTCAAAAAGATCCCAAAAAGAATACTCCTAGGAACATTGTCGCCAAATTCCAGAGATTCAAGGAGAAAATACTGCAAGAAGCCAGAGAGAAACAATTTGAGTATTGTGGAAACAAAATCAGGATAATACAAGATCTAGCAGCTTCTACATTAAGGGATCGAAGGGCTTGGAATATGATATTCAGGAGGTCAATGAAGCTAGGATTAAAACCAAGAATCACCTACCCAGCAAACCTGAGTATCATGCTCCAAGGCAAAATATGGATTTTCAATAAAATAGAGGACTTTCAAGGTTTCTCAGTGAAAGACCAGAGCTGAAGAGAAAATTTGACTTTCAAACACAAGAATCAAGAGAAGCATGAAAAGGTAATCAAGAAAGAGAAATTGCAGGGGACTTACTAAAGTTGAACTATTTTGTTTACATTCCCACATGGAAAGATGAAGTGTATAATTCATGAGACCTCAGTTTTAGGGTAGCTGAAGGGAATATATATATAGAGAGAGACAGAGGGCACAGGGTGAGTTGAATATGAAGGGATGATATCTAAAAAAATTCAAATTAAGGGATGAGAGAGGAATATATTGAGAGAGGGAGAAAGGGAGAGATAGAATGGGGTAAATTATCTTGCATAAAAGTGGCAAGAAAAAGTAGTTCATTGGAAGGGAAGAGGGGTCAGGTGAGGGGGAATGAGTGAATCTTGCTCTCATTGGATTTGACCTGAGGAGGGAATACCACACACACTCAATTTGGTATCTTACCCCACAGGAAAGAAGGAGGAAGGAGATAAAAAAGGGGGGACGATAGAAGGGAGGGAAGATAGGGGGAGGAGGTAATCAAAAACAAACACTTTCAAAAAGGGACAGGGTCAAGGGAGAAAGTTGAGTAAAGGGGGATAGGATAAGAAGGAGCAAAATATAGTCTTTCACAATGTGAGTATTGTGGAAGGGTTTTACATAATGATACATGTGTGGCCTATCTTGAATTGCTTGCCTTCTTAGGGAGGGTGGGCGGGGAGGGAAGAGGGGAGAGAATTTGGAACTCAAAGTTTTAAAAGCAGACGTTCAAAAAAAAATTTTGCATGCCACCAGGCAGTAAGATATACAGGCAATAGGGCATAGAAATCTATCTTGCCCTACAAGAAAGTAAGGGAAAAGTGGATGGGGCAAAGTGGGGTGACAGAAAGGAGGGCTGACTGGGGAATGGGGCCATCAGAATATTGGAGTGGGAGGAGCGTAGAAATGGGGAGAAAATCTGTAATTCAAACTCTCGTGAAAATCAATGATGAAAACTAAAAATATTAAACAAAAAAATAAATAAATAATTTTTTAAAATAAAAAAAAATCTACTGACTGATCTCTCTACTTAGTCTTTAAATATTCCAGTCTATCCTATACCATGCTGCCAAGTGATTTACCTTAATCACAGACCTGAACATGTCATTCCCCATTCAATCAACTTAGATGGCATCCTAGTACCTATAAGATAAAATATAAACTTTTAATAACCTGGATTAACTTTATAACCTTCCTAACTTTCCAGTTTCATTGAACTTTAGACCCCCCTCCACACTTTGTGATCTAGCCACACTAGCCTTCAACTATTCCTCACACCTGACACTCTATTTCTTATCTCAATGCCTTTTCACTGACCATTCCCTATATCTGGAATCTCTTCTCACTTCTCTCCTGATGTCTATCTCAGAGAATATTTCTATTCTTTCAAGTACCAACTTCTTTGTTCAAGCACCACCTTCTACAGGAAGTCTTTTCTGAATTCTCCCAAATGCTAGTCCACTCCCTCCCAAAAGACTTTGCATTTAACTGCTCTGTATTTGCTCTATTCATATGTATTTGCATATATTTCTATATGTACTTGTCTTGAGTAGCTGGAGTATGGATTAGTTGGAGTAGGGATTTTTCTTTCCATTCATTGTATTTGTATCTCAAACAACCTACCACCGTGCCTGAAACATAGTATCTAATAAATGCTTTTTGGTTAATCAATTGACTGTGTGCCTTCAAGATTCTGGCAAAATTCTGGAATGGGTTATTAAACAAATGGTCTGTGAGCATTTAGAAAAGAAAGTGGTGATCACTAGCATCTACCATGAATTCACTCAGAATGTCAGGATAAATTAGCCTGATTTCCCATTTCTCTTCCATAGGATTAACAGACCAATATATCAGAGAAATCTCTTTCTCTCTCTCTCTCTCTCTCTCTCTCTCTCTCTCTCTCTGTCTCACACACACACGCACTCACATGCAGACAAATATACATTTATACATACATATGTGTAGTGTGTTGATTTCAACAAGGCATTTGACAGTTTTTCATCTTGCAAGTACAATTTTTGGAGAACCAGAAAACATTGCTGGGATTATGATATTACATTTAGATGAATTGATGCATATCTGGTTGAACAACTGTACCTAAAGTATTGATTAATAATGGATTGATGCCAATCTGAAGGAAGATGTCTAGTTGTGAGAGTATTTTATTGTTGCTAGCTGTCCCCTCTACTGCTGAACATAGGTGGATGGGGTCTCACAACACTCTCAGATTAAAATTTATACACTAGCTAGTCCAAGGTCAATTCTCATCAGCAGTCAAAATATCCCAATAATATTACTCTCTCATTACCGCAAAATTCATCTGGTTTCACAGATACAGACAAGGATGGGAAACTAATTTAGCCTAGTCTTTTCTAACTACATGGTAGTTATCCCAGGGTGGTTTTGTATTCAACTTTGCCTGTTGATTGTCCTGTCTCAATGATATTACTTCTAATAACCAGCTTACTTCCTTTTCTGGTTATAAAATTCTTGAACGACATATTTTAGTCCATTTCTTATTCACAAGTCAAAATTGATAGTATGCTACAATCTTTTTTATACCTACCATTCATCTCAGTATTGTCCCTTTAAGGGACAGCTACAATTTTGATTCTTCAAAGAGAATTTCTAACCACATTGCATCTCTGAAAGATTATTTATGTTAGAAAGATGGGGTTTTGTTTCTGGGAACATGTTGGGATAATTAAAAATTTTGCACAACTCCCCATATGCAATAAAGTCCAATTTTTTGCTCCTATTTCATTCCAGGCCCAGCTAATTGCCCATCAACAGTTTCTGTCCAAGTTACTGCTGGAATACCTGAATGGGCGACCCATTGAGTTAACCGAATGCCGTAGTCTATCTAGCTGCAGTATGCTTTTGTATGGTCTGGGTCTGGGAGCTGGGGATGGCTTTTGCATTTTCAAGTGAAGTTTTATTTTATTTAAAACTGTAAAAACAGAATCCTTAAATCATGGGGGATACAAAAATAAGGCACAGCAGATTCGGACCTTGGGCAGTAGTTTGCTAATCTCCGGTCTAAGCAAACAGGCATTGCTCATCTACTTGATTTTTCCTGTATGAGTTATTATGTCAAACTTTATTGAATCTCATTAAAGAGGTTTTGTGGTATTCTGGAACTTTTTCTAACCAGTACATCATCTGTTTAAAAAAACGAACAACTTTTGTGTGTGTGTGTGTGTTTGTATGTATGTATGTATGTGTGTGTATGTATGTATGTATACACATACACAAATATTTTGTTGTTACTGTTGTTCTGTCATGCAGTTGTGTCCAGCTTTTCGTGGCCCCATGGACCACATCATGCCAAGTACTTCTATCCTCCTCTATCTCCCAAAGTCTGCACAAACTCATATTTGTTGTGTCCGTGACGCTATCTAACCATCTCATCCTCTGACGTCTCCTCCTTTTGTCTTCAATTTTTCCCAATATCAGGGTCTTTTCCAGTGAGCACTGTCTTCTCATTGTGTGCCTAAAGTATTTACTTACACACACACACACACCCCAAACACATAAAGCCTTATTTTATTACTCATTTGATTTTGATGATCAAAAGACTTTAAAGAAAAGTTATCACTGTCATTGCATTTATCCAGGAATCTTGTAGGATCTTAGCATATGAACGATACCTTTAAGCTATGCATTTTACTTCAGTGAATCAAAAGCTTTTTTTTATAATTGAAAGCTAATAAATACAGCTGGATCTTATACTGTCAGCCCCTCAGCCAATTGTGACTATAATTGCAGACTCACAGAATTTAAGATCATGTGGTCTCCCATTAAAATTTACTTGTATTCCTGCATATGGTATGAGATTGAACAAAATGATGTCGTCAGTTTTTCCAATGTGAAGACTCTATGATTCTAAGAAAGGTACAAAAGCTGCCTATGGAAAAGTTCTGTGTCAATTCACTGTTTTACTCAGGGAGCAAAAGACTAACTCAAGGTCTACAGAAGACAATGGCCCCCAGAATGATGATCTGGCTTTAGGTTAAAAGAATAGAGTGGTCAGGTCCAGGGATGGCTCTAGATTCCTAGGACCTGGTTTTGAATCCCACCTCTGATGCTTACTATTCAGCATAAACTGGGCCGAGTCCCTCACTTCCATGGGCCTCAGTGCCTTCATCTGCAAAATAAGAGGGTTGACCTAAATAGCCTCTGAGGCTCCTTCCAGCTCTTGATTTGTGTGCGATCCCATGATCTCTCAAGCCACTTGGTCTTGTAATGTTTAAAATTCCTATTCTCAAGAAGTCTTCCCATATATTCAAACTACACTCTTCATCCTGAAATTCTTTATCTTCTCAATTAGACGGAGAACATCTAACCACTAACCACTTTGTAAAATAACTACATACACTGTTTAAATCCCCCTTTCCCTAAAATCTTTTGAGAGACAGAGACACAGAGAAAGATGGAGGGAAACAGAGGAGGGAGAAACAGAGAGAGAGAGAGAGAGAGAGAGAGAGAGAGAGAGAGAGAGAGAGAGAGAGAGAGAGATAGAGAGAGAGAGAGAAAGAGAGAGAGAGAGAGAGAGATAAAAAGAGAGCGAGGGAGAGACAGACAGAGATAGAGACAGTCACAGAGAGACAGAAAGATGGAGGGAAATAGAGGAGGGAGAGAGAGAGAGAGATAAAGAGAGAGGGAGAGACAGACAGAGATAGAGAGAGACAGAGACAGAGAGACAGAGACAAAGACAGAGAGAGAAACAGACAGACAGAGAGACAGAGAGAGATTTCCTAACTTCTGATAAAAGATCCATGGTGGAAGGTAGGAAGAGATGTCACTGTGAAGTTACTGTGAAGGGTTCATATCTATATACAAATGCATAAATAAGTAAACACGCCTCTGTAGCCTGAAATGTCTGGTGCATATATATGTATGACTATTTTTAAATGTGTGCAAATGACATGTTGATTAGTAAAAAGGAAATCCATTTGAAAATGTTGTATTTTAAATATTTGGGAGTCTATCTGCCAAGACAAAGTCAGGGCCTATATGAACATAATTACGAAACACTTTTCACACAAATAAAGTCAGATCTAAATAAATGGAAAAACACCAGTTGCTCGTGGTTAGGCCAAGTTAATATAATAAAAATGACAATTTTACCTAAATTAATTTACTTATTCAATGCCATACCAAAAATTATTTTACAGAGCTGGATAAAATAATAACAAAATTCATCTGGAAGAAGAAAAGGTCCAGAATATCAAGGGAATTCATGCAAAGAAATGCTAGGGGAGGTGGCCTAGCCATACCAGAGATTAAACTGTACTATAAAGCAGCAGTCATCAAAACTACTTGGTATTGGCTAAGAAATAGTGGTGGATCCATGGAATAGGTTAGGTACACAAGATGTAGAAGTCCATGACTATAGCAATCTACTCTTTGATAAACCCAAAGGATCCAGCTTCTGGGCTAAGAATTCACTATTTCACAAAAACTGCTGGAAAAATTGGAAAATGGTATGGCAGAAACTGGGCATACACCAATATCTTACACCGTATACCAAAATAAAGTCAAAATGCATTCATGATTTAGGAATAAAGGCTGATACTATAAGCGATTTGGGAGAGGAAGGAATAGTTTACCTATCAGATTTATGGGAAAGGGAAGAATTCATGACCCAACGAGAGATAGAGAGCACTACAAAATGCAAAATAGATAATTTTTATTAGATTAAATTGAAAAGTTTTGTATAAAAAGCCATTGCAACAAAGATTAGGAGGGAAGCAGAAAATTGGGAGAAAATCTTTACAACCAGTATCTCTGATAAAGGCCTCATATCTAAAATATACAGGGAACTGAGCGAAATTTATAGGAATACAAGTCAATCCCCAATTGAGAAATGGTCAAAGGATATGAACAGGCAGTTTTCAGAAGAAGAAATTAAAGATATCTACAGGCATATGAAAAAATGCTCTAAATCACTATTGATTAGAGAAATGCACATCAAAACAACTCTTGGGTACCACATCTCTCCTGTCAGATTGCTAACATGACAAAACAGGAAAATGATAAGCATTGGAAAGGATGTGGGAAAATTGGAACATTGTTACATTGTTGGTGGAGTTGTGAACTCATCCAGCCATTCTGGAGAGCAATTTGGAACTATGGCCAAAGGGTTACAAAAATGTGCATACCCTTTGACCCAGCAATACCACTTCTAGGGCTATTTCCCAAAGAGATCACAGAAGTGGGAAAGAGATTCGTATGTACAAAAATATTCATAGCAACTCTTTTTGTGGTAGCAAAGAATTGGAAATCAAGGAGATGCCCATCAACTGGGGAATGGCTAAACAATGTTATATGAATGTGACAGAATACTATTGTGCTATAAGAAATGGGGAAGATATGGACTTCATAATAACCCGGAAAGATCTACATGATATGGTGCTGAATGAGTGGAGCAGAACCAGGAGAACATTGTACACAACCACAGATATATTGCTTCTGTGATGACTAACTTTGATAGACCTGGCTCTTCTCGGCGATACAAGGTGCAAAGACAACTCCAAAGGACTCATGATGGAGAGAGCTATCTACATCCAGAGAAAGAACTATGGAGTCTGAATGCAGATTGAGGCAAACTATCTGCTCTCTTTTTTTTCTCTTTTTTTCGGATTTGTTTCTTCTTTCTCGTGATTCATTCCATTGGTCATAATTCTTCTTTACAACCTGACGGTTGTGTAAACAAGTTTAATGCAAAGGTACATGTAGAACATATATCAGATTCCATGCCGTCTTGGGGGGGGAGGGGAGAGGGGAGGTAGAGGAAGAAAATTTGGACCTCAAAAACATGCAGAACTGAGTGTTGTAAACTAAAAATAAAAAATCTTAATAAAAAAAGAAAGTGTTATATTTTTACAATCCTTTTTTGTCCTCATATATTTTATTGATGAACAAACGCTAATAGAAGGGTCATAGATCTGGACCAGGAAGGAACCTTAAAGGTCATCAAGACCTCTCCCCTTCATTTTATAGAAGAATAAACTGAAGTGCAGTGTTGTTCATCAGAGCTGGCATTTATATAGTATTTTAAGAGTTTACATATCATTTTGGAGAGACAGACAGATAGACAGAGATAGAGACAGAGGCGGAGAGACAGAAAGAGAGACAGAGAGACAAAGAGAGAGAGACAGGGAGGGAGAGAGGGAGAGAGGGAGGGACGGAAGGAGAGAAGGAGGTGGGGAAGAGAGAGAGAGAGAGGGAGGGAGGGAGAGAGAGACAGAGAGACAAAGAGACAGAGAGACAGAGAGAGAGAGAGACAGAGACAGAGAGAGACAGAGACAGAGAGAGACAGAGAGAGAGACTATCTCACTGGATCAGAACAACTACCCTGTGAGACAGATGGTATTCTCCAGATGAGGAAACTGAAGCTTAGAGAGTTTAAGTGGCTTGCCCGGGGTCACCCAGCTAATGAGGTAGCTTTTGAATCCAGGTCTTCCTGTTTCCAAGTTCAGCACGCTATCCACCACATTATGGTTAAGTGACTTGTCCAAGGTCACAGTTAGTAATGCCAGAGTTTTAAGTCAGGACTTCTAAGTCCAAACACAACAATTTTAATTGGATCACAGGGAGCCTATAATATTTCTTTAAATAATTAAAAAAGAATCCTCACACTCAGAAAGATTGGGAACCACTGCCCTAAAGGTAATCTATTTAGGTCTACCTCTTACCCCTTGCAGGAGTTCTCTTTAGAACATACCTGGAAACATTTTTACAGTGGAAGGAGAGTAACAGCTAACTTAGGTCAGTGCTCTGAAGATTTCTCCTTGATCCCCTGTACCGTGTGTCATGGATCAAGGGCTGGCCTTACAGTTAAAAGCACATGAGTTCATGTCCCTCATCTAACACATGTGACTTATGTGACCATGAGCAAGTCACTTAAATCTCCAGGTGAGTCTATAACACTCTAAATTACAAATCGCACTGCCAATCTGTTTCAGTAGAGGGAGTTTCCATGCAGAAACTCCATATCAAAGAGCTGGAGCTACAAAGCTACAAAGAGAGATAGATAGATAGATAGATGGGTAGAGTTATAGTTATCAATATACACATGCATTTATACATATACATATATATACATGCAAATATAGACATACATAGATTTGCATATATACTTATACATATACATATGTGTGTGTGTGTGTGTGTGTATATATATATATATATATACAGGTATATATACCCAAATGTATGAGTATATGTGCTTGAGTATGTGTGTATTTAGATAACTCCAATATTTGTTCAACATTGAGATTTTGTATATGTTTTAGACCTTTGATTTCTGATTTTGTTGGCATGAAGAACTCTCAGTTAAATCTCTCCTAATGTAGATAGGAACCTACACTGAAACTTATAGTTTTATAGAGTTGTCCAGGGTACTTGAGGGGTTAAGTGACTTGCCCAAGGTCACACAGCCAGTATGCATTAGAAGCACAATTTGACAAACTCAGAGGCCAGGTCTTGATCCTCTAGGCCTTCCTGCCCTCTAACCTCATTTTTAGAGGGTTTGTTTTATTTTTTCTTGGCCCCACATCTCTTTTAGTAGTGCTACCTTAAACAGGTGGGTGACGATTCTCCCCTTACTCCCTCTTGACCACCATTTTTTTCTATTATATAATCAATTTTCATTTATCTATGGGTAAATGATCCTGCTCTCATCATCTTAGTGATCTTACCACGCACGATTTAACTGAGTATAATATGGACATTAGCACTATCTCTGTTTATCCCTGCCAAGAAAAAGCTGAAAAGGAAAACCCCAAGATCTGGGAGTCTAAAAAATATCCTAATAGGCAAGCTCCTGTTGCAATAGTTGTCATAGCCAACATTCCATTATAATCAAAATTTTCAAGCAGCAACATTACACTATAATGCAAGTTTCTTTCTGAAAAGTCCTACTGAATGGATGATGAAACATCTTTTCTCTATCCAACTGTGGGCCCAGA
This sequence comes from Trichosurus vulpecula, assembly GCF_011100635.1. Lineage (NCBI taxonomy): Eukaryota > Metazoa > Chordata > Mammalia > Diprotodontia > Phalangeridae > Trichosurus > Trichosurus vulpecula. The sequence goes on along the minus strand of NC_050579.1, from coordinate 229,202,801 downwards.
AGTGTAAGTATTAGGGTCATAGTTTTAAAGAGAAGGCGACTTTAAATGTCATTTAGTCCAATCCCTTCCTTTCCTTCTCTTTAAAGATGAAGACACCAAGGTTTACAAAGTCAGAGCTGAAATTCCAGCCAGATCCTCTGACTCCAAATCTGTCCACTGAACCAAGAAGCCTCATCATCTCAGTAGAGAGATGGAAGGCAAAGGGTGGCACGTTCTATCAGACGTAGAATGGAGTCAGACGTTGGAATGGAGTCAGGAAGACCTGAGTTCAAATCCTGCCTGAGACACTTCCTGGCTATCTTTAATGTGGGGATGGTGAGAGTTAAGTGAGATAACTTTTGTAAAGTACTTCGCAAAACTTAAAATAGTATATAAATGCTAGCTGCTATTATTAACATCATTATTTAATATCTTGCTATTATGACTTCATAGAGGTCACTGTATTCACTTATCTGAACACATATGTCTTGTCCTCCCTCTCTCTACCTCTGCCTTTTGTGGCCTGGGGAAATCAGGATAAATCTGGGGCACATGGGTACAGTCAAATTTCCTCATCCATATAGGGTATCTCAGGAGCTGAGATTCCAGCAATAGTCAACATTTACATTTCTAAGCCCACAGCTGACTGGAGAAAACCCGTAAATTGTTCCGGCTTGGGTCTTTCCTTTTAGGTATCGTCTGTGGTTCTCTACATCTTTTGTAGCTTTGAAAATGCTGAAATAAATAAATAAATAAAGTGAAGTCCCATGACTTACTGCACAAACCACAGAGCCTGTCATTTGGTAGTTTAGTCTCCTTACTATTTACTTTTAGATCCTGCCTTTCGGGGACATCCATTCAGATCTCAATCCCTCACTGACCTTGATTCCACTGGGGTCAGAGGCTGTCGGTAGTACCCAAAATAACGTCATCTGACCTAGTATCACCCAAGTCAGCATCGCCTAAAGCAGTGTCACCCCAGCAAAACGGAGATTTGCAGTTTGACCCACTTTAAATCAATGTTTCAGTAAAAGAGGAAAGAGAATACCCAACTGGTGGGGTAACGTGGTTAGTTTCCATGAGGTTAATGAATACTTACAGGGATTGGGGAAACACACTCACTGACTGTGGCCACACTTTTCTAATATGATGTATCTTCCCTCTTACGTAGCCAAATCTCCTTCCAGGTATTGTTTCAGACACACTTCACAGCAGCTCTTTCGGCAAAAAAGATTCTCTTTTTCATAGGTGGAAGTTGAGTCCATACAAGGCACTATTTGAACCATTTTCTAGCACACAGTAGGCACTTAATAAATGTTTATTGATTTATTGAATTAAATTAGGAAGCTACCATGATTTTTTAAAAAGTAATTTATTTGACCAACACAACGGATGGTCAAATCGCTTTTTAAATTTGTTCTCCTTACATAAAAGTCATATTTATATGTCCCTTTATGGTTTTCAAATCTCATCACATATGTTATCTCATTTGAAACTCACACCAACTCTGTGAGGTAGGTTTTATTATTATTTCACTTTATAAATGAGGAAACAGGCCAAAAGAAGTTATTTTTTTAGAGTCACACAGCTAATAAATAGTGTCTGAGACAGTTGAACTCATTTCTTCCTAATTCCAAGTCCAAAACTCTATCTTCTGTGTCATGTAGCTGTAATCTGACAAAAATCTTACCAAAAAGCAAAGCTGAGAAGAGAACCCCTTTGGCCAGCTTTAGGGAGAAAGAATGTACCAAAGGTCAGAAATGGAAATAGCCAAATCTGAATGAGAAGGGAGTTAATTGACCACATCAATCCCAGTCTTAGCAAGTATTCATCTAATTAGGACATTTTGAAAATAAATAATCCAATAAATATCTCAAAATGGCCTCACGCTGCAAATTAATCATAAATGGCCTCACAGTATGGATTGCTCTCCTTTACCTTAAAGCCTAAAGACTAACAGGGATGTAATGGGGGTTTACTCCATGACAAGTGACTTTCTGTCTTTGGCAACTACCATCCCCACGCCTCACCTTGAGTTTCTCCAGTCAGGGGCTTCTGTGCAGAGCAATTCCTCACAGGCAGGAGCCCCCAGAATCCAGAGACCCACATCAGCCCCAATTTTTCCAGGGATAGACACCAGAGAATACCCTCGCCCTCACAGCAATCATACAGGCCTGCTGTCCAGATATCCTCAAAGGCCAGTATTCCTCCCACATTCACTGTTCTCTGCCAGTGACCCCTTAATTGTTTTGTGCCTGGTCTGGGAGAAAAATGCTCTAGATATAAGCAACTATAAAATAATCCCTGTAAGAAACCAGAGAACTGGGGCAGCTAGGTGGCACAATGAGTACAGAGGACCTGAGTTCAAATCCGGCCTCAGACACTTGACACATGTACTAGCTGTGTTACCTTGGGCAAGTCACTTAACCCCAATTGCCCTGCCCCCTCCCAAAAAAACCCAAAAACAAAACAAAAACAAACAAGAAACCAGAGAACTAAATGGTTTTTGACTGCCAAGCTGGATGCTCAGAGCTGGATCTCTGGGATTGAATTGGGCTCAAAGTAAACAATCAGCTTTCTATGCCAAAGAAGAGATTAAGTGGGGACCAGCAACGATAGAAGCATCCTTTTTGAACTGCTTAAGGAGTTCTCAAACCACAGAACCACAAAGATCTTAATTACAAGATTAAATAGTTTACAAGATTAAATAGGAGTCTTTGTCTCCTACAGATGAAAGCAGCTGGCAAAAAAATTTCAAAGGCTACTTTGACCCATAAAAGATGTATTTTTTCTTTTCTTTTGAGGGGGGGGATGAGAGAATGGGGGAGACCTGACTCTGAACTAATAAAGATCCATTTTCAAAACTATTATTTTGGTGGTTTCATGATAGTTCTTCCTGTTTTATGAAACTCTCCAGATTCTAAGGATCAGGCATCTCAAGGAGGTTGAGGAGGGGAAGGCAAGAATGAACTCAGCTCCTTGGCTTATTAATTCTTCATACTGTGATGAGGTATGAGACATGCTGAGGTCACCTAAGATGGAGGCCCCCATGTGAAAGATGAAGGGGACTGGCTTCTGGGAAAAGAAATTCTTCATTTCCCTACCACGTGGGGAAGAGCAGTTTCTTTCCCTTGACTGTGTAACCAGAATAGTAAATCCACCTAAAGGAGTCAGAATACTTCTCTCTTCTGGTGGTCACCCACAGACTGGACACCATACACCAAGCTAGGCAGGGAAGGCCACCTTCCCCTGTCCTCTTAGGTGCTGTGGCCCTTAGAAGGACACTTTCGTCTGACCTCTTAGGCTCTACAGCCTGAAGAAATGGTCTTGAAACTTCATTTGTCCTCAGTTCTAGGTATAAGAGATGGAGTCCCCAAACCCTAGAGCTAGCTAATAAATCTGGAGTTAGGATTCTATGTCAGATGTTGGCACTAGACCAGCAGGGAAGACTTCAAAAGCCAAGATTCCAGGGGAGTTGGGGGTGAGCAGGAGAAGGCAGGTAGGGATCTTTAGACCTGGAACTTGGTGGGACTTTGCTAACTGTGAACTTATTCTCATTCCCTTCCCCAAAGATGTAAAGAAGATTATGCTTTACATTGAGTTGGCAGGGAGAGAGGGCCAATGAATATTTGTATATTTATTCTTGCTCCACTTTTTAAAATAAATATTCCTTCATAAAACCTAAGCTATTGAGTACATAAATGGAACTAGGGTTCCATTGGACCCCCCAAAAAACTGAGGGAACACAATCAGAGGGAGTTTGAACCAATTTGCAAAATCTAGACATGCCTGAACTCCCTTAAAGGTTCAGGAGAACCCTGAGGGAGGGGTGAAATGCAACATCCCTGGTCTTCAAACAAGGAGGGCCAGGGTAGTTTTGTTACAATACTGTCAGGGGCGACTGTCCCCTTATTTCATGTTTATGTCCTGGGTCTCTTTAAATAACTTTAGATTGGATTTCTCCGCTAGTTGCTGTCCAGGCCAACTGCATACAGAAGGTCTCACTAGACATATTCCAGATCCTATTACTTTTCTTATCTATTTCCTTCTCTCTTTCTCATTCCTCCTATTTTTCTGATACATGTATCATGATTTTGACTTATAATTTGACAATTGAACAAGCATTTATTAAGCATCTACTATATTACATGAAAGGCTGAGTGTCTCTGACCTAAAATAACAGAGTACAAGTAAGCTATCAACAAATAATGAGAATACGAGTTAGAATGTGACTAAGTACATAAGAGATGTCTGTTGGGGTAACTGAAAGAAGACACAGTCACTAGACAATAGATTTTTTCTTTATTTGCATTGCAAAGGGGATGCACAGAGAGATCATATTTCTGAGGGCAAACTAAAATCTGATTTTTCCCTCAGGGCTCTTTTTATACAGAAAATACATACAAATGTATTTTATACAGAAAGTATATAGAAATACATGCGGATGCCTGAAAAATAAAACCTCAAAGTTAAGAAACATCTGCTTTAAGGGCTATCAATCATATATGGTAGGAATAATAAACCAAAGCCAAGAAATCCTCTACACAATACACACTTCTGTTATTATTTAGTCATTTTTTTCAGTTGTGTCCAACTTTTTGTGACCTCATTTAAGGTTTTCTGGACAAAGATACTGGAGTGGTTTGCCATTTCTTTCTCCAGATCATTTTACAGATGAGGAAACTGAAGCAAACAGGGTTAAGTGACTTGCCCAGGGTCACACAGATAGTTAAATGTCAGAGGCCTGATTCGAACTTAAGGAAGATGGGTCTTCCTGACTCCAGGCCAAGTACTCTTATCCACTGTGCCACCTAGCTGCCCTTACATAGCCCTAAATGTAGTAAAATAAGTTGTGTTGTTATGAATGTGATGGGGTATTAAGAAATAAGGAAAAAGATGATTTCAAGTAAGGCAACAAATGGTTTCATAAGGGACCTGGAAAGACCTAGAAAAAGGGAATTGAGCAAAACTAGAACAATTTATACTATAAATATCCATATTATAAAAATGAACAATTTAAAAGACATAAATAAATTGATGAAGAGTGAAATGAGTTGAACCAGGAGATCAAGTTATACAATGATAACACTGGAAAAACAAACAACTTCGAAAGCTCTATTATTAATAAAAACTCTATTACTAATAAAAAGACTACCATGATTACAGATAAAACATGCACCTCCTGACAGAGAAGTAGGAGAAAGGAAAAAGTTGAAGAAGGGAGAAACTTTAGGAAATTGGTCATGCGTTTGTGATTTCCTGTCTTCCAGGTCACCATTTCAGTTCTGGATCTGTTGCTAATGGCTGCAGTCTGTCTACTTAATGTAAGTTGTTGGCTCCCATCCAGCTACCAGTGATCTTTCTTTGTTCAGTCATTTCAGTCATGTCTAACTCTCTGTGACCCCATTTGGGGTTTTGTTGGCAAAGAGGATGGAGCAGGTTGCCATTTCCTCCTCCAACTCATTTTACAGATGAGAAACTGAGGCAGGGTTATGCGGCTAATAAGTGTCTGAGGCCAGATTTGAACATAGGAATTTGAGTCTTTCTGACTCCAGGATCAGTGTTCTATCCACTCTACCACCTAGCTGCCCACTAACGATCATATGATCATAGGTCCGATCACTGAATCAATAAGGATTTATTAAGCACCGACTATAGGCAGGTCCCTCATTGCTCCCTGGTCTCCCAGCACCATTGCCCTGACTTCATTTTTTCTCTTTACAATCTGGATCCCACTATATACTTTCCTTCTCTTTCTCTTTGACTCAGTTGCCCCTTTATTCTACAGTCATTCATTCCCAGCCAGTCTTTAGCCCTGGATCACCCACACTATCTACTTTGTCTGTTCTCCTCCTGAGGTACGGATCCCCTTTGTAAAAAGTCACACCACCATGCTATCTGGGTCCACTGCAGACTTATCTAATCTAACCACAACTGAACCCTGATGGTTAGTAAAACTCATTCTTTGATTGACTTTGTCTCACTCTTCACTGCAGCCATTCCAAACCTTCTCTTTCCTCCTCTATTCTCCCTATTTCTCAGTAGATTTCCTCGCTTCCTACTTTGCTAATAAAAATAGAAACCCTCCACCACAAACTCTATCTTCTCCCCTGCTCCAAGCCTCAAAATTTTAGCTCTGTATCTTTCTCACTCACTTCCCCCCCCTCTACTCTTTTCTCTACTAAAGAAGAGGCCTTTCTCCTCGCTAAGGCCAACCCTACTATGAGTGTTCTTGATCTCATACCAATCCCATCCCTGCCTGACTTTTCCAGAAACTTTTCCCCTCTCTCTCTCTCTCATCTTCAATATCTCCTTACATATTGGCTCTGTTACCCATACTAACAAACAGGTTCAAGTGTGTCCCACCATTTAAAAACCTCATTTTATCCTGATGTCCCCTCAAGACATCACCCTATATCTCTTCTCCCTTTCAGTGCCACACACCTAGAAAGAAACATCAATATCCATTGACTATACATTCTCATCACCCACTCACTCCCTAGTCTCTTTCAATCTGACTCTATCACTTAACCGAAACTGCTCTCTCTACATGACGACATCTTAACTATTGAATTCAATAACTTTTTCTCAGTCCTTGTATTTCTTAACCTCTATCTGCAACCTTTGAGAATGATAGCAAACCCTTCCTTTTAAATTCTCTCTTCTCTTGACTTCAGTGACTCCATTCCATCTTGGTTCTTCTCCTAACTGTTTGCTCCTTCTTATTCTCTTTTGCTAGATGACCGTCTAACTCCTGCCCTCTTTTCTTGAATGTTCAACAAGGCTCGGTTGTGGGCCATCTTCTCTTTTCTTTCGGGTACATTTTTCATCAGTTCCTGTGGATTCAAGTACCATCTCTAGTCAAAGGATTCCCAAGTCTTGATACCCAACCTCTAATTTTTCTTGTGAATAACAGTCACATATCACCAATCTGCTGGACATCTGCTGTATGGACCATAAGCAGATCAAATTCAGCATATCAAATTCAGTTATCAATCAATAAACGTTATTAAGCATTTACTATTAGCCAGGCACTGTGCTAAGTGCTGGGAATATTAAAAGAGGCAAGCAATGGTCTCTGCCCTCAAGGTTCTTACAATCTAATGGAGGATACAACAAACAAATATGTACAAATAAATTATATATAGGATAAAACAGAAATAATTAACACAAGGAAGGCACGAGAATTTAGAAAGACTTGTAGAGGCTTCCTGAAGAAAATGGGATTTAAGTTGGGACTTAAGAGAAGCCAGTAGGCAGAGAAGAGGAGGGAGAGCATTCCAGGTATGGGAGACAGCCAGAGAAACACCTGGATAAGGAATATGGAATTTTTTGTTGGTGAAACAGCAAGAAGGGCAGTGTCACTGATCAAAGAGTATGTGGTAGGGAGTAACCTGTCAGAAGACTGGAAAGATAGGAGAGGACTAGGTTATAAAAAAGTCTTTACCTAGGTTTTGAACATCAAATGAAGGATTTTGTATTTGATCATAGAGGCAATAGGAAGTTACTAGAGTTTATTGAGTAGGGAGGTGTGTAGTTGGACCTGCATTTTAGGATGATCTCTTTGGTGGCTGAATGGAGAATGGATTGGAGTGGGGAGAGACTTGAGGCAAGCAGAGCCCCCACCAGGTGTGAGGTGATGAGGGCTTTACTAGAGTTGGAGTAGTGTTAGAGGAGAGAAAGGAGTGAATCCAAGAGGTATTACAAAGGTGAAATTGATAAGCCTTGGCAACAGCTTGGATGGGAGCTGAGGGGTGGGGAGTGGGGGGGTGCGAGAGAGTGAGGAGGTGAGGCTGCCACCTAGGTTGTGGGTCTAAGGGACTATGATAGCATATCCAAAACAGAACTCATTATCTTTCCTTTTAAACTTGTCCCTCCTGAAGGATTCCTGTTGTCTGTTGAAGGCATCACCATTCTTCCAGTCACCCAGGTTCATCACCTCATAATCATTCTTGATTATTCTCTCTCTCTCTCTGTCTCTCTCTCTCTCTCACCACCCCACCCCACCCCATATCCAATGAGTTGCCAGGTTTGGTTGATTCTTTCTCCACAGCCTCTCTCATATCCATCCCTTTCTCTCCATTCACACGGCCAACGCTCTACTTAAGGCTGCTATCACCTCTCACCTGAAATATATCTTGTCCAACTTCCTCATGTCCTACTGTAATAGCCTCCTAATTTGACTCCCAGTTTTCAGTCTCTCTCTTCTTCAGTCCATCCTCCACATAGCTGGCAACATAATCTTCCTAAGGCATTGACCATATTAACTCTCTTACTCAAAAATCTTCAATGACTCCCCATTCCATCTAAGATTAAATACAAACTCCTTTTTCCAGCACATAAAGTCTATCACAATCTGGCTCCCACTTGCCCTTCCATATTTCATAGTACTCCCCTTCATGAACTTCACATTTTAATCAAAGTTGGTAAGGAAGGGAATAAGCATTTATTAAGCACCTACTATATTCTAGGCACTATGCTTTTTATAAATATTATCTCATTTGATTCTCACAACAACCCTTCAGGATAGATGCTAGTATTGTATCTATTTTATGGTCAGGGAAATTGAGGCAGTTTCTTGCCCAAGGTCACATGGTTAGTAAGTATTTGAGGACAGATTTGAAATTCAGGTCTTCCTGATTCCTAGGCCCAGCACTTTATCTACTGTGCCAAAAGCTGCCTCTAAGGAGACACCTAGTTGTTTCTAAACTCTGCATTCCACCTCCCGACTTCCTGTAAGCTCATCAAATTGATCAGCTTCTCCAAATAAGCCTTCTACACACAAAAGGTTTTATTTATTTTATTTTTAATTTATGGAATAAAATAAGCATTTCCGTAATGTAGTATAATATTTTTTAAAAAATGGTTGCAAATCTATTGTGTACAACTTGTTATTCCTTTTAAATATATAATAAAATTATCGTGTAAATTTCTTTTTTCCCCCCTTTTCCCCTCCCCCACCCTAGAATGGCTACCATTAGATACAAATGTGTGTGTGTGTGTGTGTGTGTGTGTTCTTCCTCTGGATGTAGACAGTCTTCTTTCAAAGATACTGCAGTGGTTTGCCATTTCCTTCTCCAGTGAATTAAGGCAAACAGAGGTTAAGTGACTAGCCCAGGGTCACACAACTAGTAAGTATATGAGGTCAGATTTGAACACAAGTCTCCTGACTCCAGGCCCAATGCTCTATCCACTGAGCAACCTAGTTAGCTCTGCCATGTACATTTGAAAGGAGCTAACCATACAAGTAGTACCCTGGGAGTCTAGAGACCTGGGCTATGTGACCATGGAGACAGAGAGGCAGCAAAGTTTAATAGGAAAGATACTGTGTATTGATCCAGAAGGTCTTCTCTCATCTACAAATCATAGGAATTACAACAGATTATGTCTAAGAACTCCTCTAGCTCTTAATCCCAGGATCCTAAATAACTTATCCATTCTGCACCCTCATCTATACATTTCTCATCTATTAAAAAGGACCCTAAGCTTTTAAACTTTAGAAAGCATTTCCCTCATAATAACACTGAGATCTGGGTAGTATGATGAAAAAAGCTAAGGCTTTGAGAAGCTAATTTACTTGCTCAACATCACAATGAAAGTTAGTGTCAGAGCCAACATTCAAATCCAAGTCTTTACTGATGTCAAGTCCCATGCACTTTCCAAATGTGCACCAACTACTCACCATGGTTATGACAAGGAAATCTTTTAATATAATTTAAAGTGGCATAAAAATGTTAGTTATAATTATAGGATATTATTTTGCACTTAGTCTTGTTCTCCTCACATGCAAAAAAAAGGAGGTTGGAATAAATGATTTCTATGGTCCTTTCCCGCTCTGCAAATGATGATCATATTGGTTACTATGTGTATTACTCAGGACGAATAATGAATTATTTCTTTCCGTCATACGATTTGACCTGCTTAGTGAATGGAATTTTAAACTAAATACTGTCAAGTCAGCCTAACCACAAATGACAGGCAAGAAGAGTGACATACTATAAAAAGCTCAGGCGAAATGACAGCGCTACACATCATCCGTCTTTCAGCAGACACATACCCATCAATCCCAGACTGAGGAAGAGAGGCCATCATGTCTTCTCTGAGCAACTTGCCAGGGGTGAGTACAGCACTAACCTGAACACCTTTCTTTGGGAAGGCCCAGAAAATACTTCTAGCTTGGGTATGCAAGAATATTGGCCGCTTTCTATGGTAGATGAAAGATAACATATACTTTGGATGGGAAATGCGGAGGGTAGTAAACTATGTGGATGGAATAACGATCAACATGAAGAATTAGATTAAAACTGAAAGAGACTGTGCTCTAAGCTAAACCACATGGGATGTGTCATATCGTGTTACAGTATCTTGTTCTCAGGTTGCAAAGAGAACTTTAATATGATACTTCTGTGGCTATACTTCCCTTTAAAATGGGTCATCCTATCTATCTAAAATTGGTCTTTGAAGTGTGCCCTCTTGAGCTTTCTATCCTCTTCCATTCTATTCTTGATACAACAAATATTTGTATTCTAACAAGATGCGTATGGTTGTGTGTTCCCACATACATACTCAAATTCCAAATAGCTAGGTAAAGTTCTGTGTTCAGTTAATTGGGTATTAGTTCCCAGAAGTTGATACTCTATTGCCCACTTCCATGCAATGGCACAAACTATTCCTTGTGCCTAGAATGGACTCCCTCCTCATCTCTTCCTCTCAGAAATCTGATTTTCCTTCAAGGTGAAACTTAGGAGTCTCTTGAGCTCACCTTCTCACTTTTACCTCCTCAGCGAAACCATCCCCAACCCCCTAAGTTGTTACTGCTCTCTCCTACTCAATTTTCTTTGTACTGTACTTATGTGCGTGTTTTATTTCCCCTGTAGAAGAAGAAATCCCTGGGGAAAGAGTCAGGTGAAGTACAATAGAATGAGTACCACACTTCACATCAGGAGACCTGGGTTTGAGATCAGGCTCTGACATGTACTAGCTCTGTGACCATGGGAAATTTGCTTAAGCCCTTTGAACCTAAGTCTCTTTATCTTGAATATACTTACACATCCTTTTCAGGGGGATATGGTAAAGAAAAAGCTTTGCAAACCTTAAAATGTAATAGAAACCAGAATCTATTGTTATCTTAAAGCAATTTAACCACCAGGACAAATTAATGACTGGACATCATCACTAGGATAAAGGAAATTTGGTCATTTGTTAGTATTTTGCTGAGCTTAAAGCTTGGTTTTGTTTTGTTTTTTTAATTCATTTGCAAAATTGTTGGAACTCTTCCCGTGACTTAGCACATCATAATATAACAATTATCCGGAATTCCCAGTAGGACCTTATGATCATAGATGTAGGGCAAAAAGGTGTCTTAGAGACCATCTACTCTAACATCTCATTTTATAAGTGAAGAAACTGAGCCCCAGGGAGACAAAGTGTTTGCCCAAGATTGCACATATAGTAGGGGGTAAAGGTAGAATTTGAATCCATGCCCTCTGACTTCACATTCTTGATAAGAACGCCATTGTCGTTTTCTGTAGTCTTGACTTCCAAGATGCTCCAAGCATTTCATGTAGGAGAATACAATGGTCTTCCCAATATTGTACAAGGATGGATGAGAGTTGTATACCCAACATTGCAGAAGTATCAATGTCATTTCTTCTCATAAAGATGAGCATGCTGATCTGAAAGTCCCCAAAACTGAATCCGATGATCTGAGCCAACCAACAGATCATTCTGAGGATGAATACTTTTTATCTAGTATGGAAAGATAAGTCATTAGCCATTCTAAAATCTGAATGATAGCTATGAAGTCAAGACTATCAGGTGAACAATGGTTCTGATCCTTTGGGGTTTCACTGTTATAGATACAGTCTGAATGTCAGGCTGGTCTTTGTAACACCTCAATAGCCAGCTAGTCCAATTAATTCAGTTAAACCAATTGTTCAGTATTGCCATGTCAAAATGAGCTGTAGCTTAACCAACATTTTCCCCTTTCAGTAGGTTTGATGAAAAGTAATTTAGGCATAGCCTTGGCTTAATGTTGGGTAAGTGGATCACAGATATAGATCCAAAAGGGATTCTACATGCCATTTATCCCAACACCCTAATTTTACAGATGAAGAAAGAGATCCAGGAAAGCTAAGAGGCTACCCAAAGCCATAAAGGTAGTAAGCATCAGAGATAAGATTTGAACCTTTCTCTTAACTCGAGGCAGGGCTCTTCCCACTGTACCAGAGTGACTTTGATTTCACTTCCCCAGGCCTTTACTTTCCTCTAGAAAAATGAAGCCAGAAACTATAACTCTATTATACACTTGACAATATACCTCAGCCATTCAAATTAACACAGACACCACCACCCCAACTCAGTAACTGAAATAAGGAAACATTCTATAAAGCAAGTAAGAATTCTACTAGGCTGTCATTGTGCTACTCTTCAAGCCACCAACAGGTGCATTCATCATCATCACTAGGAAAATAGAAAATAAGGAAGGAAAATCTGTGGTGCCTTAAATTGTTTAATGGATTTGTTTCTTGGTTTGGTTTTTTTTTCCCTCGCTTACCTGAAAAGTTTTTGTAACTCTTCCCATGGCATTGAACAGGCCTGAGGTCATGGGTATACTAGTCATTCAGATCATTTATTTATCCCTTCTTTCTCACATTTCCCTCCCCTTTTCTTCTCCAGGTTAAGTCACTGCTGCTGTTGCTGGTTCTGGTGGTCATGATGAAGACAGGACTCTCAATGCCAAAGAGGTCGGGCTGCCCCAAAGATGAAGGGAATGGCTCTTATCAGAATGTGAAGATTAACATGAATATCAATAACCGAAACCAAGGCTCAAAGATGTCCCCCGATTATAAGAACCGCTCCACCTCTCCTTGGGATGTGTTGTAAGTAAGACATCACCACCACTACCCCCAGCCGAGAGCGGTCCTTGGTCTTATACCAGATTATTACTCTCCTCTAAGACTGGAGACCCTTGTCTCTAACCTGAATCCCTGCTACTGTGGCTTAGGCTCATTTCATCTTCCTTGGTCACTATGGAATAGAAGTAGAGAAAACAGATGGTATTCTTCATCATGCAGAAACTTATTAAGACCCTTTTAAAGTAATACCTAGATGCTGTTTTCTAAAAATGATTAGAAACTTCCAGCGTCTGGAATATGTACCCCTTAAAAAGTCTTCCTCTTTTGTGTTCCCATTTTGATAGTTTTTTATGCTACCCCAAGAAATCACATCTTTCTTTGTTTTCTCCTCTAGTCCTAATGAGGATGCCAACAGACTGCCCCGCACAATCTGGGAGGCTAGGTGCCGTCACTCAGGCTGCATCAATGCTGAGGGAAAAGTGGACCACCACATGAACTCCGTCGAGATCCAGCAGGAGATTTTCGTCCTCCGCAGAGAGTTCCCAAACTGCTCCACTTCCTTCAAACTGGAGAAGATGCTGGTGACTGTGGGTTGCACTTGTGTCACCCCACGTACAGTGTCCTGAAAGCTGAGGGTCAGCTCATTGGGGGATGCCTCAGAGGCAACAAGGCATCCTCACACAGCTTCCAGCAACAGACACCTCCCTTTAGCCATACACAAACCCTCAGGATGCAATCCCATTTCAGACCAAATTCTATCTAGAATCTGATCTAGCTTCAAACTTTTCTTCAGGCATAAGGACCAGCTGTCTCTATGACTTTAAATTGTGAGCACATGTTGGCTTTTAATTTGATTTTTTGGATTTTTTTAAAATTTGGTTACGTATCCTTAGACCATTGAGAGCAGGTGTCAATTTGCTGAGAGTGCTTATTATTTTTTTTAATATTTCTTGCCCTAAAAATCAGTGACTAGGTGTATGATATTTTTTATTATTTAAAAAGGTAAAACTTATATTTATATGAATTATTTATGGATCTATTTATATTGCCTTAGTTTACAGAGAGAAATCAAATAATTTGATCCTTAGATTCACTAAGGGAAGCCTATCTTCTGGTTCAAAATCTGTGACTGGACTAGCTGACCTATGAAGTCACTTCCAGCTCTCAGTCTGATCCTAGCATCCTATAATCAAATGACCCCAAGAACTAGAGAGTAGGATGAATTCATCTTCCCTCTAAGATTGGAATGGAGAATTTTTTCTCCTTCATAGCTTCTAAGGACACACCATTTTTCCCTATCGGACTGAAAATGCTGACCGAGTAGAGTTTTATATTTATTAATTTAAGTTTACCAGATATTGATGTTATTTTCATAAGATAGACACCAAGCCTAATTCTATGTTCAACTGGCCTCTTTGTAATTATTACATGATGAATAAAATTTTGTAAGAAAAGATTCACCTGTTTCCATATTTTTTCTTAAATTACTTAAACTCAAATCTGCCTGTTATATTCTTCCCTATCTAATCATTTTCAGTAAGCTTTTGTTATACAACTATTATGTACAAGGCACTTTGCTAAGTGCTAAAAACACAAACCAAAAAGGGGGGAGGGTCTCTCTCCTCAAGGAGTTTGCATTCTATTGAGGGAGGTTAGGTTACAATGAGTACAGAGCTTTAACAATGAGAGGGATCAGGTAGGGCTTTCCCTGGGAAATGGCATGAGAGCTGAACCTTAAAGGACTTTAGGGGTTCTAAGCATGGGGGAGAGCCTTGCAGAGGTACAGGGGTGGAGAAGATATAGAGATATGGATGTGGATACACATGCATATCCATATATACACATATATATACATACATACACATATATACATACATACATATACACATATGTGTAAATGTGTATATATATATACATACAGATATATTCTATAGACTGTTCTTCAGAGTACATGAAAGAGAATAATGTGAAATAAATCTAAGAAGGAAGGCTGGAGTCAGATCATGACCAGCTTTAAATTTCTTTTTTTTTAACCCCCCCCCCCAAAAAAAGGAAAGTCATCTTTTTATGAAGCAGTGTACACTACCTCTTTGAACAAGTTCATGGCACCTTTGCCCCACCCAAGGCCAAGTGTCTATTCTGAATAATAAATTATCTCATCAGCACCAAGCTAAATCACCTTCGATGGGTAGAAGGAATAAAAACTGAAAAGATAAACAGAACAATGAGGCTGAAAATAGCACTCTGTTGCAGATCCAGGGAGACAAGGACCTTCCCCAAAATATAACCAAAGGAGTCTCCATGGTAGTTGAGTACCAGAAATGTACCAAAGGTCCCACTGCCTGTCCCCCATTCCTCTCTCTCTGTCTTTCTGTCTCTGTCTCTGTCTCTGTGTCTCTGTCTCTGTGTCTCTCTCTGTCTCTCTCTCTCTCTCTCTCTCTCTCTCTCTCTCTCTCTCTCTCTCTCTCTCTCTCTCTCTCTCTCTCTCTCTCTCTCCTCTCTTTCTCTCTCCCCTCATTTCCACCTCGGGCTTCTCTGATTTCCTCCAAGTCTTATCTATAATCCCATCTTCTGCAAGAAGCCTTTCCTGGTCCTCTTCGTCACTGATGTCTTTCCTCTGAGATTATCTCCAATTATTTCCACAACTCTATCTTGTCTGTACATATTGTTTGCATGTTGACTCCTAAATCTGTCTCTCTGCGACTTACATCCTAGGTTACTAAGTGCTACTTCTGGGACAAAGCAGAATGATTCTAATCTCTCTTCTGTTATGATGGTCTTTCAGATACTTCAAGACATTTAACAACTCCCCCCTTACTAAGCTAGGTGGGGCAGTAGGTAAAAGTGCTAGACTTAGAGTCAAGATGACTTGATTTCAAATACTACCTCAAACATTTCCTAATTATATGACCCTGGACATGTCACTTGAACCTCTCTCAGCTGCAGTTTCTTTTTCTGAAGAGAGAAAGAGAGAGAGAGAGAGAGAGAGAGAGAGAGAGAGAGAGAGAGAGAGAGAGAGAGAGAAATGGACAGATAGATTGATAGAGATAGATAGATAGATGAATAGATAGATAGACAGACAGACAGATACCAACTTACTGTTGTGTGTGTAATAATAGCACCCACCTCACAAGGTCCTTGTGAGTATCAAATAACATATATGCAAAATTCTATCAAACTTTAAAAGACTATACAAATGTTGACTATTATTATCGTTATTAATATTGTTCAACCAGTGGTCCTATGGCACAGACGCTACTCTTCCTCATCCTAGTCACTCTCTCTAGGACGCATTCCAGGCTGTCTTTCGTGAAATGTGGTACCCAGAACCAAAGACACTGGTCCAAATGGGACCTGACCAAGGTGAACTGTAATGGAATAGTTACCTACTACTTTCTAGACTCTAAATACAACCTGGGATATCATTAGCTTTTTCAGCCCCATGTTGTTCTGCTGCTGAATGCTGACCTTGCTGTGCACTAAAACCCCCATATCTTTTTTTTTTCCAAAGGAACTCTTCTGCTTTCTAGCCATGCCTCCCTCGGCTTGGACTTTGTGAGGCAGATTTTTATTTAAATCAATTGTGCAGTTTTACTTGTATCCTTAATGAATTTTATCTTACTTATTTGATTGTGAGCAAGGATTATCTTTGGCCTTCCTTCCTAATCCCACCACTGTGCACAGTGCATGCTACCCAATAGATGTTTAACTATTCCATTTGGTCCATTATTGGATCTTTGAGGGTCATACTCTGGGTTACTTCAGCTTTGCGTCATCCACAGATTTAACTAGCAGGTCAATTACAAATAATACAAATATTTTATCTGCACAACTTCACAACTTGCGATGGAATCTCGTACTCCTTTCCAGACCACAATTCTAGGGAAAGACCCTCTCCTAATTCTTCAGCATCTTCTTTCCTATACATTTCTAAACATATATTCCAGGAGGCTTGTGCAGATTAACTTTAGAAAATGACTGAGAACAGTTCAGGGTTAGAATTATTTACAAGTGAAAAAAGTACATGCACTATTAGGAATGTGTAGTTCTGGCTTTAAAGACCTAACTGTTCTCTCCCTTGCCACACAGTCCTGTAACCTGCCTCCCCCTACTAACTGTTCCCTGTGCCTGGAAAGCCATCCCTCATTCCTTCCCACCTGTTGAATGATTATCTATCCTTTAAAGTTAACTCAAAGATCACATCTTCCATGAAGTCTTCCTTTCTCTCCCCCTCCTCCTACCTCACTTAGTAATGATCTCTCCTCTGCAGACCTCATGTATCACTTTGTTTCACAACTCTCAGATACACTTGCCATGTAACATGTAATGTGATAATTGTTCCTGATGGTGTTTTCTTTCACTATTGGGCTACAAGTCCCTTAAGAGCAGAAACATATCTTATCTAAATTTTGTATCTCTTCTTCTAAGACCCAGCAAAATGGTTTTCACACTTTGTTGTTGCTCAGTCATTTCTGACTCTTTGTGACCCCATTTGGGGTTTTCTTGGCAAAGATACTAGAGTGGGTTGCCTTTTCCTTCTCCAGTGGATCCATTTTGTCAGGCAATCGGAGGTCAAGTGACTTGCCAATGGTCACACTGGTAGGAAATGTTTGAGGCTGGATTTGAATTCAGGTCTTCCGGACTCTGGGGCCCAGTGTTCTATCCACTGAGCCACCAGCTGCCCCTGTTTTCACACACTAGAGGCTTAATAAATGTTTGTTGAATGCAGCTGAAGAGGAGGATCAGGAAGGAGAGGCGTAGGGGAAAAGTTCCTTGTGTTTTAAAGAAAGATAGAACGGAACAGCACAGTAGCATCCAGAATAAGGTAAATCCGGAGTGGTTAGAGGAAATCAGACCTCAACAGAATGTTCCAAGGGCTGAGAATTCGGTGGGTCTAAAGCCAGAAACCAACTCCCATCACTTCCATACGTGCAACCAGTTCTTTCCTGTTACAATGAATCATAGTGGATAAAGAAATTCCCCCTTATTTGTTCCTCCACTTTTTGAAGGGTGAAATTATTAAATCAAGCCAAGAAATTATTAAATAAAGACTTTTTTATATTCTTGAGATAAGAAACCAAATGAGAGAGAAAAGGGAATATGGCATCTTTAAACCCTATTCCCCCAAAAGATTTTATTTGTGGAAGAATCTCCCTGTTGCAGAATCTTTGTGACATATAAACCCTTTCTTCTCAATTAACCCATTGTGACTTCTTTAAAATGTAGCCTTGTGGTTTTGTTAAGTGTAGGATTTTACAAATTCAGCGTTTAATCTGTAGACCAACTTAGTTTAACTATAGGGTCTGTTTAACTACCTTTGTTTCCTTAGGATATGCATAAGATTATGTGTCTGTTTAAGTCTTTTCAATTTTTATGACATTGAAGAAAGCATGGGTTTATAAATATGTCTTTTTCTATAGCCTAAAAGGATGTAGAATATGTAAAAAGAATTTATTTCTCTGTCTCTGAAGAAATTTTCTTATAAAAATGTTTCAGAAACTCCAATCAAGGTTCAGGGTTATTTTTCCATCTCTTGGACCTGTACTTAAGCATAATAAATCCTGGGTTATATTACCTCTATAATTTCTGCAATGTGGTATATTTATTTTGATAGTAATAACCAAAAACTCAAGAGAAGATATTTCTCCCATAATAGTAGGATAGAGTCAGATTGTGGAAGGCCTTGAATGACAGGTTATATGAATTTTTATCTTAAATTTGCGACCTTTTCCATTCTTATAATCAGCTCTCCCTGGAACCCAGTTCCGGTGGAGGAAGACAAAAGACTCTACCTTGACTTCACACTGGTTCAAGTTGCCTACCTCTCACTTTAAAAAGGAAAAAGTTTTTAATTACCAGCCCTCTACCCCTCTAGCATAACACTTTCACAGGATATCTAACATCAATCTACTCTGCCTCAAACATGTTGTTAAGCTACAAGAATCTACATCCAGGAAACAAAATATTATCTAAAACAAATCTTCAAGCAATGGAAATAAATTAGAAATGTCATGTAATAAATTCAATTTACAACAAACTTTGGAGATAAAACAGGCATACCCCACAGTTATTAACATCTGCTTTGGATTTCTCTTCTTCATCTTAAATTCCTTTTTTTAAACATTTTTTCCATCTTCTTTGAAACCTCTCTTTCTCTACAAGACAATGCTTGCCCTCTCCCATTGTTCACTGTTCATCATGCCCTCAACCAAGACTGAGAGGAAGAATCAGCCTACTCTTTGCTCCTACTGCCACTTCCAAACTTTCCTTCTTTCACAATCACTCAACAACCTCTTGTAAGTAAGGTGAATTTTAGTGTAGGTAAGGTAGATTTCAGTGTGTGTAAAGTAGATTTTTGTTATTATTTCTTAGAGTTCAATTTCGCAGGATCTATGATCATAACAACCTCAGTTTCCTAGGATCCATGGCCATAACAATCTCTGTTTCCCAGGTATTAGATATGAATTCCCAGGCCCATGGTTCAAAACATCTCCACTACGCTTGCACAGCATTATATAAGGATAAATAATATAAACATGTGTGCTGAAACTGTAAACATCCACTGCAACTGCGCAGTGAGATATAGGGATGAGGTGATGTACACTTGTGGGGTTATTGCTGGCAAGATGCCATCTTTGTCTGATGCCCTATAAAACAGGTGGTCAGTGGTCAGTGAGTTGGGGAACCTTTGTGGTTGAATGCACAAGCTGGAATGTTGTTGGATCAGGAGGGGGGAATCTGTGTTTCCCTCAACCAGCCCCCATTGAGACTTGAGTGGATTTAGGGGAACCCTTTAGGGTTGAATGCACAAGTTGTGCCCATCTCTACTGGCCCCATCGAGACTTAAGGGTAGTTGCCCCCCTTTCTCGCCAGCCGCTGCAAGAAGGGTGATTAGGGAATACTGTAGCAGTTTGTAGTGCTTCCATTATCAGTCATACTGTGTTAGAGAAAACTAGACTAGAATAAAGCTTATTATTAACCACTTTGAAGCTGTATTTCCTGTCTGACCAAATCAAGAGTGAACCTGTTAGAGGTAGAAGTCCAAACTTTCAGTGCCTCCTGTGTATTATCTGTCTAACACCTCTTCTCCTGTGAGGTTTAATCTTTTAATCTATTTTACCCTGTCTAGGTCCAGGCCAAACTCATCTATTGGCCTCCTGGTCAAATTCAAGGCATTCAGGACCTGGCTTGCCATCTCTCTCTCCATACTAACTAATGATTACTTCTTGGCTTCCTTTGCTACATCTTCCAATCAACTATTTCCCATGTAAACCTGACATCTCACAGGCTCTGCCCTAGGCACTTTTCTCTCATTATATTCTCTCCCTCATTGGCCTCAACTGTTCCCATGGGCTCCACGTAGAGGACCCAGCCCTAATTTCTCTCCTGAGCTTCAGTCGTACATCGTCAACTACTTGCTTGACATCTCCTGGATGCCCACTAGTATCTCAAACTCAATAAAAAACTCAACTTTCCCCTAAACCAGTCCCCCTTCTAAACATCCCTATTCTGATTTAAGTTTCCACCATCCTTCCCAGGTTCATAACTTCTGGGTCATTCTTGACTATTGCTTTTCCATCAGCTACATCCATCCAATCAGTTGCCAAATCTTACAAATTCTTCCTCCACAGCCTCCCTGGTATCCATCACCTTCATTCCACAAATATATTCACCCACACACTGGTTTTTGGCCTCAATTACCTTGTGCCTGACCTACTGCAAGAGCCATACAATTCATCTTCATGTTTCTTCTTACAGCTTACAAAATTAGCTTGCTGAGGTCTTAGAGGTCTGACTATGTGACTCCTCTACTCAAAAACCAACAATGGCTCACCTTTACTTCTAGGATTAAATACAAATTCCTAAATTTAGCATCTCCTGCTAAAAGTCAAGCAACTAATAATTTCTTGGCTTGCTCTAATAATTTTACCCTTCAAAAAAGTGGAAGAAAAAATAAGGGGGAATTCTATATTGGATCCAATTCATCCTAACAGGGAAGAACTCGTTGCTTGTATGGAAATGATGGGAGCCATAGGAGCAAGATCCCATGTAGAGATTGTGATAGAGGAGAGAAAAGTCAGACATAATCTTGATATGCACTCTAGATTTTAAGATAACAGATTTCAAAGAGTTCAACACAAAGATAAATGGATCCTATGGACTAAATTTCTATCGGGAAAGTCAGCTCATGAGAAATGGGAGACTCAAAAAGGAAATTTTGAAGACATAAAGGAAAAGGATCCCAAACAGGAGGAAAAACAAGCAATATCTGAAAAAGAGCCATATGGCAACATAAGGAACTCAATGACCAACCTAGATTTTTTGAAGACATGTACATAAGATGGAAGCCAGAGAAGAATAGAAAAACATGGCACAGTCCTTCAAAAAATAATAACAGGAGTGCTGAAGCTCAGAATGAGCTGAGACTGGCAAGGGAAGCTAAGAATAATCAAAAATATTTCTTCTTACATTGGCGGAAAGAAGATCAAAGCAGGGATAGGACCACCAGGGTGGATAGGATGATGATAACTAACAACAATGAGATTATATAATAAATAAATGCAGCAACATTTGTTCATTCTTTTATTAATTTAACTTTGATTTCTATAAATAATAATTTGTATTTAATTTGAAAATTTGTTCAATGTTTTTATTGCTATGTTAGTTCTGCATTTATATAGCACTTTAAGATTTATAAAGTGTCTTATGTATGTTATTTGATTCTTAAAATCAGTGGTATGCTGACAAATGTTTAACAAATCAATTTTTTAGGGAGGGAGAAGAATCACACAATGCACTTTTTTTGTTTGTTTGAGGAAATCAGGGTTAAATGGCTTGCACAGAGTCATACAGCTAGTAAGTATCTCAGGTCAGATTTGAACTCAGACTCCAGGGCTGATGCTCTATTCACTGCATCATCTAGCTGCCCCAACACAATACACTTTTAAGTTTAATTTGCATTATGAAGATTTTTGTCAACCACTTAAGTCTAGACAATTAATAAAACAATAAATCAAGCTATGACTTGTAGCATTGGCTAGTTTCCACACCGAAAATTTAACATTCATCTTTCGAGAACCAGTACAAGCTGGCTCCAGCATATATACCACTGCTCACAACCTACCTGTGAGGTAGGTGCTTATTATTATCACCTTTTAACAAAGGATGCTGAGGCTGAGAAGTTAGGTGACCTGGACAGGGTCACACAGGGTCGAAGGTCAAATTTGAACTCAAGTTCCTCTAATTCACTCTTACATACGGCACTACCTAGCTACCTCTTACAATTAAGCATTTATTAAGCACCTACTATGTGCCAGGCACTGTGCTGGATTCAAATACAAGCAAAAAAACAGTCCCTTCCCTCAAAGAGCTTACATTCTAAAGGTAAAACACAACCCATAAAAAGAGTGTTGAAAAGGAGAATGAGGGAGAAGCTAGCTGCGGCAGGGCCATGCTGTTGGAAGTCTGGAAAGTTAGAAGTGGAATAAGAAGGATAATGAAGGTTCTCCTACCTGGGCCCTTCACCTGAGGCCAGGAGGAACTCACAAATAGAAGAAGGGGGCCAACATAGCAGAGGAATGTTCCAGGTGAAGAGGCCTCAGGACCTCAGGAAGCTCCAGGGCAAGATACCATTTGAGGTCTTTTGCACTAGAAAGGGCTAAATAAAAATGACTAAGAAAGCATTTAGCTGACCTCAATGAATTCAAGCCACATGGCCCAGGTGAACTATATCCTTGGATACTGAAAAATTGCTGAGCCAGTAACAGTGATACATGAAAGATCACTGAAAATGGAAGGACATGAGATGTCTCATAAGACATGAGAAAATGAGAAAGGGCAGATGTGGTCACAATTCATCAAGAAAATAAAGAAAAGTCTGCAAACTATAAATTAATAAACGACTTCAATTCCCAGAAAAATCCTAGAAAGATCATCTAAAAGATGGTTAGTAAATGTCTTGAAAAGGAAGCAGTGGTTACAAAAAACAAGGATGACTTCCTCAAGAACAGCTCATGACAGATTAGCCCCTCAATAGGTCAGTCAATAAACATTTATTAATCACCTATTAATTACCAGGCACTATTGGAGATATAAAAAGAGGCAAAAGACAGTCCCTATCTTCAAAGAGCCCACAATCTAATGAGAGACTCAACAATCTATGTGTAGAATAAACAGGAAATAATTAACAGAGGAAAAGCCCTAGAATAGAGTGGAGGCAGGAAAGATTTCCTGTAGATGGTGGGATTTTAGGAATGAGGAGGAATAGTGCTCCAGGCATGGGGAAATGCCTAGAGCAATTCTAGAGAAAATGCCTAGAGCCAAAAGATGGAGTGTCTTGTTCATGCACCAACAAGAAGACCAGCGACATTGATCAAAGAGTAAGGTATAAGAAGGCTGGAAAGGTAAGAGGGGGCTAAGTTATGAAGGCTTTGAATGCCAAAGAGAGCATTTTGTATTTGCTTCTGGAGATGATAAGGAACCACTGGAATTTAGTCTTGTTTCTTTTTTTTGGACAGAATTATTAAACTCAAATCAGAAGATAATTATAATTTATCCAGATTTTAGCAAAGCATTTAATAAAGAATATCATACTGTTGTCAGGGAGTGGATAAAGAAATAGGGACAAATCCATAATACAATCAGATGGATTCAGAATTGATCAAAAGGGTAAAGTCAGAGAGTCATAGTTTAATAGTACAATTGACAAGTCTCCAGTGGAGGACCCCAAGGATCTGTGGTTAGCCCTGTGCTATTTAATATTTTAACAATGATTTGGACAAAGGTACATTGCCTATATTGCTCTATAAGGCATATTGCTCTATAAGGTATATTGCTAAGAGGGATAGCTAATATACTATATGACAATTAGGGTCCATAAAGATCTGTCCTTCAGTTCCTCTGACCAGCCTTACTTCATACTACTAATGATAATAACAGTAACAATGATATGGAACCCCAAAGTTTACAAAGCACTTTACAAATATTATCTAATTTTTTCCTCACAACAATCTTGAGAGGTAGGTACTATTATTAACCCCATTCTTTTTTACAAGAAAAAGAAATTGAGGCAGACAGACCAACAACCAGAGTCATTCATTGGCCAACTGCTCATGGTCATCTCCCCATGTTGGGCAATAGAGGGATGACGAGGAATTAAGGGGCAACAAAAATAGTTGGTGGGCTTTCCATATAATTGAGTCACCTCCGCCACACTGGGCTTGGTCACTGTAACAAGAAAAACAAGGGTGGAGCTCCAATAGTTAGCTTCCTATGATTAAGCAAGTGAATTTAAATCCGTAGTTCATAGCTCTAGAGCCTAATACACAGAATTTATAAGCACTACCCCTGTGGAATCATATCAAACTAAATACTGATTGGAATAAAATAGGGGTCCACTTAATTATCTATCACACACTTACTTTCTTTTCTGGTCTCTTTCTTCTGAAGTGGACAACAAGAGGGAAGAAAGAATTTCTCCCTAAATGACACCATCCCTATAATGGCTGCCTGAGGGGGAGAACATACAGGACTTAGAATTGTGAGAAAGAATTTTTCCAGTTTTTGCTACCGTTCAGTCGTTTTTCAGTCAAGTCTGACTTTTTGTGACCCCATTTGGGGTTTTCTTGGCAGAAATACTGAGTGGTTTGCCATTTCCTGCTCCAGCTCATTTTACAGATGGGGAAACTGAGATAAATAATGTCAAATGACTTGGCCAGGGTCACATAGTTAGTAAGTGTCTGAGGCCAGATTTGAACTCAAGAAGATGAGTTTTTTCTGACTCAAAGCCTACTCCACCCACTGCAGCACCTAGCTGCCCTTTTTCTATTTTAAGAGATCATAAATTTAGAGGTAGAAGAAATTTTAAGGGCCAACTAGTCTAATCCAAATACTGTGCATGTGGGGGGGAGGGGGATTTGAACATCACAGTCATTGAACATTCCATGCTGCCTCAGAGTAGGAGCCCTACTTTTTCATGGCCATAGAATGGCAAGGAGGAAGTTTGAATTACTCATGATCATGCTCCTATAGATATAAACTCAAGTATAGGAACTGTTTCATTTATTATTTTTATGTCCTTATTGTAGAACAGTGCCTGACACAGAGTAGGTGATCAATAAAATCTTGTTGACTGATTATTTGTCCATGATGCTATCTTGACCCCAGACACACACACACACACACACACAAACAAAACCTGGGCAATTTTATTACTACTTTGTTAAATTTAATGTTGTTCATGCTTAGTTTTTGAAGAGAACCAATGATATCACAGGGTGACATCTTGACTTGAGTATGAATTGGATTAAAATGAGGCAGAGTTTCACAAAGTCATCATCCTCACTCTCTATTCCACAGCCATCAAAGTCCAGTGGCAAGACAAAAGTCAAGATGGAGGAGTGGAGCCAAGATGGCAGAGTAAAAGCGGGGACTCACTTGAGCTCTCCCCCAAACTCCTTCAAATACTAGTAAAAAATGACTCTAAACAAATTCTAGAGCAGCAGAACCCACAAAATGACAGAGTGAAACAAATTTCCAGCCCAAGACTACCTGGAAGGTCAACAGGAAATGTCTGTTGCACCAGGCTGAGAGAGAAGCACAGTCCAGTGTAAAAACAAACTAGCATAGACCAGGCCTCAGCAAACCCAGAGCAGGCCTCAGGGCACTGAATCATTGGCGGGTATGGTGGCTTCCAGACTTCCCCACCAATAAATGCCAAAGAAAACTTAGAAGATCAGTAGGAAAGGTCTGTCAGACCTGGGTGAGAGAGGAGCATGATCCAGCCCCAGTCCCTGGGCAGTGGTGTTAACATTGGCAGCTGCTTCCAGAGCTCTTGGCCCACAGATGGTGTGGGGATCAAGTGGCTAATCAGAGGGGGATTGCAGGGATCTCTATGCTGGTGCTGAAGCAGGATTCTCTTGCTTTGTCCATGCTTGGATCTGGGTCACAGTCCTGGGTGGCACTTCTGGGGTGAGGAGGAGCACTGGTGTGGCAGAGTTTGTGGTAGCTGTGGAGAGGGAATCCTCCTCACAGTTCCAAGGCAGAAAAGAGTGCTGGTGGTCATTCACAGACCAGAGCACAGTCCAGGAGAGGAGTAAATACCTCCCCTTTGATCATACCACCTTGGAAGAACTGAAAATTTACAGGTCCTTAGAAGTATCACTGAAAACAGCTGTACAAAACCCCTGAATCTTGGGACAGTACACCCTCCATACTGGAAAAGACTTAAAAAGTCAAGTGATTGGCTGGGACAATAGGCAAACAGTAGAAAAAACTCAGACTATAGAATCTTACTTTGGTGACAAAGAAGATCAAAACATACAACCAGAGGAAGACAACAAAGTCAAAGTTCCTACATCCAAAGCCTCCAAGAAAAATATAGATTGGTCTCAGGCTGTGGAAGAGTTCAAAAAAGATTTTGAAGATCAAGTAAGAGAAGTAGAGGAAAAATTGGGAAGAGAAATAAGAGTGATGCAAGAAAATCATGAAAGAGACCAAAAAAAAACCTGAAGAAAATAACACCTTAAAAAAAACTAACCCAAATGGCAAAAGAGGTCCAAAAAGCCAGTGAGGAGAAGAATACTCTAAAAAACAGAATTGGACAAATGGAAAAGGAGGTCCAAAAGTTCACTGAAGAAAATAATTCCTTAAAAATTAGAATGGAGCAAATGGAAGCTAATGACTCTATGATAAATCAAGAAATTATAAAGCAAAATGAAAAATAGAAGACAATGTGAAATATCTCATTGGAAAAACTGACCTGGAAAATAGATCCAGGACAGATAATTTAAAAATTATTGGATTATCTGAAATCCATGATCAAAAAAAGAGCCTGGGCATCATCTTTTAAGAAATTATCAAGGAAAACTGCCCTGATGTTCTGGAACCAGAGGGCAAAATGGAGGGAGTCCACCAATCACCTCCTGAAAGAGTTCCCAAAAGGAAAACTCCTAGGAATATAATAGCCAAATTCCAGAGTTCCCAGGTCAAGGAAAAAATATTGCAAGCAGGGAGGCATAGCTAAGATGGCAGACTGAAAACAAGGACTTCTTGAGCTCTCCCCCAAATGCCTCCAAACACCTGTGAAAAATGACTCTAAACGAATTCTAGAGCTACAGAACCCATGAAATGACAGAGTGAAACAAGTCTCCAGCCCAAGACAGCCTGGATGGTCACTGGGAAGGGTCTATCACACCATGCAGGGAGCAAGCACTGGAAGAGACCAGGCCAGAGCCTACTGGTTGGAGCAGGCCCCAGAGCACTGAATCACTGAGCTATGGCAGTTTCCAGACTTCTCAACCAACAAACACCAAAGGCAACCTAGCAGGTCAGTGGGAAAACTCTGTTGAACTGGATGAGAGAAGGGCATGGTCCAGCCCCAGCCCCAGGGGCATGGAGGTGGCTGCAGCAGAGGCAGTGGCTGTGGAGGTGACAGCAGTAGCAGCAGCAGCAGTGGCTGCTTCCAGAGCTCCAGGCCCACAGATGGTGGGGGGAATCAAGTGGCTGATCAGAGTAGAAGTGCAGGGATCTCTTTGCTGGCACTGAGGCAAGATTCTCCTGCTTTTCTCTGCTTGGATCTGGGTCACAGTCCTGGGTGGCGGTCCTTGGGGGAGGAGGAGCACTGCTGTGGCAGAGCTTATGGTAGCTGTGGAGAGGGAGTCCTCCTCACAGTTACATGGCAGAAAAGAGTGCTTGAGAACACTCAGAGACCAGAGCACAGGACAGGAGAGGAGTATCAAGAGAAGCATGAAAAGGTAAACAGGAACGAGAAATCATAAGGGACTTACTAAATTGAACATGAAAGGATGATATTTGTAACTCAAGAGACTTTTCTCAGTATTAGGGTAGTTGAAGGGAAAGATAGATGTGTGCATGCATATGTATGTATACATATACATATATGTGTGTGATACATATATATGTGTGTATATATATATTTATTACACACACACACAGAGGGCACAGGATGAGCTGAATATGAAGGGATGATATCTGAAAAAATAAAATTAAGGGGTGAGAGATGAATATATTGAGAGAAGGAGAAAAGGAAATATAGAATGAGTAAATTATCTCACATGAAAGAGGCAAGAAAAAGCTGTTATAATGGAAGGAAAGAGGGTATAAGTGAAGGTGAATGAATGAAACTTACTCTCATAGGATTTGACTTAATGAGGGAATAACACATACACTCAACTGGGTATCTTACCATACAGGAAAGTGGGGGGGAAGGGGATAAGGCGGGGAAGGGGTAGTTAAAAGCAAACACTTTTGAAAAGGGACAGGGTCAAAGGAGAAAATTGAATAAATAGGGGACAGGATAGGAAGGAGGGAAATATAGTTAGTCTTTCACAACATGACTATTATGGAAGTGTATTGCATAATGATACATGTATAACTATATTGAATTGTTCGCCTTATCAAGGAGGGTGTGTGGGTAGGGAAGAAAGGAGAGATTTTGGAACTCAAAGTCCTAAAACCAAATGTTGAAAATTGTTTTTACATGCAACTGGGAAATAAGATGTGCAGGCAATGGGGGATAGAAATCTATCTGGCCATACAAGAAAGTAAGGGGGAAGGCATTGGGGGTGGGGGAGTGGGGTGATAGAAGGGAGGGCAGACTGAAGAAAGGGGCAATCAGAATACATACCATCTTGGGATGGGGAGAGGGTAGAGATGGGGAGAAAATTTGTAACTCAAAATCTTGTGGAAATGAATGTTGAAAACTAAAAAGAAATAAATTTTAAAAATAAAATAAATGCTAGCTATTATCACCAAAAAAAACCAGATATTGCAAGTAGCCACAAAGAAACAATTCAAATATTGGGGAAACATAATCAGGATAATACAAGATCTAGCAGCTTCTACATTAAGGGAACAGAGGGCTTGGAATATGATATTGCAGAGGTCAAAGGAGCTAGGATTAGAACCAAGAATCACCTACCCAACAAAACTGAGTATAATCCTTCAGGGGAAAAATGAAAAATTCAATAAAATAGAGGACTTTATTATTAAGAGGTGAGAGAGGAATGTACTGGGGGAGGGAGAAAGGAAGAGGTAGAATGGAGTAAATTATCTCACATAAAAAAGGCAAGAAATACAGTGGAAGGGAAGATAGGGGAGGTGAGAAGGAATGAGTGAACCTTACTCTCATTAGATTTGGCTTAAGGAGGGAATAACATGCACACGCAATTAGGTGTGGAAATCTATCTTACTCTACAGGAAAGTAGGGGGGAAGGGGATAAGAGAAAGAGGGATGATAGAAGGGAAGGCAGATTAGGAGAGGGGGAAATCAGAAGCAAATACTTTTGAGAAGGGACAGAGTCAAAAGAGAGAATAGAATAAATAGGGAGCAGGATAGAATGAAAGGGAAAACAGTCTTTCACAACATGACGGTTTTGCATGACTACACATGTATAACCTATATCAAATTGCTTGCCTTCTAAATGAGGGTAGGTGAGGAGGAAAGAAGGGAGAGAATTTGGAACTCAAAGTTTAAATTAATTAAAAATTAATGTAAAAAATGATTTTTACATGCAACTGGGAAATAAGATGTACAGGCAATGTGGTATAGAAATCTATCTTGCCCTACAGGAAAATAGAAGGGAAAGGGATAAGAGAAGGTGAGTGGTGATAGAAAGGAGGGCAGATTGGGGGAAGGGGTAATCAGAATGCAGACCATCTTGGGGTGGGAAGGGAAAGATGGGGAGAAAATTTGGAACTCAAAATCTTGTGGAAGTGAATGTTGAAAACTAAAAAAATATATAAAATTTTTTTAAAAAGGGGAAAAAAATCAAGATGACTAGCAATGGCCCAGGATGTAATGGATGACCTTTGTGCCTTCAGTGTCTGACCAGGCTCTAAGTACTCCACAGAGCCTTCTTCAGGTGCCTTCATGGCCATTAGAACAAATTGTTCTCATGACCACCAGAGGAAGTTTTCACATGCTTGGAGTAGACATTCCCCTAACTCACTGATGGGTTTGAGGCCTGTTGGTTACCCTCAACCTGGGTTAGCCCATCTGCCAAAATAGTTTACCAAAGTGTGGCTACAGTAAGTGCTACAGCTTCTTGGAGCCACAAATAAGAGTTGGGTGAGAGGTGGACAACAAAGGTGGATAAGCAGCCCTGAATAGGGTTCAGCAAGCCCTCACACCTCACTCCTCCTTGAATGGCCCATACAACCCATTAAATTAAATACACACTTTTAAAAAGTTTTTTCAATAGAGAAGTACATGGGGTTTCACATACACTCTTTATTTTAATTTTTTAAAAAATCAGAGGAGTCAGTCAACAAATCAATGAATTGAAAAACATTTATCATATGATTACTATGTGCAAAGCACGATGCTAAGCACTGGGGATATACAAAGAAAAGCAGAGAAAGGCCTTGCTTTCAAGGAGAAAAAACATATCCAGGAGGTTTCAGCTGCAAAATAGACGGAGAGTTCCCATAGTCCTTAAAGAGGAGCAGTGAAACCGATGGCGACGCGTCTATCCTCTTTTTTTTTTTTTAAATAAATCATTATTTATTTATTTAATATTTTTAGTTTTCAGCATTAAATTTCACAAGAGTTTGAATTACAAATTTTCTCCCCATGTCTACCCCCACACTCCAAGATGACATATATTCGGATTGCCCTGTTCCCCAGTCAGCCCTCCCTTCTGTCACCCCATTCCCCCGCATCCCCTTTTCCCTTACTTTCTTGCAGGGCAAGATAGATATTTATGCCCCATTGCCTGTATATCTTATTTCCTAGTTGCACGCAAAAACTTTTTCTTAACATCTTTTAAAACTTTGAGTTCTAAATTCTCTCCCCTCTTCCCTCCCCACCCACCCTCCTTAAGAAGGCAAGCAATTCAACATAGGCCACATGTGTATCATTATGCAGAACAGTTCCACAATACTCATGTTGTGAAAGACTAACTATATTTTGCTCCTTCCTATTCTATCCCCCTTTATCCAATTTTCTCCCTTGACCCTGTACCTTTGCAAAAGTGTTTGCTTTTGATTGCCTCTTCCCCCTATCTGGCCCACCCCCTTCTATCATCTCCCCCTTTTAATCTCATTCCTCCTTCTTTCCTGTGGGGTAAGATACCCAATTGAGTGTGTATGTTATTCCCTCCTCAGGTCAAATCCAATGAGGGCAAGATTCACTCATTCCCCCCTCACCTGCCCCCTCTTCCCTCCCAACAGAACTGCTTTTTCTTGCCACTTTTATATGAGATAATTTACCCCATTCTATCTCTCCCATTCTCCCTCTCTCAATATATTCCTCTCTCATCCCTTAATTTGATTTTATTTTTTTAGATATCATCCCTTCATATTCAACTCACCCTGTGCTGTACATATATATATATATATATATATATATATATATGTATATGTATTTATGTATGTATGTATGTATATATTCCTTTCAGCTACCCTAATACTGAGGTCTCATGAATTATACACATCATCTTTCTGTGTAGGAATGTAAACAAAACAGTTCAACTTTAGTAAGTCCCTTGTGATTTCTCTTTCTTGGTTACCTTTTCATGCTTCTCTTGATCCTTGTGTTTGAAAGTCAAATTTTCTATTCAGTTCTGGTCTTTTCACTGAGAAAGCTTGAAAGTCCTCTATTTTATTGAAATCCATACTTTTTCACGGAGCATGATACTCAATTTTGCTGGTAGGTGATTCTTGGTTTTAATCCTAGCTTCATTGACCTCTGGAATATCATATTCCAAGCCCTTCAATCCCTTAATGTAGAAGCTACTAGATCTTGTATTATTCTGATTATGTTTCCACAATACTCAAATTGTTTCCTTCTGGCTGCTTGTAATAGTTTCTCCTTGATCTGAGAGCTCTGGAATTTAGCAACAATATTCCTCAGAGTTTTCTTTCTGGGATCTTTTTCAGGAAGCAATCTGTGGATTCTTTCAATTTCTATTTTACCCTCTGGCTCTAGAATATCAGGGCAGTTCTCCCTGATGATTTCTTGAAAGATGATATCTAGGCTCTCTTTTTGATCATGGCTTTCAGGTAGTCCAATAATTTTGAAATTATTTCTCCTGTATCTATTTTCCAGGTTAGTGCTTTTTCCAATGAGATATGTCACATTGTCTTCCATTTTTTCATTCCTTTGGTTCTGTTTTATAATATCTTGATTTCTCATGAAGTCACTAGCTTCCTCTTGCGCCAATCTAATTTTAAGGTAGTATTTTCTTCAGTGGTTTGGACCTCCTTTTCCATTTGGCTAATTCTGCCTTTCAAGGCATTCTTCTCCTTATTGGGTTTTTGGAGCTCTTTTGCCCTTTGAGTTAGTCTATTTTTAAGGTGTTGTTTTCTTCAGTATTTTGGGGGTCTCCTTTAGCAAGTCATTGACTTGTTTTTCATGGTTTTCTGACATCCTTCTCAATTCTCTTCCCAATTTTTCCTCTACTTCTCTTACTTGCTTTTCCAAATCCTTTTTGAGCTCTTCCATGGCCTGAGACCAGTTCATGTTTTTCTTGGAGGCTTTTGATATAGGCTCTTTGACTTTGTTGACTTCTTCTGGCTATACGTTTTGCTCTTTTTTGTCATCAAAGAAAGATTCCAAAGTCTGAGTCGGAATCTGAGTCCATTTTCGCTGCCTGGCCATGTTCCCAGCCAACTACTTGACCCTTGAATTTTTCATCGTGGTATGACTGCTTGTAGAGTAGAGAGTACTTTGATCCAAGCTTGAGGGGATGCGCTGTTGTTTTCAGAGCTATTTCTACACGACAACCTCTGCCATACCAGCCCTCCTCCTCCCCCAAGAACCGCCAACCCGGACTAGACTCAGATCTCAAGCAGGTTCTGCACTCCTGCTCTGATCTGCCACTTAATTCCTCCCACCAGGTGGTCCTGGGACTGGAAGCAACTGAAGCTGTATTTCTGTAGCTGTATCACTTGTGCTGCCCCCCTGGGCGGCTGAACCAGGAACTCCTTTCACTCTGTCCCCACAGCTTTTCCCACTAACCGTCTCTGTTGTCTTTGGTGTTTGTGGGTTGAGAAGTCTGGTAACTGCCACTGCTCACTGATTCAGGGCGCTAGGGCCTGTTCTGCCCGGCTCCTGGTCTGGTTGGTCCAGCCGCAGCCCACAATGGGCTCTGCTCCCCTCTGCTCCCAGCTCTGTGCATGATAGACCTTACCCAGGGACCACCCAGGCTGTCTTGGGCTGCAGCCCTGCTTCCCTCTGCTATTTTGTGGGTTCTGCAGTTCTAGAATTTGTTTAGAGTCATTTTTATCAGTGTTTGGAGGTTCCTGGGGGAGAGCCCTAGGCAAGTCCCTGCTTTCCAACCACCATTTCGGTTCCGCCCTGTATTGTGCATCTATCTTCTTTTATTATGTAGCCACCAATAAATTCATGTTTCTGATCCTGAGCCGTTTGACAGTGCCAAGGACTTAGGTGTCAAGAACTTCAGCAGCTCAGTGGAGCAGTGGATAAGGCACTGGGCCTGGGTTCAGAAAGACCTGAGCTCAAATCCTGCCTCAAACACTTACTAGCTGTATGACCCTGGTCAAGTCACTTAACCTCAGTTTGCCTCAGTTTCCTCAACTGTAAAATAGGGATAATAATAGAACTTTTCTCACAATATGAGGCTCAAATGAGATCATCATTGTAAAGAGCTTAGAGCAGTGCCTGGCATATAGTAAGGGCTATATAAATGATAACTATTATCACAGCAGCTAGGTGGCACAGTGGATAGAGTACCATGCCTAGAGTCAGAAAGACCTGAGTTCAAATCCAGCCTTTGACAATACTTAGCTGTGTAACCCTAGTCAAACCACTTAACCTGTATTCCTCAATTTCCTCAACTATAAAATGGGGATTTTAATTATACCTACCACCCAGGGTTGTTGTCAGGATCAAATGAGATAAGAGTTGCAGTGTGCCTGGCCCATAGTAAGTACTATATATTATTCAGTCGTTTTTCATTCCGACTCTTCATGGCCCCATTTGGGGTTTTCTTGGCAGAGATACAGGAATGGTTTGCCATTTCCTTCTCCAGCTCATTTTACAGATGAGAAAACTGAGGTAAAACAGGGTGAAGTGACTTGCCCAGGGTCACACAGCTATTAAGTAACTGAGGCCAAACTTGAACTTGGGTCTTCATGACTACAGCCCCCAGAACTCTATCAACTGCACCATCCAGCTGCCCCTATAAGTACTATAGAGCTGTTAGCTATTTTTTTCTTGTCTTTAGTAGCTGTGATTGTTGAGGAGTTAAAGACTGTTTCACCTACACATAGTCATGAATTGCTCTCTGTTTCTCAAGAGAAAACGACCTATTAAATTTTATTTTGTGGGTAAGCCTTGGCATTGAGTCTATGCAGCCAAATGTAGCCACCTGGTGGTAAGTACTGAAA
This sequence comes from Trichosurus vulpecula, assembly GCF_011100635.1. Classification (NCBI taxonomy): domain Eukaryota; kingdom Metazoa; phylum Chordata; class Mammalia; order Diprotodontia; family Phalangeridae; genus Trichosurus; species Trichosurus vulpecula. The sequence goes on along the minus strand of NC_050579.1, from coordinate 229,168,593 downwards.
TTGCAAGTATAGTACCAAACTAAATGTTTTTCTAGAGGTCGCTTGGTAGATCTTCTATCTAGTCCATGGAAAGAACTATGGATTAGAAGACCTGGATTTCAGTCCCAACTGCTGCAGATGCATAGGGAATTGTGAATGGCAATGATATTTTGAGCGGGGTAGGTGCGGATAAGAGACTGACTATACCAACAAGATACCACTGGGAAACAGAGGCTTACTAGAGAGTTATGTTTCGTTTTGTTTTTTACTATCTCCAAGAACAGATTCTCAGAGAGATCTGGAGCCAAGGTATTGGACAAGGATAACAAGATGCTGGAGCTATCCTCATCAGTTGTAAATGAACTGGTATACTCAGATTTCAGTCCACCCATTGGCCATATTCTTAAATTACAAGAACAGTATCTAGGAGGCAAAAAGAAGCTTCTAAAACATTAAAACCATCACTTGATACCAAAAAAAATGAGTTCAAAGAAAAGTTTCCCCAAACATCTATGAAAAGAATTAATCGGGCTAGTATGAGAAAACAGGAAAATGATAAATGTTGGAGAAGATATGGGAAAATTGGAACACTAATACATTGTTGGTGGAGTTGTGAACTGATCCAACCATTCTGGAGCAATTTGGAACTATGCCCAAAGGGCCACAAAACAGTGCATACTTTTTTATCCATCAATACCACTTCTAGGTCTGTATCCCAAAAAGATCATAGAAATGGGAAAAGGACCTATGTGTACAAAAATATTTATAGCAGCTCTTTTAGTGATGGCAAAGAATTGGAAATTGAGGGTATGTCCATCAATTGGGGAATGGCTGGACAAGCTGTGGTATATGATTGTGATGGAATACTATTGTGCTTTAAGAAGTACTGAGCAAGATACTCTCAGAAAAACCTGGAAAGACTTACATGAACTGCTGCTTAGTGAAATGATCAGAACCAGGAGAACATTGTACACAGTAACCGCCAGATTGTGCAATGACTGACTTTGATAGATTTAGCTCTTCTCAGCAATGCAAGGATCTAAGACAACTCTGAAAGACTCATAATGGAAAATGCTGTCCAAATCCAGAGAAAGAACTTCGGAGTCTGAATGCAGATGGAAGCTTGCTATTTTCTCCTTTTCTTTTGTTGTTTTGTTTTGTTTCTTCTTTCTCATGGTTCCTCCCATTAGTTCTAATTCTTCTTTACATCATGACTAACGTGAAAATATGTTTAATATGAATGCATAAGTAGAGCCTATATCAGATGGCATGCCATCTTGGGGAGGGAGAAGAAAAGGGAGGGGGATAAGATTTAAAACTCAAAATCTTATAGAAATGAATGTTGAAAATTAAAAATAAATAAATTCTATTTTTAAAAACCCCCCAAAAGAAAGAAAAACAGAGCAGCCCAGGAGAGATTATTAAATTCATATTTTACACCAGAATGAATTAATTCTTCAGCTTTGGAAAAGATAAAAATGTTTCAACTCAATGAAAGAGAAAAAAAGAATTAATAATTTTCTCTCTCTTAAAATACAATCAACTTAATTTCATGTTGTTTAATTTGATGTTCTCCATTTCTATTACCAACCAATTCTTTTTTCAAAGAAATGAGAGTTAAGATTGTTGTCAACAAGATTTTCACTTTTACTCATGAATAATATTTTCCTCCTTAATCTCCTGTCCACATTCACATTAAAGTTACTGATTATCAGAGAGTATATGTCTTGAATTTGGAGGGTCTTAAAGAGTTTTTTATAGAGTTTCTCATTCTTCTCACCAGCAGTGTACTGGCAAATGTTTAACAGTAGGCTTTCTAGGAAAAAATACTCGCAATACACTTTTAAATTTAAATAAATTTAAAATTTAATCTGTATTATTAATATTTTCTCCATTACCTTAAGTCTAGACAACCAACAAAACAATAAGGCAAGCCCTGATTTGTAGTATTTGCCAATTTCCAAAGTATAAATGTTCATACCAAAAATGTAACAATTGACTCAGTTCAAGTTTAATCCAACACACCCATGTTCCTCACCCTCAGCAGGTATATGAGCTACAATTATTTTCATGGTCATGATGGTCATTTTATAAATACTTTTTATGAACACTGCAGTACAAAAAGGTAAAATACTCCATGAAATGATGCTTCTTATTGCCATTTGATTAATAATAAAAATAAGTATATAAGAAATTCACCATGGCACAGTGGATGGAGTCAAAGGATGTGGATTCAAATATAGCCTCTGACTCTTAGAACCTGTGTGTTCTTGGACAAAGCCATTTAACCTCCCAGGGCCTCAGTTGCCTCAATTGCAAAGTGAGGGCTTGGATGAGATATCTCTCCTAGATCTAAAGCCATGATCCTCCAAGCTCCACTATTTGCCTCTTCAAGTAAAACCCCATGGGTCATCCTTCCATTTAGCTACAATTACCTTGTTTCCTGGTGTTGTTTACAATGAAAATGTAAAATTAAAATGTTTCCATTCCTCTTATAGGATATTCACTCATTGGTCATTAGACAATGATCTCAGATTTATGGTCAGCAACATTTGCCAATAACTAAGTTAATATTTATAGATGATCGGAAATCTATGTGATTCTTAATAACCTTTCTCCTTTCCAATGCCTCAGCCCTGTCTCTACAGAAGCAGAAATAGGCTACACAAGACTGGGGGTCATTTTATAACTGTTTCGTGGATATGAAGAGATCAGGGTAAGGTAACAGGAAGGAACATAAGCAGGAGAAAGAGCACACATCAGGTGGTTTATTACTCATAGGCATGTAAGCATGCAGCTCCTCAACCCTGCAGTCCGCAAGATACACCAGTGAATGGTGGCTTGGACATATAATGGGATGCATTCCCCCATTAAGAGTCAAGATCTCTGGATCTCTGCCCTTATAGCTTATTCTGTTGCTGGGTAGATTCACAAGTACTGAACAGAAAGAAGACTTTAGGGACATTCAAATCAGCGGGTAGTCTGGACGAGGAGGCAGCTAGGTGGCACAGGAAGGCAGCTAGGTGGTGCAGCAGATAGAGTGCACAGCCTGGGCTCAGGAAGACTCATCTTTCCTGAGTTCAAATCTAACCTCAGACACTTACTAGCTGTGTGACCCTGGGCAAGTCACTTAACTCTGTTAGCCTCAGTTTCCCCAATTGTCAAATGAGTTGGAGAAGAAAATGGCAAACTCCAGTATCTTTGCCAAGAAAAACTCGAATGGGGTTATGTATTGGTAATTAGAGTGGGATTTTTTTTTACTATTTTCTCTTTTGGATCATTGTTGCAATCAAGTGCCTTTAATGAGTCTGGCCTTTGCTTCTTTGATTGAATCAGGAGTCTTTGATGACCTGCTTACGTCAAGGGAAAGCCTAGTTCACATAGGTTAGAGTTGCATGGTTGTGACACCCTTTGACCCTGAACAGGGTATATAAACTCAGAGGTTAGTGTTTTGCTTGGGGCTCTCACTCACTGGAAGAGCGTTATGTGATTTGATCAGATAAGACTCCAGGTAGCCATTGTTAAAGAGCCCTCCAGCTTTGAGAAAACCCAGCTGTTGGTGCTTCTCTGGTAACTACGTCTTGCTATGGATACACTGGTTTGCATTAGTTGTTCTGTTTATATAACGTATGTTTGTTATTTCTGTTTGTATTCTCTCTGAAGTTCAGAGTACTGGATTTTCCCCCTGAACTAAGTGAATGATACACATATATTTGATTAAAGTGAGATTGTTAACACCTTAAAGTTGCTTTCCTTAGAAAAGCTGATCAGAGAACCTGTGCTAGCAGCCCTTCTGTGTGCTGGTATTGTTGGTCTTACACAGCCATAGTAGAGGCAAGCACCCACATTATTGTTACAAGTTACAAGGAGTTGGACACAATTGAAATAACAGAATGAGTAAGGACTATGATACCTCACCCCCTTAGTGACCTCCTTAGTGACCACAAGGGTATTGTCATTAGGAAAGTTTGCTAACATTGCAAACCTGGATTAGATGAAGTTGAAGATGAAGAAGAATCTGTAACATAGATTCCTCTGCCCAGGTCTTGGATCTCCTTTTGCTTGAACAGCTTTTTGGGGAGAGGGAAAGTTGTTAATCAACATTTATTTTATTAATCTCTCTCTTTATATTATCTCCTGCTTAGGAATACCATATTTCCTGCATGATCATTGCAGATTTTGTGACAATTTTTCCCCCAAAATGGGGTATGAGCATTATGTGAAGCTTTTAAAAAATGTGCCAATATTACTTAAAAATGATTTATTACCAAACTGTCCTTAGTGCAAGATTAGGATGCACAGAACACTCGTGAATATTCATTAAAATTGAACACTGACAATGCGCATGTGCTGAGAATTCTAGGCTCTCCATTCACAATGCAGGAGATAAATGCATATCCACATGCCACTGGTGAATACATTGCTGCTCTGTTTACCTTTTAAGTGGTGTGACAAACAGAATTATACCATGTGATGATTATGCTATGAAAGGTTATAAACCAATTTTTGGACTGAAAAAGCAGAGTGTGACAATTATGTAGTTAAATATCTCAATGTACCCACATTTCATTTGTGACTTCCAAATGGATTCACTGTCTGCTCTCCTCCTCCCCCAGTGAATCAGGCTGAAGCAGGAATGCCTCTTTCATATCCTCCCTAGATCCAAGTCTTTCCCTCAAATCTTCATCTGAGCTAGTATTAATTACACAAGAATTAGTGACTGCCAGAATTTCTTTTGTATGAATGGGGGCGGAGGCAGAGAGATGACCCAGAGGAGCACTCCCATTTTTTCAATTGCCGTCACTCTTGGGTCTCAAGAGTCTCTCCCCACTTCCATTTGCCAAGTTCAGCAACAGCAGCTGCTTTGGTAGCAGTGACCTGTGAAAATCTTAGAAGGAAAAAGCAGGTCAGCACATAACTGGAGACTTGGCATACAGCCAAACCCTGCTCTGCCCACATGGAGAAAGGAGAATGATGGAGATGGAGAATGGAAGATGGAGCATGAAATGTCCAAACCTGACTTCCAACTCCTCTCTCCCAGAAGTTTAAGGCCTTCTTTTGGGCAGACCACCCTCTGGAAGGGAAGGGGAGTTGAGGAGAGGGGAAGGGAGGAGAGAAGAGGGGAGGGGACGAGCTAAGTCATCCAACTTGGCAGCTCACAAGTTATGTTTGTCCTTCCTTCTTGAAGACGACCATGACATCAGGGAAATGATGACATGACTTGCAGTTGACTCTCTCTCTGGAGCTCATAGATTTGACAATAATAGGTCCCTGCCTTCCTAGCTCAGAGTGAATGTAAATAGTAACTGTTTGTCTTTTGGCCAGCAACCCTAGGGTCTTCCCCTCCCAGTGTGATTTTTTTTAATTAAAAGGGCCATCCCTTGACTCACTTCTTAAAGAGGCCTATTCACTGAATGGGCATTACCTCACTCTAAGTGAGGCCATGAAAAGGCCTGAGCCTAAAAGGGCCAGGTTCTCCCATTACACCCTGGATCATCTCCAGTCGCCCTGATGAATATCTGGCCCCTGGACCCAGATGGCTCTGGAAGAGAAAGTGAGGCTGGTGACCTTGCACAGTCCTCCGTCACTCAAATCAAAGTCAACTGCAAGTCATGTCATCATTCCCTGATATCATGGTCCTCTTCAAGAATGACAAACATAACCCAGAAGTCTACAGAAACCTAACTCTAGAAGTCAGTTTTAACCGCCACTACCTGGTGAAGTCTGGGATAGCACCTTCATTAATCTCATTCATCCCCAGAGCAAATGCAGGTGATACAGCTTGGTCAAAGAATCCATGACCCAGGGGCCAGCTGCTTGGTGATGAGCCTCTCTATGCTTAGCTAGGCTAGCATTCAGAAGACACATCTCCTGTATTGCAGAAGCTATATGTGAGGCTTTTCCAGGATGAGAGAACCCACCAGAACTTGTTCTGTCAACATAGGCAATGAGAACAAGGATCACCTCCATAACACAGTGAGGATGGTGGAGGCCACAATTAGGTAGATCAATGGATAGATACATAGATAGAAATAGATAGATAGAGATATATAGATACACAGATAGATAGATAGATATGTACATACATACATATAGATATAGACATGGACATGGACATAAACATAGACATAGACAGATAGATAGATAGATAGATAGATAGACAGATATAGATAGATACACAGACAGACATAGATGGAGGGACAGACAAACATACAAATGGGTAGGTAGATAGTTATATAAGGGGGCTTGCCTGCAAATGCTCATATCACCTAACATGGAAGCATCCTGCTTCCCTGAATTCCCCTGCCACATGGGTGGGAATCATCTCCCTTGACTGGTGGTATAGGCAGAACAAGTTGCACCCTTAAAACCCAGCCAGACTGAGACAATCTCACTCTTTCCTCCTGCATCCATAAAGGGAAGATTACAGTTCACCCACAGTGCTGGCACCATGGACTGAACTAGGAGAGGGGGGATACCTTCCCCTCTCCCTTTTACTCTACCTCTGAGGAATGAATGGGCCTAGGGGGAGTGTGTTTCTGTTCTGTATCATTTGTCCTTCTCATTTTCAGGTGCCAATGGTTATCCCTACAGGGCCTAAGAGTTTCAGTGACGATGACCTTGGAGTCAGAATTGTAGGCAGAATATTGTGATGAGCCTATTTGTCAGGGAAATCCTGAAAAGTCACAGTGCCTAGAACTTGAGCTATAGAGGGGTTTTGGACATGGAAATGGGACCCTGCTCTATGGGAACTGAGCTACACTATTTATATATTTGTTATTATATGTTTTGAAGTAAATATTCATTTATAAAAGCTACTATTTAGTTAGTTGAATTGGTAGTGAAATGGAACTAGGGTGCAGGGGACCCCCCTCTACACTTGAAGGAACACCATAGTGGGTGGTAGAGCCATGTGCAGAAAGCCTAGACACCCCAAACAACCCTTAAAGGTATCAGAGAACCATAGAGGAAGGAAGGAAGGAAGGAAGGAAGGAAGGAAGAAAGGAAGGAAGGAAGGAAGAGAGGGGGTGAAAGAGGGAGGGAAGGAGGAAGAGAGAGAGGGAGAGAAAGAGGGAAGGAGGGAGGGAGGAAGAAGAGGAGAGAGGAAAGGAAGAAAGAAAACATATATAGAATGTAAAATATACATGTTTATAAATACACATGTGTATGTATTTAGATACATACATGTATGTATGTATATATTATATGCATTATATATAAGTGTATATGTGTATATATACCTATAAATACCTATGTTTTCAGAGGCAGCTAGGTGACATAGTGGATAGATGACTGGGTCTAGAGTCAGGAAGACTTGAGTTCAAATCCAGCCTCTGACACCTGCTAGCTATGTGACCCTGGGCAAGTCAGTTAACTTCTGTTTTCCTCTGTTTCCCCAACTGTAAAATGGGGATAACAACAGCACCTACCTCACAAAGTTGTTGTGAAAATCAAATGTGATTATATTGATAAAGTTCTTAGCATAGTATCTGGCACATAGTAGGCTCTTAATAAATGCCTGTTTCTTTCCTTTCTTCTTTCATGGGTTTTCATGGCCAAATAATTCATCAGACAATGGTCAAGGTAATGAGCCTCTCCAGACTTAGCTGAACTCATGTTTGGACAGAAGACATTCAGATACCTTGTCAAGGGACCATATTCAAAGCCTTTCCAGTTTCATGCAAGAGTCCTTAACCTGGAATCGGGAGAGGGGATTTAATAATATTTCAATGTAGTTTCTTTCCCTTGTGAAACTCTGTATTTTATTTTATACATTTAAAAGTTTTATTCTGAAAAGTGGATCCTAGGCTTTCCCATGAAGGAATTAATAGATTGATATCTCTATTGATGGTTATCATTTATTGACAGTTTAAAATACATGTAAGTCTTTCTAGGAATGCAGTAAACATAGAGTTGCTAATTATTAATTTGTATCATGTAAGGCATTGCACGCTTCTATGTAATCATCGTTTCTTACGACAGAGTAATGCTCCATATTGCATTCACGTACTTCAGTTTGTTTAGCTATTCCCCAATCAGTGGCGTCTACTTTGTTTCTATCTCTTTGCTACCCAAAATGTATTGCTATAAATATTTTGGTGTAAATGGGGCCTTTATTTTTGCCATAGATTACTTTCTTATAGTATATACCTAGCAATGAAAACTCTGGGTCAAATAGTATGAACATTTTAATCACTTTGCATAAATCCAAATTGTTTTTCAGAATAGTTTAGACCAAATCACAGCTCCATCAACAATGAATGCAATAGTGTGCCTTTCTTTTCACAATCACTCCAACAGTGATCATTTCTGTCTTTCATCATATTTGCCAGTTTTCCGGAAGTCAGTCAATAATAATTTATTAAGCATCTACTATATGCCAGGCACTAAGCTAAGTGCTGCGGATACAAAAAGAAGCAAAAGACCATCCCTGCCCTCAAGGAGCTCACAATCTAGTGAGGGATACACCAAGCAAACACGCTACATATAAAATAAATAAGAAATAATTAAGAGAGGAAAGTGTAATGGCAAGCAAAGTGGGACTTTTTGTTGTCTTTTGTTTCGGATTGCACTAAGGCAATCAAGTGCCCTTGATTGAGTCCTGCCTTTGTTTGTAGGAAGACCCACACCCTTTTGCTAATTAGGTCACAAGAGGTGTGAAGCACTCTGACCCTGAAGAAGTGTATATGTACTCAGGTTAGCATTTTGTTTGGGGCTCACTCATTGGAAGAGTGTTGGTGTAGTGATTCTGGGGAGTCATTAAGGAGCCCCCAGGCTCCTATCTGCTTCTCTCTCTGGTAACTCTGTATATAAGCTTTGGTCAGACAGCTAGAAGCCTATCTGTCGATTTGTGTTATTTGTTCTATTTACATTTTCTCTGTTTGTAATTTCTGTTTGTATTTGCTCTGAAGTTCAGGGTGCTAACTTTTTCCACTGAACTAAGTGAATGATGTATGTATGTCTAATTAAAGTGAGATTGTAAACCCCTTAAAGTTGCTTACCTTAGAAGAGCAGATCAAAGAACTTGTGCTAGCAGCCCTCCTGTGTGCTGGTGTTATTGGTCTTACACATCCACAGTAGCGGCAAGTAGCATTGTTGTTTCAGGAAGACACTAGAGTTAAGGAGTGTTAGGAAAAACTTCCTTTAGAAAGTAGGATTTTAGTTGAGACTTGAAGGAAGCTAGAAAAGCCAGGAGGCAGAGATGAGGAAAGAGAGCATTCCAGACACAGTAGACAGCCAGAAAAAATGCCTGGAGTAAGGAGATAGATTGCTTGTTCATGGTACTGTAAGGAATCCAAAATCCCTAGATGCAAGAGTGACTGGCAAAGAATTAGGCAAAGCCTCAGGATTGTTGCAATTTGAATTTCTTTTATGGAATCTTTGTAAGTTCTGAGGTTCCTTATCCCAACTTATTGACAAATTAAGTCCCTAAGCAAGTTTACATCCCCCCTCTCCTCACATTCTAGAGGTATCCCTGAGGGATTAAGGGGTCTTTCTCTAATGCTCCTGGCTTCAGCCCCCATTCCAAGTGTATTCTCCTCAATGTTAACTGCTGGTAATTAATACCCCCACCTCATTTAACCAATTAACCAACTTAACTTATCGTTTTTACAAAGGATATTTATTGAAAAGATATAGCAAAAAGAGAAGCATAAACCATTCCCCTGAATTGAGATATGCTCCCCTCTACCACCTCAGTCCTGGGAGAAAGTGGGTTCAAATCTAAAGCCATTGGCACATGCAGTCATACCATTTAGTTCACCTTCAAATGCTTCTTGATTGATGCATGAAGTTGTTCAAGACAATATTATCTTAGCATCTGGATTTGATTCAAGGGTGGGCTGGGTCCCAAAGGTTGTTCAGGGTCTCACAGCTGAGTTGGAGGTCCACAAAATTTGTCACAGATTCTAGGTCTTGGGCCTCTGCTTACTGGTTCTCCTGATCTCTTGAAGCTTACAATGTCACAGCCTAGTCCAAAACTCCTTTATGGAATAACAGGAAGGAATAAACGCAAAGGCAAAGAATAGAGGCCCCCATTCACAGCCATGTGTGATCCCAGGTGGGAAGATTAAGACCTGAGGCATTACTCCCCACCCAGAGACTTACAGTGTGTCTTCCATCAGTTGCAACCAGAAGAAAAAGAGAAAACTCTTTGGTCAGTTAATGACTTTTGTAAGCATTCTCAATTCTGACTCAGCAGCCAATATAAAGGCTCCTCTTCTTCATGTGGCATGCAGACTGGAAAGAATAGATACATGTACTCTGAAATCCATGTGGGAATTAGATCAGCAAAGCCTACTATACTGCTCATAAGGACTGAACTCATTGGTCAGTCCCCCCTTCCCTCAATACTTACTGCTAGTAATTTGGAGCATTTTTCATATGGTTTTTTTCATAGTTTATGGTTCTCTTTGAGAACAGTTCAAATCTTTTCACCTCTTACTATTGGGAAATGGTTTTTGGTCATTTCTTTCAATTGTCCATATATCTTGGTTATCAGATCCCTTATCAGAAACATTTGATACAAACTTTTTCCCCCAGTTTTCCTCCCATATCCTTTTCACATTAATTTTGTTAATTCAAAAGCCTTTCAATTTCCTCACTTTTGCTCTCCCCCTTTTTTCTTTTTTGATTCATGCATAAATTGGATTTAAGTGAGGCAGAATCACACGAAGTCGTTGACCTCATTCTCTCCTCCAGAGTCATCACAGTCCAGGGGCAGGACAGAGTCAAGATGGCTCAAGATGCAGTGGACGACCTTGGCATCTTCAATGTCTAACCAAGCTCTAAGCATTCCACAGTACCTGTTTCAGCTGGCTCCACGGCCATTGGAATAAATTGCTCTCATCCAGCCATTCCACTAGGGGAAGTCTTCACATGGTTGGGGTAGACACCTCCCTAACTCACTGATGGGTTTGAGACCCCTCAGTTGCCCTCAACAAGGTTTAGCTCATCTGCCTAAATGATTTATTGGGGTGTGGCTGTTGCACATGCTACAGCTTCTTGGGGCCACAGATGAGAGTTAGGGGGAACCAGTGGACACCAAAGGTTTAAAGCAGCCCTGAAAAGGGTTCAGCAGCCCTCACACCAGAGGTACTAGTCTTCCCTGAACACACCCTACACCCCTGCTCTCCTCCACATGTAAGTGAGATATGTGTCTATTCACTTAGTCATCCCCTTGTGAATACAGATAACAATAGTTCTGTTAGCTTATTTCTTGGAAAGGTGCTTCCTGGAAAGTGAAGACCCCATTCATAGCAGATGAAATCTCATAACTGAGAATTTACTGTGGTGATTTTTTACATGTATCTAACATTCTTGTTAGACTTTCTATTGCTCCTCAGCCTCTCCTTATCTAATTTAAAAGCAGGGATCAGAATTCAGGCTTCTGCCACATCAAACTTGACAATATCTGGTATTGTATAGAATGTTCTTAGAATATTCTCTTTGTTTGGTATAGACATTAAAGAAAATCCTCAAAGACACCAGAAGAAACCTTTGTAGGCTTATAGCAGATCCACCCAGGACCAATCACGAAGTCCACAAAGTTTTCCTTCCCATCTTCCCTTTCAGTATTCCTTTGCCCCTTTTATATCCTAATCCTCCTTCCCCCACCCCGGAGTGAAATACCCACAGACTGCTTACTGTACACTCCATATTTGCCTGCCTTCCTTGGGCACTGCCCATTATTCAAAAGTAATTTTCTTTCTTTACCCTTTTGGGTAGACGTAGTGAATTTAGCCATGTAATGAGGGCAATCCCCTACATGTAATGTGGGTATATTGTTGTGACTTGGAAAGAGGCAGAAGAGACATCTCTAGCTTCTTCTCCCTCAACTCTTCTCCAAGGGAGATTTTAATTCCTGCCAGGAAGGGAAGCAGGCAATTAGGGCCAGAAGTTTGGCCACTCTGCTCTCCTTGAGAGAGGGGGTACCAGGCTAGAATTACATATATCTGCTCCAATAAATATTATTAGTGTAGGGGAGATGGTTTTCAGGTTCAAGATAAATTTCTGATTGCTATTCTTAATGGGGAAGTAGGACCCCCAAGCTTTTTATCAGAGACTTGACATCCTTCCCACCAAATACCAGTTCCACAATGAACACACAAAGTACTGGGTATCTTATCCTACAGGAAAGTAAGGGGGATGGGGATAAGAGAGGGGGATGATAGAAGGGAGGGCAGATTGGAGGAGGAGGTAGTCAAAAGCAAGCACTTTTGAAAAGGAACAGGGTCAAAGGAGAAAATTAAATAAAGGGAGATGGAGGGAAATACAGTTAGTCTTTCACAACATGACTATTGTGGAAGTGTTTTGCATAATGATACATGTATAACCTATATTGAATTGTTTGCTTTCTCAAGAAGGGTAGGTGGGGAAGGAAGAAGGGAGAGAATTTGGAACTCAAAGTTCTAAAAACAAATGTTAAAAAAATTGTTTTTACATGCAACTGGGAAATAAGATATACAGGCAATGGGGTATAGAAATCTATCTTGCCCTGCAACAAAGTAAGGGGAAAGGGGATGGGGGAAGTGGCATGATAGAAGGGAGGGCAGACTGGGGAAAGGGGCAATCAGAATACATGCCATCTTGGGATGGGGGGAGGGTAGAAATGGGGAAAAAATTTGTAACTCAAATCTTGTGGAAATGAATGTGGAAAACTAAAAATAAATTTTAAAAAAGTACATAGCAAAGAAACCAATTTATAGCATAATATAGATATAGTATATCTGTTATTTCTGTTATTTCTTTCTTGATGCAAAGATTTTTGTATTGTATTATATTTCTTTGCTTGATAACAAAGATTTTTCCCCCAGTTTTCCTCCCATATCCTTTTCATGTTAATTTTGTTCATTTGAAAGCCTTTCAATGTCCTCACTTTTGCTCTCTCTCCCAGTAGCATAACAGAGATAAGAGAATATGTACCAGACAATACAGAGAGAAGGAGCTGTCCCCCTAAGAGAGAGGTAACTCAGTTCAGTCAAGGGAATCCCAGATCTCCTCCAAGGGAAAATTCTCCCAAAATCTCTAGAATAGCAAGCTGAAAATAGGGACAGGATAGAGATGGCTAACTCCTCTCATTTCAGCTTCTTTCCAGAGTCTTATTTTCCCTTCAGCAACCTGAAATAGGATAGCCAAAATCCATCTTCTCTCTTGAAGCTAAAAGCTGGCAGTCCTTGAAGTCTGAAGAGACTAAAGAGGCTAAAGAAACTGAAGAGACTAGAGCTCTCTTCTCTCCCACTCTCACCAGCTCTGCCCTGCCCCTCTCGCAGGTAGAGGGCATTGATCTCCACCAATGAGGAGAGAGTAGCATACCGATGGGCTTTGGGACTTGGATTTCACAATTTGTTCTTCTATCACTGTTGGTCAATGTTTTCAATGGTGATTAACTGCTCTACTTACATTTTGAATGATATCGCTGGATTTCTTCCTTTCCTCCACTCCCTCCATCCCTTGTAATTCTGTGAAACACTTTCATAAAAAAAAACTTTTTCTCCCAAAACTTCAACATGTTAATGATAAATTACTGTAATTATTTTTTTCATATTTTAAAATCCTAAATAAATTTTATCATGAAACACGCTTCCCTCCTCTTGGGAGAGAAGGGGTGAACTACGGGTATGGATTACTGAATATTATGTCAGACCCAGTGTTTGGATTGATTTATTTTGCTTAACTGTTTTTATTTGTTATAAGAAAGGGTCCTAAGGTGGGGAGAGGGGTACTGAGAAAGGATAATTGTGTTAATAAAAAAGCATGAATAAACACATTTAATAAAATAGTCATCCCCAGATATACAGGCAAGAGGCAGCTTTGGGACTCTACAAAGAAATCAACCCTTGGAGTTCAGAGGGGGAAAAAAGCTACAGTTAAGGAAAACTTCATGAAAAAAACTCCACAAATGGAGAAAATGGCAATTCAGAAATCTATCTTGCCCTACAAGAAAGTAAGGGGAAAGGGGAAGGGGTGGGGGAGTGGGGTGATAGAAGGGAGGGCAGACTGGGAAAACGCGAAATCAGAATACATGCCATCTTGGGGTGGGGGAGGGTAGAGATGGGGAGAAAATTTGTAACTCAAAACCTAATGGAAATGAATGTTGAAAATTAAAAATATTTTTTTTAAAAAATAGTCTTGTCACCAGCATACACTTTTTTCCAGGGACCATAAGTCTTGGAGAACACCCATTTCTAACAAAAGGCATATCAGGTCAACAATTCTAGCTAATTCAGAGTCATAGAATATCTGATCTGGAAGGAGCTCAAGAGAGATAAGATGCAAGGCTAGTAAAATAGGCAGTATTTGAGCCTCTCATTTGGAGAACTAAAATCTGCAGAATCCCCAGGTTAGTTACATGGGTTCAAACAGAAACCAGCAATACAAGAGGGGGCTTCCATGTAAGCTTCTCCTCTTCCTCCAAGGTCCAAGGATGAGTCAATAGGAGAGCCTAGTCTTCTGCAGCAAAGGAACCCTCACTGGTTAGTGACCAATTTTCTGAGAAACATCCTCTGAGTTTCTCAAATAATGCTTTCCCACTCCTACATACCAAATTCAGGCCACCCACAAACTTTGCCTGATAACAGGTGATTCTAAATCCAATGGAAATAACCCTTCTTTGGGGATTCACATTCAGGCCACCTGAGCCTCTAAGAGAAGTAACAGTGGAAATGGTGTGGCAGCCCTGACAGTTACCTTGGGCTCTGTGGTGAGGGATGTCTCTAGGGATTGGAAAGTGTCAAGTAGCCACTGGCTTTTCAAAATGAAAAGTTCTGTTTTGTTAGTGATACGTTAGATAACTTCAGTTAAGGCTATTACTATGCAAAACCACCTGACTGGCCAAATATGATTGACTTGTTTTTTTCTAAAATGTTAAAAAAAGATAGTTAAATATAATGTTGTGAAGCAGATGCCACAAGGATTAATCAACCAGATATCCATGGATTCCTTCACTCATCCAAGTAACATTTACTAAGCACTGACCGTGGGGTCCTGTGCTAGGTATTACTGAGAAGTACACAGATGTATAAGGAACAATTCCTGTCATCAAAAGCTGACAGTGTAGATAGGGAGATAGAACACATACAAATAAAAAGATAATTAGAACACACAGATGGGTCCTAGAATGAAAAACTAAAAGAGACCTTACATAGTATCAATTCTAACCCTTCCATCTGATTGATAAAGAAACTGAGGACCAGAGATAAAGGACTCCTCCAGGGTCACATAGATAAAAAAGTAAAAGATCCAGAATTTGAACCCAGATCCTCTGACTCTCTACACTTTGTGATATACCACACTATTGCTTTATATATGATAATCACTATAGGTGGAGATGGATGAATAGAGAGATAAATAAGTTACAGTAGATTTAGAAGGCCTCTCAGAGATCATTTGGGAAACTGAGACCTAGGGAATTGAAGTGATTTGCTCAGTCACTCAGCAGAGCTAAGTCTTAACCTCAACTCTCCCTGTTCCTTCTCCATAGTCTTTCCAGTGTACTATATGTCAAATGAGCAGTATAGATAATGAGTATTAAGGGAGCTCAGAGAAAGTGGAGCAAAGGACTGTAGATTGGGGGGGTCAAGAAAGGCTTCATTGTAGAGACAGATTTTGGGTTGAACCTTGAAGTCTAGGAGAGGGGAGGATTCCCAACAGGGGGAAATATGGTATAATGGATAGACCATTGGACTTGGAGGGAGGAAGGCCTGAATTCAAATTCTGTTTAGACAATTACTAATTGTGTAGTCCTGGGTAAGTCATTTAACCCACCTATGACTCAGTTTCCTCATCTGTAAAGTGAAAAGTTTGGACCCAATGGTTTCTAAGGTCTCTCCTCATGATTTTATGGTCCTATATGATGACATAGATGTGATATGATGAAATAAAATTAGTAAAGCATTTAGCATGGTGCCTGGCACATAGTAAGCACTTAATACTTGTTCCCTCCTTCCCCTATATGATGTTGACAAGCTAATGGGATCATTTAAGGACAAAAAAATTTCATAACAGTTATGGTCCACATAATTTAATATCCCTAATGAAATCAGAGCTAGGGAACACATATTGGCTGTGTGATCCTGGGCTGGTCACTTAATCTAACTTTTCAGGACCTTCAGGCAACTCCCTTAGACCGAGAGTTGCAGAACAGGTGGCTATCTGTTTTGGTAGAAGGAATCTCTCACTGTGAACTCCCTCCACAAGTGAAATCAGAGGTCAAGTCATAAAGTTAGTAAAATCAGACGCCATAATTTGATCCCATTTCTCATTCATCAGCCTGACTGATCTAACCAGCTGTCTATATCTGACCCCTATCATCTGTCCTCCTCTGTGATTCCATTTATCCATCTGCAAAATGGGGCTGATCCTACCTAGGACAGTGCTGGGCACATAGTAGGTGCCTAATTGTTTAATTGATGGATTTGCTATTGGTGAAAAGATATTAAGTGCTGGGAGATCCTGAGATCATGACTCAGAGAATAGAGTGCCAGAGTCGGAAGATTTGGCTTCAAATCCTGCTTCTCCTTCTTACAAAACTCTGGACACGTCTTTCACGTCTCTGAGTCTCAGTTTCTTCTTCCGTAAAGTGGGAAGAATGACCTACCTCAAAGAGTTGACGTAAGGCTTAAATGAGATAATATATGAAACATGCTTTGTAAATTTGAAGCAAAAATGTCAGTTATCGACATCAGCATTTGCCTGACATATCTCCTCTGGAAAGATAGAAGAGAGATAAGGGAAGTTCAGCCCCTGGTATTACTGAGCAGTGGTTTTTCTCTGTTTTTCTGACTACAAGGGCATCTTTTGAATCAAGGCACCAAAGCCCAGACTCTACCACAAAAGAAGCAAAGCAGTGAGGTTATTGCTAACCACCAGGGAGATGACATGCACAAACTTCTGTCTAAGATGTGGCTTTCTCTCCCCACCCTTCCTCACACTCTCAAGCACCAGCTCTCACCAGGTGTTCAATGTAGGACAGAGCTGACAAAACAATTTCTCCCAGCCTAGGAGTGTGGTGTGACTCACAGCTATAGGGGGAAGACCCATATATGTCCATTGGTGAGAAGCAGAAGGCTTCTAGATGTATCAAAGCAAAATGACTTACGATTCACATGACACATTTCGAATGCCTGGGCTTGTTTGCTTTTATATATTCCTGGAAGGAGGAAAAAATAAAAGATACAGTGCCATTTGGTTAATGATGAGAATCATAGTGACAGGGATGTGAATGAGGACAAGAATTAAAATGGTGATGAAGATTATCCTAATTATGGTAGAATCATACAACCGGGATAGAGATAATATGATCCATCTTTGTGCCTTATAACAATCTACTTCAAATTTTTTAAAAAATCCTATTTGTGAATTTAAAGTCTTCCTTAATTTGACTCTCAAGACTTATTTTCTATTCCACAACTTCATATATTCTATGTTCCAACTAAAATGGACTTTGAAGGCTTACTCAGTAGGCTATCAGTAAACGAATAGAAGAGAAGAGGACATTATGTTGGGGAGAGCAATGTGGCCAAAGGCATGAGGAAAGGTTTGAACATGCTATAAGGGGAGCAGCTAAGGGAAGAGGGAAAGGATGGGCAATTTAGTGGACCAACCTAATTAGAGTAGAGTCTACACTAACGAAGCCCTCCAGAGCACCAGAGTATCAAGGATCCTATTCTAATTCAATGTCTGGTACCAATTTATTTGGTAAGCCCCCTATCAATGGAGCATCTCCCAACAACCTTCCTCCAGTTCTACTGATTCCCAAATCCTATTCATCCAGTCCCACTGTCCTAGGTCCCAGTGTTGTGCCCTATTTCTTTTTCCTTAAGTTCATCCCTCTTATGTCCCTCCTTCTTCTCCCTCCAACTCGACTCACCCATCTCCTAGCCCACCTCACTGTGACTTTTGGAACCTTTGTTTTACTCATTACAATCACAGCATCCAAGAAGAGCTGGAAAGGGACCTAGTCAAACCCATAATTCACCAAGAATCCCTTCTTTAACATAGGTTACAAGCACAACTGGGTACAGAGCATGAGCTGGGGGTAGCGATACAGCCTGGAGCCACTGATGGCCACTTACCACTGATGGTCCTGCCCCAGAGGGCACATTTAGGCACTCCAAACCTACGTTCTATGCATATCTATGATGACAAGTAGTTACACATCCTCTGCTTAAAGATCTCCAGGGAGAGGGAAACCACTACTTCCCACAGCAGCTAATTCCATAATGGGACAACTTTAATTGTTAAGAAGCTATTTCTATTATCAAATCTAAATTTGCTTCTTTTCAGTTTCCATTCTGTATTCCTAGCTCTGTCCTTTGGAGTTAAAAAGAGAAAAACCTCCTAATTCGTCTTCCACATGACATCCCTTCAAGGAAGAAAGGAATGAAACATGCATCTATTAAGCACATACTCCATGCCAGGCACATTACTAAGTGCTTTACAAATCTTATCTCATTTAATCTTCACCCCAACCCGGCTGATAATATCGTCACCATTTCACAAATAAGGAAACTGAGATAAACGGAAGTTAAGTGACTTGCCCAGGGCACATAACTAGTAAGTGTCTGAGGCTAGATTTGAACTCAGTTATTCCTGATTCCAGGCCCAATGCTCTATGCACTGCACCACCTAACTGCCTTCAAACACTCGACAGTTATCATGGCCTCTCTAGATTTTCGTTTCTTCATAAACTTGCCCTGATCTCTCAACTAGCATTTGGCATGCTCTCTAAGCCTCTTCCTCCCTCAGTTCTCTTCTTCTGAACAAATTCAAGTGTCTTTCCTAAAATGTCATACCCAATATTTAATCCATTGTCACAAGTATGGTCTGACTGGAGAAGGGTATAGCTAACATGAGATCCATGAATTAGTTTTTAAAAATATTTTGACAATTGTATTTCGATATAATTGATTCTCTTTGTAATCTTATGTGTTTTGTTCTATTTTGTGCACTTACAAATATTATTCTAAGAAGGGGTCCATAGACCTTGTCAGACTGCCAAAGGGACCATGATGCAAAAAATAATAGGAGTCTCTGCAGAGTAGAATGACTACATCTTTTGTTCCAGACTTATGTCTTTTCTCAACACAGCCTTTTATTGTTCAGTTGTTTCAGACACATCCGACTCTTTGTGACCTCATTTGGGGTTTTCTTGGCAAAGACACTGGAGCGGTTGGCCATTTCCTTCTGCGGCTCATTTCGCAGATGAGGAAACTGAGGCAAACTGTGGCCCAGGGTCACACAGCTAATAAGTATCTGAGGCCAAATTTGAATTCAGGAAGATGCGTCTCCCTGACTCCAGGCCTGGCACTCTATACACTGCACCACCTAGCTGTCCATAAACACAACCTAGAATTAGCTTTTTTGGCTGTCATATAACACTATTGATGCACATGGAGCTTGCAGAAACTAAAACTTAGATCTTTTTCACAGGAGCTGTTCTGTTGTCTACCCACGGTTCTCCTATCCTACATTTGGAGAGTTAATATTATGAACCCAGATGAAAAACATTCCATTTATTCCTTGTTTATGACAGTGTTGGGACCCAAAAAGTTCTTGATGATCAAGAACACTGGGCCAGATTAAATAAGATAAAATGTAATCAAGATGGAAGTAAAGTCTAACACTTGGATTCATAGGATTGAAAATTAGAGCTCGGTTTTCCCCAGGTGAACGAGCATGCTCCACTCTAGGCTGGGCTCCCCACTTCCTCCCTCAGTGAGGGAGGAGAAGAGGGGTCAATGCCAGGGTCACTCACCCAGAATGAGGAATAGATGACAAGGAAGAGCTTGAGGCACAGGTACCATCTCACTGTGATAGTCCTGACTTACTTCTTGCCACCAATGGTGATGTTTATCATCTACAGCATCATGGGTGTCACCCTCTGGATACAGGTCATCCCTTGTAAATCAACTGGTCAGGGTCCAACAGAGACCAAGACACATTGCAGCAAACAAGAGGTTTCTGAAGACCATGTTGTTGGTGGTGGTGACTTTTGCCATCTGTTGACGGCCTTATCACCTCTACTTCATCCTGGGCTCCTTCCATCAGGACATTTATTGCCACAAGTTTATCCAGCAGGTCTATCTGGCCCTCTTCTGGCTCACCCTGAGCTCCACCATGTACAATCCCATGATCTATTGCTTTCTCAACCAACAGTTTCCCTCTGGCTTCTGACTTGCATTTCATCGCTGCCCCTGGGTCACCCTGCCTGATGAAAACAAGCTAAAACTCTACCAAAGCCAGTCACTGTTGATAACCATTCACAAACACACACACACACACACACACACACACACACACACACACACACCCCAAGATGTCACTCTGTCAGAAAAGTAAGCATCTTTCCCAGAAACCCTCAATGATCAGGAGGGTGACCTTGGGTACCAGTTTCTTAGAGAATGCTGATGGCCATCCCTTCTTCTTCACTTGGCTGGAGACACAAATGGAATCTTTCTTCCCCTAATTGGCACCCCCGGCCAAATCCTCCCTTGGAAATAGCAATATCTAGTTTGAAAGTCACTCTTTAACCATCTAGTGGAAAGCAAAAAAACAGGCTGTGTCCCTGGGCAGACAGACAATTTTTTCTAAAGGGGCTCTCTAGTTCAAGCCTTGGAATTCTACAAAATTGGGTTTGTGCTGACAAAACAAAGCTGAGTCACCAAAACCAGGCCAGAGAATATCAACCAATACTTATATATCACTTTAATTTTTAACAAAGTTCTCTGCTAATGTTGCACACGGTAACAGCCATATTGTAAGATGATCCACTGTGAATGACTTAGCTATTCTGCACAATACAATGATCCAAGACAACTCTGAAAGACTTAGGATGAAAAAATGCTATCCATCCCCAAAGAAAGAACTGACGGAGTCTGAATACAGATTGAAGCATACTTTTTTTTACTTTATTTTTCTTGGGGTTTTTTTTTGGTCTATATTTTCCTTTACAACATGACTAATATGGAAATATGTTTTACATGAGTACACATGTATAACCTATATCAAATTGCTTGCCTTCTCAATGAGGAAGTGGGGAGGGAGAGAATTTGGACCTCAAAATTATAAAAACAAATATTAAAAATTGTTTTACATGTAATTGGAGAAAAATAAAATACTAAATAAACAATTTTTTAAAAAAATAAAATAATCGGAACTAGAGGGAGGACATCTAGTACAACCCACTCATTTTACAGATAAGGAAACCAAGGCCTAGAGAAGGTAAGTGACTTGCCATAGGTCACACACATACTAGATTAAAGAGACAGGGGATTTGAATCTAAGTCTTACTCTAAAGTTGGAGCTGTTTTCATTTTACCATTCTGCCTCTCCTCAAAAACAAAGCCTTTCAAAAATAATCTTCTCAAGGCCAGGCAGTTATATCTAATGAGCAATTGAACTTTCAGTGGGATTACAAGGTCAACAGTGTGCTATAGCAACCACCAAAGCTAGTAAGTTCATATTAGAAGAGACAGCATCAAGGAACAAGGATATCACATTCCCACCACACTTTTCTCTGGTTACACCACATCTAGAACATTGTCTTTGGTTCTGGACAATGAGTTAAGGAAGGACATTGAGAAATTACAGGGTGTGAGTGTTCAGAGAAGAGTACCGATGGGGTGAATAGTCCTACATTAATACCATATGAAGATTAGTTGGGTAGCAGCAGATAGAGTGCTAAGCCTGGAGTCAGGAAGACTCAATTTCCTGAGTTCGAATCTCACCTCAGATACGTCCTAGCTGTGTGACCCTGGGCAAGTCACTTAACCCAGTTGGCCTCAGTTTCCTCATCTGTAAAATAAGCTGGAGAAGAATATGGCAAACCACTCCAGTATCTTTGCCAAGAAAACCCCAAACAGGGTCACAAAGAGTTGAACACGACTGAAACGACTGAAGAACAACAACTAAAGAGATTGGTTAAAGAAAATGGGAATGCTGAGCCCAGAGAAGAGAATACTTGGGAGGAGAATGCTAACTATCTTCAAGTATTTACAGCTATCAATGGCAATAGACACATTCTACTTGGCTCCAGAAGCCTGAACTAGATGCAACGTGAAAAGGGTGTAAATTTAGATTTGATGTAAGAAAAAAAATTCTAACAATTAGAGCTATCCAAAAGTGAAATGGAAAACCTTAAGAGGTAGTTGATTTTCCTTCAGTGAAAGTCTTTTTTAAAAAAAATCTGAATTATTATTCATCGAGTTTGTTATAGAGGGATTTTTTTAGTGTGGACTACAATAGATGAAACTGAAATGTGGAAGGATTTTATAATTTTATTGTGGGAGCCAAGATGGCAGAGGAAAGGCAAGGATTTGCCTAAGATCTCCCATAATCCCCTCTAAATACCTTTAAATAATGGCTCTAAACAAATTTTAGAGTGGCAGAACCCACAAAAGGTGGAGTGAAACAATTTTTCAGCCCAAGACAACTTAGGATGAGAAAAGAGCACAGTCCAGTGAAGGCCTTGCAACAATAGACTGGCCCTTGCAAACCAGGATCAGGGCTCTGGGTGACTGAATCAGTGGCAGCAATGATGGTTTCCAGATCTCTCAGTCCACAGGTGGTAAGGGGATTGGATAACAGATCAGAAGGAGATTTACAGGGGGTTCTTTGCTGGTACCAGGGACAAGACTCTGATGCATTGCCTATGCTTAGATCTGGGTCAAAGTCCTGGTTCCTAGTCCCAGTACAAGGAGGAATAATAGCACATCAGAGCTTGCAACCACAGTGGAGCAGGAAGCCTGGTCACAGTTCCAGGGTTGAAAAGAATGCTTGCAGTTGCTCACAAATGGTGCAAGTACAGGAGAGTAGTAAACACACCTCTCCCTAGATCATACTGCCTTAGAAGAACCAAAAACTTATGGATCCCTAGAATTACCTCTGAAAACAGCTGCATAAAAAAACTGAAGCTTGGGACAGTACCCCCTCCACTTGGGAAGCAGAGCCCCACTTTAGCAAAGAGTTAAAAGTCAAGAAATAGGCTGGGAAAATAAGAAAGCAACAGAAAAAAATTCTGACCATAGAAAGCTAATATGGTGACAAAGAAGATCAAAATATACACTCAGAAGAAGACAACAAGTCAAAACTCCTGCATCTAAAGCCTCAAAGAAAAACTATGAATTGGTCTCAGGCCATGGAAGAGTTCAAAAAGGAGGCAGGGTGGAGCCAAGATGGCAGCTGGAAAACAGGGACTAGTGTGAGCTCCCCGCCGAGTCCCTCCAAAAACCTATAAAAAATGGCTCTGAACCAATTCTAGAACTGCAGAACCCACAAAACAGCAGAGGGAAGCAGGGCTCCAGCCCAGGACAGCCTGGATGGTCTCTGGGTGAGGTCTATCCCGCATGGAGCTGGGAGCAGAGTGGAGCAGAGCAGAGCCCAGCATGAGCGGTGCGGATCAACCACACCAGGAGCCAGGCGGAGTGTGCCCTAGTGCCCTGAATCAGTGAGCTGCAGCAATTACCAGACTTCTCAACCCACAAACATCAAAGACAACAGAGAAGATTAGTGGGAAAACCTGCTGGAGTGGAAGGAGTTTGAGGTTCGGCTACCGCCCCTGGGGTGGCGGAGGTGGGGCAGCTACAGAACTACAGCTGCAGTTGCTTCCAGCCCCAGGCCCACCTGGTGGGAGGAATTAAGTGGCAGATCAGAGCAGGAGTAAAGAGCCTCTTGAAGATCTAAGTCCAGTCCGGATTGGGGGTTCTTGGGGAAGGAGGAGTGCTGGTGTGGCAGAGCTGGCACACCCCCTCAAGCGTGGAACATAGAACTCTAAACTCTACAAGCAGTCATACCCCACTGAAAAACTCAAGGGTCAAGTTAGTTGGTTGGGAATATGGCCAGGCAGCGAAAATGCACCGAGATTCAGTCTCAGACTTTGGATTCTTTCTTTGGTGACAAAGAAGACCAAAACACACAGACAGAAGAAGTTAACAAAGTCAAAGAGCCTACAACAAAAGCCTCCAAGAAAAACATGAACTGGTCTCAGGCCATTGAAGAGCTCAAAAAGGATTTGGAAAAGCAAGTTAAAGAAGTAGAGGAAAAATTGGGAAGAGAAATGAGAAGGATGCGAGAAAACCATGAAAAACAAGTCAATGACTTGCTAAAGGAGACCCAAAAAAATACTGAAAAATACACTGAAGAAAACAACACCTTAAAAAATAGACTAACTCAAATGGCAAAAGAGCTCCAAAAATCCAATGAGGAGAAGAATGCTTTGAAAGACGGAATTAGACAAATGGAAAAGGAGGTCCAAAAGACTAATGAAGAAAATATTACCTTAAAATTAGATTGGAGCAAGTGGAGGCTAGTGACTTTATGAGAAATCAAGATATTATAAAACAGAACCAGAGGAATGAAAAAGTGGAAGACAATGTGAAATATCTCCTTGGAAAAACCACTGACCTGGAAAATAGATCCAGGAGAGATAATTTAAAAATTATTGGACTACCTGAAAGCCATGATCAAAAAAAGAGCCTAGATATCATCTTTCAAGAAATAATCAAGGAGAACTGCCCTGATATTCTAGAGCCACAGGGCAAAATAGAAATTGAAAGAATCCATCGATCACCTCCTCAAATAGATCCCAAAAAGAAATCTCCTAGGAATATTGTCACCAAATTTCAGAGCTCCCAGATCAAGGAGAAAATACCGCAAGCAGCCAGAAAGAAACAATTTGAGTATTGTGGAAACACAATCAGAATAATCTAAGATCTGGCAGCTTCTACATTAAGAGATCGAAGGGCTTGGAATACAATATTCCGGAGGTCAATGGAGCTAGGATTAAAACCAAGAATCACCTACCCAGCAAAACTGAGTATCATGCTCCAAGGCGAAATATGGATTTTCAATAAAATAGAGGACTTTCAAGCTTTCTCAGTGAAAAGACCAGAGCTGAATAGAAAATTTGACTTTCAAACACAAGAATCAAGAGAAGCATGAAAAGATAATCAAGAAAAAGAACAAGAAAAAGAAATTGCAAGGGACTTACTAAAGTTGAACTGTTTTGTTTACACTCCTACGTGGAAAGATGATGTGTATGGTTCACGAGACCTCAGTAATAGGGTAGCTGAAGGGAATATGCATATATATATATATATATACATATATTATATATATATATACATATATTATATATGTATATATATGTATAAGTGAATGTGTATGTATGTATAAGCGAATGTGTATGTATGTATATATGTATGTGTGTATATATACATATATATATGTATATATATATATATATATATATATAGAGAGAGAGAGAGAGAGAGAGAGAGAGAGAGAGAGAGAGAGAGAGAGAGAGATGGCACAGGGGGAGTTGAAGATGAAGGGAAGATATCTAAAAGAAATAAAATAAAATTAAGGGATGAGAGAGAAATATATTGAGAGAGGGAGACAGGGAGAGACAGAATGGGGTAAATTATCTTGCATAAAAGTGGCAAGAAAAAGCAGTTCTGTAGGAAGAGAAGAGAAGGCAGGTGAGGGGGGAATGAGCGAATCTTGCTCTCATCAGGTTTGACCTGAGGAGGGAATACCACACATACTCAATTGGGTATCTTACCCCATAGGAAAGAAGAAGGAAGAAGATTTAAAAAAGGGGAGGATGATAGAAGGGAGGGCAGATGGGGGTGGAGGTAATCAAAAACAAACACTTTCGAAAGGGGACAGGGTTAAGGGAGAAAATTCAATAAAGGGGGATAGGTTAGGAAGGAGCAAAATATAGTTAGTCTTTCACAACATGAGTATTGTGGAAGGGTTATACATAATGATACACATGTGGCCTATGTTGAATTGCTTTACTTCTTAGGGAGGGTGGGTGGGAAGGGAAGAGGGGAGAGAATTTGGAACTCAACGTTTTAAAAACAGATGTTCAAAAACAAAAAAAAAGTTTTTGTATGCAACTAGAAAATAAGTTATACAGGCAATGGGACGTAGAAATTTATCTTGCCCTACAAGAAAGGAAGGGAAAAGGGGATGGGAGGTGAGTGGGGTGACAGAAGGGAGGGCTGACTGGGGAACAGGGCA
This sequence comes from Trichosurus vulpecula, assembly GCF_011100635.1. Lineage (NCBI taxonomy): Eukaryota > Metazoa > Chordata > Mammalia > Diprotodontia > Phalangeridae > Trichosurus > Trichosurus vulpecula. Next base: position 229,142,589 of record NC_050579.1, on the reverse strand, counting down.
ACCAGAATATACACCATCTTGGAGTTGGGGGGAAGGTAGAAATGGGGAGAAAATCTGTAATTCAAACTCTTGTGAAAATCAATGCTGAAAACTAAATATATTAAATAAATAAAAAAAATCAAAAAGAAAAAAGAAAAAAAGAGTTCAAAAAGGATTTTAAAAATCAAATAATAGAGGTAGAAGAAAAATTGGGAAGAGAAATGAGAGTGATGCAAGACAATCATGAAAAAAGAGTCAATAGCTTGGTAAAGGAGGCACAAAAAAATACTGAAAAAAATAACATCTTAAAAAACAGAATAGGCTAAATGGTAAAAGAGGCACAAAAATCCAATGAAGAGAAGAATACCTTGAAAAGCAAAATTGGCTGAATGGAAAAAGAGATACAAAAATACACTGAAGAGAAGAACTCCTTAAAAAGTAGAACTGGACAAATGGAAAAGGAGGTACAAAAGCTCACTTAAGAAAATAGTTTCCTTAAAATTGGGCAAGTGGAAGCTAATGACTTTATGAGACATCAAAAAACAATCAAACTAAATCAAAAGAATAAAAAAGATAGAAGAAAATGTGAAATATTTCAAGGGAAAAAACAACTGACCTGGAAAATAGATCCAGGAAAAATAATTTAAGAATGATTGGACTACCTGAAAGTCATGATAAAAAAGAGCCTAGACATCATCTTTCAAGAAATTATCAAGGAAAACTGTCCTGATATTATAGAACCAGAGGTTAAAGTAGAAATTGAAAGAATCCACTGATCACCTCTTGAAAGAGATCCCAAAATAAAAGCCCCCAGGAATATTATGCCCAAATTCCAGAGCTCTCTGGTCAAGGAGAAAATACTGCAAGCAGACAAAAAAAAAACAAATATTGTGGATCCATAGTCAGGATAACACAAGATTTAGCAGCTTCTACATCAAAGGATCAGAGGGCTTGGAATATGATGCTCCAGAGTGCAAAAGTTCTAGGATTACAACCAAGAATCACCTACCCAGCAAAACTAAGCATAATCCTTTGGGGCTGGGGGAATGGATATTCAATGAAATAGTGGACTTTCAAGCATTCCCGATAAAAAGACCAGAGCTAAATACAAATTTTGACATTCAAATACAAGACGCAAAAGAAGCATAAAAACATAAACAGGAAAGAGAAATCGTAAGTGATTCAATAAAGTTAAACAGTTTATATTCCTACCTGGGAAAATGATATTTATAACTCCTAGAAACTTTCTCATTATTAGGATAGTTAGAAGAAGAATGCATAGACAGAAAGCAGAGGTGTGAGTTGAATGTGATGGTATGATTATCTAAAAAAATAAAACTAAGGGATGAGAAAGAAGAATGCGCTGTGAGAAGGGGAAAGAAAGAGCTAGAATGGAATAAATTATCTGACGTAAAAGAGGCCTGAAAGAGATTTACAATGGAAGGAGAAATGAAGGGGGGGTGGGGAACAAGTGAACCTTGCTCTTATCAGAATTGGCTTATAGAGGGTATAGTATATATACTCAGTTGGGTATAGAAATCTGTTTTACCATACAGGAAAGTAGGGGGGGAAGGGAAAGACATAAGGGGGAGGGGAGCAGAGCTGATAAAATGGAAGGCAGTTTCAGGAATTTAAAAGTCAGAAACAAAACACTTTTAAGAATGGACAGGGTAAAAGTAGAGAGAGAGTAGGATAAACAGGAGGGAAATAGTATGGAAGGAAATACATAATTGGTAATCATTACTGTGAAAAAAAAAGTTTTTACAGTGAGTTTCTCTGACAGTCTTTATTTCTCAAACACATACAGATAACTGAATCAAATTTATAGAATGAAGGCACATTTCTCAATTAATAAATGGACAAAGACAGATATGAACAGTTTTCAGACAAAGTAATCAAAGCTATCTATAGTCATACAAAAATACTCTAAATCGCTATTGATTATAGTAATGCAAATTAAAACAACTCTGAGCTATTACCTCATGTCTGTCAGACTGGCTAATATTACAGAAAAGTTAAATTACAAATGGTGGAGGGGATGTGGGAAAATTAAAACACTAACGTACTGTTGGTGAAGTTGTATACTGATTCACCCATTCTGGAGAGCAATTTGGAACTATGCCCAAAGGGCTATAAAACCATGCATACCCTTTGACCAAGCAATACCACTACTAGGTCTGTATCCCAAGGGATCAATAAGCAAAAGGAAAAGGACCTATGTGTACACAAATATTTATAGCAGTTCTTTTAGTGGTGGCAAAGAATTGTAAATTGAGGGGATGTCCATCAATTGGGGGATGGATGAACAAGTTGTTATATATGATTGTGAGGGAATACTATTGTGCTTTAAGAAATAATGAGCAGGATGCTCTCAGAAAAATCTAGGAATACTTACATGAAATGATGCAAAGTGAAATGAGCAGAACCAGGAGAATGTTGTACACAGTAACAGAAATATTGTATGATTATCTACTATGAATAACTTAGCTACTCTCAGCCAATACAATGATCTGTTTTTGTTATTTGTCCTTTGTTCTCAAAGAGAACTATGACATCATGGAGGGGATGCCATGGCATGCAAGAGAATTGGATTTAAGTGGGCTGTGCAAAGTCACCAGCCTCACTTTCTCCTCTGGAACCATCTGGGTCCAGTGGCCAGATACACATACACATACAGATATACATATTTCTGGCTTTCTGCATTTGATTGTGAGGTTTATGCCCTAATACATGGTTGTAACAGTAAGGCAATAATAACAATGTAGATAATAATTGTCCAAATGCCTATGTAGTTCTGTATCACAAAGTATGAGACTCTCCACACAGAAGAAGTAAACCACTTATTCAGACACCAGAGAACCATATTCCACAAGCCATTTAACCAGTTTATCACAGTAGTAAAACATTCCACAAACAATATTACAACCTGGAGCCTCTCCATTCCAAAACCTCTCTGACCCTCCTGCTGGGGTCTTCCCAAAAACAAACTCACAGTACAGCTAAGTCAACCTGTTCAGTTCTAACAATCACGAGGGTGGCCATTAGCAACCATAACTGCTCTCTCTTGCTCTCTCTCTCTCTCTCTCTCTCTCTCTCTCCACATTTCCTGTGATATAACTTCCTTTTCCTGTCAGGAAGCTCCTCCCACCACATGTCTCTTAGGCTTCCTGTGATGTAAGCAGGTCACATGGCATATTAATGGGTGGGAAAAATCTTCAAATCTAAATTGCTGCTACAGTGGTCAATGTTTGTATGGGTGCCATGTACCACAAAAAAAGATATATTCCTTTCTATCTCCCTTCAATTTTCTCCAGAGGTCTATCATATGTAACTTTTCTTAAATTCCATTCACCTCTTTAACTTCTTTCTTGTTTATTTTGTGATTAGATTTCTCTAGTTCTGAGAGGGGTAGGTTGAGGTCCCCCACTAGCATAGTTTTGCTTTCTATTTCTTCCTGTAACTCATTTAACTTCTCCTCTAAGAATTTGGATGCTATGCCACTTGGTGCATGTATTTTTGGTATTGATATTGCTTCATTGTCTATGGTACTTTTTAGCAAGATTTAGTTTCCTTCTTTATCTCTTTTGGTTGGATCTATTTTTGCTTTTGTTTTATCTGAGATAAGGATTGCTAACCCTGTTTTTCTTTACTTCAGCTGAAGCTTAAAATATTCTCCTCCAGCCTTTTACCTCTGCACTGTGTATATCTCTCTGCTTCAAATGTGTTTCTTATGAACAATATGGTGTAGGATTCTGGTTTTTAATCCACTCTGCTATTCAATTCCATTTTATGGGAGAGTTCATCCCATTCACACTCACAGTTATGATTACTGACTGTGTATTTCCCTCCATTCCATTTTCACCCTGTCCGTCCTCACCAGCGTTTTACTTCTGACCAACATCTCCCTCAATTTGCCCTCCCTTCTATCAGCCTTTTCTTTTCTTTCCCCTTTCCCCCCCTAATTCTGCCCTCCTTTCTATCAGCCCCCCTTTCTATGTTCTTTCCCATTTCCCTCTTACTTCCCTATAGGGTAAGATAAATTTCTGTATCCAACTGAATGTATAATTCCCTCTTTGAGCCAAATCCAATGAGAGCAAGATTCAAACAATGTTTACTACTCCTTTTTTCCCTCTCCTGTAATAGGTCTTTTGAGCCTCTTCATATGATATAATTTACCCTACTCTGCCTCCCCTTTTCCTCTTCTCCCAATACAATCTTTTTTAACCCTCACTGTTTTTTTAAATCATACATCAAAATCATCTTATACCCACACCCACTGTCTATGTATACTCTTTCTAACTGTCTTAATAGAGATACAGTTCTCAAGAGTTACAAGTATCATGAACTAATCAATTCTGTAGCCTTGTGATGAAAGGTGCTGTCCATTTCCAGAGGAAAACTGGTAGACTGAAGACTAAGTGCAGACTGAAGATACTTCTCCTTTATTTCTACTTTACTTTATTTTCCTTGGGGTTTTTTGTCTGTGTTTTCTTTCACAGAATGACTAACATGGAAATGTGTTTTTCATGACTATACATGTATAATCCATGTCAAACTGCTTGCCTTCTCAACAAGGCGGGTAGCAGGGCAGGGAGAGAATTAGGAACTCAAAATTTGAAAAGAAGAAGAGAATGTTAAAATTGTTTTTACACGTAATTGGGAAAAATAAAATATTAAATAAGAAAAAATTTAAATAAAAACTGAATTCATTTTTTAAAAATTATCTTATTTCAGTTGGTCCAATCTATTGAAAAATTTTGGAATCCTGACTCCATCTTCTAAAGTTCTAGCTCCATGTCATCTACAGATTTGACAAGCCTGCCATCTATGCTATTATCCATGTAATTGATTATAAATGTTGAATAACTAGTGGCTAAGAATTTGAAATTGAAGGGATGCCCATCAATCGGGGAAAGGCTGGACAAGTTGTGATATATGAAGGTAATGGAATATTATTGTGCCATAAGAAATGACAAGCAGGATGATTTCAGAAAAACCTGGACTTACATAAACTGATACAGTGTGAAGCAAACAGAACCAGGGGAATACTGTACACAGTAACAGCAATATTGTATGATGAAACTGTGAATGACTTAGATATTTGCAACAATACTGTGATCCAAGATAATCCCAAAGGATTCATCATGAAAAATACTATCCATCTCCAGAGAAAGAACTGATGACATCTGAATACAGACCAAAGCATACTATTTGACAATAGTAGATAGATAAAATCTATCTCTTCATTCATCTTTTATTTCTACTCTGTGCTAACCATTTCTATTTATCCTTCCAAAAATCAATATCATTGGAAAAGAAAACAGATACAAAACAAGAAGTGTTTGGTTGAGCCTTGTCACTGTTATCAGCTATCAACTATGAAAAACTTAAAAACTCCAATCAATGCAATGACAACCGCAATTCCAAACAACCACTAATGAACCCATGCTACCAGCTGCCCACTACCAGGCAGAGAGATGATGGATTCAGCAAGCAGAATAAGGCATGTATTTATCTATATATATACAGAAATATATACATATATATATTCTGCATCCTGAGAATAAGATATATGTGTATATATGTATATATCCATATATGCATGTATTTATGTATATATGCATATATACACACATATATAAATACACATACACACACATATATGTATACATATATATATATATATAAACATGTGTGTATGAATGGGCAATGCAGGAATTTGCTTTTCTTAATTATACATATTTGTTACAAGGGTTTTGTTTTCTTTTTTTCCCAAAGAAGGAGGAGAGTGGGAGGGAAAGAAAATACATTTTTTCTTGAAAAAAATTCCTTAACTCTTATTAGTTATATGCCCTAAGCAATGGTTCTTTCTGAGGGGAAAGGACCTCTTCTTGCCTCCAACATAGCCAGACAAAAATGGGTTGTTTTGTCCTTAACATTCATAACCAGCCTCACTTTACTCTCGCCTTTGTCACTCTTGACACAGCTCTTTGAAGACTCTGCTATTCTATACCTGTCCTTCAAAAATCTGAGTGTATCAGTGAACTCCCCATCCTCTGTAGGAGGCTCCTCTTTTCCCAGCTAATTGGAATTATTTCTGCTTCTAGCAACAGAATATCATTCCTGAGAGCTTCTCATGTCTCATGAACCAACCCTTACATCCTGAAGCTTTCAATTAATACTTCACCCAAATCCTCACTTTGATTGGGGGTCATAACATTTTTTGTGGCATGAACCCTTTTGGGAGTCTGTTGAAGTCTATGGATCCCTTGTCAGAGTAATGTTTTTAAATGGATAAAATGAAATATATAAGATTTAAAGGAAAATAAGCACTTCATTTGTTTCTATCTAAATTCACAGATGACCCAAAATCCATCTGCAGCTCCTAAGGAAGTGCGAAGGTTAAGAACCCTTGCTTAAATGAACTTTGGGTCCCTTACAACCCTTTCCACTGGTAGACATTCACTCCTCCAATTCTGACTCATAGGGCCAGGAGGAAAGATAAGCAAACTCCTTTCTCCCCCTACTACTTTTAGACCATTTCTCTAGCACTGTCCTTTAATGGTCTGTCTTCCAATCCATGCAATCTCCTTGTATCACTTTCTACCCATGCTTGTTCTGTCACCTACCACTTTCCAGAGCTTCATCCTAACTCTCATGCCCATGATTTGCTTTGGTAGGACTAATATAAAATAGTAGATGAAGGAAATTGATTCCATACGAAGATTTAATGGAATACTTTTGGGATATTGGAATAGGACTTTGTTTTTATGGTCATAGAAGTTTAATTTCAACTCAGGTTTTCCTGACTACATATCCAGTACTCTCTCTACCATACCATTTTACCCTCATTTAAAAATTACACCAAAATGAACATCTAAAATTATGAAATTCTACTTTGTGACCAGAATCTCCCATTCTTCTTTTTCCACTTTTTCATTCACACCTGACTTATTCTTGGCCATTCCCAGTCCTGCCCTCTTGGTCTACCACTGTAATAGTTCACTTGATATCACCCTAGAATTCTTTTGTTCCACCCAACCATCCATTGTTCCCACTCTGAAAATCCTCATCCCAATGTAACCCCAGTCCCAAAGCCCACTGAAATAGGACTTTCCTCACTGATGAAGATGAATGCCCTACCATGCATAAGGGACAAGGCAGAGTGGGTAAGGCTCACCAATTCCCTATTGAATATTTCAAACCAAATGCTCCAAAAACACATCAAATTCAACATGTCCCAAAGTAAACTCATTACGTCTTTCCTTCCAAATCATTCCCTCTTCCAAACTTCCCTATTTCTGTCAAAGGCACCACTACCTTCCAGTCTCCCAGATTCAGCCTCCTTGACTTCTCACTGTCTCTTACCCCATGTATTCAATAATTTACCACATGTACCTCCATGGCATCTTTTACACCTCACTCCTTCATTCTACTCCCAGAGCACAGAGTGGGAGATCCCCAGACTTCTTCAAGTTTTTTTTTTCCTTCATATCTTTGAATTGATTGGGTACTTCTGGCTTTCTGCTTCAAGAGGAGAGATGAAAGAGGTCAATCCCACTTCAGGTTGCTGAAAGAAGACTGGAAAGGCATGGGAGAAGCTGGTAGTTTCCATCATGTCCCTGTGCCCGACTTGTTAGACTAAGGATTTTAGGGAACTTCCCCTTGAGTGAGAAGAACTCTCTGCCTTGGTTGAGCTGAGTTATTTTACTCCCAATAGGAGAACCCTTTCAATTTGTTGTCTGGTATAGATAGATAGATAGGTAGATAGACAGATAGATAGATATAGAAATATATAAATAAATATCCTTTCATGTGCATACTTTCTCTGATTTCTTTTTTGCTACCAAATGGGTTTTCTTGGCTAAGTGTTCTGGGCTATGTTCATTGTGGAACTGGTATTTAATGGGAAGTATGAGAAATGAATATTTCTCTCTTGTATTTAATGACTAAAATTATTGTATTAGGATTCTAGGTTTTCCCCCTTTTCTACCTCCTCATTCAGAAATCAACCAGTATGGGAAATCTCCCCTAAAGATTTGACTTAGTCCAAGATTTACTTTGTAAAAGAAATCCTAAGTTTAGACTAATGGGTATATTCTTGCTCTTGTGTTTACTCAGACAGGTCTGGGGAAAGGTTGATTCTCCCTACTATCAAAACAGGTGATATGGAAATTGATATCTCTTTGACCAAGATTTGAATGACCTAAGTCATGTACCCCAAGACCTTCATTTTAATATAGCCCACACCTCTCATTGTGTTAACCAATCTGAGTTAATTGCCAACTCCAGGAATGCCCGCTTTTCTAAGGGAGTATAAACTGTGACCCCACCACTATTAGGGGTCTTTGGTCTAAAAGAGAGGGCCCAATGATGGTCCTTTTATTAATAAAATGATTAAATTACCCAGAAACTATGTCTCTCGAACCTTTTTATTCATCTCAAAAGGGAATCAAATCCTTGGAGAAAGGTCTGTGGAAAAGAGGCTGGAGAAGTGTATTCTGACTCCCTTTGAGCTATAAAATGGCACTCTCATGCTACTTTGAGGGGTACAGCCCTAGGAATACATGGGGTCTCACTACTCAAGAGCATTTGTCACACAAGATAATAGCAAATATCCAATTTCTCCACTCTTGTTCCAGGGATCAATGCTGAGTGTTATGAGTGAAAATCATGAAACTGAACTGATTTTATCCAAATTCTTGGCACATAACCTGGGCTAGACCCTTGCTGCAGCTTAATTCTATTCTACTTCCTTTGATTCTCTCATTCCCCAACAGGAACAGTTCCAAATGTTCCTTTAGGTAACTGAGTAGCACAGTTGTGTTGGACTAGGAGTCAGGAAGACCTGCATTCAAATCCTGCTTCACACATGCAAAATAGGAGAATAACACCTACCCCATGGGGGTTTTGTGAAAAGCAAATGAGATAACTTATGTAAAGTTCTTTGTAAACCTTAAAGCACTACATAAATGCTAACTCTTCTTATCTGTCCATTTTCTCTCCTCATCCTCATCCACAACAATTAAGCTGCTAACTTAGCCTCCCACCTGAGAAGATTAGAACCACGTGTCATGAATTCCCTCAGCTCCCTTTCTTTGTTCCTCAAATTTTCTCAACTATCCTCACCTACCCTCTCTACCTTTTCTCTGGTCACAGATGTGGTAATTCCATTCCTTAGGTTGTATGTCAACTTAGCTCCTTAGTTCCATTCCTTACAACCTCTTCTAATAAGAATAATAACCAGTAATTACTGAAAAAGCAAAAGTGCTATAACACTTATATTGAGTTTGCTGATTATTGCAAAGCCTTTGACTCAGTTCTATACTCACGGCTTATTCACCTATTGCACATATATTGAATAGGTCCAGGTATGGTGAGAACACTACAATATTTGATGTTTACATGAAAATCTCTTCTCTATTTAAAAATGCCACCAATACAATGTCAAGAGTGATTGATAAAAAATTAGCCTTTTTCAGGGAGATAGTGTGAACTCATTATGAATTTTCCAAGCCTTAAATCCATTATCATCTCTCCTGAATAGAACTACTTAAGACTTCTAAATTAAAGAAGCTGATTCAAAACATCTTATTAACCACTTGGTGCATATTCACCAAGCTATGTGGCTTTTCATTAAACAGCTTCTTCATTTCAAGGAATCATTCTCCAGGGATAACATATCATTTGGACTTTAGGAGCATAAAATTCTTAATTCTCACAAAATTCTTCATGGTTCTTAATACCAAGGAAAGGTAGAGATCGAAGGATCTGAATTTGAATCCAGATGTCTCATTGATCCAATACATGAAAACAATATTTACAAAAGTATGTTGAATATAAAGGCATATGAAAAATTAAACAGATAAATATTTATAAAACTATTCTCAATTAGCAGAATAGGAAATAGAAAATTTTGAATACCAAATCTCAGAGAAGATAACTGAACAGCCATAAATGAACTCCCAAAAGGAAAAAAGCCAAAGGCAGATGGACTTACAAGAAATTTTTGTCAAATATTCAAAGAACAGTTTCAATATTAAACAAACTTTGAAAAATAAGAAAACAAATCCTAACAAACTCCACCTATAATACAAATATTGTTCTGTTACTTAAGCCTGAAAAAGCAAAAGCAGAGGAAGAAAACTATAGAGCAATATCCTTTAAAGAACTTCTTTGCAAAAAATTTAAATATAATTTTAGAAAAGAGGCTACAGCAACATATCAAAAAGACTATAATTGTGACCTGGTTGGGTTTATGCCAAGAAAGCAGAACTGAATAACAAGGAAGTGTCTTTAAATTAGGGAATGGCTGAACAAAACATGCTATATGAAGGAAATGGAATAGTATTGTGCCATAAGCAACAACGAAGATTTGTTTCAGAGACATCTGGGAAGACTTGTATGATCTGATGTAAAGTAAGCAGAATCAAGAAAACATTTATACAGTAACATTTGAAAGACTCTGATCGATGTAATACCCTAACATGATTCCAGAGGATCGATGATGATGAATAAAATGGATTAAATATGCAGAATTAAACAAACATTTTTGGACATTGTAACAACAATGCTACTTGTCCGTACTGTGGCTGTGTAAGACCAATAACACCAGCACACAGGAGGGCTGCTAGCACAAGTTCTTTGATCTGCTTTTCTAAGGAAAGCAACTTTAAGGGATTTACAATCTCACTTTAATTAAACATACATCTATCATTCACTTGGTTCAAGGGAAAAGGTCAGCACCCTGACCTTCAGAGAAAACACAAACAGAAATTACAAGCAGCAGAAATTATATAAAAAAAGCAAAATAACACAAATCAACAGACAGGGCTTCTAACCATCTGACCAAGACATTACATACATAGTTACCAGAGAGAGAAGCACCAACATCTGGGTTTTCAAAGCCTGGGAGCTCCTTAACAGCTATCCAGATTCTCAGCCTGTCTGGTCAAATCACAAGACACTCTTCCAGTGAGTGAGCCCCAAACAAAATGCTAACCTCAGAGTATATACACACTTCTTCAGGGTCAGAGAGCTTCACACTTCTTGAGAGCTTCACTCCTTTCTAGGGCTTCCCACTTTTCAAGGGCTTCACACCTCTTGTGAGCTACTTAGCAAAAGAGTGTGGGCCTTCCTGCAAACAAAGACAAGACTCAATCAAAGGCACTTGACTGCCTTAGTGCTGAGAAGCACTCCAAAAGAAAAAACAGTAAAAAGTCCCACTTCACTTGCCCTTACAGACATGACCAGTATGGGAATTTGTTTTGTTTTACTATCCCTCCATATGTGTTTTGAGAGTCTTGTTTTATCTTTTTATTTTTCAGGAGTGGGGGGACATACAGAGAGGAGTTTGGAGGGAGAGAAAATAAATGTTTGTTAGTTGTAAAAATAAAATTTAACTTAGAAAATTAAAATATTAAAGTAAAGACTTAGGCTGAATACATTAAGAAGTTTACTGTAATCCTGAAATTAAAGCTGAATGGGAAGACCACATTTAGAGTAATTAACACCTACCCAATACACATTTTAATGTGCACTTTCAGAATTATAAAATAGAACATAGCAGATTTGGAAAGTACCCTAAACAAAAACCCACACAATATTAACAAAACACAGAGTCTACCACCCTCAGGCAATTACAGAAATGTTAGTACTCCCACACCAAAAAAAAAAAAAAGAAGAGTATTGACAAATATTCTTAGAGCACATAACAAAGGAGTCAAAAACCTACAGAAATGCTTCACTGAGCAATAGTAGAAGCTGATAACAGATACAAGCAGCAGAATCTGGCGAATGTAACTGAAAGTGGCCCACTGCAAAATCTAGTCAATGAAAAGACTAGGTTGTGAGCTCCTCCAGAGCAGGGCCAGTCTTTTGCCTCTTTTTGTATCCCCAGAACTTAGCACAGTGTCTAACACATAGTAGGTACTTAATAAATGTTTTTCAATTTATTGGTTGATCCATGAGTAGGACCAAAGAAGCTGAATCGTGCTGAGTTTCTTGTGGAAACAGAGGCATTAATGACAGCTATTTAAAAGGTCATTGCACGTGAAACTGCCAATCTATTATGTACAGCTTGCTATTCCTTTTAAATTTATGATAAAGTTATCGTGTAAATTTAATTATTTTCCTTTTTTCCTTCCCTGCCCTAGAGATGGTTACCATTAGACACAAATATATATGTATGTGTGTGTATGTATATATATTTATACATATGTGTGTGTGCGTATATATATATATGTTTACATATACATATGTGTAAAATCATTCTATATATCAGCTCTTTCTCTGGATACATATAGTATCTTCCTTCATGTGTCTCTTACAGTTAGTTTGGGTATTTATAATAGTTAAAATGACTGATTCACTCAAAGTTGTTCTTAAAATAACATTACTGTTACTGTATACCCACATTCTCTTGGTTCTGCTCATTTTGCTCTTCATTATTTCATGCAAGTCTTTCCATGTTTTTCTATGGTCATTGATCTCATCATCTCTTGTAGCACAGTGGTTTCCATCACAATTGTGTGCCACAATTTGTTCAGCTATTCCCCAATCGACAAGCATCCCCACAATTTCTAGTTCTCTGCCACTACAAAGAGAGCTGCTATAAATATTATAGAATATGAAGAAAGATAGTTACGTATATATTAAACTTGCTTGACTCCATAAGGAAAAAGAAAAGGTCACTGCCCCAGAAAGTTCATCCCTACAGAACTCAGACTTAGTGATCCATTTCAGATCATGCAAGGAAATGGTAGATAGTATGACACATCAATGCAGGCTATAAAAATTAGTGCCTCTTGATTGCCTAACAATACATGTTCGGGTGGATAGACATACACTGGACACTCACTATCTTTCATACACTAACAGACAACAAATCGTTATCCTACAAAGTCAGACCTCAAAATTCACTTGAGAATTCACATTATCATAAATCACAATTTTGCCTGCAATCACCTAGACAGAACATTGATCCATGAAAATTTAACAACAATGTTCTTAATATATGTTAGTATAACAACTGCTCATAATATATGATCGGGGTGGGGGGCGGAACTTTCAAGATCTAGAGGAAATCAAAGCCACAAGGGAACAGAGAAGGTACACATCATCCTCATTGTCTTGTTTGGGAATAAGGGAACAGGAACAAGCATTTGTTAAGTGCCTAGTATGTGCTAAGAGTTCTACAAATATTATCCTATTTGATCTTCACAAAACCTTGTGAGATAATTGATTCCTATTTTACAGTTAAGGAAACTGAGGCAGACAGCGGTTAAAGAACTTGCCCAGGGACACAGCTATTAAGTGTCTAAGATTGGATTTGAACTGCTCCTGGAGATGTCCAAAGGCTGCAATGAGCCCACAGAAGATAAAATGACATCCCAAAGCTTTTATTCAATTATAAAAATCAGTTAGTTTATCCACTTATACAACAGTCCACAGAATATTATGTATTAAAGATAAAAACAAATCAATGTATATAAAAATATAAATAGCAAGACAGTGAGTTGTAGGACTGCTTTTAATCTGAGCTCCATTGAAAAAGATTAGAATGAAATAATATTAATAATTCAAACCTATAAAGCACTTTAAAGTTTGCAAAGTGTTCTGCTTACATTATCTCATTTGATCCTTAGCTGACTCCTCTTCCTCTTTCATATACCTTATTATAAGTAAGGATCTGTGTTTCTCATTCTTCTCTTTTCTCTCAATACTCTTCCCCCTTGGTATTCCAGATAATTTCCATGGCTATCTTACAGCAACTATGAAGATGATTTCCAATTCCAAATTTCCATTCATTACCCCTCTTTTGAGTTCCAGGCTCACAGTTAATAGAAAAAATGCTGAATCTAGAGTGAGAGGACCTGAGACCAAAGCCCACCTCTTCTATTGACTACCTATGTAAACCTTGGGCAACTGTCTTACCTCTCTGGGCCTGTTTTCTTACCTGTGAAATAAGGGAATTGAACTAGACGGCCTCTCAAGTTTCTTGTAACTCTAAATCTATGATCCCACACTCCTATGATCTGTGATCTCCAACTGCTTATAAGAAAGATATGTCTCAGAATTCCTTAAAATTCAACATGTCTGAAATCAAGCTTTTTTTTTCTAAAATCATTCTATTTGGCTTCAATATTTCTTTCCATAATATCACCATTCACCCATGTTTGTAACTTTAGAATAATGTCTGAATATTCTCTCCCTCATATCCAATCAGTTAACAAGCAAGTCCTATAGATTTCACATCAGTTCTCAACTTGTCGATCAATCAGTCAACAAGCATTAATTTAGTGCTTATTAAGTGCTAGGTGGAGCGGTGGATAGAGTGCTGGCCCTGGAGTCAGGAAGACTCCTCTTTCTGAGTTCAAATCCAACATCAGATACTAGCCATGTGACCCTGGGCAGTTCACTTCATCTTGTTTGCCTCAGTTTTCTCATCTATAAAATGAGCTAGAGAAGGAAAAGGCAAACCACTCCAGTATCTTTGCCAAGAAAACCCCACAAGTGGTCACAAAGAGTCAGACACAACCGAAAAAAAAATGCTTAAATAACAAAAACAACAAACACCAAGCTCTGTACTAAGCCCTAGGGAAAAACCAAGATAAAAGATAAGATAATCCCTGCCTGCTACTGGGAGGATACAACGCATTCACAAATAAGTAACTACAGGAAACACACACAATAAATACACAGTGATTGATAGGAGAGCTCTAACCACTGTTCTCTTTTCCCATTGTTACCACTGTAATTACCACTTCTTCAGACTACTACCATAGTTTTTTCATGGGTCTTCCCATCTCCACTTTTTACTTCCCTCCATACTATTCTTTATATTGTTAACATAATAATCTTTCTTATAAAAAGGTGTACTCACATCACTGTCAGAAGTCATCTAATCAAACCCCTTTATTTTACTGGTTAGGAAACAAAACCAGAGAAAAGAAGTAACTCTCCTAAAGTCGCCCAGGTAGGAAGCAACAAAGCCTTCCTAACGTCACAGAACAGAGTCAAAGAATCTCAGCTGGAGGGAACTTCAGAAGTCGTCTAATCCAATCTGTCTCTGAACAAGTATACCTTTTTCAACATACTTGACAAGTGATCACCTAGATTTTGCTTGAAAACCTCCAGTGATAAGGAACATACTACCTTCCAAGGGAGTTCCTTTCACTTTTGGTAGCTCTAGTTATTAGGAAGCTTTTCTTTACATGAAACCTAAATCAGTTGGTTAAAGAGAAAAGGAGGAGAGAGAAGAGGAGGGGAGGGGAGGGAAGGGGAGGGGAAGACAAGGGAGAGGAGGGAAGGGGAGGGGAGAGGAGGGAAGAGGAGAAGAGAGGAGAGGAGAGGAAAGGAGAGGAGAGGAGGGGAGGGAAGGGGAGGGGAGGGGAGAGGAGAAGAGAGGAAAGGAGAGGAGAGAAGGGGAGAGTGAGAGGAGGGGAGGGGAGGAGGAGAGAGGAGAGGAGGAGAGAGGAGAGTGGAGGGAGGAGAAGGGGAGGGGAGGAAACAGGAGGGGATGGGAGAGGAGGGGAGAGAAGAGGAGAGGAGGGGAGGGGAGAGGAGAAGATATCATGGTTTCATGGCAGTGAAACCCATCACGACCTGGCTCTCACCTACCTTTCCGGGTTTTTTTTTTATACATTACTATTTTTTACACACTCTGTGATCCAGCCAAACTGACCTTCTTACTGTTCCTCACATATGACATTTTCTCTCCCATCTTCCTGCCTCTGTCTGTCCCTCGTGCCTTTCTTGGAACTCTTCAAGGCTTAGCTCAAGTTCCACCTTTAACCTTTAATGTGCAACCTTTTGTTACTCCCCCAGGTATTAGTGCTCTCCCCTCCCTCCACCAAACCTGCATTTATTTTATTTTAATTTATTCCTTTATCTGTTATTTCCTGTTCCCCATTCCACCCCCTTCAAGAAAATATGAGCTCATAGAGACCAAGGACTTTTTCCCTTTTGTCTCCCTATTAACAGCACTGTGCCTGGCACATGTAAGCGCCTAATAAATGCTTATTGAATTAAATAAAGCATTGGCAGATTGGAAGGAGGCAGAGGATCCTCTCCAGAATGGTAGACTGGGGACCATAACATACTAGGGTCCACTGAAGGAACTGGGGGTGTTTAGTTTAGAGAAGAGAAGATCCAGGAAGGAAAAAATGGATGAAGAAATGATAACTCTCTCCAACTATTTAAAGCATGGCATAGAAGAGGATAATAAGAGGCCAGAGCTGAACCCAGGTCCTTGGTCCCTAAAGTCAATGTGTTTTTTATTTGTTTGTTTGTTTGTTTGTTTAATTTATGGAATAAAACAATGTGCCTTTCACTGTTCTGTCTTGACTCCCTGAGGCCTTTTCTAACTGAGATTCTACAATTTCCCCATCATCTAATCCAAATCCTTCATTTTACAAAAAAAAGGAATCTGAGTCCCAAAAAAATTAAGAATCTCAGGATCATAAATTGTTGGAGCTCAAAGAGGATTTGGAGATAGTCCAATCCAGGGGTGGGGAACCTGTAACATGAAGGCCACATGTGACCCTCTAGGTCCTTAAGTGTGACCCTCTAGGTCCTTAAGTGTGGCCCTTTAAGGGGCCTTGAGGTCACAGGTTCCCCAGCCCTGGTCCAGTCTAACTCCAGCCTTTTACAGGTGTGGAGACTTGGGCCTAGAAAAAGAAAACTGATTGGGTCAAGGACATATAGCTAATTAGTGACAGAGAGTGAGGACCAGGAGATAGGTCTCCTAACCTTCTCCATTCAGTCGATGAAGGGGTTGTCCTAGAGAGAAAGCAGATGGAGAGAGAGAGAGACATATCAAAGATAAAATTTACTTAACAATTCACTGAAGGATCAAACTCAAAGTGTTATTTTAAGAAAAAAGGAAGAACTCAAGGGACAGGTGAGCACCCGGCACACAGACATCCACTATATCTTCACTTTCAACACACTGAACCCCTATTATCCCCATAGGAAAAATCAATTTTTGGGGTAGCTAAGTTGCACAGTGAATAGAGCTGGGGCCCTGGAGACAGAAGGACCTGAGTTCAAATTTGACCTTAGATACTTGACACTTACCAGCTGTGTGACCCTGGGCAAGTCCCTTAACCCCAATTGCCTCCCCCAAAAATAAATAAATAAATAGATAGATAGATAAATAGATAAATAAATAAATAAATGAATGAATGAATGAATGAATGAATAAATAAATAAATAAATAAATAAATAAATAAATAAATAAATAAATGGATGGATAAATAAATAAACAGACAGACAGTCAGACACAGACAGATAGATACATAGATAGATAGATAGATAGATAGATAGATAGATAGATAGATAGATGAATAAATAGATAAAAGAATAAATAAATAGATTGAGTAGCTGGAAATTTAGGTCATGCTAGCAGCATTCACGAGTAATCACTTCCCTCCCACAGGCATTACTGTAAGAAGTGGCTAGACTCAGTGAGATGGTGAGAAGCCTAAATGCTTTTCATGTCTTTCACCACATAGGCCTGATGTTGTCAAACTGAAAGCCCTCTCCCGCCGTATGCCCATTGTGGCTAGAGACTAGAGACGGTTCTCAGACAGCCTGTGACCAGCTAGCGATGATGCTCATCGCCTTCCATCGGGGACGTGTCCATCTGTGGCTCTCTAATTATAACTAAAGTCACAATGTAATAAACTGCCATTATTATGGTGATTTAAGATTGGCAACTGCTTGGCTCAGTTTCTCCATCAGTCAAATGAGAAGGTTGGACTAACGGCTTTAAATCTGTGGTCCTGTAATTCTTTTATAGGACCCTCAGAATCAGAAGAGACGAAGGGAGAAAGAGAGGAAGGGAGAAAGGAAGGAAGGAAGAGAGAGAGAGGAAAGAAAAAGAAAGAAAAAGAAAGAAAGAAAGAAAGAAAGAAAGAAAGAAAGAAAGAAAGAAAGAAAGAAAGAAAGAAAGAAAGAAAGAAAGGAAGTAAGCAAGCAAGGAAGGAAGCAAGGAAGGAATGAAGGAAGGAAGGGAGGGAGGAAGGAAGGAAAGAAGGAAGGAAGGGAGGGTCAATGAAGCATTTTTAATGTGTTGAAGAAAAGCACAGACAAGCAGGACAGCTTTGAAAATACAAGCTCTGCATGATGGAGATTTGTGGCTTCATGAATAATTCTTTCTATTTTATATATAGAAATATTCATTTTCCTTGGCATTTGTTCAATTCAGAACAAATTTTAAGAAATTTTAAACAGGGAAAAAAACACCCTCATCTCTTTGATATTTAAAGTCCCCCAAACCAGGCCTCTTCCTTCCTTTCTAGTCTTGTCCTTCATCACTTCTCTCCCCACACTCTACTGTCCATCCGTACAACACTCTTCACACGCAGCATCTCCATGACCTTGTGCTAGCTGACCCCTCTTACCCTCCCCCGTGCTTTCCCTCCTCACTAGGTGGTGTTACTGTTAGAGCACTGGACCTGGAATCAGGAAGATCTGAATTCAAATCCAGCTTCAGACACTAGCTAAATCCAGCCTCAGACACTAGCTGTGTGACCCTGGGCGAGTCATTTAACCTCTGTTTGCCTCAGTTTCCTTATCTATAAAATGTGGATAGTAATAGCACCTGCCTCCCAAGGTTGTTGTGAGGATCAAATGAGATGATAAGTTGTATAATAATAAATAATAGGTAAATTGCATAATAATAAATGAGATCATAAATTATATAATAATAAATGAAATAATAAATTGTAAAGTGCTTAGCACAGGACCTAGCACATAGTAAATGCTACATAAATTTGCACTATTATTATGGAATCCCTGGTTTCCTTCAAGACTCCACTCAAGCTTCATCTTCTGGATGAGGCCTTTCCTTATCCATTACCCCCCAAGCCCCCCAACCTCCAGCCACTAGTGCCATCACTTTAAAAGTTACCTTGTATTTCCTTGTGTTATATGTAATATATATGTACATATTATCTCACTCAGTAGAATGCAAGCTCTTTGAGAGCAAGGACTAATTTCTCATCTATAAAATGCGTATAACAGATTTTTCATAATTTACCTCATGGGGTTGTGATATGGGTCAAGTGTAAAGTCATATGTAATGTATTGTAAGTGTATTTAAAGGAAACTTAAAACATGACATATATGTAGGCTACTATCATTAGCTAGATAAAAACTGAAAAATCTAACCATAAAATATTTCCAAAGATCCAGAATTTAGAATCCTGCAAATACAGTTAGATAAGGATGAGAATTCCACCCCCACCCCCTCCAACCACACACACACACACACACACACACACACACACACACACACACACACACACGCCACCCCTTTAATGGGCTTGAATTTGGCTCAGATAAAGATCAGGCAATGGGCCTGTGGCCTGTGGGATAACCTACACCTTTTACACCAAGGGGGAGGAAACAGAAGAAGTCCTCTGCCTCATGAAACTTTTGCCAAGTGACTCCATTTCACACACTAACAGGTCATCTGCTTTGATATAGCCACATCTGTATTCATCCACCCAGCCTCATGGAAACACTCAGATGATGATCCTGCTTCATGTCCCAGGCCATCCAGCCTCTGGCATTCATTTCTGTCAAAGCCGAGTGAAAGCGGTTGTGGAAGTGGAAATGGTTACTTGGCTTTTCCTGTTATCACCACTTGTCAGGTCATGTGAAGCCTTCGCCTTCGGGCTCCGTGGAAGGCTGTGGTGTATTACTTACAGACAAACAATGAAACCACAGAGAGGGATCTCTGTAAAGTCAGAAGTTTTAGCATCAGGAAATCAGAGAGCTTAAAGGGACATCTGAGGTTGTCTCACCTAACTCCTAGTTACAATAAAGTGAATCTCCAGTGCGGTACAAAGGGAGAACAAAATAATCAAAAAAACTAAAACAAACCATTGAGTTTGAGATCAGTGGCTTTTGGGCTCACATCCCAGCTTTTACTTGTGTGACCTTGGACATGTCATGTCCACTCTGGGTCTCAGTTTCCTTATCTATAAAATAAAGGGGCTGAATTAGACAACCTCTTAGAACTCGTAACCTCCCTCGGCTCCCTGTTAACTCCAAGACCAAATATAAAATCCTCTTTGACTTTTTAAGACCTTCATAGGCTGGCCCCTTCCTACCTTTCCAGTTGTCTCACACTTTACTCCCCTCTACATACTCTTCCACCCAGTAATACTGGCCTCCTGACTGTTTCTCACACATACCCCAATTCCAGGCATTTTTCCTGTTTTCCCCATGCCAGGTATACTCACCTTTCTCATGTCTGTCTCCTGGATTCTCTAGCTTCCTTCAAGTCCCAGAGGAAATCCTGCCTTCTACAAGAAATCTTTCCTTAATGCTCAAATCTCCCCTCTATTGATTGTCTCTAATTTATCCTACATAGATCTTATTTACATGAAATTGCTTGCATGCTGTTTTCCTCACTAGACTATGAGTTCCTTGAGATCAGAGACTGGGTTTTTTTTTACTCTCTTTGTATCCCCAGTGCTTAGCATACTGCCAGTCACATAGTAGATGCATAACAAATGCTTGTTGACTTGACTCTAATATCCCTCCCAGCTCTAAATCTATGATTCTATGACCCTAGGAAGCTTATCCAGCCTTCCTTGAACATCCCCCTGACCACCTGAGGTAACCCATCCAATCTGTGGAAAGATCTAATTGGAAGCTTTTCTTTACATTGAGCTAAAACTTGTCTTCTACTCATTGAGGCTAGTTGTGTCTGTGGGGCCAACAGACTGTCTTTTAACTTCTAACAACTACACCCCTACAATGACCATCTTAATCTTTAAATACACCACTTTTCTTAAAATAAAGAACAGATGGAGAAGAGAGTTGCCAACTATATCCAGTCTGCCCTATAATGATTTCTCAAATGGTTTGGGGCAACACGCAGGCTGAAGACTTAGCACACAGATGTACTGGTATTGAAGAAAACTGTTTAGGGTAGCTATGCTTTAATGCTTAACTCAGTTGCATTCTTTCATTTTGCTTTGCTTTAGTCTTTTGATTTCAGTTTTTGTTTCCAAACCCTCATTTTGGAAGGGAAATCTATTCTGATAAAAGTCACCTGGAGGACTGCTTCATGGGGGCAGAAGATAGGAAATCTGGAACCAAATACTTGAAAACCAAAACTCTGCATATATTCATACAGTACACAGAGAGAAAGGATCTTCTTGAAAAGGGTAACTACAGGTGTATTGATGGCACAGTCAGAGACTTCAAAACCTATGATGTCTATCAGTTTGTTAACCTCAGCAACCTCAGTGTGGGCTGCAGATATTCAATTTAATGAGCACTTATTAAGCTCCTATTATATGCCAACCACATGCTCTTTTGTGAAATGGCTCATATGAAAATGTGTTTTACATGATCTTACATGTATAATTGATATCACATTGCTTGCCTTCCTACCACTACATTTAAAAATTAAGATGGCAAGAGGGTTTATAGGTCATTGTAGGGGTGTAGCTGTTATAAGTTAAAGGACAGTCTATTTGCTCCATGGGCACAACTATCATCAATGAGTGGAAGACAAGGAAAAACTTCCAATTAAATCTGTCCACAGATATAATGGACTACCTCAGGTGGGTAGGGGAGAGGGCTGGAGAGAGGGAAAGAATTTGGAACCAAATTTTTTTAAGATTATTAAAAATAAATAATATTTTGAAAAAATCTTTTAAGTACAGTTTAAATTCTACACATTGCTTTCAAAATTGTCCAACTTGTCTATACTCCTTTCTGAATGTCCTTCTGTTCTCTTCTGGGAATTTTAAAAAAGTTTCAATGGCCCTCTTTTTCTTAGCAACACAATTGCTAACCCTTCCTCTATACCTCCATTCCTTGCCTCAGTTAACAGAGAGAAAGAAAAATAAAACCCTTACAACAAAAAGCTATCGTCAAACAAATCTAATAAAAACAGTGGCCACGTCCAAAAATGTACATCTCTTTCTTTTCTTTAATTTGTTTTCAATTAACAAGTGTTTATTTTCTCGACTTCTATTACTGTCCCTGTCTTTGTCTCTCTCTGTGTGTTTCTCTGTTTCTCTCTCTCTCTCTCTCTCTCTCTCTCTCTCTCTCTCTCTCTCTCTCTCTCTCTCTCTCTGTCTTTGTCTCTCTGTTTCTGTTTCTCTCTGTCTCTCTGTCTCTGTCTCTTTTTCTCTCTCTTCTCTCTCTGTCTCTCTGTCTCTCTCTCTGTCTGTCTGTTTCTCTTTCTCTCTTTCTCAGAACCCATGAGCTTGTGGCTTTCAGTCACATGGGGTAAAGTGTACCCCTACTTGACCCTCCAGAGAGTCATCCTTGAGCTCCCAGTATCAACAGGAAGAGGATGCTTGAGGGACAGAAAATGCCTCTTTAATATATCCATGAAATTCTAGCCAATTAAAAGACTTTCTCATCATCACATAATATGAAGCCCTGAGTCATCATAGTTAACTGGAAGCAGTCAAAGGACAGCTGTACAAGCTCTGAAATTAGGGTGGGAAGGAGCAGGTGGGGAAAGTGATTGGGAGCAAGGACCCCTCTATCACATATATCTGGAAGTAGGCCTATTTCCTTGCCTGGAATTCTGGCTAAACATGTCCCACAGAAGACCTAAGGGAACACCACATTTCAGAATGACGTTGATAAGTTGGAAAACTTCTAGAGAAGGCAGCAAGTTTAATGAAGAGTATCAAAATCATGCCATCTGAAGATCCATTAAAGGGACTGAGGACGTTTATAGTGAAGAAGAGGGGGCACGTGATCACTGCCAAGTATTTGAGAGACTGCCTTGTGGAAGATGAGTTAGCCTTGTTCTGATTGATCCCATGGAGCAGAACTAAAGGAACAAACCATCGGAGTTGCAAAAAATGTAAAGAAAAACTTCCTCACAATTAGAGTTATCCCAGTCTTCCCTCTTCCAAACTTCCCAATTTCTGCTAAGGCTATGACCATCCTTCCAGTCATCCAAGTTCCCAACTCAGTGTCATCCTCAGTTCCTCAATGGGACTCATCCCACAAATCCAATCTCTTGCCAAGCCACTGCCACCACCTTGATGCAGGTTCTCATCATCTCATGCCTACAAGATGCAACAGCTTTCTGGTTGGTCTCCCTGTCTCAGATCTCTCCCCATTTCAAGCCATCCTCTACTCAGCTATCAAACTGATCTTCCTAAATTTCAGATCTAATCACATGCTCTCCTGTTTGATAAACTCAAGGAGTTCCATAATACTTCCAAAACTAAATATAAAACTCTGTTTCTGAAGACCCTTCACAACCTGGCATTGTCTATCCATTCCAATCTTTTCTTTAACTTCACTCCCCACCATAAACTCTATGATCCAACAGCCTTCTCCATGCTCAAACAGAGCACGCCATCCCCTGATTGGGACTTTCACTGACTGTTGGCTATATCTGGAATGGTCTTCCTTCATACCTCTGCCTTCTGATTTCTCTGACTTCCTTAAAGACTTAGTTCAAGTCCCACCTTCTTGAAGAGGCTTTTCCTGATCTCCACCCCCGCCCCCACACACACACACATGCACATGCACACGCACACATACATGCACATGCACACACATTGCTAGTTCCTATCCTCTTAAATGACCTCCCATTTATACTCACATACATACATATATATAGGTCTGTATGTGTATAAATATGTATGTATATATATATGTGTGTGTGTGTATGTATACATATATAATAGGTGCATAGTTGTTTGCATATTGTCTGCCCCATTAGAATGTGAGTTCCTGAAGGCAAGGACCATGTTTTTGCCTTTCTTTGAATCCTCAGCCCTTAAAGATGCAGTGCCTGGAACATAGTAGACACTTAAATTCTTGCCTAACTGATTAACAAAAATGAAATGACCAGTCCTGGGAAGTGACGCATTCCCACTCCCCCAGCCCCTCACTGAAGGTCATCAAGCTGAAGCCGGAGAACCACTTGCATGGTATATTATTTAGGAGATTCTTGGTCAAGTGAAGCTGTCGTCTGAGGTCCCTTGAAACTCTGAGCTTCTGTGTAAGACCCAGAGCCAAAGAGTTCACCAATTTAGAGGGAGGAAAGACTTTCCCGTGGAATCCAGCAAACTGCCTTTGGTGGCTGAGGGCTCTGGGTTCTACCCCCATTAGGAAGTCAAAAGAGCAATCTGACCACCTGAAAAGCCACAGGTGGCTCAGGTTCCCTCTCCCCCACTGTACCTGAAATGCTGAAATTTACAAATAACCTCCCAATAACCCTCTGCTGCGGAAACATAGGTTGAGGTTCTTTGTAAGAAAATTTAATGTTTTTAATACTTTCCACCAGAGCAACGGCAAAGGGATTTGCTGCCACACTGCCACCTTGTGATGGGTGCAGGAATTGCAGGCACCTGGTGATTGAAAAAAGACATCGTGCTCAAGACAGCCTTTGTGAGGTTTGTCTTTCCTTTCCTCATCCCATCTCATGACACCCCTTCAGATCAACACTTTGAGATGCCTTAAATGAGCTTCCTAAATCACTGCTCTACAGGCTTGGTCCCCAAAAGGAAATGCATAAAGACACCTCCCTTTCACTACAGAGGTGAGGAACTATGGGTTTGGAATACTACATATACTGCCAGCCTTTTTTTGATATGTTAGCTATAGCTATATAGATAGATAATTAGTTACATATACATCTATAATTAGCTAGTTAGTTTTGTTGCATTTTTTTCTCTTTTTTAACTCTTTATTATAAGGGATGGCTCTCTCATTGGGAGTAGGGGGAGGTATAGAGGAAGAAGGGATACACTGGGAAATGCAGGTGATGTAAAAACAAATGATATTGATAAATTTATATTTAAAAATAAGAAATTCTTTGTTTTTCATCAAAAGTCTCTCAACACAGAAAGAGAGAATAATAAATAGGATAACAGAGAGAGTGAGAATTAGAGGCAGTTATGTGGCACAGTGGATAGACTGCTGGGCCTAGAGTCAGAAACACCTGAGTTCAAATCCAGCCTCAGACACTTACTAGCTGCACGACCCTGAGCAAGTCACTTAACCTCTGCCCATCTCAATTTCCTTGACTGCAAAATAGAGATAACTAATAATTTCTACCTCCTAGGACTGTTGGGAGAATCAATTTGAGATATTTTTAAAAGCACTTAGCACAGTGCCTGGCACATATTAGGTGCCATATAAATGCTTATCCCCTTCCATCCATCCCTCCCTCTTTCCCCTAGTCTTATCTCTCCCAATGACTTCCCATAAAGGACACCTAGGTGGTGCAGTGGTTAGTGTTAGGCCCCGGAGTTCAAATGTGACCTCATACACGTACTAGCTATGTGGCCTTGGGCAAGTCATTTAACCTCTGTTTCTCTGTCTCCTCAACTATAAAAGTGAGATCATAGTAGCATCTACTTCCTAGGAGTGTTGTAAGGATAGAACAAGATAATATTTATAAAACATTTTGCACAGTTCCTGGCACCTAAGCATCTTATAAATGTTTATTTCCTTCTTTCCATATGACCTCTGGACTTTAGTCTCTAAAATGGTCTTCTCTCTGTAAAATGGTCCTAATATGTGCTCCTTCCTAGAGAGGTGTGGGCATTTTATGAAATGACGGGGTCTGTATAGAACTGTGAATCCTTTGGTAATACTTATCCTGTAAGTATATACTCCTAATCAGAAACGAACACATAAAATGTTTTTAAGTAATAAAATTTTATTATATTAGTTCCTCTTTTATATCTTGACATATAAATTTTACTTCTGAAATAGATATGTTAATATAAGCTTTGAATCATAAATATATGGACAGTTTCCTCAAAAACAGATATAAGCATACTTTAAACATATTTAAAATTGAATAATATGTCTTCTGTTTCCTCTTGTCCACTGGCTGAATTTTTGTGCTTTATCCTTACTTGAAAATGAGGAAATGGAGAATGTTGTAGCAGTATAAATAGAGCCAAAAGAACAGGGATGGGAAGGGATTATAACATGAGGGGAACTGGCTTCTGGAATAAAGGACTAAAGAGGCTAGGGTCTTCTCAGGAAAATCCTTCACTCATTTTCAAAATGGTAACTAGCACTTAACAGTATGGCATCCTGGGTAAACTTAATATAACACTGGAATATTTCAGAATCAAGTTGTGTTCCCTGGAGAGCCCCAAAGTGGAATTCTCCTATAAAGAAAAGAGTTTTTAGAACTGTGCCCAGGTCAGATTGAAAGTCTTAAGGACCAGAGTTAGTTTGGGTATGAAAAGGGCTGAGGGATGGATGTGTGGCTGAAGGGCTGCTCTTTGGGAGAAATGTGAGTTTCTCCCTAGCCTCTCCAATTTCCCCAACCAAAGAGAGGGGCAGATCTCAAGCAACAGAGCGAGTGATGGGGGTGACACAGGTACAGCCCACAGTCACCAGCATCTTCTCTAGTCGGAAGGAATTGGAACAGCTCTGTGTTGGCTCTCTCCGGAGAACCAAGATCTCTTGCTTGATGGGGACCGAATTTTTCCCATTCTCTTCTTGTCCCTCAGCGTTGAGACATCCTGAGTACCGGCAGCTGGCCTCTGCAATCTCCGAGGGGAATCTGTTGACGTCTCTGGTGATGCTGTGGGAGAAATGCACATAGTGCAAACATAAGCTCAGATGAAGGTAGAAAGTAAAGGTGGCTGATGTCTGGGCCTGCCAGTGACCTCTTGCCCTCACCTACCTAAAGGGTGGGCATTACCCAATAGGTCTCCCAAACATTCATCTTTTTTGGCTTTCTGCTAATTGTGGGCTCCAGCCCACAAAATAACACTGAATTTAATGATGCCAATTACAAGAGAAACCATCAACCACAAGGTCTCTGAGACCTGGCACCTTTCCCTAAACAAGATGCATGAGGGCATGGTGTTCTCACGAACATAGTTCTGACGTCTTCTCTGGCTGCCTCTCTGTGGGCTGGTCCCAGTGGGAGAGGAAGAACAGCGCTTACTGTCAAAGACCAATACAACCTTCTGAAAGTGGATGGATCTTGTGCCCAGCCCCTCCACTTTCACATGGGTTTCCTTCATTCCTCCATGTTCCTAATCCAACCACCAGGAGACACTCAGGTAGTGAAGCAGAATTCAGAAAAAAAGGCATTAGCAGACAATACTCCACATGGCCTGCCACTTATATTCTTGTTTGTTGACTTCAAAAAATGTTTATTGAGAGCTTTTGATTTCGCATCACCCCTATTTCCCTTCCTTTATTGTATACTCTGAACAGCAACACACAAGCCAGGACAATGGAAAGAGTTGTTGTGGTTGTGGAGTCAGGGGACCTGGGTTCAAGTCCTGACTTTGATGTGTTCTAACCATGTTACCTTAGACAAACCATTCAGCTTCCATGAACCTAGGTTCCTCATTTGTAAACCAAATGGGTCGGGTAGCATGGTGACACAGTGGATAGAGTGCAGACTCATTTTCATCAGTTCAAATTTAACCTCAGATACGTACTAGCTATGCAACCCTAGGCAAGTCACCCAATCCTGTTTGCCTCAGTTTCCTTATCTGTCAAATGAGCTGGAGAAGGAAATGGAAACCACTCCAGTATCTTTGCCAAGAAAACCCCAAATGGGGTCACCAAGAATCAGACACAACTGAAAACAACTGAACAACAAAAACGAAATGGGTTAGACTAGCTGGCTTCTGAGACTTCTTCTAGATCTGTGATTCTAAGAAAGAGAGATTATGGAATCATTCCTCAGTCTTTGATTGCTTTGTATTTATCTTCCTTGTTTATACATAGATAGGCATGGAAGGAATATCGATTACTGTACATTTTGAAAGGCAGTAATGTGGCATAGTAGATACAGGGTTAGCTTTGGAACAAGGAAGACCTGGGTTCAAGTCCTAGCTCTAAGGCATAATAATTGTGTGACTGGACATAAAAGTCACTTAACTTCTCAGGACCCTCGGGCAACTCTAAAATAATAAGCCTTGGAGGAGATCTGCGTTGGTGATGGAAATTTCCTACACAGATGAAATCTCAGGTTCAGGCAATGCTTTCACATACTCTGAGTACTTTACTCACAATGACTCCATGAGGTAGACAGGGCAAGTATGAATATCCTCATTTTACAGATGAGAAGACTGAGATTCAGAGAGGTGAAGTGACTTTTTAAAAAAAAATCACATACGCTTATTTATATACATGTTGTCTCCTTCCCCTCCTCAATAGAATGGAAGTTCCCTAAAGGCAGGGACAGTTTTATTTTTGTCCCTGTACCCCTGCACCAACAGTCTAGGCACTTAATAAATGCTTGTCATTGACTGCCTGATTATAGTTAATAAGGGATGGGGCCAGGACTCCAGCCCAGTTCCCTTTGCTCAAGGTCCGATGCTTTTCTCTCTATCCTTCTCTGTTTTGATTTAAAAGTCCTTTTTCTTCCATCACAAAGAGGCAATCCACAAAGAGCCAAATTGTGCAAAGTAGGTCATAATGTTAAACAAGAATCTGAAAATAGAATTGTAACAATAGAATTGTTCAACTAAAAGATCTCTGTTGTAATAAGTTAGGGAGATGGCGGTAACAGTGTCAGCTGAATAGCAACTGTTGTCCATGATGGAATCAGGAACACTTGCTACCTTGTAGTGAATCAAAGGATCATCATAAAATCCTAAAAGTTTTGACTTAGTGAAGACCTTAGAGATCATCTACTCCAACCCTCTCATTTTACAAATGTGGAAACTGAGACTTAAGAAGGTGAACGATTTGCAAGAAGTCACAAAACTAGCTAGAACCAGGTTTCCTTATTCCCTTACAGTCTGCTGCTTACTGCTTCTTTTAACAGCAGCACCAGATAATCAAGCAGCATCTGTTGGTGGAACATGCAGAAAAAAATAGAGTAAAAACAGAGAATCTGCAGAACTTGAGGGAGACAGTTCACCCAAGGCTCCCTGGACAACACCGTATAACAGGCATGCCTTGCCCTGCCTAGCCCCATGAACAAGGGAATAAGGGAAAACCACAAGTAAAGACACAAACTGGAATGGGATCCAGGGAGATTTCTTTGAGAGAAAAGAGCACTGAATTTGGAATCAGAAGATATGGGTTTGAATTCTTTATCTGTCCCTTATTACCTCGGTGACTCAGAACACCCAACAATTGCAATATAAAAGGAAGGATCAGATTTAGGTAATGTGATGGCTGTCCAGAGCACACTTCCTACATCTGTATTATGTGCATCTTCCCTTTGGCCCAAATGTCGCCTTGGAAAGGGCACTGTATTTAGAGTCAGAGGACATGGGTTCAAATCTTGACTGTGCTACTTATTACCAATGGGACCACTGTGCCTCAGTTCCCCCAATTTTAAAATAAAGGCACTTGATTAGATGACCTCAAAGGTCCCTTCCAGCTCTAAATCTAGGGTCTTAATTTCTTTCTTTCACTGCCCCAACCACCCTGACCCACTCCACTCTGTATTCCCTCCCATCTATCATGTCATAAGCCAAGAAAGCATTCATTGACCATGTGCCAAGAGAATTGACAGAAACTGTTGAGCTCAGAGCACCCAGAAGAAATCTGACTATGGTTACCCTCCAGGTCATCTTTACCCTATCCTTTTGTCACTACAAACTGTTTCCCCTTTGCCTTCCTAGAAACATTTCCTAAGCTTCTAGGTGAACCCTGGGCCTGGAGGCAGGAAGACCTGAGTTCAAATCCAGCCTCTTACACTAGCAGTGTGACCCTGGGTACCTCACTTCACTTTTATTTGCCTCAATTTCTTCAACTCTAAAATGGGGATAATAATAGCACCTACCTCCCAGGGTGGTTGTAAGCATCAAACGAGACACTATTTGTAAGCACTTCAAAATGCCTATTTTCTTCCTTAAATAAAACTGTCCCATCCTATGTTATGGTTAGAGAATCACCAGACATGCTATGCTTTCTTAGTAAAGGCTTCATCCTATTCCTGGCTCTCTCTTAGATATTTTTTCCACCTATTTCCCTAGTAATTAAAGACTGGAAGGGATCTTTCCAGTCTTCTTGTTCCCAGGCAGGATGGTTCACCACTCCTGGCCAGAAGTCATCTATTCTTCAGCAAGGCAGTGTGGTTCAGTAGAAAGTCCCCTGGAATGGGCTCAAGAGACCCAGGGACTTTGTTTGAGTCCCAGCTTTAAAAACTTCCTAATCATATTACTTTGAACAAGTCCCTTTTACCTCCCTAGACCTCAATCTCTTCAGCGGTCACATGAGAAAGCTCAACAGTCCTAGCAACTCAGACAGTCTATGAATTAGATTTAGAAATGGAAGGGGCTTAGAGATTACCTAAAGCCAATTCCTTCATTTTATATTGCAATTGTTGTGTGTTCTGGGTCACACAGGTTTCAAACCCATATCTTCAGATTCCAAAGTGAGTGTTCTTTGCTCTCAAAGACATCTGCCTGGATCCCATTCCAGTTTGCATCTTTACTGGTGGTTTTCCCTTATACCTGACCTATGTTCTTCCTGCTAAGATAGAAAATCATTTCCTGCTAATGTTCCATGATCAGTGAAGATGAACTGGTCTCCATTCACTAATATGACTGAAGATGGTCACTAGAATTTGGACTAAATCATTTTAAAACTTCAACTTGATTCCTTAAACCTTTTCCCATTTTATAAATCCTTAATCATTTATGTTGCCCTTTGACACATAATGCCACTCTTGCCCAAAACAGTAAGGAGAACATGTAGTCATTAGAAAAGCCCATGACCCCACTTCTATGAAGAGTGATCCTTACTTGTAATCCCAAGGAGAGATAGAGCGGTTCTGGAAGGTGTGTGCCAAGAGGATGCCCTGTTGTTGGCTGACAATGCGGATATCGACCTTCACACTGTTGCTCTCCACTGAAGGACAATTATTACCCTTCTGGGAAATTGCTCCCCTTTTTGTAATTTTCCAAGCTCCCGCATTCTCAAGGAGAATAAGCCCCAGCACCACCAGCAGCAATAATTCAAACTGAAAGAGAGAGAAGGGTATACTTGGTTATGGACTCTGTTTCCCTCTCAAGAAATTCAGCATACTCAAGTTAAAGGAGCAGAGTTCAATAAAATGGAAAAAGCAATGCCTCCTTCTATTCATGTGAGAGCCAAGTTATGATGCAAAGAGAAAAATCCCAAATTATCAGCCTGCCATTCATGGTCCTCTATGATCTAAACTCTACTGACCTTTCCAGCTTGGTCTCTCACTAGACTCCTCCAGACAAACTAGTCTATTTTTCATCCTTTATACATTCTTTGTATTATCCCACCTCCTTGCTTTGCTCTCTTCCTGCAATGTCTTCCACATCCCATTTCGGTCAATAAAATCCTATCTATTCTTCAAGACTCTATTCCCATGACAATCCCAGATAGAAGTAATCTCTACTTCCTTTGAATTTATGTGGTACATATTATCTTTCTGTTCCTCAAAGCACCTAGCAAAGTGCCTTAAATATAGAACATGCTCAATAAATATTGGATGGGTGAATAAATGAATCAATCATGGTGCAGTAGAAAGGTTACTAGATTTGGAGTCAGGAAACGTTTATTCCAATCCTGGCTTTATCTGTGCAAATGTGAGTCATTTTAATTTCTCTGGGTCTCAGTTTCCTCATCTGTAAAATGAAGGTATTGAACTGGATCATTTATCAGGTCTCTTTCAGATCTAAAATTCTACGCGTCTCTTAAGTCCTTACTTCCTTCAATATTTCAAGTTTCTGTGACTTTTTCAGTTTGAGTTCTTCCTCCAATAGCACAGAATGCAAGCCCTCTATGGCTTAGTAGCTAGTCTTCATGACTGGCTAAATTCATTACCCTGTGAGCCATCTAGCTACACTCCTCTCTAAACTTAGCCAGGCTGGTCCTTATGTGAGAGGTGCACATTCCATCACCAGGCTTATACTCTCCAGCTTGGGAGGATCTGGCAGAGCTCACTCTGTGGTATACACCCTGAGGGATCTTCTGTCATAGTGGAAAGTGTGCTGGATTTGGAATCGAGACCTAGGTTCTGATCTTGCCTCAGACACTTAATGACCTCGGGCATGTCACCTAACCTGACTGAATCTGAGTTCCCTCATCTTTAAAACAGAAATAATAAGTGAATCTAGTTCACAGTATCGTCATGAGGCTCAAATCATTGATACTTAGAATATGCTTGGGAAACCTTAAAGTGCTATATAAATGTCAGCTAGACTTGTCAAGGATCCAGAGTCACCTCTGGATCGTGATGAAGAGTTGGAGGAAAGCTTTGGTGAAAGATACTATTAATGAGAGCCTAATATCAGGTATAATGAATAATGATAATATATATCTGTAGAGTACTTTAGGCTTTCACAAAAGGTTTTCATATCTAATTTTTTTTCTTTTGATCAATCAATCAAAATGCATTTCTTAAGAATGTACTATGTGCCAGGCACTAGAGATACAAGTGCAAAGAATGAAAACAATCCATACTCAAAAAATAATTACTTTCCAGTAGTTGTTCATATCAACCCCGTGAGGAGGGTAGGGTGGGTATTATTACACCCTTTTACAGAAACACAAACTAGGGCTCAAAGAGATGGCATGGCTGGAAGCAGCTGGAATTAGGCTATATATTCTCACCCACCCTCCAAATACTCTCCCTTCCAGTAGCTTTCTGGAAGCCAACACAGCCCCTAAGCTAGAACCAGAGGTCCTGATGTCTAGAAGAGTGGAGTACTCCATTCATTCATTGTAATTATTATTAACATATCCCTCAATATTTGGAAATTGGATTCTAGGGGATTCTGGACTGAGGGACTTTGAACCACCATACATAATCATGTATAACAGAATAGCATGCAGCTTAAGTTATGTGGGTGATTCCTTATCTAGAGATCAGACAGGCTCTGAAATAGACTCGGATAGCTTTTACCAAGAAATTCTGAGTGCAGGCAGACCTTGAGGCTGGTGGTTTATGTAAATCAAGGTGATTCAGCTATCTGTTTTCTGAAGAACTCAAAGCAATTTATATATAGGGATGTTCCTTTTACTCTCCATGAAGCATAGGAATGGATATTTATCTCCATTATGCAAATGGGACAACTGAAGCATTAGAAAGAGCACATTAATGACAATCATCGCTTACATTTATATATTGCTTTGACGTTTGTAAAGCTCTTTACATAGATTAATTCATGATTCTCACGCAAGCCTATGAGTTGTTTGCAATCACCCAACAGTAAACTATCAAATGGTGTTCCATTTTATAGATGAGAAAACTGAGGCTCAGAAAAGTTAAATGACTTGCTCGGGCTGTCACATCTGGTGTCTAAGGCAATATTTTAACCCAGGTCTTCCTGACTTCCAAGTCTATCATTTCATTCCTTCCACCATACTGTCTTTCTAAGGGGATATAACAAGGTCTTTATTTGATCTAGGCTCAGAGTTTTGGCCTTCCAGAAGAAAACTGAGGCATTTCTCTGCAATAATTCAATTTCATTCAGCACCTACTATGTGCCAGGCAATGTGCCGGATACTAAAGGGACAAAGGCCTTGTCTTCAGGAAGCTTGTAATGTATTGGTTAAGCACTTTATCCAGGGAACAGATAGCAACGGATGTCACCATGGGAACTGTCCTGGACTATCTTTGTAAAGGTTATCCAATCTGCCTACAGGACTTTTGCTTCTAACCGTATTCTGTTGCCTCTGGTACTGGCAATACTAGCAGACAGCCAAACTTGGACGGTCTCTAATATTTGAGAGTGAAATGAGCCACAAAGGACAAACTTGTCCAACAGATTTTCTAGTGTTTTCCATACAATGGATTTAAATTCAAGAGCATTATCCTCCTTGCCCCCATTATTTTTAATGTAAATACCGTTCTTTTTACAAGATACAGGCTATTTTAAAGATAGTCTGCCAAAAAATCTGCAAAATCTGGAAAGACACATCATATATACCCCTAATAGCATTAACCATGGGCAGCTAAATGGTGCAGTGGTTAGAGTGTGGGCCCTGGAGTCAGGAAGACCTGAGTTCAAATTTGATCTCAGCCATTTAAGCTGTGTTGCCCTAGGCAAGTCACTTAACCCTGTTTGCCTCAGTTTCCTTCTCTATGAAATGGGCTGGGGAAGGAAATGGCAAACCACTCCAGTATCTTTGCCAAGAAACCCCAAATGGGGGTCACAAAGGGTTGGACTCTATTGAAATGACTCAACAACAATAACACACCATTAAATATGGTCATGGTTCATGATACCATGCTATTCTGGTATTTATTTCCTCCTTCTCAGGGCAGCAACCCACTCCAAAAAAACAAGGTGCTGAGTTGTATAGCACTTTCAATTTGGAGTCTGGTTCAAGTCGCAAGTCATTTCCTAGGAATGTGACTTTATGCAAGTCAGTTTGTGCCTCTGAGACTCAATTTCCTTAGCTATAAAACGGGGGTGGGGATGGGGGGAATTATATATGAGTTACTTACCTCCCAGGACTAACAGTCCAATCAGATAATGGATGGAAAGCACATTGCAATAATAACTCACATCTACTACAGCACCTTAAGTTTTAGAAAGCACTTTCCTTCCCACAACCATTCTGTAAAGAAGGTGGTACACATATTACACCCATCTTACAAATGAGGAAACTGAGGTTCAGAGACTGTATATAGTTTGCTCATGGTCACCCAGCTTGGCAGTGTCAAGCTAGGGCTCAAATCTGTCTCCTGCCACTGAGTCGAGTGCTCTCCCTGATGCACCACAGCTGCCAAGTCAACACTGAAACTATGGAGGAAGATAGGGTGCAGGAATTCCTGGAGATTCTAGCTAATGGAAGAGCCCTCCCATCACTGAGGCCCACTTTGCTTTCAGTAGCACCAGCATACTACTCTCCCACCAAAGGCAACAGGAAAATGTAAAGCATCCCCACCACCTATCACAAAGAGCAAAGGTCTTCCTCCTGAAGGAGCTGTCCAAAGTCCAACACCGAGTCCCAAGTCTTCAGGCCATGCCTATTCTCCCTTCTCTCTGAAGTTTCATGCTAAGCTTGTATCTAATCAGATGTGAATTTTAGGACCAAATTACTGTGTGTAGGTGAAAGCAAAAGTGAAGTGAAAGTAGGTGTAACTGGTCTCTGAGAGCTGAATTTAGAGGGAGGACACCTAGGTTTAGAACCAGTTACTAGCTGCATGGCCATAAGCAAGAAAACAGTCTGTTTTTTCTTTTGTTAAATGGTATTAATAATATGCCACTTTCCTCATAGAATCAGTTTTAGAAAAGTACTTTGTTAGCTTTAAAATGCTATAGAAGTGTGTGTGCTATTTTTTTTATTCCATAGCCCAGAGCCACCCAGAGTTGTGTATCCTACCACTCCAGGCACTGAATCAGGACAATTGCCTATGAGTCACAAAAATTAATAACAGTTCATATTGTACATTTTACAAAATCCTCTCACCTAACAGTATTTCCTGTGATTTTCTCAACATCCTAGGTAACTAGAATAAGTATTGGTTTCTCTCTTTTAGAGATGATGAAATAGATTCAGATAAGTCAAGTAAATTATTCAATGTCCCACGGCTGAAAGTGATGGAATTATACTCAGATCTAGGCTGTTTTTTTTTTTTTACTCCAGGCAGTACTCTTCCCATAATACCTCACCTGATGGATATCCTTTTCCTTTTCTCCCTCCTGATCACATACTATTACTAATAATAATCATAACAATATAGAAATAACTCATTTTTCTATAATGCTGTGAAATTTGTAAAGCACCCTCCTCATAACAGCCAAGTGGGGTGGGTGGCAAAGCAAAATCTGCTACATCTTTTAATGAAAAGTCTTGATCAAACTTCATCCCACAGAGCTCAGTTTTACTGACTGTGAGAAGAAAATTACAATACTTACTATCCTTGTGCTCCTCTGGAAAGCCATAGTGGTTCTTCTCTGGTAGCCAATCTGGTGTTTGAAGCGCCTGGGTGGTGTTTGTATGTGTATGGGGGTATGTGTATGTGTATGTGTATGTGTGTGTGTTGTATCCTTGATAGTACCTGCTTCTTTTATAGTGGCTGCAAAGCAATCGCTGCCCTTATTTCCACTAACCTGTTTCTCATCTTAGAGTTGTGGTTAACTGGAGTTGATGACTAACTTTTTTTTTCAATTCTACTTTCTGAGGGGTGGAAAAGGGGAGACTTGAAAGGAAAACGATGACGGCAAAATGCTCAAATCTTTAATCACCACTCCCACTTCCACCTTCAGCATCTCACGCTATAGCAGAATCCTGAAATGTCTAATTAAGTGCAGAGATGATCGAAGGTCCAAATTGCTACTTTCTTTTCTTTATTTACATAAATCGACTCTTTCCATAAGCTTTCTGCTCTAGTTTCTTATCTTCAAGAAATATGCAAATATTAATTGTGCATTATCTCTTTTAGAGAATTCTTAGCACAAAGCTAGGAAAATAACTGACCCCATTTTAAGAATAAGGAAGCTAAGTGTCTAGAAAGATGAAATAAGTCAGTGACCAAACCAGAAAAAGGATTCAGCTGGACCTTTCTGGGCTTTGTTTAGTTCATGGTCCACCCCAATAAATTCTGATTTTAATTCAATGGATAGAGTACAGGTGCACTCAATAAAAGAGGGTTATTGTATCAGTAGCTTAACTGCTGCTATGTGAGCGAACTGGTCCTGAAAAGTAGGGTAGCATAGTAGATAGCACCCTGGAGTTGGTATCAAGAACTATGTTCGAATACTACCTTTGACACTTAACTTACTCTGTGACTGTGGACAAATCATTCAATTTCTCTAAATTTCAATTTCCTCCCCTCTAAAATGGGAGTAATGATTCCCATAGTACCCTTATCACAGGGCTGTTAGGAGACTCAAGTGAGATAAGGAATGTAAAGCTCTTTGCACTTTAAAGCACTAAATAAAGGGCAGTTATTATTATGGCATAAAATATTTCCTAAGATCATATAATGTTTCAAGGTTTCCAAGCATATCAAAGTATAATTTATTAGAATTACCTGCAACAGACAGGAAGGGCTATGGTGCAGGACATTTAATATTTGTGAGACTGAGTCAATATGTTGGTTAATTTTGCAGAATCACCCTCCCTCCCCCTGCCTCTTATTTTATTATTTTTTTGCAGGGTGGAAGGCAGGGCAATTGGGGTTAAGTGGCTTGCCCAAGGTCACACAGCTCGTAAGTGTGTCAAGTGTCTGAGGCCGGATTTGAACTCAGGTCCTCCTGAGTCTAGGGCCAGTGTTCTACTTACTGTACCACCTAGCTGCCCCTATTTTATTATTTCTCACAGGGGATGGCTCCAGGTAGGGAAGGGAAGAAGGAAATTGGAAATCAAGGTGATGCAAAAAAAAAAAGATACCAGTAAAAACTGAAACCAAGAAAAGTTGGCGGGGGGGAGTTAAGTGAGTCACTTAAGGTCCCAACAATAATAAGTGTCAGAGGAGGCATTTGAACTCAGGTCCTTTGCTCCAGAGCCAGAACTCTTGTCCCTATACCATGCTGCTTCCCAACTGGATGACTCGTTCATTAGGTCAGGAACAATTTTCCAACTTGCTTTGTATTCTCAGTTCCACTCACTGACCCCCACTGCATCACGCCAATGAAAATGCTCATTGAAATGAGTTGAGTCTCCCAGGACCAGCTATCATCCATAACCCGATGCTCCCTCTCTCTAACCAGAACTATGCCTGATTAAGAAGGAAAATACTATGAACTGAACAGAACAAGCTATTTTGAGAAAAAGGGGAACAGGTTCATGCCAACTCCCCAACAATAGGACCTACTAACCCTATAGAAGGGGAAAAAATGTACTGCCCTTTGCTAAAATAGCAGTACTGGTTTCTTGTGACCAAAACATGTATTTGTGGGATGCCCTATTAAGGGACAGTGAGCAGTTTGTGGCCATAGCACATAGTTTTTCCTCAATGCAAAACAAATTGACCTATATGAGCATGGAACTCAAGATGTAATCAAGGCCACATTGTAACTTATTGAACTAAAGCACCCAGACCAAATCATGGCAGCTGGTTCCCCATGGCTCATATCCCACATCATCATCCCTTTCAAGGAATGGTCTAAGCTGGCCTATTGTTTCTGAACCATCCTGGTTGGTATTCAGGGGTGTGTTGAGATATGTTTAACAACCAGCTTTTTCAAAAGAAGAAAATTTATACACTTGTAAGTTTAATCTAAATTATTAACATTTTCTCTTTCACTTTCTTAGGTTTAGAAATCAACAAAACAATAGATTCAGTCCTGATTTGTAGAACTTGCTGATTTCTCAATTGTAAATGCTCACACTGAAAATTTAACAATGAACTCTCATGAGTCTGTTCAAGCTGGCTTTGGCATGCCACTGCGGGGATCCAACTCTAACATAAGGATTTAGGAGTATAAAGAAGTTTTTGTGTTATGTTTTATAGGCAGAATTATGAAGCAGCTTTCCAATCAAGTCTAGAGATATACCAGGGTTAGATTAAATGGTTATTTATAAACAGTTAAAGAGTAGTGACAAAGATAAAAAATTATACCCTTGACTTTTCTTTAAAAACTTGCTTTTTTAAAAATTGTGTATTGCCTCGGTACTCTGCATTTTCTTACTTGCATTTTTATTATTTGCACAAAGGAAGGACCCATTGAACCATGGACAGCAAACAGCTGCCATGGCCACGTTCTTCACATAAGCTGGATAAGACTGAAAAATTTGTACATTTACAAATGGAGTGGGAAGACAAAGAACAAAAGGGGGATGGTACAGAGTTGAAAACAAATGTAATACTAGGAGAAGGAGGTACTAAGTTAGGTGATTGGTGAAGATGCAGCTGATGGGAGCATGGTGACCAAGTTGGAATTAGAACATTCTGAGAACAAAAATTGCAAGCTAAGCAGATGTTCTTTCCTTTTATGCTATGAGAAATAATGAAAGGAAGATTTCAGTGAAACCTGGGAAGACTGATATGAACTAATGTAGGGTGAAGTGAGCAGAACAAGGAAAATGATTTATACAGCAGCAATACCATACAACTCCAAAAGCTGTAAGAACTCTGATCAACAAAAGCAACAATCCTGACTCCAGAGGATTGATGATAAAGCATGCTATCCACCTCCCGACAGCGATGAGGGTCTCAGAGACAGAAGCAGACACACATTTTTAACATGTGATCCATACAATCAATATGAGAATTCACTTTGCTTGACTATGCATATTTGTTACAAAGCTTTGTTTTTCTTTCTTTTCTCCCCCAATGTTGAGGGGATAGGAGGAAAGGAAAATATGTTTTTGCTCATTGAAAAAAAGATTAGATAAAACCAAACAAAAAGAATGCCACCTC
This sequence comes from Trichosurus vulpecula, assembly GCF_011100635.1. Classification (NCBI taxonomy): domain Eukaryota; kingdom Metazoa; phylum Chordata; class Mammalia; order Diprotodontia; family Phalangeridae; genus Trichosurus; species Trichosurus vulpecula. The sequence goes on along the minus strand of NC_050579.1, from coordinate 229,103,357 downwards.
CTGAAAGAAAGGTGGGCTAAATATGCAGAATGAGATACATTTTTCTGGACATGGCCATCGTGGGGATTTGTTTTACTTGCTTTTATATATTTGTTATAAAAATTTCATTTTTCTTCTCTTTTGGAGTGGGGAGAATCCGCCCCCTTTAAGATATTTAAGTGATTATCCAGCTTTGTTTAAAGAACTCCAATAAAGGGAAACATGTTACCTCATACAGCAATCCATTCCATGCTTGAATTTTTGGAAAGTTTTTTTTTCTTGCTTCAAACCTAAATTTGCCTCTCTGCATCTTGCACCCATTAATCCTATCTCTGTTTTCTGGGGCCAAGCTGAATATCTTAAAAGACCTTCCAATACTTAAAGATAGCTATTTCTTCCCCTAAGCCAGAGGTGTTCTGGTAAATGTTTAACAACCAACCCTCTGGGGTGAGGGTTGGGGTGCATACTTTTAAGTTTAATCTTCATTATTAACATTTCCTCCATCCCTTTCTTGATCTAGAAAATCAGCAAAACCATAAATCAATCCCTGATTCATAGTATTTGCCAATTTCCAAGGTGTAAATGCTTACACTGAATATTTAGCAATTGACTCTTGGCTCTCTCCAACAGCATACCCCTAAGCCTTCTCTTCTCCAGTCTAAACATCCTCATCCTGATATGACATGAATTCAAGGCTCTTTACTGTCCTGGTAGACCAAAGATTCTGATGGAGAGCAGGAAAAGTGGAGAGGAAGTTTTCTGGCAGTGGGCTAGGACAGTCCTGTTGGATTCACACCCAACAACGGAATCAGAAGCAAGAGCTAACATCAAATACGGTTAACTGAGTACCAGCCCATATATGTATTTGAGGGACACAGTAAAGAGCCATACTGCCACTGGCCTACCAGAAATTCCATCATTGCCATGATTCCACCAGATGAGACAACAAAAGTTGGAGGCCCTCTTTCCAAAAGGCCACTAGTAAAAGAATTTCTCTATAGGAGAGGTATTCTGGTATGGTGGCTTGAGCACCAGCCTCAGAGTATAGAAGACCTGGATTCAAGTTGTTTCCAGCACGTATTGATTGTTTGACCCTAATAAATCACTTCACCCCTCAATGCCCCGGACAACTCCATGAGACTATAAATTACAAAGCAGTTGCTAAAAATGCATTCAGAGAGGGGTCTTCCTCAATTGAGAGTTCCCTCCTTCAATGAAATCACAGATCCAAACCCAAAGGAAAAGAAGTTACCTAATGAGGAAGGACTTTCCTGATTCAGGTTGTAAAGAGGAGGCTTCTGATAACCTCCTACCCATTCACGCAATTGTGTTTGTCCTTTGTTTTCGAAGAGGACCATGACGACTTGCAGTTGACTTTGATTTGAGGGAGGGAGGGCTGTGCAAGGTCACCAGCCTCACTTTCTCCTCCAGAGCCATCTGGGTCCAGTGGCCTGATATTCACCAGTATGACTGGAGATGGCCCAGGATGCACTGGGAAACCCTGGCCCTTTTAGGCTAAGGTCTTTTTATGTACCCACTTAGAGTGAGGTAACGCCCATTCAGTGAGTCAAGGGATGGCCCCTTTAATTAGAAAAAAAAAAGAAGAAAAAGAAAAAAATATCAAGCTGGAAGGGGAAGACCCTCAGGGTTGCTGTTCCAAAGAGAAACAGTTACCATTGACATTCATTCTAAGCCAGGAGGGCCCAAAATACAGCCATTAAGTGGAGCTTGGGCAAGGACCTATTACGGTCCAGTCTATGGCTTCAGAGTGAACTGGGTGGAAGGAAGGAAGGAAGGAAGGAAGGAAGGAAGGAAGGAAGGAAGGAAGGAAGGAAGGAAAGAAGAGAAGAAAGGAAGGAAAGAGAAAGAAAGAAACCCCAAATTAAGCGGGCAGCTTTTGGCCATCAAAATGTACCTTTGAGCCTAACATGTAGGCAATGAGCAACAGAATGGGTAAGGTACAGTGATGGAGGTCTAATGACAACAGGGAGCATTGGACAACTAGATGTAACAAGAGGACATCAGGCCTGAGGGAAAAGATTAGGGTTTGGGTATCTGGGCAGACACAGGAAGGGAGGGAGCAGGAAGGAGGATAAATGGGCAAGCACGGGGATTTGCCAAAGACAATCTTCTTCTGCTTCATTATTGTCCCTGGAAACATATGATAATTACGGCAATAGCCAGGTGGTAATAGTGGAGGAGTTACATGGGGTACATTAAAAGATAAAGCCCACAGAGTCAAGGCCAGAGACCAGCAGGCACCTTTGTTGGACAACTAGAGTTGTGTTTCCTGCCTGATGTCCTTACTTAAGGAATTTCAGCCTAATTCCTGCTTCTAAATCACAGGCTTAGAGCTCAAAGGGACGTCAGAAGCCATCTAGTCCAACACCTTCATTTTTTAGATGAAGAAACAGGGCCGGAGACGTGAAAACAACATGCCTGAGGTAGCATGGTGGGAGCAGAAAAAATTAGATTGGACCAAGGTCCTCTGACTTCTACCTAGTCTAAGCCACACTGCCCCTCAAGATCAAATTACGTCACTCTCTTTTGACTTGACCCTGGCCATTGATTGAGAACACACCAGAAGAGGGGGTTGAGCCATGCACGTTAAAAGAAGACATACCACAGCCCGCAACAGCTAGCACCCTGAAAGGGAAATGTATCTAGCCTTACTCTAGGAGAACCAACTCCTCAGGACAAGGATCTCCAGAGTCTATAAGGCTACGTGAATAGAATCTGTTTTTATTTATATCTGAAACAAAGTAATTGAGAAACAAAGATCACTGAAATCAAGAAGGAGCAAGGACTTGGGGTCTAGAATCCCAGATCCTTACTCATACACCTGATCTATATCCAGGAGACCTAAGGTCAAATATCCCTGACCCCAAAACCTGCTAGCCTCCGGCATGTGTAAGTATGAAAAGTTAGAATGTGAATTCCTTGAAAATGAGGACTGTTTTGCTTTTGTCTTTGAAACATCAGCCGATACCTTTCATAGAGTGAGTTACTTAATGTGGATTGGATTAGATTGGATTACACTGCATTGAATTGGGAACTATACTTTGAATGGAGTCCACTGTCAGCATAACCCCAATTTTAGAACATAATAATATCTGGGAGATGCAAAGAATGTGCTGTTTGACCTACATAACCACAAGCTGAGGTAAATTGTACCACAATATCTCTTTCATGCGATGTCTCCCTGACTCAGCAACATGAACTGATTTCTCCCTCTTGGGGCGGATTCTATTAGTCAGTCTGCTGTCAAAGTGAAGTCAATGATTCTATGAAACAATGGCCACGGGGAAAGTCCAGATTCACTTCTGCCAAACCCTGTCTTATTTTCCAGGAGCTCCACACCTCCAAAAAAGAAAAGATGCAATTTCTCCTCAGCTCATTTCCACCAGGGTAATATCAGAACTTAGGATCAGCATCTTTCAGTCCTGTACTTCCCCTCCTTGTGACCATCACTGACAACTAGCCAAGCTAGCTTGGAGAAACATAACAATGATACTATATTACCTTTACAAGACACTTTAAAATGTACAGGGCACTTCACATAGGTTATCTTCTCTGAGCATCAGGAGACAGGTGCAACAGGTATTATTAACACCATTTTAGAGATGAGGAAATAGGTACAGAAAGAGTAAGTAATTTGTTCATGGTCACGCAGCTGATAATTATCAGAGATTTGATAATTATCAAAGTTATGATCATTATCAGGATTTGAATATAGAACTTCCCCATCCTGGAGTCCTGCAAGATATCAACCATGCAGTGTTGCTTCTCAGGAGTAGTTGACCATACTAGACACCCCCATGAGCTACAAAGGCTATTCTGTTTTGAGTCATACACTGGACCGAAGTGAAACATCAATCCATTGCTACACACTCCCTAGCCTGGCATTCAAGGCCTTCTACAATCTGTACCCCAAACTACATTTCCAACCACTCATTGCCTTGGTTTCCTCACCTCCCACTCACTTCTCAGTCCCTTGCAATCTGGCTTCCAACTAAGTGTGGGCAAGCCTCAGTTCAGTGCTCTCTACCCTTCTATGTCACACTACAGTTTCTTCTTCTTTATCTCGTCTCGATCCAATGATAAAATGAAGAAGAGACTGGAGAGTGAAAATAGGGCAGAGAGAACTGGATAGAGCATTGGGGGGATGCCCACACTTGAGGCAACTGGAGTTTGGAAGGAACATAGACATTTATATTGATTATATTAAATATATATTGATTAATATTGAATTGAATCAAATCTTTGAGTCTCTGTGGTTCAGTGGAGTCAGGGGCTAGATTTGGAATTGGGGGATTTGGATTTTAATCCCAGTCACTTAAGCTCTCTGGGCCTCAGTTTCCACATTGGTGAAGTGAGAGATTTGAACAACATAGGGTATAGTTCTCACTCACATTCTAAACTCCAGTTACTCTGCCTTTTGAACTCTATGCTTCAATCAAACCAGATATATGGTGTAGTAGAGTACTGGGCTTGAAAGTGAGAAAGATCCAAGTTCAAATCTAGTTCTCAGATACTAGCTATGTGATCCTGGGGCAAGTCAATTAGCCCCTGTCTGCCTCAATTTCCTCAACTGTAAAACAGGGATAATAATATCACTTACCTTACAGGTTTATTGTGAGGCTCAAATGATATAATATTCATAAAGCACTTAGCACATTGCCTGGCACACAGTAGGTACAATAAATGCTTGTTTCCTTCCTTTATTTTTCCCATAGCAGGCTTTACTTTTTACTGTCCATATATTTTTGCTTACAGTTTCTCCTAACTAGAATTTCCTGCCCACTGATAATGAGAAATTAGAAGGGGGAAGAAACCTGGAAAGTTTCTAATGGAGTGCCCCAGGAATCAGTCCTATGCCCTAGGCAACACTTTTTTTAACAACTACTTGAATAAAAGAATAGATGGCATGCTTATCAAATTTACAGATGACAAAAAGCTGCCAAGGATAGCTAACACATCGGGTGGCAAGATCTCAAAAAGTTATGACAGGTTAGAATAATGAGCCAAATCTAAAAACTGAATTTTAAAAGTAATAAATGTAAAGTTCTACATAGTGTAAAAAAGCTAAAAGTCAGTTGCCGCTAATAAGCCAAACGTATTAGCTGTATGACCTTGAGCAAGTCATTTAACTTGTTTGCCTCAGTTTTATCATTTGTAAAATGGGGATAACACCTACCTCCCAGGGTCACTGAGGGGATCAAATGAGATGATATTTTGTGAAGCACTTAGCACAGCCTAACACACAGTAGGTGCCATATAACTACGTATTATCATTTTAATAATTGTATGGGTAATGGATGTGGGATTTTGTGTCTCTTTTCTCTAACGTCAATTTCATGAACATCAAAAGGTCACAGAAAATCTATTAGTGTTGGCTACCAGAGTAGTTGCAGTTTCAGCCCCAATAGCAGGCTTGGACTTTTATGATAAGGTAAGTGTTATTACCCGGTTTACAGATGAAAAAATGGAGGCTAAGAAAGGTTAAGAGACTTGCCCAGGTCTCTCAGACACTAAATGCCTGAGGCAGAATTTGAACTCAGGTCTTCTTGATTCCAGGTATATTCTACTATATTACCTAGCTGCCTAAATAGATGAAGAAGGCATATGTTTTTTTAAAAGAAAGAAGGAAGGAAGGAAGGAAGCAAGCAAGCAAGAAAGGAAGCAAGGAAGGAAGGAAGGAAGGAAAGAAGGAAGGAAGGAAAAAAGAAGGAAGGAAGGAGGAAAAAAAAGGAAGGAAGGAAGGAAAAAAGAAGGAAGGAAGTAAAAAAAGAAGGAAGGAAGAAAAGAGAGGGGGAGAGAGAGAAAGAAAAAAGAATGTCTACTACCTAATTCAATTTAATAAGCATATAGCTACTATGTGCAACCCACTGTGCTAGACACTGGGAATAGTAAGACAAACAAAAAAGAAACTATCCCTGCCCCCCAGAAGGCTTTCATTCTACTCGGGAGAAACAATACGTACATAAACTCAAGTGGATTTGTGATCTCAATTCGAGAATTCTCTCCATCTGAACAGATCACATACTATCAGTTGTTCATAGAAAATTAAATACAAAATATATCTAAAGTCCCACCCCATTTGAGGAAAGGCCATCAGCAGAGGATTCAAATAGACTTCCTATAGGAGGTCTCCCTTGAGCTGAATTCTGAAAAGAGCTAGAGATTGTCAATCAATCAACAAACATGTATTAAGCACCTACTATGTGCCAGGTGCTATGTTAAGCTGTGGGGATAATAAAAGAGGCAAAAGACTGTCTCTGCCCACAAAGAGCTTACAATATAATGGAGGAGACAATATGCAAACAAATTTATGTAAAGCAATCTATACAGAGGATAAATAGAAATAATTAAAAGAGGAAAGCAGTGGAATTAAGAGGCTGCAAAAGGCACCCTATAGAAGGTGGGATTTTCATCGAGACTTAAAGGAAGCCAAGGAGGTCAGTAGTCAGAGGAGGAAGTGAAGAAAAGCTGCATTTCTTGCACAAAGAAGGGCAGCTTGCACAGAAGCACCGAGTTGGGAGGCAGAAAGTTGCCTATGAGAAACAGCAAACTGGACATATTGGCTAGAATGTAGAGTGTTAAAGGAGAGTAATATGTAAGGAGCCTGGACTAGGGCCAGAAAGCAAAGGGCTTTAAAAGCAAAACAGGGGAGCGTGCGTTTTATTCCAGAAGCAAGAGGGAGCCATGGAGCCCTTGATCGGGGGAATGACCTAGTTAAACCTCTGCTTTAGCATTTCGGTGGCTGCTACAGTAATGATAATATTACGAGTTAATATTATTATAAATAGCTGGCATTTATACAGCACTTTAAGGTTTTCCAAGCACTTTACATATGCTATCTCAATTGATCTTCACAACAATTCTTGGAGGTAGATGCTATTATCCCCTGACTTGTCCAGGGTCACACAGAAATTATTTTGACTTCAGGTTCTCCTGACTCTAGGTCCAACACTGACCACTGCACCACCCACCTAGCTTATGGAGAACGTATTGGAGATGGAGAGTCTAGAACCAAAGAGATCAATTAGGTTATTAAAGGTTATTGCAGCAGTCCAGAGAAGAGGTAATGAGATTCCAAATTCGGGAGCTGTTTGTTTAAGTGGAGAGAAAGAACTAGATGAGAAATATATTGTGGAGGTAGAATAGATAATCGTCAGCAATTTATCTGATGTGAAGGAAGAGAGAAAAGGGTAAAGAATTTCAAACCCGAACGAATGGGCGTATGGTGATATATTCAATGGAAACGGGAAAGTTTAAATGTTGATTTCGTTCTGGACAGGCTGAGTCTGAGATGCCTCCAGGACATCTAGTCTAGACTGTGATATGTAGTTTAAGAGAAGTCCATTGAGTTAATACATCAGGAGATTAGAATTAAATGAATGATGAACGAAGAAAATCTATTAAGCATTCATTATATGTCAGGCACTGTGCTCGACACTGGATATATAGGTATATAGCTATAGATGGATATACATAGATAGACAGATAGATAAACAGATATAGATAGATAGATAGATATACGAAAGGGAGATAGCCTCTGACCTCAAGAAACTTACATTTTTATAGGAGAAGAGAACATATACAGGGGAGTAGTGGCCAAAGAAAGAGCATTCTGTTCTGAGATGTCACAGAGATGGAAACTAGAGCTATGGGGAAACTAATCGGCGTAACTGACTTGTCTTTTCCAGAAGCAATGGTTTCATTGTTCAACCCTTTCAGTAGTGTCCAACTCTCTGTAACCTCATTTGGAGTTTTCTTAGCAGAGATACTGGAGTAGTTTGCCATTTCCTTCTCCAGCTCATTTTACAAATGAGGAACTGAGACAAACAGGGTTAAGTGACTTGCCCAGGGTCACACAGCTAGTACCAGATTTGAACTCAGGAAGATAAATCTTCCTGACTCCAGGCATGGCATTCTATCACTTCATCACCTAACTACCCCTAGGAGCAATGGTAGCATTGGCTTGATTTTAGTTCCAGAACAAGAAGAAAGTAGGGGAAGGACTGGAGCAGAGTCATGCATGGAGGCAATATGGTAGACAGAAATATGGTTGGGATGAATCAGGGTTAGGTCCTTTGCTGGATAAAAATACAGCCATCAGAACATCGTAGCTTCTAGGCAAGGCCTCTAGAACAAAACCTCTTGAGATAATCAAAGATATTCAGGGGTATTTGAGGGGAATGTTTGAGAGGTAATGCAGTATAGTAGAAAGTATACAAGCTTTTAAGTCAGAAGTCTTGCCTAGGTTGGGATCCCAGGTCTGTCAACCTGTATTACCCGGGGCAAGTCTCTAAACCTTTCTTGCCTCCAGTTTCCTCATCTATAAAAGTAGATAAATGGGCAAAGGATATGAAAAAAATATTTCTCAAAAGAAGAACTGAAAATTTTAAACATACGAAAGAATGCTCCAGGTCACTAATAATAAAAGAAATTGAAATGAAAACATCCAAGGTTTGACTTTAAGTGATATAACCTGGCAAAAATGACAAAAGGCAGAAATAGTTGGAGAGAAGATATGTTCCCTAGGACAGGGCTTCTTAACCCTTTTCCACAAGCCACCCCTTTTCATGTTTTAGCAGCAATGTTCATTGGTGTTGTGTGGCCCGAGGGCATGAGCAGCGCAAAGTGCACATGCTGTGTGTTCAGAACCAAGACTGCAATGAAGTTGCATGATACAACACAGGCAGGCATTGCCAGAAACACCTCAGATTCATTACATGTTTGATTTCTAATTAATTTTTGGTTGCTGCATGTTCAGAAACCTTTTACTGTTGCCAATTTTTCTCGACCCCACATGGGGTCATGACCCACAGTTTAAAAAGTGCTGCCCTAGGGCACTGTTGGTAAAACTGTGAATCCGTACATCATTTTGGAAAATAATTTGAAATTGTGCAAATGCCCATACTCTTTGACCCAAAGATTTCATTACTAGGCTTATATCCCAAGGAAGTCATTGACAGAAAGTTCGTTCTTATATACACCAAAATATTTATAACAGCACTTTTTGTGATAGCAAAGAATTAGAAACAACATAGATTTGCATTGATTGGGGAATGGCTAAACAAACAAATTGTGCTGGATGAGATGAATACACAGAAGCATGGAAAGGTCTACTTGAACTAACACAGGGCAAAGTAAACAGAGCCAAGAAAACAATATATGTAAACAAAGTACAATATAATTTTTTTTAAAAAAACCATAACCAAAAGCAAATGTTGCAAAATGACAAAGGGCAAGCATGACTTAAGTGAAAAAATGATGACACCCCAACCCCATACCTTTCTAAAGGCAACAAGTCCACAAGCATTTTACATTTTACGTATTTTCAGATTTTTTCAATATATTGGTCAGTTATGCTGATTTTTTTTCCCTCTTCCTTTTCTTTTCTCTTTAAAAAAGCACTATTTGTCATATGTAATGTTCTCTGGGATAGAGTGGGGTAGAGATACTGGAGAAATTGTGGTAGGCAAAAAAAATTAATAAAAACTAATTTTTTTTAAAGTTTCTGGTTCTTTACCCCTACCAAAAGAAAAAAGTTTCTATATGTGTACATATGGGGTCCTTTTCCTCTTTCTTTGATCTCTTTGGGTTTCACTGTGTCAAAGGATATTTATGGTTTTGTAACTTTGGAGGCATAGCTCCACATTAACAATAGTGCTTTAATATTTCTGTTTTCACGCAGTCCCTCCAACATTTGTCATTTTCCTTTCTTGTCATTTTTCCCAATTTGAGGGGAGTACGATAGAACCTCAGAGTTGCTTTAATTTGTATTTCTCTAATTATTAGCAATTTGGAGCATTTTTTTTCATATAGCTATGGGTAACTTGGATTTCTTGCTTTAACAGTTGCCTATTCATATCCTTTGACCATTTATCACTTGGAGAATGGCTTTTATTATTGTAAATTTAAATAAGTTCTATATATCTTAGAAATGAGACATTTATCAGAGAAATTTACTGCAAAGATTTGTTCCTTCTTAACTGTTTCCCTTCTAATCTTGTCTGCATTCAACCTAAAACTTAAAAAAGTTAATGAAAATCTACCTTCCCTCTCTATTCCACCCCCTAGCCCCACAGAAAAAAAGAGAAAAAAAGACCTCTTACAACAAATATACACAGCTAAGCAAAAGAAATTCCTATATTAGCCATATCCAAAAAAGTGTTTCATCTGAACCCTGAGTCTATCAACTCTCTATCAAGAAGTACAGAGTATGTTTCATCATGAGTCCTCTGGAATCATGGCTAGTTTCCTGACCCCATCTTTATAAAGAAGAAAGTAGTGAGAGAGAAGTATAGTCAGAACCAGCGTCCTAGGTTTGATGTAATGTGCTTCTTCTCCCCTGTTCCTCTCTTCTCTTTCCCTCAACCAGAGCCCAATAATAGGCTCATATAATGCCCTTTCCTTTTAAACCTGTTTTCACTATCCATCATGCATGGTTAGTTTGTTTTGTTTAGGACTAATTCCTCCATTAATCTAGTCTTCTTATTATTCCGCCCTTTCCCTTCTTTGCTTTCCCTCCTGTTACCCTGTTGAGTGAAATGAGTTCTGTACCCAACTGTGAATGTGTGTGTTCTTCACTCCTTTGACCAGTTCAGATGAAAGTGATGATCAGGTATCAACTACTCCCTCTACCTCTTCCTCCTTATTTATATATTTATATACCCAAAATTTGTAAGATAATTTTTTCCCCATCCTTCCTCTCCTAAGATCATTTCAACATAACAAAACCCCTCCCAGGCCTTCTATCTTATCATTATACTCCCTCCATGACCCCTGATGATTAAAGTGTTCTAAGAGAACGTATGTATCATCTCCCCAAATTAGAATGTAAATAGTCCTTGTCTAGTCCCTTGTAATTGCTCACTCGTGTTTACTTTTTTAGGCTTCTCTTGACTCCTATGTTTGCATTTCTAAATTTCTACACAGCTCTGGTCTTTCCATCAGGAATACTTGGCAAGTCTATTTCATTAAAGATCCATTGTTTTCCTCTGCACGATTATTCAGTTTTTCTGGCTAGGTTATTCTTGGATGTAAACCTGTATCTTTTTGCCTTCAGGAATATTTTAATCCAAGCTCTCTGATCCTTTATGGAAGTGGATTTTATTCTTCCCAGCCCCTTCCCCAGTGCATTCCTTTTCCCTCTCCCTTTCTTTTCTTATTTTAAGATCATCAAAACATTTTTCAACCTATTGTCTCTCTTACTGGATTCTTTCTGTGACCCATATGATAACAAGGTTTTGAAGGGACATATATTGGAATATGAATAGTTCATCTTGTTTGTTCCTGCCCCACTCTGTACTGATATAGGACCTCTTCTTGTTAATGCATAAAGGGAAAACAGTTTGTATCCTAATGACAAATAAATTTATAGCTACCCTTTTTCTTAGGAAGGCTGGTCCGTCTTTAGTTTCCACTTAAAGGCTACATGCAATGTACTCCTGACTAGACTTCATCCTGTGTCCATAGACCAGTCTCCCTATGCTGACCAAGGGTTAAAAAAAAAGGTTCACTGTGATTTTTTTCCCCTTGGATTTCCTGATCAAGACTCAGTCTGGTGTGTTTTGTATTTTTCTGGAGTCATTGTGGAATATAGCTCAGGTGTACTACTTCCTACTACTCTGCCACCTCAGTTGGTCCTCTACCACATGCAACCTGCCCCCCCCACCTCATTTTAGAGTTGGGAAAATCATAAACTATAGAGGTTGGGTAACAGACAGGATGTAACTCCAGGTCCTTATGGGAGATCCATTTATCTTTCCACTGTGCCACAATAAAGTCATTGGGACTCTTCCAATTGCCCTGGCACCCATTAAATCTAGAAGGTTGCCAACTCTTGAACCCCTCCTTATTCTATTTCTTATCTTCCTGACTTCACTGGCCCATCATCATCCCCACTACTTTCCCTTTCAAAGTGTGCTGGAACCTATAGGAGGGTTGAGTTGAGAACTGAAGATGGCTGTAGTCATTAGGATCACATTGGTCATTAGGACACAAACTCCATTTTCTCCCTGTTTTTCCAAAGGGAACTTCTAACTCCATTTTCTGGTTGTGTCCGAGAGATAAGAGACAGACAGAGAGAGAAAGTGAGAGAAAAAGAAAGAGAGAGAGAGAGAGAGAGAGAGAGAGAGAGAGAGAGAGAGAGAGAGAGAGAGAGAGAGAGGGAGAGAGAGAGAGGGAGGAAGGGAGGGAGAGGGAGAGAGAGACAGAGAGACCGAGAGAGAGACAGAGAGAGAGAGGCAGGGGCAAAGGCAGAGACAGGGAGAGAGAGGCAGAAACAGAGAGAGACAGAGGGAAGAGACAGAATATTCATCAATTATTATGTGTCAGGCATAGTGCTAAGTGCTAAGGATATAAATATAAGCAAGCAAGGTAGTGAGAGAGAATATTTAGTAAGCAGTTTTTATGTGTCAGGCAAGTGCTAGGGAAAAAAAACACCAGGAAGCAAAGCAGTCCTTGCCCTCAGGGAGTTTATATTCTCATGAGAAAAGATAACATGTAAGGGGAAAAGGAAGGGGGGGAGGCATAAGATGGCATAGTATGGAGAGGACAGAGAAGTTGTATAGAAAGTGGGAGGGGGGAGAGTGGGGGGTCCCATTGGGGAGAGATGAGGAGCCAAGTGAGAAACCAAGATGTGAAAACACAAAGGGAGATCAAGGTTAAAAATCCAAAATTGTAACAATGCCCTATGTCCAGAAGGCTGCCTCTCATATTGTGGATTGCATTATCCTGCCTTGGACTGAAGATCTTTATACCAGAAAATTTAGCTACATCCATGGTCATAACCCTTCTCTGACTTTCTCCTTTCTATTTTGGACATGCCAGCTGCTACTCTATTTAGGAACAGGTGCCCCTGCCTGCCTCTCCCTGCCCTTGGCCTTCAGGATCTAATTAAACCACCTAATTTTCCTATAAAGGGAAATTGCTTTCAGCATAGAACGGCCAATCTAATTCTTTTTTTTAAACCCTCTAAGTCTCAAACAGATTGTAAAACTTCAGTTGTCACTTTATCTCAATACATAATAATGTATTAATAATAATAAAGCCAAAGAATATGGCTTTTATCCCAAGGAAATGACTTTTTAAACATCATCCCAGGAATACTTCTAAGGAAATTTAATGGCCAAGTCATTTTTTCAAGATTCAAGAATAGAACATACCCCACTGCCTCTAACAAAGCAATAGAGGGAAGAAATTATTTTAAAACATACAAAACAAAAAAAAATAAAACACACGAAGCGATGGGTCTATGTCTCTCCATCTTTTATTTCCTTTAGCGTTAAGATAACTTCTAGGCTGGTGATTCATCATAAGATCATAGATTTAGAGCTGGAAGGGACCTTAGAAGTTTGGGTTCTCCCAGCTAGTAGTACCTCCACATTTCAGGCTACCATCTACTGTTTATATTTGCCATGTATTCATGTTACATTACCCATGTTACATGTATCCATGTTACATGTATTCATGTTACATTGGAATAGAAGCTTCTTGAAGGCAAGAAGATAGTTTTTTCCCTTTCTCTGTGTCCCCAGTGCTTAGCACAGAAGCACATAGTAGGTGGAATAACCATAGCCACTTCTTAATCACCACTTCAGTGGGATTCCAAAATGCCCAAACTAAAATGTGACAAGGCACAAAGTGAGTCTGTGTATGATTGTGTAGTGTAGCCATGAAGCAGCATGGCTAAACCCAGGGAGCCAGATTCCAAGTCAGGAAGACCCAGTTTCAAATTCCATCTCTGCCATTAGCTACAACCATGAGCAAGACAGTTAACTTCTCAGTCAAAAAGCAAATTAAGCACCTACTACGTGCCAGTTGGCCAGCTAGGTGGCACAGTAGGTAGAATGTTGAGCCTGAAGTCAGGAAGAGTCATCTTTGTGAGTTCAAATCTGGCCTCAGACACGTACTAACTGTGTGACCCTGGGCAAGTCACTTAACCCTGTTTGCCTCGGTTTCCTCCTCTGCAAAATGAGCAAGAGAAGGAAATGGCAAATCAGACAAGTATCTTTGCCAAGAAAATCCCAAATTGGGTTGCAGTCAGACACGACTGAAACAAGTAGACAATGACAATCTGTGCCAGTAGTTTCCTCATCGGTGACAGGAAAGAGTTGTCTGTCCTCTAAGACAGAAGTATCAAACACATATCCCATGGGCCCTCCCCAGTGTAGCTCCAATCAGATTAAAATGTAAGTGGGAAATATTTAACAAAATAAACAAAAATAGGATAGTATATAACATTATTACGTAGTTTTCTAAATCAGTGTGTAGCCGCTAAATGGTTTAGTGGCCGCTGCCCCAGTTGAATTTTACGCCATCACTCTAAAGTCCCTTCCAGCTCTAACACCGCATTCCATTTCTTATCCATTCTCAAAAACTCCAAAACTATTTTGGGATTCCCACCTTCTATTATCCCCAAGGAGTGACAATAATTACAAGATGATTGTAGTTTTTCTTCAAAATAAATGAGACAGGGGAGGGAGAGGAAACTGATGACAATTTTGCAGAGGCTCCAAATATCAATGAAAATGATTTTTTTTCCCAGGCTTTTTCTGCCCACCTTAGGCAATTCAGCCAGGTTCTAACAATAATCCATCTGGTCGTGTGCACCGAGAGCTTGAAGGTCAGTAGTCATACCTAGTAATTGGCTCTGGGTCAGACCATTCAGAGAAAAATGCTGTCCTTTGTATCTGAAGTCACTGAGGCAGCTAGCGTGCTGGCCCAGGAGTCTAGAACACCTCCATTCAAATATTGCCTTAGATGTAAATGCATTGTTGCTATCATTGTAGACCAATTCTTTGTGACCCCATTCGGAGTTTTCTTGGCAAAGATACTGGAGTGGTTCACCATTTCCTTCTCCGGTTCATTTTACAGATGAGGAAACTGAGGCAAACAGGGGTAAGTGACTTGCCTACAGTCACACAGCTAGAAAGTATCTGAGGCTAGATTTGAACTCGGGTCTTCCTAACTCCAGACCTAGTATTCTATCTACCATGCTACCTAGCTGCCCAGTTGGCATACAGTAGGTGTTTAATAAATGCTTTTTTGATATATTATCACATATATTAGTGCCCTAAATATATACATGAGGTCCTGGGAAAATCAACAAAATGGGAATATTAATAGGACTTACCTTTGTGGGCTATCCTGCGTTAGTCAGTCAACAATAAAATATTATAAAAGGTTTTACAAAACTTTATGTGAATGTAAATTATTCTTGCTCCTGTCGGGCCAATTCTTCAATATTACGTCTGAGTTGCTTCTCTCCTAGTGAGGATGGATTTGCACTGATCCATCCATAACCTCTTACCCATCCCTCTGAAGACTAATGATAGCCATTTGCCAAACAGGGTCTATTTGGCAAGAGTGCAATCTGTACGTAGATCTGAAACCCAGAGCAGCTAACCGGCCCACAGAGGGATGGGATGCGTGTCTGCTGCCTCATTAGCCCCGTGCTCCAAACGACTGAGTTAACCAGTCAAGAGTGAATGAAACACTCGATTTATATTAAAATGTTCATTGCCTAATTTCTTATTGGCTCCACTCTTTGCTTCTCTCCCTTGAGCCCATGATCCCCCCTAATTTCCATTGCATTTGTAAAGTATTTCAATTTGGAGATTAACAGCTGTTTGAGCATGTGGCTCAAGAGGGCCATTTGCTTCACTCCCCCGGTCACAGGCTGCCCTTCTAATCCCAGCCAGTCACCTCAAAAATGCGTCCGGATCCAAAAACCACCCATGGTACAGACAGCCCCTGCTGGCGGGGGACTGACAGAAGGGTCCTCACAAAGAACACCTTCAAAGCCCTAGCAGGAGTTGGCAAAGGCGGATGAGGAAAATGAGGATGTCGAGTTGTGCTAAAGGAATCTGAATAGTTACCAGTGATCCCAGGCACCCAGTACATTGTGACAAGAGACCAAAAAGAACCGGCAGGAAACGGGGCTGGATTTAGAATCGGAGGACCTGGGTTTGAATCCTAGCCCTGGCACATACTATGAGTGATCTCCAGCAACTCACATAACAATAATAATTAATAATAACAGCTGGCACTTATATAGTTCTACAAGGTTTGCAAATCCCTTTTCACATCAACTCATTTGATACAACAATCACGAGGTATATGATAATACCCTCATTTTACAGATGGGAAAATTGAGGCAAATGGAGGTTAAGTGATATGCCCAAAGTCACATGGCTAGAAAGGGTCTGAGGCAAGATTCCAACTCAGGTCTTCCTGACTCCCAGGCTTATGATAGATATACTGTGCTATCTAGCTGCCCAACTTCTCTGGGCAGCTAGGTGGTGCAGTGGATAGCGCACCAGGCCTGGAGTCAGGAAGACTTGTCTCCTGAGTTCAAATCCAACCTCAGACACTGACTAGCTGTGTGACCCTGGGCAAGTCACTTAACCCTGTTTGCCCCAGCTTCCTCATTTGTAAAATGAGCCAGAGAAGGAAGTGTCAAACTACTCCAATATCTTTGCCAAGAAAACCCAAATGGGGCCATGAAGAGTCAAAAACTTTTGTAGGCTTCAAGTTTCTCAACTCTAAAATGAATTTGATTAGATGACCTCTACAATCCTTTCTAGCTGTAAATGTATGATCCCCCTCATTTTACAGATGAGGAAACAAACCCCAGAGAAGCATATAGATTTATCCAGTGATGCACAGGTAATAAATGATAGGCAGGATTTGAAGCCAGGCCCTTTTTATTCTATAACCAGCACTTTTTCCACTGTACTACATCACCTTTCTGCTTTGATAGATTCCTCGACCACTCCCTTTCTACAATTATTCTTGTCTTCGGGACAAGTTATTTCCAGTTAGCTTAGCTCAGACTAACATCTGTGACTGATCGTCTACCCAAGATCATGGTATATAGAATGAGCATTTTAAAAGCACCTACTTTTTGCCAGGTAGTGTGCTTTACAGATATCATCTCATTTGATCCTCACGCCAACCCTGAGAGGTCAGTGCTGTTTATCCCCATTTGACAGCTGAGGAAACTGAGACAAACAGAAGTTAAGTGATTTGCCCAGGGTCACACAGCTAATGAATTACATAAGCTAGATTTGAATTTAGGACTTCTTGACTCCAGGCCCAGTCATTTATCCACTATGCCACCTCCAGTGATTAGAAAGTAATACCACCAAAGGCAGAAGGTGAGAAAAGGAGCAAAACTTACCTCTGATCACAAAGGCTGCTGGGTACACTGCATCCCCTGAGGGAAGATGGCAAGAGACCAAGCACCTGCCTTCCCTCTTCCCCCAAGCAATGATTTCCATCAGTGCCAGCCCAAGGCAACTTCCACCTCCTAGAGCCAGCCCAATCTCCTACCTAGTATGCCAGAGAAAAATACAAAAGGAACCTTCCCTTTGATCTCAGGTCTTCTGTCTCCTGCTCCACCTGGCCCTGGAGGGAAGAAGAAAGTTAGTGGGGGCTTCTTTCTTCTGCCATGCAGGTTCGATTTCCATCTCTGGCTGCCTCCTTTCTTGGCTAATCTCCACCCCTTCAGAAAGAAGCAGAGTAGTGAAGCTGGGCCTCCCATCTGACCATCTAACTGTGCCTCCCATCTCATATAGAACATGCCTCCTGCTTCATCTCCAGTCTCCTTGGGGAAGCAGAGCAGTGCCCTCAACTCAATGAATGTTCTTACACCTGGTTAGACCTTTCACATCCCAGTAATTCTGAACCTCTGTAGGTCATTATTCAAACCCCATTCCCCAATGCCAACTTCCTGATTCCTTATTCCCATCCCCCTCAACCCTCCCATCCCAAAGTTTCAACTAAACACCAGGGCTGTGGAATGCCAGTTCCATAGGCAACAAATTTCCCTTCATCCTTAATCTTTTCCTCTCCCACTTCTTTCATTCTTTATTTGCATTTTGTTGGCTCAGAGTGAGTAGAAATAGCAACTGTTTCTGTTCTGGCCAAAAACCCTGAGGGTCTTCCCCTCCTAGAGTGATTTTTTTTTTGCCTCATTTCTTTCCTAGCCTTAATCACTGAATGGGTGTTGCCTCAGACAAACTGCAACCTGGGAAAGACTTGAGCTTAAAAAGGCCAAGGTCTCCTACTGCATCCAGGGTCACGTCCAGTTGTCCTGATCTATGTCTTGCCACTGGACCCAGATGGCTCTAGAGGAGAGAGTGAGGCTGGTGACTTTGCACAGTCCCACCTTCCTTAAATGTAATTCACTTGCAAGTCAAGACATCACCTTCCTAATGTCATTGGTCTTCTTTGAGAACAAAGGACAAACAACAATCTGTGAGTAGTAGTAGCTGCCCCACAGGGGACGCAACTAGCCAGTTCCAGTTGAGTAATATTCCTTCCTTCCCTCCTTCCCTCTCTTTTTCCCTCCCTATCCTTCCTCCTTCCCTCTTTCTTCCCTTTCCCCCTCCCTTCCTCCCTTCCCCCTCCCTCTTTTTTTCCCTCCCTCCCTCCACATAGGGAATCATACACTTACACGTGGGTGTTTCATCCAAAGGACTATAAATTTCCCGAAATAGAGGTCTGCTCTCTTCCCCAACTCCTGCCCTTATACTAGGAGACTTCAACGTATACATTAATTCTCCCTCATATTCCCCAACCACTCAGTTCCCCACCCCTGACCTAGCCACTTCCCATGACCTACCTAGTCCTCCATCCCATCTCAACCACACAGAAAGATGGACATACTCCTTGATCTTGTCATCAACTACAAATGTACTACTACTGATGGGTGCTTGGGTGCTTGTGCTTGGACCCCAATTTTAAAATCCCTGACAGTTTTCTCCTCAGCCCAAGGACATTATGCCTACCAATAACTCACGAGTGGCCCCTAGTAAGACAAACTACCTTTCCCTGCAATTACTCATAAGCGGGTCCCCAGTAAAATAAACTATCTTTCTCCATCATAAGAACAAGCTGACCTCTGAAGAAATTCTCTGGCAAAAACAGGACTATCTTGTAACCACAGAATTATCATGTATTGATTCCCAAAGTTTTATTCAATCCAGAGGTCAAACTATGGACTTCAACTCTAAAAGCTATCTTGCTATAGCCACAACAGACCAAAAATACACCCCTGAGAAACCCCTTCCCCTCGTTTCCAGTAGTGAATGATGCCAGTGACCAAGGTTGTAAATTAACGCCTAATTAGCATATCTGCCAGATAATCCACTACTTTTCCTATATAAGCTTTGGCATCATTCCTGTTAAGTTGCAAGTTCCCTAAGGAGCTCTGCCTGCTATAGTGGCATTACAATAAACCTTTGTCACCTTGACTTAAAGAATGCTTGAGTCTGTGAATACATTCCAGACAACCCTCTCCTATACTCCAGTCCTTGAGGGGTCCCCCCACTCAAACCTCATCACTACCTCCATGCTTAAGAATTCTGATTCTGTCATCCTTTTATCTGATCATAATTTATTCGCTTTTCACTTCTCCCCCTTTCCTTCCCTTACAAAACCTTACTCTTAATCTGCACCATAATTCCTTCACCCCTCAACTCTCTCCCAGGCCATCTCCCCTGCACTAGTCACTCCCACCTTTTTTCCCCATTTTGACCCCTTGGTGAACCAATGAAACTCTACACTGTCTTCTTTTGAATCCCTAGCCCCCTTATTATTTTGCAGGATTACATCCTGCCTTGCAAACCTCAGCCTTGGATCATTCCCACCATTCTCCGCCTTCTATCCTGCACACGTGCCACTAAATGGAGATGGTGAAAAATCATACAATCATCCTGAGTTGGTCTGCTTCAAATTTATGTTACAGATTCTCATCTGGGCCCTCACTGCTGCTTGGCAATCCTTCTATCTCTCCCTTAGCAACTCACTCTCCTACTCTCCACAAGTGGCTCTCCCAAACCTTTTCATCCCTCCTCTAACATCCTATGGCACCTCCACCCTCTCAGCTGAGAACCTTGCCTCATATTTTACAAAATAAATTAAAGTCATTCACTGTCAGCTCCCTCTTCTTCTTCCTCATCCCATGTCACTCCAAGGTCTTCTCTCACTGTCTTCTCTTTTACCCACCTCATGGGGTGGTCTTTACTCCTTACAAAGACTAACCTCTCTACCTGCCCAAGTGATCTCATTTCTTCCCATCTCCTCCAAGAGATAGCCCCCTCTGACCTTCCCTCTCAATCACTTATGTTCATTTCTCCGTGTCTACTGGCTACTTCTCTACTGCCTACAAATACGCCCAGAACTCCCCTATCCTGAAAAAGCCCTCACTTGATCCTTCCATCCCCACTAATTATTGTCCTATCTCTTCTCTTTGTAGCTAAACTCCTTGAAAAGGCCATCTATAATAGGTGCCTCTTTTCCTCTTTATTGATTCCGTATAATAGACCTTCCAACCTTATCACTCCACTGAGACTGCTCTCTCCAAAGTTACCAATGATGACGTCTTAGCTACAAAATCCAGGCCTCTTCTCAATCCTCACTCTCCTTGGTCTCTCCACAGCCTTTGATACTGTTGCTTACTCTCTCCTCTCTAGCTTTTCTACTCTATTCTGGTTCTCCTCCCTTTCTGGTTCTTCTCAGACTCCTTTACTGGATCCTCCTCCATATCACACTCTCTAGCCATAGGTGTGCTGTCCATCAGGGTTCTGTCCTGGGCCCTTTTCTCTTCTCCCTATTTAACTTCACTTAGTGATCTCATCAGCTCCCACAGATTTAATTACCATCTCTATGCTGGTGATTCCCAAGTCTAACCTTTCCTGCTCCAACCTCTCCACTGACTCCCAATCGCCCATCTTCAACCATCTTTCAGATATCTCAAACTAGATGCCCAGTAGACATCTTCACAGGTCCAAAACTGAATTCATTTTCTCCTGAACCCCTCCCCACCTTCTACGTTCGCTATTACTGTAGAGGGCAACACTATCCTCCCAGTCAGTCAGGCTCACAATCTAGGAGTCATCCTCAACTTCTCTCTCACCACCGCCCCCCCGCCACATGTAATCTGCTGGCCACAGCCTAATTTCACCTTTGCCACATCTCTTGGATATGCCCCCTTCTCTGCTCTGAAACTACCACCATTCTAGCACAAACCCACATCACCTTATGCCTAAACTATTTTAATAGCCTACTGGTCTAACTGCCTGTCTGAAGTCTTCCCTCACTTCAATCTATCCTCCATTCAGCCACCAGTGATTTTCCTAAACCATAAGTCACTTATATCAACCCACACCCACTCAATAAGCTCCGGTGGCTCCCTGTTGCCTCCAGAACCAAATATAAACTCTCTTGACATTCAAAGCCCCGTCATAACCTGCTCCCTCCTACAGCTTCTCCAGTTTATACTTCAACCCCTTCAATTTACTCTTCAACCCAGTGATCCTGGGCCTCCTTGCTGTTCCATGAATAAGCCATACTCCATCTCTTCGCTCTTGGAATTTTCTCTCTCATGCCTGGAATGCTCTCCCTCTTCTTGTTTGTTTGCTGGCTTCCCTGGCTTTAAGAGTCTCAACTAAGATCCTTATCTTCTAAAGGAAGACTCCCTAAACTCTCTTAATTCCAGTGCCCTCCCTGTTATTTCCTAGTTATCCTATATATAGCTTGTTTGTATTTGTCTTGTTTTCCCCATTAGATTGTGAGCTCCTTGAGGGTTGGGATTGTCTTTTTGTATCCCCAGCACTTAACGCAAAGCCTGGCACAAAGGAGGTGCTTCATAAATATTGACTGATTGAGAACTGATCTGACTCCTCCCATACAGCCATGCCTGCCAACCCAGCCCAGTTTCCAATTCAGAAGAACTATTCCCAAAAGAACTTTCATGTTTGTTTTATTATTAAAAAAAAATTCTTCAAAGGCTAGCAAACCAACCAACCACATTCAGATTTTATAACAGCAGGAGGTTCCACCTGCCACTTCCCATGCAACTTGGTGGGCAGTGTCTATCTACAACCTAAGACCGCTGGGGTCCTTAAATTTCAGGGATACTCAAATGAGCATAGCTTCATCAAGACCTGAAAAATGAGAGGTCAGCTTTTGCCCCAAAGCTCATCTACCATCAGAGGGTCTGCCATCTCAGTCCTGCCAAAGGCCAGTAACTGGCCAATTCTTCTCCAGAAATGGCTTCTGGGGGGTTTCACTCCTCAAGCAACTGGGCTTCCTCCAGCTGGGTTGGCTGTCTGTAGACTCCAGGAAAAGGGTATCCCCCACTATTGGGTTTGATCTGTTACCTATGCTAATTAAATGCCCTTACAGATGACAGAAGAAAGCTAACCCCAGGAGATTAGCCTGAACCCAATTGTCTGCCCCTTTCCAGCTAGGTTGGCCCTATGTACAGCTACCTGTCGCCACCCTGTGGTGGCTCGGTGTCAGTGCCCCCGAGCAGTAACTGCAGCAGGGAATCCGAGGCCAAAGATTTTTTTGGAAAGCAAAACCAAACAATCGGTGCATGGAAGCACACACATTAATGTGAGAGGCAGGGGAGGGGAGTGCACACAGGCAATTCAGGCCAAATCTACATCATCAAAATGGTGAATTAATGCAATGACCAGGTCACTCCAGAGAAGAAAAAAAATGTATTTTGCTCTCAAACCACTGGATTATGTTGGAAGCATACTTGAGCCAGTTAACCCAAGAAACTGCCTCCCATGCTATTTCAAACAAGTGAAAGCCGGGTGCTAAAACTAGGACAGCAGCCCAAGTGTAGAGCAGGGGCAGTCAGTACACTTAATTCAGATGAGGTCTGAAAAACCAACCAGCAGATCTCATCCGAAATGACAGGAACTCCATCAAAAAGTCAAGCATCGTTGCTGACAGACTTCCACAGAGAAAAGGCCACTAAGGATTTTTTTTCTTCCCCAGCTTGTTTGAGAGCCTCAGGGCCCCAGGGTCTTTCTCTTCCATCCCTCCCCCATCACCCCACAGTGACGAGATGAGGTTCCATCTTCAACGCTTTCCCCCAAGTCCAGTTTCAGCTTCACCGGGACCCACCAAGGCTCTCAGCTTCAGTCCAACAGATTCTCAGGCAGTATAATGAGTCAGCGGGGGAAGGCCGGAGGAAGGGATGTATGCAGAAAGATACAGACACAGGAAGCGGGAGCAGGGAAGGGATGGGGAAAACTTTTCTTGAATGAAACCAGTTTTAAAGACAAGCCCCCTCATCAGGTAAACAGCAGACTCAGATGAGGAAGATGATGTCGTCGGAGACCATGACCTGGTTATCTTCTTGCATCCTGTTCAATGCAGCCTGGACCTCAGCTGGGGAAAAGGGCGATTCATTGTCCTGGTTGATGGATTCTGTAAGACGATTCATACCCACAGACTGGGCGTGGGCTGCCCGGAACACTTCCAGGAGGGCGACCTTGAATTCCTTCATCCTGCCCAAGATAGAAGAAACCATTACTGTCAGAATGGGGACAGGAGGCACGGAGGAGTGTTTAAAGCGGATCGCTAAACCTCCCTCCTTTCTTTCCAGAAGTGGGAGACAATGAGTGTGGAAGATCACATCTGCTGTCAGACGTGGCTGATGTGCTGCTTATTTCTGATGAACTGCCCTTTTTCCCTCCTCTCTTTTTCATTCTCTGTTACAAGGGAGAGACAAAGTGGCCTGGTGGCTAGAGCCGGACTTGGAGTCAAAAACAGCTGGGTCCCAACTTGGACACATATCAGCTGCAGGGTGAACACTCTCTCGGTTCTCTAGACAACTCTAAAATGGTGAATTGGGAGATAAAGTGGTAGCCTGCACTTTATCAGACAAATCATAGGTCCAGTCCCTATATTTACAAGCTCTCAAGGAAGGGAAGAAAGACTATTTGGAAATGAAGGTAATATAAAGACAAAAGAAACCAATACTACGTTTTTTTTTTTGAGTGCATAGCAGAGCCTCCTTTCAGGAGAGTTGGTGAACCATGCATGGCTGCAGATTGTGGCATACACTGCTAGACACAACATCAATGGATTGGATTTGCTTAATTATTCTTTGTTACCAAGACGGGAATCATCAAGAACCAGGAGATAGGGAGGGGCTCATCACAGACTATGACGGAAAGAACTGGTTATGACGTAAAAACAAAAAATAACAGCTTTCAACCCCAACGTCATCAAAGCCAGATGTAGATCTGAGAGCATTAAATCTGTCTGTCTCTCTCGGCACCCCCCACCTTCTCTCTCTCCACTCATCACACATGGCTGCCCCTAGAAAGCTAGTCCCCCAGCCAACTTCCTCTTTTAGGGGAGTTGACGACTTTGCTCTACAATGAGTTTTCTTGTCACCCAGCGGAGCCAGTCCTGGAGAATCAATGGTTATTTCCAGGAGAGAGCGAGTTCTGACCCCAAGCAAGCTCTTCTCCCCACAGGTGGTTGTTCCATCATCTCACGGTAAATACCTTCATCCCTCCCAAGGCAAATGAGCTAATAACTTGGGAGACCCCTGCTTGGAGTCTTTCTTAGTCATTATATTATATATAATATATATCATATGTATATATGCATATATGTATACATACACACATACATACATATATGTATACATATACACATAAATATACACACATAACATATACACATATATATGCATACATAGACATATATGCATGTATAGTATATATGTGTGCATATACACACGTGTGTGTATATATACGTATATGTGTATATATAACACACACACACACACACACACACGTAATCATGCAGAGCATCATGGGATTCAGAGCTGGAAGAGATCGTAGGGAACATCTCGTCCAACCTCCCCATTTTACAAATGAGGACACTGAGGCCGCCTCATCCAACTCCATTTTACAGATGAGGAAAAGTGAGGCTCAGAGGTTAAGTGATTTGCCCATGATCACAGTTGCAGTAAATGTCAGAGGTAACTCTAACGCTTACCGCGTGACCTTGAACAAATGCCCCCACCTTGATTTTTCTAACTGCAAAAGGGGCAAGTCAGGGTATTACAGGCATCGTGAGATAAGAATGCAAGACTTGGGAGACATAGGATCACAGATTTAAGGTTGGGAGGACATCTAGACCAAGCCCCTCGTTTTACACCTAAGGATGCTGAAGCCTAAAGAGGTTAGGGCACAGCATCATAATGGTAGACCTGGGTTCAAATGTCATCTCTGATACTTTCTAGCTATGGAACCCTAACATAGCTTTCCTAATCCTCAGTGTCCTGACCTGTACAATGAAAAGGTTGGTTGGATCAAATGGCCTCCAAGGTCCCTTTCCCAATTCTCAGTCTATGATCCCAACTACAGGATTTGTCACCTTTCTCCTAGGTGTGACTTTCTAATAATCTGCGGTTGCAGGAAAGGATCATCGCCTCAGTGAAATAAATAACAAGTGAATAAATACTTATGGCTTTATTCACTGACTGACAGAGACAACTCAGGACAAGACAGATGTAATGATTCCCTACAACCCCTCTCACCTGGATTCAGCCAACTCCGTCTTCTGGCCCTCTTTGGATTCCTGTGGTTCGGGCATCTTAGGGGTATGCACTAAAGGGGACGGGTAATTGGGGGGAAAGGAAAGATAACAAGTTGAAGCCAAATTTATAACCAGTAGTAAAAAAAAAAAAAGTCCACTCCACTTTCTACAAACCCCAACTCATACAGAGGTCCAGCTAAATAGGCAAGAGGCCCCAATGCATCAGGTGTTTCCACAATACACGGCAGAATATAGAAAGGACCAAAGGAAATTCAGCTTAAAGCATGGAGCAATGTCCAAGGTAGGAAGCGGGGGGGAGATTTCTGCAAGAGGAAATCAAGGAAAACCAGCCAATACCTGGGGATACTGAAAACAAGAGCCCACCCTGGGGTGGAGGGATGGCTAAGAGTTTGCTCTCCAGAAGCTAGCCCCTTGGTAACAGGATCAAACCCTGACAACGTGGCCTCCAAAATGGCAGAGGACACTCACCCTGGGGCATCTCCTCTTCTGCGTCACTGAAGTCATAGGGGTCATAAGATTCCCCCTCTTTCCCCTCTGAGGCATCGACCTTCCTCCTAGAGAATTGACACGGGTTAAAAAGCATCCTTTTCCAAAGCCCCCTAAATCCTCTTAGGAATTTACAGACTTAAATCACATAGATGCTCCATGAAGCTTTTATCTTTTCAAAAAGTAACTGAGATTCCAAAAATGCATCTCCCTACAGGTGCAAAAACACAGGCAGCAGGACCTCGACCTGGCCTGGGCTTGTTGCTCCATTTCCTTGATACTCAAGGGATCCCAGGTGTGGGCAAAGCACATCAAAAGAAGTTCTTATTTTTTTTTCCTTCTCTGGCAACCTCGGCCTGAGATCCTGCTGTGAATAGCCAAGACCAGCTTTCTCCAAAGAAAGAGAAGCAACCAAGCATTCCTTAGCAAACAGATATGGGAACACCCCCACTTCCCCACCCCCCCAAAAAAAGCCTTTTCCTCCTCCTATCTCTTCTGCTCCACTCACTTCTTCTTCTTCCTCTGCTCATGGCCATCGGGCATTTGGTCCTCCTCATCCTCTGTTTCGGACTCATCCTCATTTCTTTTCTTTCGCTTCTTCTCTTTCTCTAGGACCTAGGACCAAACCCAGGAATTAAAAGACAGATCAGATGTATGGATCCTACCGGGAGGAAAACAAAGCAGCCACACCCTACACTGTTCTGACCCTTACAGAGCCGGTGGCTTAATCTCTCTGTGTCTCAGGGTCCTTCTCCATACAAAACATGATCCTAACCCACAGGATTGTTGTAAGCAAATAAAATAATGCATATAAAAGGCCTGAAAGTCAGTGTGGCACAGTGGATAGAGATCAAGCCCTGGCGGGTTCTAAGCTCACCTCTGACAAATTCAGTGCTTCTGCGATGAGGAACTTCCTACACTAATGCAGTCATATTCCAGTAAAAAATATTATATATACACACACATACATACTAGCATATTATGTATACTATATACATAATAATACTTCAGGGCAGCTAGGCAGCATGTTGGATAGAGCGCTGGGTCTTGTGTATAGAAGACCCAAGCTCAAATCCAGCCTTGGTCACTTCCTGACTGTGTGGCCCTGGACGAGTCACTTAAACTTTCTGCCCCAGTTTCCTCATCCATAAATTGGAATGACAGCACCTACCTCTTGAGGAGGCTGCTGTGAGGGCCAAATGAGACAACAATAGTAAAGCACTTACCACAGGGCCTGGCACATAGTAAGCTCTCTATAAAGGTTTAGTAGTATTGTCACATGTATACATGTATACAAGTAATATCCATATGCCTGTGTACAGGTACATAGACACATATACATAAGGGTATTTCTGTATCACTTTAAAGGTTGGCAAAGCACTTTACAGATCTCTCATTTGATTCTCACAATTCCAGGTGGTAGGATCTATTTTTTTATCCCTATTTTACAGATAAGGAAACTGAGGTACAGAGAGGTTAAGTGACTTGCCCAGGTCATACAGCTATTAAATGTCTGATGTGGAACTGGAAACCCAGGTCTTCTCAAGTCTAGGTCTAAGAGATCACAGAGGCCGTGGATAAGTGCACCGAGCAATTCATATATATATATACATATATACATATATATATATATGAATGTGCGTATATGTATGTTTGTGTGTGTATATATATATACATATATATAAACACAAGTATTTCTATATAATGTTTAGCATAATATAACTGTGTGTGTTTGCACATATGTACGTATGTTTATATACGCACCTACATATATAAGGTATAAAGTTAGGACATAAGGACCTGCCAAATGCAATCTTGCGTGAATCAGCCTCTAGAGGACTTTGTTGCACCATACATGAATCAACAGACCTATAAATAACTGTGAATTTTGTATCTCGGGTTTGTCAGACCACACAGTCGGGGCTAACTGTAGACTCCACTTTGTTTCTCTTAATAAAAGTTGCTATCTTTGCCCAGAAAGGCCCCCCCAGTTTCTTTTTTACAGAGTGGCACCTCATACAGGCCAGAAAAGGAACACAGCTTGGATTCTGGCTCCTAGGACCCTCCGGTGAAGGCTTCAGGAACTGCTGATTTGTTTCCTTCTCTAGGGCATCCTGAACCTGGACTCCTCTCGCTCACTGATTCCTTTTACTCTGAGCTCAGGTAAACCTCAAGCCTTAGGAGGATATCCTTTTTTTTTTTCTTTTCTGTTTCTCTTCATAAATTTTTCATCTTAGTCTCTCTCTGGTTTCCACTTTAAGGAGAAAGTTAAAAGTGTGTGAAAAAAGATTTCGTAGCACCAGAAACTAGGTAACTGTTACTTCTCTTTTTCCCAGAAATTAATAGGATATGTTCATTGCTCCTTAAAGGGCCTACTTGTATAAGTGTTTTGTCTTGTGCTATCCATGTTTTGTGCTAACCCATAGCCAAAAGACGTTTCATTTATGCCCTTTCTTTTGACTTGATCAACCAAAAAGAAACAGGCTATAAATAATAAATTTTCAAAAACTCTTCATAGAAACTTTTTAGATTAGTTGTTTAAGCCATAAATGTTAGAAATGATTTTCTTTTCTACTTGGAAACATTTAGGTTAATAACTAAGGCTATAAATCTCTTAAAAATAATTCTTAAATTTATTCTCTTTTCTTACCTCCTCGGGTGCTTTTTGATCACAAGAGTCATCTCTTTGTTCTGTTGTGGTAACAGGATAGCCAAGGAAAGTCAACCTATCATCTCCTTCTTTTGTTTGCATGTTAGAGAATTGCTTGGACTAGCTACTCAAGTCACAGATCTATTAGAATCAATTAGCGATTTTAGTGAACTTTCTTCTCAAGGTATTGAAAATAAGGAAGTTACATTTAGCTTTCCTCCACACCCCTAAACCACCGAAGACAGGAAATGGTGAGCGGAAAAAAAAAAAACCAGCCCAGCTGGGAAGAGGGCCCACCACCTTCCCCTGAATACGATCTAATCCAGACCCCTAAACTTGAGGGAAATCTGAACCCTCATCTTCCTACAGATGAGGATAGACTGGTTTAAGCAAAAGACTCTCTGACAGAGGATTTTAGCAAGTTTCAGGAATTAGGCAAGAAAAGAAAGAGACCCCAAACCAAGTCCATGACCATCTCTGCAAAGGATCTAAAAGTTATGCAGGACTTGACCCAATTAACCCTAAGGATGCCAAAATCACAGCTTTTGTAAATCAGACATCCTCAGAAATCAGAGTTTTTCATGAATAACTGCCTTGAGCGGCATCAAAGGAATATTAGAGAGCTCTATGGATTTCTATGCATAGCTCTATGGATTTCTGAAAGGGATAAGAACAAGAAAGAAGAGAAAGTGAGTAACTGAGATCCTAAGATTCTTGCAATTATACCTGCAGCATTTGAGTCCAAAGCAGACAAAAGCAAACCCTTAGATTCTTTTTACCATGGGAAAAAGGATTACTGTGCTAGAAACTGTACAAACAGGCAGATCAGAAGCAGAGAAACCTCAGGACCAGCCCAAGACAGGATGTTCTCTTTACCCAGTCCTGTGCCATGAAGAAACTGTAGTACCTCTCAGAATGATGTAGGTGTTGGTGAGAGGAAGGATGGTTCACAACGTGAAACTGAGAAATTTGTGCTTCCTGATTCTAACTAACTTCTGATCCTTTAACAGTAACAATGAACGTGTTGCCGTTCACGCCATAGTTAACATCACTGAAAGAGATTTGTACTTAGAGACACTACTGACTGTTCACTTTCTCTCTCTGTACTTGTAACAACCACTATTACTTATGCCACCACTAAGCAGATTCTATCTATTACTTCTGAATTAGTTCGGGCTGATCAATAATGTGAAGATTTTAAGATCAAGCCATACCTCCACCTTTGAGATAAAAGGTGACTCTCCTCCATCTAAACCACAGTATCTTTAAAATTATAATTTGGACATTTTAAAAATCATTGCTTAATTGGCAGAATTAATGATCTTTGTATAAAATCATTACCATCTACCACTTCAGAAATTATAATTTGGATATTCTCAAAAATGCTGTTTTGTCTGTCAATGTTCCTTTCATAAAATTAACACCATTAGTTATTGCTACTGTTAAATTATCATTTATTATATATGATAATATATATTTTAATATATTATAATATTAATTATAATACGTATTATATATATATATTACAGTATTACTGTTCTCCATATAAAAGCCCCCCAAAAGTTAAATTAGTAAAGAACTGCTGGACCATCTATGATTGATAAAGGGAGTTTAAAACAGCTAAATCAGCCTCTGATGACATCCTCTCTATTGTTCTCTATGTAAGATCTCCGTGCTATTGATTCCTATGCTATCGCTAGGTACCTAATCTGGACACCACTGTCTCCACCACTCCCAATACGGCTAAACTGCTTTACACTTACTAAATGATGCTCAGCCTTTTTCAGTTTTCCAATCAGTGAATCTGTCCACTACCTGTTTGCATTCACCTGGAAGGAAACTCAACACAGCCTGAATGAAGACAAAGAAAAACCCTACTTGGAGCTTCAAGATACTGTGGACGATATATTCCAGCCTTTGGTGAGATCGTTAAATCATTAAATGCTCTAACTGAAGACTCTGTCCCAGAACCTCTGCCTCTAATGCCTGAACATCTGGAGACAGCTTCAAAGATCTCTCCTCTCAGCACCAGCTCTGGGCCTTCCATATTATAATAAGCCTTTTTCCTCTTTGCCCATGAGCAGAAGGGTGTGGTATCTGAGGTGTTCATCGAGGACCTCAGACCATCCCTTTGGCCACTGTCTATGACACCTGACACCTGTCCACTAGCTGCTGTCTCCTCGAGAGTACCTCCAAAACCTCAAATCATAGCAGCTGCTACTCCCTCTTACAGGATAAGGTTTATGATCTGGTTCTTGGCTCCCAACACACCATGCTGTGCCCTCATGAGACTTGTTAGACATTAGAAAATGTTGCCATCAAGAAACAAAGACAACTGCGAGAAAGAAATGAAGTCCCCTGAGAAGAAGTGCAATGATAAACAGGTATCTGGGGTATGGATGGAACTGATATGGTTCACTGACAATGGAAAGCCATTAAGAGATTTTACCATTAAAAGTGCCTTTCAACTGACAAAGGGGGGCATTTTGGGAATGGCAGATGCAATCAACTGAATATGGGTGGCCCCATGTACCTCCTCTATAGCCAATACGTTAAAAGAGTCAATTTGGAGATGTTCAAATGGGGTGTAGGCCAAGGGACACCCTCCAAAAGCAACTTACCTAAAAGCATGCTGGTTATAAGACTGATATTTATGACAATAACCACATACTGAAAACAAAAATAAAATTTAAATAAGAGTTTCCATAACTCTACATTCAGGTTTCAGGTACAGATTGAAGTCCTGAGGACTGTATAAGTACCGCTTCTTGTCCCAGTCATCTCCATCCCACTCCTGGTTCTCACCTTCTTGAAGTAAGCATACTGGACCAGCTCCACAGCATCTTCTGCATCCTGTAGCTCAATAGTCTTGCTCATCCGGGCCTTGGCATGGGCAGTGGCCAGTCGGATGAGGGTCTCCAGTGTTCGGGCTGTGACTGGGGATGTCTGGGAGAAAAAAGGGAAAAGGAGTCAGTTTTGGTCGTTATGCTCCTGAGCTCTAGCAAGCAGTTATCATTCCCAGCGTACAAATGTAAGAAGTGAGGAGAGTTAATGAAGGTTTGCTTGAAATCTCATGGGAAGCCAGTAGCAGATTCCAGGAGAGAATTCAGAATTCTGGATGCCTCAAAGAGGGCACCAATGTGGGAAAAGGAAGATAACTTAGAAACAAGGGTGGTTTTTGGATGAAGAAAGTCTAAGAAAAAAAAATTAACTGAAAACCTGGAAGAGCCCCATTGATTTCCATAAAACCGAAGGGTAAACAATATGAAGACCTATTTGGACAAAACTATTTATAGCAGCTCTTTTTGTGGTGGCAAAGAATCGGAAACTGAAGAGCTTCCCAACAACTGCGGAATGGCTCAACAAGTTGTGGCATATGACTGTGATGGAATACTATTTGCTGTAATAAATGATGAGGGGGCTGGTTTCAGAAAAACCTAAAAAGTTTTTTGATGATTTGATGCAAATTCAAGTGAGAACACTGTACACAGTAACAGCAATACTGTGAAAGATTTAGCTACTCTGATCAAGACAACAACCCAAGACAATTCCAAATGATTTATGCTATCCGCCTCCAGAGGGAAAATTGGTACAAATTGAAATGCAATTTTTTTTATTTTTTGTAACATGGCTAAAACGGAAATGCTTTGCATGATTTCACATGTATAAATGATAAGCATATTGCTTGCTTTCTCAATGGTGGGGGAGAGATGGAAGGGAGGAAGAATTTGGAACTCAAAATTCTTTTTTAAATGAATGTTAAATATTTATGTTAAATATTTAAATGTTAAATTTTATGATTTTCTGTCACAAAAAAAAAATGGGGGCCAGCTAGCCCTAAGTTTCTTTGGAGCTCAAAAAACCCTGGCTAGAATGTGAGAGGTCCTTAAAAGAAGCAAAGTATATTTGAGGATTACCTTTAGCCTACCACAATATGTCCCTTGGTACCAACTCAATATGAAAAAAAAAACTAAGCTAAACAGAACAAAGGTTTGACTCAAGATGCCATTACTCTAAAAAAAGAGAAATAGAAACTATATACTATAACACGAAGTCCTTCAAACCTTCAGGAAGAAAAGACCAGGGGAATAAAAATATTTCGGTTATAGGTACCATCCCTCATCTGCTCACACCCTCTCATAGCCCTCCAAAGCAGTCCTACCCACTACACACACACCCCTCCAAGTGAGCTCACTCACCCTGGCAACATCAGAACTCATGCTGTCTTGGCTTCGTAGGCGTGAATACTCATCAGCAATGTGGGTGGCCGCCTCCTGCGTCAGGACAGGTTTGATGATTTTGGCCACATGAATGTACTTCTTCATGAATGCTGCACTCACTGTCTTCTCCCTGGGCTCCCACAAAAACACTAGTGAGACAATTCTCATCCATATTCATGGAGGCCAGAGATTCTTAATCCTAGGATCCAAGGACCCTTGGCGGGGGGGCGGGGTCCATGAATAGTGGACTTGGATAGGGAAAAATACTTAACACCTTTATTTTTATTAACCTATGGTCTCTTCTGACATTTCTATGTACTTTATTTTATGCATTTAAAGACATTAT
This sequence comes from Trichosurus vulpecula, assembly GCF_011100635.1. Lineage (NCBI taxonomy): Eukaryota > Metazoa > Chordata > Mammalia > Diprotodontia > Phalangeridae > Trichosurus > Trichosurus vulpecula. Next base: position 229,070,275 of record NC_050579.1, on the reverse strand, counting down.
TTGGGGAAAGGACCCACAGGCTTCACCAGACTGCCAAGGGGGTCCATGAAACAAAAAGATTAAGAATGAACCCTAAATCTAAGATTTGCCTACAAATGCATTCCTCAACCCTGCGCCTATTACTCCTCACAAATGCCTTAGAAAAGTGCCTTGGTGCCAGGTTCACCATCCCCATAGAAGGATTTGACCAGCCAGGATCACAGATCAGAGCACAATCAAGATTCAAGATGGCAGATCTCTAGGTTTGGAAAGCATTGTGTACCCTCTACTATTTCAAATGGACAAGTACGAACTAGAAAGGCAAAGAGTCTTCATTCTTTGAGGCAGGATTTGGTTTATAAATGACCTAGAGGTGTTTACTTCAGCCCTTAAATGACCTGAGATCATTTTGTTTGAAAGTTTAGATAAAGCAGAATTCAGAGAATCCATTTCCACTTGAAAGGTTTCTAGTGGAGTGGCCCAAGGATCTGTGCTTTGCTCTGTGTTCCTCAATCTAGGTAACCCTAGAACAGCAGAGCGTTCCCGGTCCACACGCTCAAGAGACCTCAAATATCTGCTGCTTTTTTTCCATAGGCCATTCACAACAAAAACAGCACATGGAAGAACATGTCCCACACAGCCATATCTGGGCTTCAAGGTTCACACCTCACAAAGAGCTGTTTGGCCACAGTAGACAGCAGCCACAAGAGTTAGCCAAGGCAAAAGACTCTAGAATTTGTTTCTAACAAGTATAGCAGGTAAGAAGAATTTTAATGTGACCCCAAGAGAGGGTGCCATGTATGCATTCCTGCCAGTACCACATAGTATCCATGTAAATACACAATCCAAATTCATGTCTGTTCTAGGAGATAAAGTCAAAGGGCTAGAGGAATACTGATTTACTTTCCAGGTTATGAGAGAGTACGTACGTGTTCCCTTAAAAGAGGAAAAGAAGGGCTTCGAGGAACAAATCAGAAAAAGGAAGCAAAGAGGAAAGATATCATCTGCGGCAAGAAAGGGGAGGGCAGAAGGGCATGGAGAATAGAAAGACAAAAATGACTGATATAGACCAATACAAATTATGAGGCTCTTCCTGTAGAGCAGAGTCAGGAACCTAAGTAAAAAACAAGATGGCATTTGGACGAGGATTAACTTGGGTAGAGTGCAAACAGATACAACACTGTGGTTGGGGTACATTAAAGACCAAAAGAGGAATTAATTAGATGAAGGGTTTTGAAAATACATCACAAATATGGCATGGATATAAAGATGGCAGATTGTGATTTCATTAGCGTAGAGATCTCCCAGGTGAGGAAACCATTTCTCCCAATGCATATGGCACCCTCTCTGAACTCACCGTGACTTGCCCAGAGTCACCCAGACAATACACGTCAGGGCTCTTAAACCCAGGCTGTGGCGTTGAGGTCAGCTCTCTATTCCCTGGGCAAGCCACTTAACCTCTGTTTGCCTCAGTTTCCTCCTCTGTAACATGGGAATAAAGACAGCACCTGCCTCCCAGTGTTGTTGTGAAGCTCAAACGAGATAATTATTATAAAGTGCCCAGGACAGTGCCTGGCTCGTAGTAGATGCTACATAAATGTCACTGTCACCATTATGATTTTTATTTTCATCACCATTGTGGTCATTATTAATGTTTTTGTCGTTCACTACGCCTCAATCACACCGACACCCGATGGCGGCATTCTCTCTGCTAAAAGCAGACTGACTGATAAGGGTGATCTCTCTTAATGACAATCACGCCCTTTAAAAGGCAGAGGCAGAGACTGAGGGGATTGTTATCTTCAACTTGGATTATGAACAAAAAAAGGGAGGTTGGTGAAGTCGAAATGACAACAACTTTGTGAGTTTCTTGATAGTAGGGATTGTTTCACTCATTATATCTATATTCCCAGCACCAGACACACAGAAAACATTTAATAAACACTTATTGATGGGTTGACTTCTCCATCATCAAGATCACAATACCGAAGAGAGGAAAGCCACCTTCACTCTGACATGCACACTAGTTTTCATGAGAGCGAGGGTCTAAGGATTAGCAGGATGAATACAATGGCCTAATATTGTGAGGGAAAATTCAGCCCTAAAAAAATGGGAAGCTCTCAAGAATGAAATTCTGAAGACAAGAGACCTAAGCTGAAATGACAGAGAGGAGGAGGAAAAAAGACTGATGTTCACTCACTAACAGATTCAGATTGAGAACTGCAGAGATTAAGAAGCAAAGACAAATAGTGTGATATGGCCCTATATGAATCAGAGCTCTAAAGCCCAGAGTGAGCCAAGGCTGAAAGTAGGTGCAAAGGACAAAAAGCTCCTTTGTTTTAAGCTCGGTCAAGCCTAAAAAGAGAATCAACGAAAGGAAAAGGGCAACAACCCTGGGGGAAGGGCCGATGATAAAGGACAAGAGTGAGAAGGCAAAAATACTCCACTCTTAATTTGCTCCTTTTCTCTTCTCAGGAGAGTGATCTCTGAACTAGGGATGATGGAGCAAAAACGGTTATATAACCCTTCGATGGCAGAGTCTGGAGCCAGAAAGATCTGTCTCAACAGCCAAGAATGCTGGGGTGAATCAAAGATAAAATTTAAGGCAGATAACTATAAACAGGGTTAACAGAAAGTAGAAATGACACTCGGGTTAAACCCTACATTTAGATTTTTTAAAAAACTAAGGAATAATGCCTAGATGAAAGAGTTTCTATAAAAAAGATCTGTGGGTTTTGGTCGACTCAAAGTTCCATGGGTCAGTTACAAGACATGATGGCCCAAAACCCAATACCATCTTAAGCTTCGTTAAGGGAGGCATAGTGTCTAGAATGAAGGCAAAGATCTGATATGCTACGCCCTTGTCAAGCCATCTTGAGGGTATTTTGCTGACCACCATATTTTAGGAAAGATACAGACAAATTGAAGTATGTCCACTCGGGGAAGATTAGGATAGTGAAAGGAGATGCCACAGGAGGATCAACAAGGAACTGGAGTTGATAAGCCTGAAGAATTTAAATATCAAAATTTACACGTTATGTAAATTTATTTACGTTATATATATATTGTACTGCATTATATATTTAAGTGCATCATATATATTTACCTATAATTTAAATATTTGATAAGCTATCATGTAGAAGAGCTTGGCCCCAGAGAGCAATACTAGGAACAATGGGTGCATGGTACAAAGTCAGATGAGGGTCATTTTAAATAATAGTGTACTAGCAACCAGAGCCATCAGAAAGTAGAATGACCTACTCTATGTACTAGGTACTGTTTCCCCTCCCTTGGGATCTTCAAACAAAGGCTAGAACAGAGGTTCTTAACCCTTTTTGTGTGCATCATGGACCCCTTTGACAGACAGGTGAAACCTAAGGACCCCTTCTCAGAGCAATGTTTTTAAATGCATAAAATAAAATGTATAAAATTAAAAAGGAAGTCAATTATACTGAAATAGTTATCCATTTTTTTAAAAAAAAAGTTTACAAACCCCAGATTAATGATAAGAACAATGATAGCCAGGATTTACATAGCACTTTTAAGGTTTGCAAAGCCATCATCCTCACAACAACTCTGGGAGGTAGGTTTTATCATTATTCCCATTTTTACAGAGGAGGAAATTGAGGCAGACAGAAGAGAAATGTCTTGCCCAGGGGTTACAGGACTAGTTAAGCGTCTGAGGCTAGATCTGAACTCAAAAGTTCGTGTTCAGAGAGGAACTCATTTTTTGAAGTCCCTTCCAGGTCTGAGATTCTGTGATTTTTCTCTCCTCCACAGAGGGCAAACCATCAGGAGCCCATATACTCCTAGTTATACTTTCAGGAGTAGGGACGGTTTCATCTTTAACCATCCATACTTTTTCCCAATTCCTTTTTTGACCAAAGGCACATCATTTCTGAGAAGTTGATCAGAGAGAAGAATATAATCTATGGCCTTAAAGGCAAATCCAATTGGCCCAGAACCACACCCTCATGAAAATAATGCCCTAACCCAATGAGGTCACCAGTGCCGTGAAGGTACCCTAGTAACACCGCAAACATGTCTATCTCAGGGGACATAACTAAGATGAGGCAGCGAGGTGGTGCAGTGAATGGAGAGCTGGGCCCACAGTCAAGAACACCCAAGTGCAAATCCAGTCTCAGATGCCTACTAGCTGTGCGACCGTGGACAAGTCACTTAACCTGTTTGCTTCAGTGTCCTCCTCCGTAAAATGGGAATAATACTAACGCCTACTTCCCAGGGATGTTTTGAGGATGAAATGAGATGGTATTTGTAAAGTGCCGAGCATAGCGTCCAGCACATAGGTGGCACAATATAAATGCTAGGCTGTTATCATTACCGTTACTGTGGTTGTTACCATTAATCTAGGGAGCAAAGTTTAATAATAGCGCTCACTTTTTCTTCTTGGTTCCATGCAGGAGGTTGTCGTGCTTCTCATAGATTGGGGTCTCCTGCTGGTCCTCCAGGACAAAGTTGGGATCATCGGTTGCAAGGATATCCACGGCGCTACCCAAGGGCATGGCTGAAAACCCAGAAAATGAGCTTAACTATTAGTAAACAACGTCCGTAAAGTCACTAAACTGTGCATGCCCTTTGACCCAACAATCCCAATCCAAGTCGAAAAAAAAAATCAATGAAAGAAGAAAAGGACCCTTATGTACAAAATGATTTATAGCAGCATTTTTTTTTTGTTAAAGCAAAGAACTGGAAACAAAGAAGGTGCCCATCTATTGGAGAATGGCTGAATAAATTATGGAATTTGAATGTAATAGAATATTACTGGGCCATAAGGAAGGATGAAAGGGACATCTTTAGAGTAACCCTGGAAGATGTGTATGAACTGATGCAGTGAAGTGAACAGAACCAGGAGAACGATATTTATGATAACAACAGCATTGAAAAATCAAACAACTTGGGAAGATTTGGGCACTCTCATCATACAACGCATTGGCAGCAGCAACACAATACGAAGATATGGATGGAAAGGATACTTTTGGTGCCACAAAAGGAGAAAGAGGATCTTGCCAGAGAGGGATATGCTCACTAGGTGACCACATCAGATAGATATGAGATCCACGGATAAGAAGAAAGGAGGCAACAGAGTTAGTTTACAACTTCAGTAAGTAGGGGTAAAGTGAGTTGTAGACCTCAAAGCATCTTAGCCAGGCAAGACCATTCAGGTGGCTCTGGGGTGGGAAGGTGGCCATTCTCCCTTTCAATTCAAACCCCAAGCCACTCACTGACCATTCCTGGTCTCCCTCGCTCCCTAATGTTCAGAAGGAGACAGAAGACAGGGGCCTCACTCACCATCACCATCCTGCTCCCCAGCTGCCCGGTACCGGTGCATCCTGAGAACGTGGTCTGAGATCTCCCGGTCCTGCTCAGGATCCATCTGATCCAGCATGATGAAAAGCAAGTCAAATCGGGACAGTAAAGAATCCTGCAGTCCGATGTTCTCCATGGGTGTCTTGTACTGATCATACTGGGAAAAAGAAAAACAGGAGAGAGATGTATCATTGGGAGAACCATAAGATGAGACTTAGGAACTAGAGGGGACCTGAGACTTGCGTCTAGTATGATCCTCTTATCTTACAGATAAAGAGACAGGGACTTTTCCAAGTTCACACAGCTACTAATTGGCAGGCAAGGCTTTCAACCCAGATTCTCTGACTTCAGATTCAGCATATTTTCCACTCTATTACATCATCTCTCAGGGCAACAGGCTCAGATATCTTTGCCACTTCTCTCTATGTGCTGTCTTCTCCAACTATATTATATAATATATGATAATATATTAATAGATATGATATGGTATGATATGATATGAGAGCTTCCTGAGGGCAGGGACTGCCCTATTTTTGTATTTATGTCCCCTGGCACATGAGAAGGGCTGACTAAATGGTTTTTCATTCATTTTTTCATCCATCCATTCATTCATTCTATAATGGATGTTATCTCAGTGATTCTCACTTTATTAGGGGGGAGTATGGGGGTGGGAGGAGGAAGATTTAGAATAAAAACAGGGGAGAGAAGGTTCACAAGAATTTATTAAGTGCTTGCTATATGCTAGGCTGGAGGCACATAGGTGGTTCAGTGGTGGACAGAGCACTGGGCCTGGAGTCAAAAAGACTTAAGTGCAAATTCAGCCTCAGACACTTACTGGCTGTGTGGCTCTGAACGAGTCACTTAACCTCTGTCTTAATCCACTGGAGGAGGAAACGGTAAACCATTACCTTTGCCAAGAAAATCCCATGCTACTGACATGCTATAGTCCACAAGGTCACAAAGAGTCAGACCTGACTGAGCAACTGAACAAAATGTGCTAGGAACTGTGATAAGCTCTGGCATAAAGAAAGGAAAAAACAGCCCTGCCTTCAAGGAGCTTACAGTCTAACAGGAGACACAACATGCAAACAGCCACGTTCGCCTCACTGAAATGTTCACCTCACCCCTCAACCTGTCAGCTAACCAAGGCTGAGCCATTGGCACAGCCAGACCAAGCAGGGCCTGGAGGCTGGCTCCTTTCCCAAGCTTTACTTTCATCTGCTTTTTTTTGCCAAGGCAGAATAGACTCTGAGAGATGAATCTGTACTTCAACCTCTAATCGTGTGTCACCAATATAGGAGAAAGTTGGGGGCTGGGACAGACTGAGCATCCCAGAAGTCAGAAGCCCTTGGGAATTCTGGAGTCCTTCATGATACCAGAATAACAAATCAGTGAGTAAAATCTCAAGTAAAACTTACTCAAATGGTCAAACTTAATGTTACTAGGTGGTAGCGGAGGCTGCAATGGTAATGATGTTGGCGATGGTGATGGTAAAGCACGGCCATCTAAGGTTTACGAAGGGCTATACAGACATGATCTCATCTTATCACTACCACAACCCTGTGAGGCTGGTACTACGGGCACTAACAGGAATGACAGCAAGCAAGAATCCATTAGATTGTAAGCTCCTTAAGGGCAGGAACCATCCTTTGCTTCTTTTTGAATCCTCAGCACTTACAGAAAGTGCCTGGCATATAACAGCCATTTAATAAAAGTTTATTGATTCATTGATTGAAGAAGGGCCTGCCAAAATGGCAGCCACCGATAGTTGAAATAACACCAGCCCTCAAAGAAAAAGACCCAACTTCAGTCTTGACTCTGATACCAGCCACGTGACCTCGGGCAAGGCCCTTAACCTCTAAGCCTCAGTTTACTTCCGCATAAAAGGGAGGTAAGGATGTTTCTACTACCTATATCATAGGGTAATGGGAAGGGCTGTAGCAAATCTTCCAAAGCTTTATAAATATGAACTTTCATTATTTATTGTTACACACCAAAATGGGAGATCTTAGAAATCAGATATTTCTTTGAGTTCAGGGCCCCCCACCCATCCTACCATATTTTTGGCCTGGTTAATAACAATGATAATGGCTAGCATTTACATGTGACTCTAAGTTTGAAAAGCGCTTTAGAAATATCTCATTTGATCATCACAACAACTCTGAGAGGTAGGTGCTGTTATCATCCCTATTTTACAGACAAGGAAACTGAGGCAGGCAGAGGTTAAGTGAGTTGCCCACCATCACACAGCTAGTGAGCGAATGAGATGGGATCTGAATTCGGATTTCCCTCAGAGCTCTATCCACTAGACTGCTGAGTTGAGGGGGAGGTTATGACAGATTTCAGAAAGAAGACTGTGTTAATTTAAGGCAGTCTTGCGAATAATTACTACTCATTATGATTCCTGTGTGATAAATTGAGAGGCTGTGTGGCATATTGGATAGATAGAGCGTGGTTTGGAGTCATTAAGACTTAGGTGCCGGTCCTGACTCTAACACAAACTGGCTGTGTGACCCTGGGCAAATCATTTTACCTCTCAGCGGTTAAGGCAATGCTCTAACACTTTTAAGTTACAGAGGAGCGGCTGATCTATGTTGTTGGAGGGAGTTTCCATACTTGAAGTTTCCCACACCGATAAAATCATGGTCTGATCAAAAATGAATTATCATTGAATCACAGAAAGTCTCGATCCCTGCTACCTTCTCATCCTTATATATAAAACTTGCCATTGTCCTGTTCCCAAAATGTGCCAAAAAATACACGTTCCTGTTTAAGATGTGAACTAAAAATGACAGAAAGAAGATAGAGAGCTTAGTGGTGCTTCTGAAATGGGTCTCATTTCTCAAAATGTTGCTCCACGGGCCCCCACCCCCAGCAATGAGCTATTCTACATAGCTATCCAAAGCTGGTTAGAAAGGAAGCTGTTTGAAAGAAGGGACTGTTCATGTCTCTAGGGCCTAGCTGCACACAGTAGGTGCTGAATAGACACTTGTTAATTGATGACTGAGAAACTCCTTGCCCTACTTTGAGGCAGCTAGGTGACACAGTGAGCCAAGAATCGGGAAGACCTCAATTCAAATCCAGCTTCAGGCACGGTCTAGCTGTGTGATGCACCTAGACCACCTCAACTTTATTTGCCTCAGTATCCTCAAGTGTAAAATGAGTATGATAGCACCTATCTCCCAGAGTGATTGTGAAGACCAAATGAGACAGTACTTGTAAAGCAAGTGATACAGTGCCCGGCACATAGTAGGCCCTTAATCAATGCTTATTTCCTTCCTTCGAACCTAAGATGCCCCACAACTGTCCTACTCACCCGACCATACACGGGGTTAGCAGCCGCCAGCACACTGCAGCGGGCATTCAGGCGAGCATGGATGCCAGCCTTGGAGATCGTGACCCTGCCCTGCTCCATCACCTCATGGATGGCTGTACGGTCAATGTCAGACATCTTGTCAAACTCATCAATGCAGACGACCCCCCGGTCAGCCAGCACCATGGCCCCCGCTTCCAGGCGGCGCTCCCCTGGACAACAGGAAAAGGGGAGAAAAAGCAAGCACCGAGCTTTAGGGCATAGGGGAAAGTAACAACCAGGAAACAAAGAAGAAAAACATCTGTCCTTCCTTAGAATCTACTAGACATTTACCACCAAACTGTTTGGGGAGTACTTAGTAGAGTCCAGGGAATCCATCTCCAATAATCGAAGAGTCTCCCACCAAAAGTCTAGCCTTTTCTTGCTATCTCAACACTTCTCCCCTTGTCCTACTCAGAAAAGATCCTGGTTCTGTTTTGCAATGACTACACATGTATAACCTATATGAAACTGCCTTCTCAGTGACAGGGGTAGAGAGGGAGGGAGTGAATTTGGAATTCAAAATTTTAAAAACGAATGTTAAAAATTGTTTTTACAGGTAATTGGGGAAAAATATAATACTAAATAAATTTTTTTTAAAAAGACTCTGATTCCACACTGTTGTCTTCCTAAGATTTTCATTCTTCCATCGTCATTATCAGTGATCTAAAGGTGTTTCTTAATCAGAAAAAATTGGGGGAGGGGGGAGAAGGAAGGAACTGGAAAAAACTACCTTTTTCTTATCAGTTAAGTATCTTAATTACAGAAGAGGAAAAATTGTCTAATAAATGGAAAATTATTGGGACAAAATTAGTGAGATCTGATCACACAAAAATTAAAGGATTTTGCAGAACAAAAAAATACATAGATTCAAAACTGAAAAAGAGAAAGCATTTGAGAGCAAATCTTCCAGTAAATGTGGCTGAAAAAAGTCTGATATCCCACTTGACTTCTCACTGTCTCAAACAATTCTTGGTTGCAAAGCAGATGACATTCTGCATTGGTAGAGTATATTAACAAAATCTTAGGTCCAGCCCAAACCCCAAATCTGTCCTCTTCTCTCCCTCCTCTTGTGTTGCTAGTCTTTAAATCTGTTCCTCCAATACTGTCCTCTCCTTCAATTTTCTTAGCATATCCTTTGTCTGGCAAGCTTCTTCCAAACACCACTCAAAGTATTTTTCTAAGAGTAGTCCTGGGCCACCAAAACTTCTATCCTAAAGGTAAAACTAATGCATTTATTGCAACTGATCAATCAGAGGACTTGGTCTACCATGACTGGGTCCAAACCTGCCTGTTTAGCCTTCTGTACCTGTATTCTTCCCACATAAACTTTCTGCTTCAGTAAGATAAATCCATACTCCCCACTGACCTCCTACCCTGCCTGGCCCCCTATTTTACACACCTCTGCTAAGCACTCTGCACAGGCCTTACCTGTCTCTTGGTCTGTGGTGACAGCAGCTGTCAGACCAACCCCAGAAGAACCCCGGCCAGTGGTAGGGATTGCCCGGGGAGCTGTGCAAAGTACATAACGCAGAAGCTGAGATTTGGCGACTGATGGGTCTCCTGAAATAAAAATGGGGCAAGTGGTGAATCCTAGGGGGCCGTGAAAACACAATACCACGTAGCAAAGAAAAGGAAACAAACTGGAGGCCCATCGATTATGGAATGACAAAACAGATTATGATACATGAAGGGAATGTTACTGTGCTGTAAGAAATGACAAACATAGTCACAGATGGATGGAGAAGCATCTGCAGCAAAGTGTAAGCACAGTTAGGAAAGCACATACCCAATGACTATAACGATGGAAATGGAAAAAACCCACAAAACGATCAAAACCAAATGTTGTGAAATTGTAAAGAACAAGACAGACGGCAAAGAAGAGGTGTGAGAAGACACCCCCCCTTACTCTTTTGCAAAGGTAAAGATTGACAGTTGTTGAACCATGTGTATAAAGTAAGATTTTTTGGATGTGGTCATTAGTTTTTGCCCTATTTTTTTCTTTTCCTCTTAAAAAAATCTCATATAAAGGATAGCTCTAGGGGAGAGGAGGAAATATAGGTGATATAAAAACAAAAGATGTCAATAAAAACCTATTTTTAAAAAAATGTAACTCCATATCCCAACAATTTCCCTTTTCTTCCATCTGTCCTTGATGCACTAGGATTGTCATAGCCCCCTAAATACCAAGGACCCTCTAACAGTCACCAACATATCATCATTTTATACGCTGGTAGGACCTCTCTCAGAGCCAAGCAGACCTAACTGCACTGATTCTCAGTCTTATAAGTAGGTAGAAGTTAAGAGTAGGTTGAGATTAACCTTATCCTTGTAATTCCCTATCTTCATGGCATGGATAGGGCACTGGACATGGAGCCATAAGGAACTAGTTTCACACCCCACCTCAGGACCTTACTAGTTGTAGGACCCTGGGCAAGTCATCGTTTGTTTTCTCATCCGTAAAATGAGCAGGGTGGACTCGATGGGCTAGAATTCAACTCTCCTTGTCACTAACATTGCACACCCCACACTCCGTATTTTACCACTCAGTTATGACCATCATTAAATCATGGAATCTTGGCTCTGAAAAGAATCCACACTGGCAAAGATCACCAGGTAGCAACCTCATTGTTTCAAGGGTTCCTTCTGGACTCATAGCCCAGGACGGGTCTATTCATTAAAGTCCAGCTTTTAGAATTGCAGAGAATACCAAGGGAAGGGTTGAGAGCTAAGTAAACCCAGGTCTGAGCTCAGCCAGTCCAGAGTGTTACCCCAGCTCTACAGATGCCCAAAGGCCACCATACCCACAGAGGGCAGGGTAGCCCGAGAGGCAACTTTCTCACCATCCCTCTTCCCCTCCCCCACCCCCTTTATTTACCTACTATATGTTATATTATATATTATGTATCATGCTATTCGTTTGATCTTATTTGTGCTTCACAACAACCGTGTAAAATAACTAGCTAAGAGATGTTAAATAACTTATTTACTTTTTATTTTTTAATATTTATATATTTATTATTTTTAATTTTATAATTTAATTAATTACTTAAATATCAGAGAAGGGGTTTGAACCAGAGTCTTCCTGACTCCCTAATCCAGCCCTCTACTCCTTACACTATGATACCTCTTGAGAACCTTACCATTCAGATGACATAGTCAACAGATCCCCACCAAAAGGGATGTCCACATAACACTGCACCATACCCACAGCCAACACTTAACCGTTTTTGCCTTTTGATTTTTCACATCTTTCCTCCATCATCATTCACTTTTCTTTTAGGGACCAGGATGAAGGGATGTTCTAAAATACTACAGTGGCCATCCTGACAGAGCTCTGGATTGGGATCCAGGGTTTGAATCTGACCTCTGCTACAACCCAAGTTAAGAGGCAACTAGGTGTCATAATAGATAAAGAACTGAAACCAGTCAGGGAGCCCTGAGTTCAAATCTGGCCTCTGACGCTTACTAAGCTGCATGACCCTGGCCAAGTCACTTCATTCCTGTCTGCCTCAGTTTCCTCACCTATAAAACGACAGATTGGACTAGATCTCTAAGGTCCCTTCCAGAGCTATATCCCATGTCCCTACTAGACCTCAGAATAACAAGAGTACTCATTGATAAGAGAATAGCAGTAAAGCACCACTCACTTGGAGTGGGGGAAAAACAGTTTAGACATCTATCACGAATCTACGAATTGCAAGGGTTTCCTGTGCTGGGAACCAAGCAATTCTCTGTGCTCAGAGAATTGCTAGCGTGAGACAATTCCTCACCTATCAGAAGAATGTTGATGTCCCCACGGATGCGACTCCCATTCTCTAGGACCTTCTCTACTCCTCCGAGGAGCATGCATAGGATGGCTTTCTTGATGTACTCATGTCCATGGATGCTGGGAGCCAGTGACCTAGAGAGCTGATCAAAGATATCCTAGGGAAGAGACATATGGAGTGAAAAAAAAAAAAAAAAGAATAATGACCAATAAAATGTAAGCTTCTTGAGGGTAAGGACTTCCTCATTTTTACCTTTGTATGACCAGCACCTACCACAAAATTGGCACTTAATAAATGTTTAATTGATTGATGATAGATTTTATGGATATCTTTTGGTTCCTTGGTGCTGAGTTACATGCTTAAAGAAATACCTCATGGTATTCTGCTCTAAAATTAAGCGCACAGACCAGACTATACAGCAACCAAGAGATGAGATCTTCTCTCTATGCTCTAACCTCCAAAAACTTCACATAAAATTCAAGGAAAACATGTTATTTACAAGAGCTGCTTCTTATACAGTCTTAAAAGAAGTCTAGAAACTACAAGGACTTTTGAGAGGTTAACTAAGTCAATCTATCTCCCTTGCTCAGGCAAAATCCCACCTAACCCCTCTAAAGATCTTCCATAACCTCCCTTACCTATTCATCCCAGTTCATGAAAAGACTCACTACAGAAACCATGTCATTCTCCAACACAATGACATTAAAAGTCATCAAAATTGACTTTTAGAGATGGAAGCAGCATAAATAGAAGGTAAAACTCATCCTTTCTTCCTTAAAATGAAAGGACAAACAAAAATGTTGGCCAAAAACAAAGTTAAATTATGAAACAGGAGATTTTAAATAGTAATGAATCAGTACTTCTCAAACTATCAATGGGCTACTTTGTAAGATTCAATAAAACTAATGTGAAAAAAACCCATACAATTAAAAGCAACTTTTATTTTTTTTTTCCTATATGAGAAGCTTAACACAAAGACAAAGATTCTGAAAAGAAGGCTTTTTGTTGGTCAAAAGAAAAAGGCGCTACTATCAAAAGATCTCTGGCTTTGAATTGAGGGAACATGGCAGTGTCCACTCTTCTCATAAGGAAGAAGCAACAACTGGTAGTGACTATGTGAGTAGGGGCTATGCTTACAGCTGGGATGTCATGTCCTGCAGAGATCAGTGACAATAGTGCAAAGACAGCATCAGAAAAGCAGCAGTCCTACACCGTCAGAAGTGTATGAGTTGCCTTTCAACTTTGTGAGGTCTGGCCATGCATATTCCGTGTTTGATTTGTGCATTTGTGACAGTGTGGTCCAGATTTACGGGGCAAATGTTACACGGCTACTTTTCTTAATGTACCATTTCATTAAATGCCCAAGCTTTAAATTATTTTATAACAGAACTTTTAAAAAGAGCTTCATCCTAGCAGAATCCAAAACATGCTATAAAAAAACCCCAGATCATTGTAATAGAACAGAGAATCCAGAAATAGAAACTAATGTTAAATCAAAGATTTTCAACTGGTAAACCTAGGACTAAAAAACATTAAGGAAAAGAATTCTTATTCCATAAAAATTGTTGATAAAACTAGAAAGCAAAATGGCAAAAAAATATTTTTTTTAAAGAGGATAAACACGCAACAGCTATTATGATAAAATCAATCTAATTCATGATCTACAAATTTGGAAGAAAAAGGAAGAATATGTTTCTCCCAAATTTGGTGAGGGACAAATATTTTCTCTATTGGACAAGCTCCTAGTGAGGAAGGAATGTTTCATTCTTTGGACTTTTATCCCCAGTGCCCAGAATAGTCAGTGCCTGGTCCATTTTAGGTGATTAATACATTTTTGTTGATTGGCTAACTGAAACAAAAATGATGGAGTTGAGTACACCACAGTAAAAGAATTCTGTACAACAAATAAGTGATGTTTCCAAAACGAAGAGAAACAGATGGGGGAAGGGGGAGAACATTTAGGACAAACGTCTGACATTCAAAATCTAATCTTCAAAAAAGGATAATAGCCATTCCCCATTAGAATGCCTCAGATGCTAGCTACGTGACTTCACATCACTAAGGCCTTGGTTTCTTCATTTGTAAAATAAGAAGGTTGGACTCAATGACCTCTAAGGTCCTATCCAGATCTAAGTCTAAGATGCAGCAAAATGGTCAAAAGACATGAATAATTCAGTTATAGACTAACTAATTATGTAATAATTCAAAGAGGAAAGCAAAATTGCTAATAACCATGAGAAAAGTTATTCAAATTCTCTAAGGATCAGAAATGTAATTAAAATAACTCGGACACCACATTATATCAAGCACAAAATGGCAAAATCAGCTGAAAATTATAAAATGTTAACATTGGCAGCCCTTCAGGGAAACAAGCACTTTCACGTTGTCAGTAGGACTAGAAATTGATACAAGCTTTTTGGAGAGCCATCTAGCATCACGCGATGAGAATTACTAAACTAATCATACATTTGGATCCCAAAACGCCATAGTGCTGGAACCAGATGCCAAGGATTTTAATCAAATTTAAAAAGGATTTATCTGTACAAAAATATTCAAATTCACTTCATTTGTAACGGCCAAAAAAAAAAAAAAAGGTAAGCTATTATTAGCCCAGTGACTGGAGAATAACTGAATTATAGTCTATCAGTGATGCAATGGAATGCTACTGAACCACAAAATGGCAAAATACAAAGGGATATAGATAGACTCATAGGAGATGATATAAAGTAAAGGGTATAAAGTAACCTATACGTGGAAACTGTAACTACAGGGGGTGAAAAACCAAGGGCATCAAAATGAAGAGATTGCTAAAAGGCAAAGATCAAAGAAATCGTTAGTGTTATTCTGTAGGGAAGGGCACAATTGGCATAGTTAAACAGACCTGGCCTCAAGAGCCAAGAAGATCTGAATTCAAGTCCTGACTGACACAAACTGACAATATGACCCTGGGCAAGTCAAATACCTTCTCAGAAAATCAGCTCTCTAAGACACCTGCAAAGAAGGTGAACACCTTTTAAATAACATAATACCTAACATTTACGTAGTACTTTAAGTATGCAGGAACTGCAAATGTTATTTCATTTGCTTCTCAAAACAACCGAATGAGGAAGGTGTTACATTCTCATCTGACAGATGGAGAAACTGGAGTTACATAGGTTAAGTGACTTTGTCCAGAGTCACATAGATAGGAAGGATACAAATCCACACACCAACTTGTTTTACATACTGTAGAGGAAGTTCTCACCATGAACTCCCCATACCAAAGAAATGAAAGGTCTAGTCCAAAAAGAAGAGAAATTTGATAAAAGTTAATATTTTTTATCAAAATGTGAATATTTCCTATTTTCAGTTTCATATTGTCTGCTTATTTTTATTCAATGAAAAACAGTTTGCAATTTTAAGAATTTTCTTTTAAAAATAGTAAGGGAGCAACTGGGTAAGAACTTCTTTTCACCTGCAAGTTTTAAAAAATGTATACACAAAGAAAATTATTTTATACCTTTTCTAGACCTCCTCAGCATTTCTTACGCCATCACCTACATAGCCTACATTCCTCTGGCCTCCTCCAAATCCAAGAGACGGCAGCTATTTCCATAAAAACAGTGGAAAGTCTGCTACTCAGTGGAAAATATTAGAACCAAGTCAAAGGACCCCGAGAAATAGAGCTGGTTCCCCCACAACTCCCAAGGAAAGCTCCAACCCCACAAGCCTTTCCTACCCAAGATGCTCTCCTACTTCTTTCCCTCAAAAGTACTTAAAGTAAGAGGCTATCCCAAAGCTCTTTCCTACCTTGGAGCGAGATTTACTGAACTTCTTAATCTTGGCTACATCTTCAGCGGAAAACATAGGCTGAACCTCCTTGCTCATAAATTTCACATGGCAGGCAATCAGAATAGTCCTAGGGAGAAGACAATAATTATCAATACTGAGCATTCAGCAGCATCTTCTACTCACATCTACTGGCCAGTCAGTTCAATCATTGGTATTCCTCGGGAGAAGATGGCATCCTCATGCCTTGACCTAAGAAACTACCCGGGACCATCCTGATTTCAGGCAGCATGAAGTTCTGGATTCTGCACTGGACTTGGAGCCAATAAGATCTAAGTTCAAATCCTGCCTCAGACATGAGTTGTGTGGCTCTGGGCAAATTACTTAACCCCTCTGAGTCTTGTAACATGAGAGGGATGGACTCAATGGCCTCTAAGGTTCCTCCCAACTCTCAATCACTGATCCTCTGATTTCAGGATTCAGAAATTATTCTCTACCAATTTCTGGCTCCCACAGGCTAACTACCTCCACATGCATATCATGGAATCCATCTTTCCTTTTGCTGATGATTAATACTAGTAATAATTTATATAGTGCTTTAAAGATTTACAAAACACTTTACACATATTTCCTTTGATAGAGTAGGCTTTAGTCTGGATGGAGGAAGCACTTGGAAATGGGTAAACCACTTTACAATACCTCTTAATTCCAGTGCCTTCCCCCTATCAATTATGTCTTATATATGCTGTATATATGTGTACCTATCATTTGCATGTTGTCTCCCCCCACCTTAATTCCAGTTCCCTCTATTATTTCCTATATATACTATGTATATTTGTATCTATCATTTGCATGTTGTCTCCCCCCATCTTAATTCCAGCACCTTCCCCCTATTAATTATTTCCCATATATACAGTATATATTTATATCTATCATTTGCATGTTGTCTCCCTCATTAAGCTGCAAACTCCTTGAGGGCAGGGATTGTCTTTGCCCCTTTTTGCATCCCCTGGCACATAGGAGGCACTTAATAAATGTTGATTGATTGAATGACTGGAAGGACTTTGCTCAGTGACTTGAGCTGGCCTACCCTTAGGATGAATGTGCACCAATCAATAGCTATAGGCTTAGTTTTCTCTCTGACTGATGGGAAAAACCTGTTCTCTAAGCTCAAGAGATCCTCCCTATGACCAAAGAGCTGAGAAAAGGCCAGGTCTCCGGACAATCAGATTTATCCAGTGTTCCACTTGTGCGATATTATCACAGGATTTGGGAGAAGGCCACTAACCCCAACATGTCCAACACCTTTGAGAGTCTCCAAGATTGCTACCTGAATGTGCCTGAAGTGTATCCTCCTTTCTTTCCTGGGAGACAACGGTAAGTCCCCACCACCTGAATCCTGTCACCCGGCTTCACTTTATCTACCAGGTCATCATCCAAGATAACATCCACAGAGCGTGGAAGCTGGCCAGCGGGGGCCTTCTCAGGCATTTCCTGGATAGTGATGGTCTGGTGGTCCTTATACACCGAAAGACCATACTCTGTCTCCAGAGGATTATTCTCTTCATCCTGGAAAACAGAGGGAAAAGGCACAATTATTAGCCATGCCCCCAGATATTCTAGATGTATCTGCCCTTAGAGAATAAAGTTTGTAAATTCTCAGGACATCATAACTATCAAAGGAAGAGTTACTCCATAGAACTTGATGAAACAATAACAAAATTCATCTGGAGGGATGAAGGATCTAGATTACTAAGGGGAATAATGAAAAAAAGTAGAGAAGAACTCAAACTGTATTGTAAAGCAGCAGTCATCAAAATCGTCTGGTACCGATGAAAAAACAGAAAAAGGTCAATAAGATGAGGGAGAATCAGAAATAATGGAACTCAGTAACTTAGCGGTTCACTAAACCAGAAAACAGGAAAAAATTTCCTGTTTGATAAGAAATGCCGTGTAAAAACCATCCAGGTTAAAGGCTCAAGGTATGTATGTCCAGCAGTCCAGCTTCCTCTGGATTGACTCCTTTTCATCACCCAGTCAATTTCTGAGATAAAACCTCAAATTTTTCTTTCTCTTCTCCTTTTCTTTCTTTCTCTCTTTCTTCTTTCTCTCTTCCTCTTTTTTTCTCCCCCTCTCTGTCTGTCTCCCTCCCTCCCTTTCTCTCTCTTATCAGCCCTGTAATTCCATGAGGAAAAGAAGCTATCATTGAGAAAACTCTCGGCTGATGCACACCGCCGCCTGCTCTACAATTTATAATCTTCAAGATTTCCCTGAGTTCACGGAGAGGCTAACTTAATTTGCCCAGGGTCACCCGGCCAGTATGTGTTCAAAAGAGGGACTTGAACCCAGATCTTCCTGACTTATAGGCTAGTTTCCTCTGTGGGCCTCTCTGATACCACTTAACCCTGGATGAGAAGAGACAGTCAACTCAGTCTCCTTACCTTGGTGGGGTAGACAGAGCTGGAAGGAAAGGGCACCAGTGTGGTGAGATCACTGTAGTTTCTCTCTAGGGTCTTCTTGGTGGCAGGACAATAGTGGACGCTACGGACCACCTTGGGACGAATCAGGGAGCCTGAAAGGAGAGAAGCCACATAAAGATCAGAAGGCAGCCTCTCCCCTATCACTAAATGATATGGAAGGGAAATTCATCTCCTTTTCCTATAGGGTGACTTCCACATCCCAACCCTAGCTCCTCATTTCTTCCTCTTCATCCCCTACCCCATGAACCAGCTCCTGAAGAGATGAGGGAAAACAGACCGAAGGAGATGGCTCTCACTCTAAATACAAGTTAGCCAACTCATATTCCCTAAAGTCCTATCAAAGGATGATGGCTTTCACAAATGTAAAGTCCCCTGACAGTTTTCTGAATGTCTGATACAATAAGGAAACTACTGTCTGGTTCAAGAACATGGTCACAAGAAACGTCCCCAACCACTCTTACTTCCAGCGCCTTCCCTCTGTTAATTATTTCCTGTTTATCCTGTATATAGCTTGCCTCGTAGATATCTGTTTACATGTTGTCTCCCCCATTAGACTATAAGCTCCTTGAGGGCAGGGGCTGTCTTTTGCTTCCTTTTGTATAGTCAGCACTTAGCACAGAGCTAGGCACATAGGAAGCACTTAACAATTGTTTACTGATTGAAATAGCAATTACGGCAGCTAACGCCTACAAAATAAGGTTTGCAAAGCTCTTTACATATATTAACTCTGGATCCCTAAGATAACCCCACGAGGTGGGTGCTATCATTATTCTTAGTTTCCAGACAAAGAAACTGAAGTTGCAAGAGAGTAAGCGATGTGCCCAAGGTCACAGAAGCTATTAAGTGTCTGCGACAGGATTTGAACTCGGGTCTTCCTGACTCCTATCCAGAGAAGTTAATTGATTGGCCCAAATTCTTACAGGAAGGAAATATCAGAGGCAGGATTTGAATACAGGTCCACTGAACCACCTAGCTACTTATTAAGAGGGGGCTCAATGCTACTACAAAAATAATAACAGCTAACATTTATATAGTGCTTACTGTATACCAAGCACAGCGTTAAATATTTAACAATTATTGCTTCATTCGGTCTTCACAACAGCCCTGGAAGATAAGTACTATTACTACACTCATTTTACAGGTGAGGAAACTGAGGAAAGAGCGAGTTAAGTGACTTGCCAGGGTCACATAGCTAGTGTCCAGACAGGACTTAAACTCAGGTCTTCCGGACTCCAAGCCTGGCACTTTTTCTACTGCACCACCCAGCTTCCCCGTAACGCACAATACACGGCCTCCAGATGATCTGATCACTGACATCATTTTCAAAGAAAAAGATTTTGTTTTGGTCTTGATGTGTGATTTCACCAGCATAGGGAATTCCCAGTGCGGAAATTCCTTCCATTTACGCAATTCAGCCAATTCCTGCGTAAGTGCAAATCTTAACAGAGCTGCCGACATCACAGAGGGGCAGGACTTGAACCCTCATCTTCCCTGCCTCCAGGGATGGCCCTTCTATCCACTCTGCTACACTTCCTCTATGTAGGAAAAAGAACGGGTTTTAAAATGAGGCCTCTTACCCTATTATGCAGCCCAGGGTTTCTCCTGATCATTTTCACCACCTTGTCCCAAGTCCTCAAAACTCTGCATCCTCAAGCTGTCTAGCTATGCTTCCCCCGTCCTGCACTGCCCAGTGCCCACAGAGAGCCCCCTCCATTCTGACAATGCTGTTCAGCCCCCTCACATTTGGTGACGATGCCCTCCAGGCAGACGATGCAACTGAGGAAGCAGGAGGTGAGGGTCCGAGGAGAAACGTGCTTGGAACCAAAGCTGCCCTCCAGACCGATGTAGAATTCCTCATATTGCTTAGCATAGGTGGCATCAATAGAGGCCACAAAGTCCTTCAGGGCACGCTGGAAGGCAAGGAGCTCCTCAAAGGCATTGTTAAGGAGCCTGCAGATGGGACAAGAAGGAAAAAAAATTAACTGAGAAAGGGAGAAAATGCAGATTCAAATCCCAAGTAAAATACTGACCCAAATGTAACCCAAAGGATCACAACAAGGCCACAGATGTATAGCTAAAAGGAACACCCAATGTAAACCTTTTATTGTATGAATAAGCAAACCAAGGCCCAGAGAGGTCAAATCAATCATCCAGGGCCGCAGCCCTAGTAAGTGTCTGAGGTGAGATTTGAACCCAGGTCTTCCTGACTCCAAGGGCAATGCTCTACATCCATCCGTACACTCTGCTGCCTCTCAAGGCCTTCCTCCAATCTCACTCATCTCACCAACTAGAATGGTGAGAGTCATGTCAAGAAAAATACAGCATGAATGGAGGAGGCCTCCTCTGAACATCGGTGTTCAGTTCTTCAGATACCTCAAGCCTGCCAAGAGAAACTTATGACCAAAATTTTTTTTTTAACGTATCTACTGAAAGCCAGAAGAACTTCAACCCCTTTCAATCCAACAGATCTTATTTACTTATTTATTAAGCACCTATTGCACACCAGGCACTGAGTAAGGTGCTGGGGACATAGGAAGGAGAAGAGAAGAAAGAAAAAAGAAAAGATGAGAAGAAAAAAAAAAAAAGAAAAGAGAAAAAGATGAGAAAGGAAGAGAAAAAAGAAAAGATGAGAAGAAAAAAGAAGACAGAAAAGAAGAAAAAGGGAGGAGAGAAAGAAACAGTTCCTGCCCTCAAGAACTTTATATTTCACTGCTAGTGAGAACTGATGAAAGAAAACCTTGAATGTAATTTCTAAAAGAAAGGCAGGAAATGTGAACTCCATATCAGCCTAGAAAGAAGCCCGCTGACTGGTAAATGACTTGTTGTCTCTAGAAAACCAAAATTCTACTCTTGGAATCAAGGGCAGGGGGAAATCAAAGGACCAAGCAATGGAAAAACAGAAAGTCCAATCAGATTATAAAATCATAGGTTCATGGGATCGTATATGAAGCTAGAAGGTACCTCACAGATCATCTAGGCCAATCCCTTCTTTTTAAAGATGGGCACATTGAGGTCAATGACTCGCCCAAAATCACAGAAGTGATAAATTGCAGGGATGGATTTGTACTCTTTCTTGTCCTTTGACTCCAGGGCCAGCACTATGTATTCTGTCTCCACTTACGTATCAATGCAGCAACCTGCGTGGGAGATCATGACTCTGGGGAACAGGAGGGTTTCCATTTGTACTCATTTCTCCCCTCCGTGACCCCAGTACTTACCGAATGGCTCTTTTCTCATTCTTCCGACGTAGATCATTCACGTTGACAATCAGACGATGCTGGTTATCACTAATCAGCTCTCGAACTTTGCTCTGATAAATTCCCTGGTCTTCCTACAAAATAGCCAGAACCCATTAATTAGCCTAGTCAAATGGTTAATGTTTCAAAGTGATTCTAAATGAACACAAGAGAAAATGACTCCTCTCTCCCTTTACTGGAGAGGTAGGTGACTAAATGTAGAAAACATGACATTGTCAGATTCAGTTTGATGCATTGCTTGGTTTTAATAACCAGAGTAAATATTTAACAACAAGTTCTCTGGGGGAAAATGTCCCCATGCCATATTTTTAAGATTAATCTTCTTCCTTTTCAGTCTGAAACTTTTCCCTTTAAAAAAAAAAAGAATAAAAAAGATAGCAATGTATTAACGATGATCAGCTGTGAAAGACTTAGCTTCTCTTTTCAAGACAATGACCCAAAACAATTCCAAAGGACCCAAGATGAAGAATGCTATCCACCTCCAGAGAGAACTGATAAACTCTGAGTACAAATTGAAGCATATTTTTTTCAACTTTATTTTTCTTATGGATTGTGTTTTCTTTTGCAACTTGGCTAATATGGAAAATGTTTTGTATGGCTTCACATGTATAATCAATATACTGCCTGCCTTCTCAAAGGGTGGGAGAAAATTTGGAACTCAAAACTTTTAAAAATGCATGTTAAAAATGTTTTCATAATGTAATTGGGAAATATTCAACAACATAAATAAAAATATATTTTAAAAAAAGAAGAAAAAAGAAATGGAAAAAAGGTTTAGCAAAACTGACCCACATATCAGCTAAGTCTAGTTGGTGAGATGAGCTGGATTGGAGGAAGTCTCTGTGAAGAAGGGAGGCAATATTTTTTTAATCTCCGCTCTAAGACCAACTTTAATTATTATGTTATATAGCATTCAGGTTATTTTTTTATTATCTTTCTTCCCACTTGTATTATTACAGTCTACATGTGTGTATATAGATAGATATAATACAGATGTTGTTTTCCTGGTTCTGTTTTATTTAACTCTTGAACCCTAACCTTCCCATTCTTCATATCACATTTTTTACACAGCCACACTATTTTATTACATTCATCATACCAGAATTTGTTTAGTCAATACCCACTTGATGGTTACCTACTTTGTTTCCAATTCTATGTTTTTGGTATATGTGCCTTTCTATCATTGACCTCCTCAGGGTATATACCCAGCAGGAGGATCTCAAAGGGTATGAACATTTCACTCATTTTCTTTGGATTAATTCCAAATTACTTTTCTGAACAGTTTGACCAAAATACAGTTCCATAAAAAAATGTATCAATGTGCCTGGCTTTCCACAGCCCTTCAACATGGTCTATTCACATCTTCTGTGATCTTTGCCAATTTCCTAGGTGAGGTGAAACTTGAGTTGCTTTTACTTTCATCTCTCTTGTTATTAATGATTTGAAATAATCTTTCACAGGTTCATTAATAGCTTGCAGTTCCTTTGAGAACTGTCTGTTCATGTTCTTTGATCATATCCAGTGGTAAATGATTCTTGGCCTTATGTCCCTGTATCGGTTTTTCGCATATCCAGGATCCTTGGAGAGTTCTATCAGTGATCCAAAGGCTTTTCTCCCAACCTTATGCTTTCCTTTTCATCCAAGTTGCATTGATTTTCTTTGTGCAACAGGTTTTGTCTATTTTATGTTATGTAACTACCTGTATACTCCGTCCATGTTTGGTGGAAAAAAAAAAAAACTGTCATCTTAGTCATAACAGTGAAAGGCACCTAATCTGTCATCTAAATTTTTTATAGTATCACCTTTCATTTGCACTTTACAGTATCACCTTTCATTCAAGTTGCACATTCATTTTCACCTTATTATTGTATAAGATGTTGACCTAGATTTAATTTCTGCCAATCTGCTTTCCAGTTTTGCCAACAATTCTGTCAAACACGGAATTCTTTGCTATGTAATTTATCTCTTCAGGAATATAAGTCAATGGGTTACTAAGTTCAATTTTTCTGATTCTTCTTTATCCAATTTGTTCTATTAATCTACTTTTTTACTTTTTTTTAACCAATACCAAATAGTTTCAATGATTACTGCTTTATAGTAAAACCAGACGTCTGGAAGTAATACCCTTCATTCTTACTTTTTTCCCTTATTTCTCTTGAGATTCTGGATCTTTTGTTCTTCCAAATGATTTTTATTATTATTTTGCCTACCTCTGTCAAGTATCCCCTTTGTAGTTGATTTGGCATAGTATTAAGTCTGCAAATTAATTTAGACAATATCACTTTTATTATACTCTTCTGACCTAACACGGAATAATGAAAAAATGCCTCCTTCATTTACTGATGAAGTTTCTGTTTTCCCATTGCAAATGGTTTTAGACTTACTTTCATCATTAAAAATGGCCCTTCTAGGTCTATGATGTGTAGAATTTTTAGTATAAATAAACGGTACACTTTGTCAAAGACTTTTCTTGTATCTGTTCATACAATCTTGTAGTTTACTGTGGTTTATTTTTAATACGAATGACTGTTAACTACCTTTCTGACTCTGTACCATCCTTGCGTCTACAGTATAAATCTAATTTGTTCATAGTGAACAATTTTTTTATAAGTTGTCATGGTTTTTGCCAAAAAAAACTTTTAAATTATTATCGATACTCATTAGAGATGTTGGTCTATAGTTCCCTCTACATTATCCTTCCCTGGTTTAGGTATTAGGACCAGGCTATCCCCTTAGCGATCTTCACAAAAGTACCATCTTAGCCATCTAGAAAGGCAGTACTTATTGACACTCAACTTACTGAGAAACAAATAGACCCCGTTACCCACAGGAAGCCAGTCTCGGTCAACTAGCATTTATTAAATGCCTACTATGTGCCAGGCACTGCGCTAAATGCTGGAGCCATCATGATATGGTAAACTAATCTATCTGACAGATAAATATTCCGCTCTTAGTTATCTGAATTAAGTAAAGAAAAGGCGGGGTCAGCCAATGACAAGCATCTTCCCCTCCACCCTGCCTCCCTGCAAAAAAAACCAACAACCTTGCAAATAGCACCAGCATCTTAGAGGTCTTTCTTTAAATGGTGATATGCACAGCTGTCAATGCCAAAAAATGCCACTTGGGAAATTTTTCACCGGTTTAACTCAACCATTTTAATTCGACACAACAGTTGCTAAGCATCTATTACGTGTCTGGTGCTAGATGCTCAGATAAAGGCTAAAGAGACTGCATTTGCTACCAAAAATATCCCAGACACAAAACTTTTCCAAGGTTGGCCCTACTTGGTCCCTTCTTTACCCAACCCCAAGAGAACGAAGACTAAAGTATCTTGGCACCCTCAATCCAATAAAAGTTCAGGGCTTCGGCTCTAACTTCGATTAGCAACAAAAGAGTCACTCGGTCTAAGGAGGAGTCCTAGGCGAGCGCATGGATGCCTCCCGCTGAAACCTCCACCACCGGAGAACTGCAACAAGCCCTCCCCACCCACCCCCACCTGCCTGGGCTCAAACTAACAGCCCGGACCCGGCTCCCATAAACCGAGCGGACCAAAGGTCCAGACAAAGGAGCCTCCTTTTCCTCGGGCAGCGCGTGCAGGGATCGAGTCCCGGGTTCCCTTGCGAGCACAAGGCTCTTGACGGAACCACATGGCTTCCCCCGAACCCCGCACCTGGAGCCCCGGGAAGAGGGGGCTAGTACCCTCACCTCATCGTCCAGGAAGTCCAGGTAATCTCTCTGCGCCTCCCGCAGCTCAACATCGTCTATCACGGTAGTGGCAGCCATGCTTCCAAGCAGCAGAATGGAGTCCGCGTCTTTGCTCTCCCCAGCGCAGACTCCTCCCCTGGCGCGAAAACTACTTCACTTTTCCCGCCACCAAAAGTTACTGCTAAGGCGGCAGCGGAAGCAGCTTGGATTCTGATTGGCTGCAACTTCCAAGGCCGGAAGAGCGTGTGCCCAATGGGAAGCATCTTCCTGCTCTTGGCGTTCCGATACCTCTCTCGTGGCGGGAAACTTACAGAAGTTTCTCTACTTCCCCCCGCCCCCTTCGGAGCGCCCTTAAGTCAAAGAGCGTAGCTGGCCAATCAAGAGGGCGCGATGGGCGGAGAGCCTTGTGACTTTCAGCTCCCGGGGGTTGGGCCTGCAAGGAAAATACATCGCGTTGCCTTCTGGGAATTGTAGTCCATATGCTAGAAATCTAAAAGTCTGGGGTGATTGATACTTCCTGAGGCTGGATGCTTTTCCCTGATTTCTAGCAAGCTGTTTCCTTTTTGGGTAATAACCAAAAATAGTATCAGTGTTGTGTCTTCCAGTCTCACCTGCTCTTTATACTCACTTTGCGATTGGGAAAGTCAGTCCCTTGTTCTGTGCCTTGGTTTATAATAGTTTGGGATAATAAATGTATCAAGTGATATAAAAACGTGAAGATCATTAATTTTGTCGTTTTTTTTTTTTTAAATTAGGTAGACAGGGTCAGGGATGTGCTGGAGCGAGCTCCTTACCCTTAGAACTGATTGTTAAATTTTCACTGTGAGCATTTATAACTTGGAAATCGGCAAATGCTCCAAATTAGGACTTGATTTGTTTTATTGATTGTCTAGAAAGTGTTGGAGGAAATGTTAACAATGCAGATTTTAAGTTTAAAGTGTAATGCACTGTTGGACATTTACCAACACACTCCTGATTCACTTGAGACTTCATAGGTTTGGGGAATTCCCTTTACTGATAATTCGGCAACATTTCTGTAATTTGCACTCTTAGAGAGTTGCCAGGGCACCGAGAGTTGAAGTGATCTGCCCGCATTTCTGTAGCCGATATGAAGGAAAGACAGAAATTCTTTTCTCTATGTGACTAGACTGATTAAATTAAAGATTCGATGCAAAGCAAATATCTTTTCACATCTATCAAGCAGCTTCTCTCTTGGATAGGGGTCCTGGACTTGGAGCAAGGAAGGCAGGGTTCAAATTCTGCCTCTGACACTTAGGATCTATGTAACCTGGGGCAAAACACAAATTTTTTAAGCCTCTATTTTTGTAAAATAAAAGGATTGGACAATAGTCTCCAAGGCCCCTTGCAGTTCTAAATAGTGGCAGCTAGGTGGCGCATTTGGATAGGGTCAGGTAAAACCTGATTTCAAATCCACTCTCAGATACTTAGTATCTGTGTGACCCTGAACAAATCACTTAACTTCTGTCTGCCTCAGTTTCATCATCTGAAAATAAAATGAAGTTAAGGATAGCACCTACCCCCCAGGGTCGTTGTGAGGATCATACGAAATAATATTTGTAAGCCCTTTGCAAACCTTTAAAGCATTACATAAATGCACATCACCGTCATCATCATTATATCTATGATTTCAAAGTGTTTAACAAACAAAAATAAATTCTGGAAATCATATAGTTAAAAAAGATATCCCATGATGCAGCTATGTTTTTGTAAAGATCTAATGGGATAATGGGCGGCTAAGTGGTGCACTGGAAAGAATGCCAGGCCTGGGGTGAGGAAGACTCATCTTCCTGAATTCAGATCTAGCCTGACACTAGCTGTGTGACCTTGGGCGAGTCACTTCACCCTGTTTGCCTCCGTTTCCCCATCTGTAAAATAAGCTGGATAAGGAAATGGCAAACCACTCCAGTATCTCTGCCAAGACAACTCCAAATAGAGTCACAAAGTCAGCCATGACTGAATAACAACGAGAGAATTTTTGTAAACACTTTTTGTAAAAGAGAATTTTTTGTAAGAGAGAGAATTTTTGTAAAGTAAGCACAGCGCCTGAAACATATTAGGCACTATATAAATGTTAGTGATAAAAATAAACAAATAAAATAAAAATAAAATAAAAACATAAATGTTAGTCAAAAAACAAAATCATAAATAAATAAAATAAAATAAATGTTAGTGATGATGATGATGGTAACTGATGTTTTGAATACCTGGGTACATTAATATGTGCTCTGTAAGCTTCTTGCTATTTATCCCTATAAGTTGAGAAAATTAAGATTGATCCTGTATCATTTTCTTATTGGTCCTATTTACAATTAATTGATTTTGTCCTGTAACTGCTTAAGTCATGGTTCTTTGTCTCTGAAATTAATTCAGCATTCAGCTGGCCTGTGAGGGGTTAAGTTTAAAAATCCAGCTCTCCTGCCTCAAGGAATTTAATTAATCTTGGTGAATGTGAGAGAATGCAGGGAAGTTTGAGCTTGATACTTACTCCACAAAGCTATCTTTCAAAGATGTCTGTTCTGCTGTCCAAAAGTCTGGGCCACTATCTCGCACCTGTACTCAGTGAACACTTCTTAGCCTCATGAGAGGACAAGGAGGGAGGGGTCCTTGCTAGCCCCTATTACCAAACTTCAACCAATTATGTTGTTCCCTGCACCTCAACTGTGA
Source organism: Trichosurus vulpecula (assembly GCF_011100635.1). Taxonomy (NCBI): domain Eukaryota; kingdom Metazoa; phylum Chordata; class Mammalia; order Diprotodontia; family Phalangeridae; genus Trichosurus; species Trichosurus vulpecula. The sequence continues at coordinate 229,041,951 of NC_050579.1, read as the reverse complement.
CCAGTCATGTTGCCCTTAATCCCATGATGTCATCTACCCTGATCTGATCTTTGCTTCCCAAAACCCTGCATAAGGAGAATTGCCCTCTTGCTTGGGCTCTTTGGCATTAATGGAGGCAATCCATTGACCCATTTATTGACCGGTAACCTTCCCCTTCTAATAAATGTTATTTTGCTCTGAGATCAAACTCAGTTTACCCTTTCATTAAAATTCAATCTCTACAAAATTATACAATGATAAATACCTTTGTCCTTCAAAGTTCAAACATGAAAGATACCAGAATTAAATTCTCGCTCTGCCACTCACTACCTGTTCCTTCCTAACTAACCTAATTCTTTTTTTTTTCTTTTTTTTTTTTATTTAACTAACCTAATTCTAAGTACAGTTTCCTCATCTCACAGGGGTTGGTAGCTGTGTAACCTGTACCCCAAAGGCTATTTGCATAAAATTCTACAAAATGGTCTTTGAGCAGCCTGTGATATCTGTTGTACCACATAGGGTTGTTGTAAGCTAATTTCTATGAAATATGTAAAAATCTGGCTGTATGCATGCGTAATTAAGGTCTTGTTGATTAGCTACAAGACTATGATTTGAAAGCCTAAAATTTGACTAGCATCTGATTTCTGCATTTAAAATCTGGAGAACAAAAACAAATTCATGAATCAATATCCTATTTATACTTTTATACAAGATAAGACTCTGAATGAATGAATGAATGAATGAATGAGATCAGTAAATGGTTACTACGTGCCAGGACCAGGATTAAGTACTAGCAATATAAATATATAAAAAGTGAAATAGCTTCTGATCTCAAGGAGTTTATATTCTAATAGAGCAGGTACTCTTAACTTGAGGTCCACAATCCCCTATAGGATCCATGAATAGATTTCAAGGATCTGAAAGTTTGGATGAGAAAAATTATAACTTTTATTTAATATAAGTGGTTTTCTTTATAATCCCATGTATTTTAATATATTAAAAAACATTCTGAGAAGAAGTCAATATACTTCACCAATCTGTCAAAGGGGTCTATCACACTAAAAAGGTCATGAACCCCTGTAATAGGGTGAAACAGCACACAAAGGGGAGTGGTGGCCAAGGGACATTTTGGTCAGCAAAGTGGTTTCGGGGATAATGAGTTGATCGGTAGGGAAATTAACTGGCCCATTCCTTCCAGAAGCAATGTTCCTGCTACTGCTACAACTGCTGCTGCTACTACTACTACCACTCCTGCTGCTGCTGCTGTTACTAGCATTTATAGATCCCTTTAGAGTTTGCAGTGTTTTACAAATATTATCCTATTTTATCTTCACAACAACCCTAGGTCCTATTGATGAAGTTTGGGGTGCTGGGACCCCAGGAATGCCAAGGCAGAGTTGCCTGGAATGAATTCACACACTCCAGCCCTCTTTTAGTCCAGAGGCAGTTTATTGTGATGACAATAGAAGCAGTCAGGGTTCCTTTAGAGAACTTGCAACCTAGTGGGAGTGAATCTACAGCTTATATCGAAAAGGAGACTGGGAAAGGAATAATTAGGTGATGCAAGGGTCCAGGTGTCTTGGGAGTAGGTGTCAGTGATCTATGGATGGAAAAATGTAGGGAATTTTGCAGAGATAACTTTGTTGATAACAGACACTGAGGGAGTTGTCAGAAGCATGGACTTCGGGGATCTGACTGGAGGGAGAACCCTTGGGCCAGGCACCCATGCATCTGTTGTTTATCTAAGGAATTACCGAGTCAACTGTGTCTTATGTCTGTAACAAGGAGAGAATTTTCTCACGGGTGGAGGAGGGGGAGGGGGGCTGGCCTGCTTTCAGAGACATGGTCTTAGAGCTTTTGGGGGTCCAGGTCCCACCACCCCATCCCTGTTATTATACCCATTGTACAGAAGATGAAACTGAGGCTGGCAGAAATGTATTTCCTTTACTATTGATTTGATTACTATGTCCAGAGAAAAGGGAGGGGGCAGAAAAAAGGATTGCTAAGTATCCCAATTTCCATTTTTATCCATATTTATGATTTCTTATCTCATATCTTGCCCAAGGTCACACAGCTAGTAAGTGTCAAGGGTCTGAAGCCCCATTTGAACTCAGGTCCTCCTGACTCCAGGGCCAGTACTCTATTCACTATGCCACCTAGCCGCCCTGAAAAACCAAGTTTTTGAAAAGTTTGGAAAGCACTTATTTCAAGGCCAACACAATTTCGGGCTCACAATACTGAACAGGTCTTGGATGCCATGAAAACTGGTGATAATGTGACACTTCGTTTTTCAGGGTTCCCAGGGAAGGAGAAAGTGTGGGGGTAGCAACTAGACCTGTCTAGTTTTGCAGATGAGAAAAATACTTCTTGGGTACTTTCTCTACAACTTAGAGTCTTACAGAGTTGCCTAGAGCAAGGAGAAATAGAGGTAGGACCTAGACCTCTGTAGTGCTCTGATTTGTCCGAGGACACAGCGTCTGTGTCTATTTTTATTTTTTTTAAGCTGGGACAATTTATTTTTTTGTTTTAATTTATGATTTCTTGAAATATAGCTCTGAAAAAAAAAAACAGGCTTTAAAAAAAAAAAAGCATTATGTTTCCAATGGAGCTGGGCCCAGAGTTCAAATTCAGCCTCAAACACTAGCTGTGTGATCTTGGGCAAGTCACTTAACCTGTTTGCCTTAGTTTTCTCATCTGTAAAATGGGAATACCGATAGCACCCACCTCCCACAGTTGTTGTGAGACTCAAAAGAGACAAAAATTGTAAATGCTTAGGATCATGCATGGCATATAGTAAGCACTATATAAATGTCAGCTGTTTTTATTGTTACTACTATTCTTACTAGCTGTGTGACCTTGGACAGGTCACTTAACCCCTGTTTGCCTCAGTTTCCTCAACTGTCAAATTATTATTAGCTGGCCCTAAGTGGAGTGGGCTGATGTAGCAGGTAATGGGTTCCCCTTTATGGAAGTCTTCAAGCAAAAGTCGATTGATCACGTACTGGGGACGTCGCAGCAGGAGTTCTAATTTGGGTATGAATTGGACTAGATGACTTTTGGGTCCTCTTCCAACCCTGAGATTCTGTAATGCTGTAATTTCATTCACTGTGCCCCGTGGCCGCCTATTGTTAGCTGCTTAAATTGTGATGAAGACTTTCCTGATAACAAGCCTAAATTGGCTGCTTTACAATTTCCACCCATTCATTGCCCCTAATTCTACCCTCTTGGGCCAAGCAGAACAAGTCTAATTAATCCCCCTTCCAAGGGGACCGCTAAGTGGCACAGTAGATAGAGAACATGGCCTGGAGTGAGGAAGACTTGAGTTGAAATGTAACCTTAGATGCTTATTAACCTCTGTTTGCCTCAGTTTCCTTACCTGCAAAAAGGGAAAATATATCTCAAGATATTATGAGAATCAAATGAGATAATAATTGTAAGGCTCTTAGCACAGTGCCTGGTACATAGTAAACACTAAATAAATGTTAGTAATTAATATTGTTCCACATGACAGCCCTTTACTGCTCGAGCTTAGCAATCATGTGTATCCTAAGTCTCTTCTCCAGGCTAGACATCCCCAGTTCCTTCAGCCAGTCTTTGGATGGCATGATCTTCAGTTCCTTCACCTTCCCTGTTCTGGGCAATTCCTAGATCATCATTGTCCTTCCAAAAATGATGCATTCAGAATTGAAGACAATAATCCATAATGATCTGACCAGGGTGGTACATGGTGGGACTGTCATCTCTCTAATCTTGGATACTATGTCTTTTTTAATGTAGCCAAAGACCCCACTAGCTTCCCGTTGGCGATTCATATTGAGTTCACTTGCCTAGAATGCACTTCTCCCCACCCCTTACAATCCATTGGTTTTTTAAGGACTCTGCTCATGAAGCCTCTCTCCATCCCCTAGCTGATTCCTCAACTGATCTCATTCCCCACCCCCTTACCCCACTACAAAAACTCCTGGTAGACAGGAACAGTCCCTCCTACTCAATGAGTACATTTGTGAATTTTCTATTTTAAGCTCTCGTGGATCACACTCTATAACCTCTATGAGATGTTCACACAGGGGGTACAATTTTCAAACTTTGACTAGGATGTCCAAATGCCTTGTCAAGGTTCAGCTCTGAAGTATGAAACCAAGTGGTTGTTTTTTTTTGTTTGTTTTATGTTTTTGGGGTTTTTTTTGGAGAAGAGAAGGCAAGGAAATTGAGGTTAAATGACTTGCCCAAGGTCATACAGCTAGTAAGTGTCAAGGGTCTGAGGCCCCATTTGAACTCAGGTCCTCCTGAGTCCAGGGCCGGTACTCTACACCACCTAGCTGCCCCAAAAAACAAAGTTTTTGAAAAGTTTGGAAAGCACTTCATTTCTAGACTTTTTTTTTTAACTGCCCTAATGGAGAGATTGAAATAAAAAAGTTTACAAATACAAATAGTTCACAATTGTATCCACAGTGCCTAACACGTGTCATTCACTCGTTTTTCAGTTGTGACCAATTCTTCATGGCCCCATTTGGGGTTTTCTTGGCGGAGATACTGGAATGGTTTGCCATTTCCTTCTCTAGCTCATTTTATATATGAGGAAACTGGCAAATAGGGTTAAGTGACTGACCCAGCGTCACCCAGTCAGCATCTGAGACCAGATTTGAATTTGGGAAGATGAGTCTTCAAGACCCAGACCCAGCCCTCTATCCTCTGTGCCACTTAGCTGCCCTATTAGCACATAGTAGGTGTTTAATAAATGCTTGTTGAATGACTGATCTTCGGTTCACTAAAACACCTCAGGCCTTTTCTAGAAAAGGGGAGCTATGCGTCCCCTATCTTATGGTTTTGAAGTTGATTTTTTTCATCTAAGCATAAGACTCAATATCCAAAGAATTTGAACTCGGGCAACACCTTTCCCCTTTGTCACCTATGCCACCAACCTCTGTAAACAACCCCACCAGGGTTATGGAGGTCCCTTTCCTGTGCCATTGAGAGGACTTGCCATATATCGCCAAAAGTACTGTGGCCACAGGTTGTCAGGCTCTGTATCAGGCCACACAGTGGCTTGAGGCTGCCCTCTCTCCACACTGCTCTTTGCCCACTTCAGTGATGAGGTCAGCCACATAATTCAGAAGGTCACTCTGAACCTTATTGTCAGTGACAGATATTTTGGTGGTTCCGGCTCAAAATGAGACACTGGTCGATCATAAAACCTTTAACAAAAGGTACTTTATTCAACGATAGAATTTAAAGGGTATGCAACAGTGCTGATTCATAGCTGATACAGGTTGGTTCAGTTGAATACAGGCTTCCTTTGCTTCCTCATTTGTCATGCTGGCAGGCCTGGTCAAGAGGGGTGCAAGCAGTAGTAAGTCTGTCCGTACCAAGGAGCCCTGACTTTTCCTAAACTGGGCATCTTGGGTGGCCATGAAGCAAATGTCAGCTACCTGTGTCTTAGTCTCCTAGACCATTTAAGTTTCAAGGATGGTTTAATTGCTTTTTAAGGAAAAACTAGCCCATGTGGCAGGGACCTTGTAGTCTTCTTAGACCAGGAGTGATGAATTCCTAGTTGCGGGGCTTACCACCACAGGCTCCAATCAAATTAGCAGTGGATGATACTGTTGCCCCAACAGGTTCTGGTTACCAGTCATAGAGATAGGTAAGGAAGGAAGCAAAGAGGCATTTATTAAATGCCTGCTATGTGCCAGGTGAGTAGCTAGGTGGTTCAGTGGATAGAGTGCCAGGCCTGGAGTCAGGAAGACCTGAGTTCAGATCTCACCTCAGATGTATAATATCTGTGTGACCCTGGGCAAGTCACTTTACCCTGTTTGCCTCAGTTTCCTCAACTGCAAAATGAGCTGGAGAAGGAAATGGCAAAACATTCCAGTATCTTTGTCAAAAAAAAAAAAAAAACCCCGAATGAGGTCAGGAAGAATAGGACACTACTGAAAAATAGGCAAACAACAAATATCCTCTATTTACACCATAAAAGATATAGGACCCAGCTGTAGGACCCAGGTATAGGACCCAGACTGGAGGGCTAAACGTTGAATGTTTATCTGTTTTCCAAAGTATTTAACTGCTTTTTTTTTTATGTGGCACTAAAACAAAAAACAAAAAGTCTTTGATCTGACACTGACTTCTAATGGAACATTTTCTTGGCTTTTGTCCATCCTGTGTCTTTCTGAGCTGGCAGCAGAAAGAATCACACAGGGAAGGAACATTTACAAATAGCCATTTATTATTACTTTCTGCCAAGCTCCAAAGCCACCTTGTTCATTTAAAATGAAAGAGATCTCCAAAACGATCAAAGAATGACTGGGCATCTAGTTGGCTGGTGAAATAGACCTTATTTCAATATCATAAGTGATAAGTATTTAAGGAATTTTTAACTGACTATATATGTTTATAGATATACATATATAGTACTTTATACTCCCCAAAGCCCTTCTATATACTTTATATTAATAGCAATTTTCATTTTTTTTTAGAATTTAAAAGCACTCACAAATACATTATCTCACAATATACTTCCAGCAATTGTAATAAGTACAAATATTATTCTCCCCATTTTAAAGATGAGGAAACTAGGGTAAGTGATTTATTCATAATCATATAGCTTGGAAGTGTCAGAGTCAGGATTTGAACCCACCTCTTTTCACTACATGATTGCTACCACCTAATGATTATGGTATTGATAGAAGTGGTGGTAGCTGTGAAAGTGAAGATAAGGTGGTTTTTGATAAAACATTTAACCTCCCTGTACCTCGGTTTTACTACCTGTAATATATGTGTGGCACCACTCTGGGCACACTGTTCCAATCCACATACTCGAGCAGGTTCCCAGAACAAGGTCAGCTGCACCTCCCTCTCCAAAGCTCAATGGTAGACCTGAGGGGTTTCTAAGGCTATCAGCTTGAGCCCCGATTCTGGTGTGTTCTCCCCAATATCAACCACCAATTACAGTTACCATTCCCCTTATATGACTGATACCCTCCAGTGATTAGCACTCCAGTATCATTTAATCAATTAAGAGCCATTCGCTTTCACAAAGATATACTTACTGAGAAGACTTCTAAAGAACAGAAATACGAACATTCTTCTGAACTAGGCAGGGCAGAGGAGGAGAGGGCACTCTCCCTTATAGCTCTTCGGTCCCTGGAGAGGGTTGGGATCAAAGTTAAAGTGGTTGCTACAAAGCATTAACCCACCAAATTCACTTACAAGTACAATAACATAGCCAGTAGATGGGCTGATGTCATTCCCAAATACACGGCCAGTGGATGGGCTGATGTCACCACCTCTTGGCTGCCTCCAACCCGCTGCTCTGCTGGGTCAAGCTGCTCTGTGCCTTGCTCCTCGCTGGGCACCAGAGTCCACAAAATCTGGCACAGACTCCCATCCCCAGACCTTTGGCAGCTCACTCTTCTAACTTTTCAAAGCTCACAAGGTCACACAGCCCAATCCATTCCATATTCCTTTACCTAAGGGAAGAAAGAGTAGTCACAATAGCAGCACAAGCAATAGCAAGTCCATGTCCTCGTGGCTTCAGGTTAATCCAAGTGGGGAAAGGGCTGCTGGTGTTAGCTCTCTCCCCATCCAGAGGCTTAGAATGGTCTTCGCCTCCTCATTTTAATATAACCAGGCAGGAGGAGGGAGAGGGAGAGAGGGGAAGAGGGAAATGGAGAGGGAGAGGAAAAGAGGGAGGGAAAGAGGAAGAGGAAGGGGAACGGAAGGAAAGAGAAGAAGGAGAAGAGGAAGGGAAAAGGTAGAGCGGGGAGGGAGAGAAAGGGGGACATGAAGAAGGATGGAGAATAGAAAGAAGAAAAAGAGGGAGAGGGAAATAGGGAGGAAAAGTGGAGAAAGGGAAGGAGGGAGGGAGAAGAAGAGACGAGAAGGCAAGGAAAGGGAGGAAAAAGGAGAGAAAGGGAAGAGAAGATGAAGGGAAGAGATGGGAAGGGAAAGGAAGGGAAGAGAGGAAGAGGAAGGGAAAGAGGGAGAAGGTAAAAGAGGAAATGAAGAGAGTAAGAAAGGGAGAGGAAAGTCCTTCTCTTCAACTTGTAATGTCATAGTTAGCAGTCATTCTTGCATGTAAGCAGAGAGGCAGGTCTCTTCATTTGAATCATTTCATATCATCAGGCACTTCCAGAAACAAGGTCACCAAGCCTCTCCTCACGGTTTAGTAACAGGCAGAGCACACTGTTCACGCTTTGAGGATGGGTCTCCCATTGTCTAGCCTCATTACATGTGGCTCGTAATAGCAATTTTCTCTCTCTCTCATCCAAAGTATTGTGGTACCTGAGCTCGGTTAGGTGACCTCTGCTGTTTCTCACACATGGAAAGTATAACAACAATGTGGCTAGCAGCTGTTGTAGGGTGTAAAACCCAACAAGACCAGCAACAAGAGCTACTAGCACAGGTTCTTTGATCTGCTTTTCTAAGGAAAGCAACTTTAAGGGGTTAACAATCTCACTTTAATCAAACATACATATATCATTCACTTAGTTCAGGGGGGAAAGCCAGCAACTTGAACTTCAGAGCAAACACAAACAGAAATTACAAACAGAGACAATAAAAACAGAGCAAATAACACAATTCAACAGACAGACTTTATCTGATCAAGACATCACATACATAGTTACCAAAAAGAGAAACACCAACGTCTGGGTTTTTTTCAGAGCCAGGGGACTCCAGCGGCTACCCAGAATCTCCACATTAACACTCTTCCAGTGAGTGAGAGCCCCAAACAAAATGCTAACCTCTGAGTTTATATACCCTTCTTAGGGCCTGAAGGCTTCATACCTAATCACAAAAGGGTGTGGGCCTGGGGCTTTGCACCTAGTAAGACTTAATCAAAGGCACTTGATTACTTTAGCATTCTAAAAGAGAAAACAGTAAAAAGAAAAAAAAATGTCCTACCTTAATTAATGTTACAAGCACCTTGAGGGAAATAATTGTCTTCCACTTGGATTTCATATCTCCAATACCTAGCACACTGCTATGCCCATACTCCCATGAATCTGCCAAAGCAGATTGAATCCCATGCCCACCCATCTTGTGTGATTTTTGTCCATATCTTCCCATAAATTTGTCTCTGGGGGTCTCCCCAAGGTTCTAAGGGCCTTATTATATTCTCTTAACAAGGAGAGGATACCAACAGGGCAAGTAAGAGGTCCATTGGCTATTCCTCACTCTGTCTATGTAACTGACTCATCTTTTTCAATCAGATATTTCTTTGATGATATCCTTTATGCCACTTTTCTTGACTAATACCTTATTTGAGGAAGCTAGAGGGTGTAGTGGATAAGATTGCTGGACTTGGAGTCAGGAGGACCTGAGTAGGAATCCTGCTTCTGACACTGACTAGCTGTGTGACCCCCAATAGGTCAGAGTTTCCATTTGTCTCAGTTTTCTCAGCTGTGAAATGGGGAGAATAATAGTACCTACTTCCTAGGGACAGGGTTGTTGAGGGGATCATAGGAAATAACACATGTAAAGTGCTTTGAAAACTTTAAATTGACATGCAAATGTTAGCTCTTTTTTTAAAAAAAAAATATTGTAGCCTGCTCAGTCCTACCATGTGCCTCTCTATTGCTCTATGGGTAATCTTCAAATTCAGTTCTTCAGAAACTATATGGTATTTCTTGACTCACATTCATAAAGTATTACCTGAAGAAAATTAGAACAATCTTAGGAACATTAAAAAGAACTTCATCATTCCCCAAAGGCAATCCAATACAATTTCTTCCTCCTATTCTTTTCTGGGACCAGCTCACTGTCATGTACAATAATGAACAAATTCTATAAGCTGTCCATCCAATAATATATCATCATTTGGACAATAGGCATTTCTCATCCATTTAGTGTTTTCTATGTGGATAGTTAGACCCAATACTTTTCATAGACTTAGAACTTCAAGGGACCCTAGCGGTCATTTAGCCCAATACACTCATTTAAATATGAGGATCCCAAGGCCCAAACAAGTCAAGTGATTTACCCAAGGTCACATGCAGGAGAGCCAGAATTGAAACCCGGGTTCTCTCACTCCAAATCCATCACCTTTTTCACCGTGCCACACATGACTGTGACTCTCATTTAGGAAGTTCTGCCATGTCCTGGGACTTGATGTAATTAGCACAATAGGAGCATCTGGAGGCCCTCACCATCTTTGACGATTCCTTGTTTGACTTGGACCCTAATGTTCTACATTCTTCACAACAGTTAGGAACATTTTTGTTGAACATTCATGTCCCTGTTTTATTCCTAACTTGATACAAAAAATTAAAGGAACATCAAAAAAAAAAAAGGATCTCTCCTGTCATATCTTTGAAGGAATCTCATATAATTTTGACACATAAATGGAGGATGCCTTGTTGGAGTAGTTTGCTTTACTGAACCAAATGCTTTTTATAATCAGGAAAAAAAATAGTAGCACTTTGGATTCTCTACATTTTTCAATCAACTGTGCGATGGTAAAAGAAGTGGTCTGCTGTGGTATATCACTTGTGAAAGCCTTCATAAGATTTCTATCTCATAGCCTCATCAAAAAATGTCTAGTGGGCACATGTAGGTTATTTTCATAAAAATTTTATAAAGATGGCAAAGTAGGCCACGGGTCAGTAATTAATATTCTTTCAGTTATTGGGTTTTTGGGGGGTTTTTTGGTAATAACATTGTTTGAGGGGTTTTTTTTCCACATCTTTGGTAGTTTCTCCTCTTTCACAGACCTTAAGAATCAATCCCTCAACACCATCGTCTCCAACATGTAACTTCTCTGTATATACTTAATCCAATCCGATTGCTTTTTCCATCTCTGTGTTCTTCAAACTGATTTATTTTTCCTCGAGATTATTAATGTTAACTACTATAATGTTAGAACCCAAATGTGGTGTCTCCACTCATTTTGCTATGATAGCATTCATACATTTTTTTACATCTTTTATGTGCTTGTTGTCCCCCTTCCAATCTCATCTTAAATGCTCCCAGGATGACTTTATGTCTCACTCCAAGCTTTATCTGATCATTCTGCATTCTTTTCTTTTACCCCTACCTGACTCCTGGTTCACTGGTTGGGGCTCTGAAACCTCATCATGGGCCTCAGACTTTAGCCCTTATGCTCTCTTATTCTTTAAGTAGGATTCTCAACTTCACTTGTGGAATACTGGCCTGATCTCATGATATGATGTTGGAACAAGCCTTGATATTTGTTTGTAGACCTGGTATATGGACAGAGGCAATACTGGCCCATTCAGGAACTGTTGTGGCCTGGAAGTACTTTGGAAAAGACCCTCTTCGAGTACCACAAGGGTCCTGGAATAGCTCTCTATTTGTTCTGTGGCAGCCCTGGCAGAGAAACAGACCTAGAAGAGTATGAGAAGAGTCAGAACTGTGTGTGGCAGTTCTCCCCACATAATTCTGTCATTCTTCTGACCCCTCTTCCCATGCATAAGTCCTCGATCCCAGAAGCAATCTCTCACGCCCCAGCTTTATACTCCCAAAGGCCAGCCCTGATCTTCATCATAACAATCTTCTGTTTAGCAGGGAGAAACAAACTGGAACTTAAAGCTGTGGGTGGTACTTTCTTAGCTCAGAAACCAGTCCAGCCCTGTAAGCTACTATAGCAAACTGTACTGTGGGAACCGGTCTGTTCAGTTGCAGCCGAAGGGGTTTTCCAACAAAGACGTTTGTTTGGCTTGCAATGCAAACAGTGGAACCGGTCTATTGGAGTGCGTGGTTCCCCCCATGTCCCCCCTTCTTTGGGCGTGCTTCCTCATTGGCTAGCCAGTCGTGCTGGACCCAGTGGCCCTTCAGCTGTTAGCTGTGAAGGAGCCATATTTAACTAGAGGTAAGTAAGCAGACAAGCTGTCTGCAGCTCTGATATTTGCACAGCCCTGGAGCCGCCTTCCTGCTCAATCTAGAAAGAGAAGGCACACTGGTAGGGTGAAGACACCTCCTCTGGCTGAGCTGGGGCACCCCTACGGAGGCAGGGGACTGCGGCTAGGATCCCTGGAGCCTAGCCACCTCTCCCTAACCCTACAGGGTGGAGGCTGAAGCTAGCCCCTACAGACCTCCACCATAGAGTCCAGCCTGGCCTTGGATTCACTCAGAGTCCCGGGGCTGGTCAGCTTCAGAGGGAGGAAGCCAACAAGTGTTAAGGAGCTGGAGCGCAGGACATCATTAGGCTCTTCTGTCTGGCAGTTACCACATCATCACTTGCTCTCTGAGGACCATCATTTTAGGTCAAAGAGCAGCTACAGAAGAAAGAGAAGCAGCAACAGTGTTTCCCAGAGACCACGTCATCCATCCTCTAGCTCTGTGGCAGATACCCCAAGGCTTCCATTCCACACACTCATTGGGGAAAAGATAAAGCTCAAGTTCAGGATTGTTCATGTTGGACCTGGCACCTCCAGTTCCTCCTGCTCCCTGCCCAGTCCAGTAGCACCCACTCCACTCCCTCCTAGGTAACCGCAAAGAGGCTATAAGAGAAGAGAAAGTACCCTAGTCAAATCATTTTGCCTCCTTCCTCAAGCCTACTCTGGAAGATTATGCGTCAAGAGGGAACTGCTTCAACCTTGCCACCAATGGCCTCAGCCCCTGTGCCACCCAGCCAAGAGCCAGGCAAGCCCTCCCAGTCTTTCCAGCAGGATCCAGCCGGGGTCCACTGGGCCCCAGCAGAGATCCGGCACCTCCTGGCCATCATGGAGGAGCCAGCCATTCGGCGACGGCTGAAGACAGTCCATCGTAACACTTCTGTGTATGAGGATGTGGCCCGGCGCCTCCAGGAACAAGGGTACATTCGACATGCCCACCAATGCCGCACCAAGTTCAAGGCTCTCAAAGTGGCTTACAAGAAGGCTCATGCTGCAGTCTTGCACTCTGGTACGGCCCCTCAAGGATGCCCCTTTTATGAAGAAATGGATAGGGTGCTACAGACCCAGGTCACCACTACCAGCCCCAAGCACCCCTTAGGGCAGGAGCAAGAGCAGAAGTGTGATCTGAATTATTCCAAATGGCAAGGTGGAGGTGGGGAGAATAGAGATGAGGAGAAGGAAGACACAGAGGGGTGTCCACCCCAGCCCTACAAGCAGCAGCAACACCAGCCAGAAGCAGAGCATCTGTTTAAGGTGGAGGTGGCAGAGCTCCCCAGTGATTTAAACCCAGACAGCCAAGCTAGAGCCGAGGGAGGAAAGGACCGCGGAGAGATCGGCCATCAGATTGGGACAGGTAAGTGGCCAGGTGCACTGCAGCCCCTAAGGGGGAGGGTAGTCAGAGGGTGTGAGAGAGGTTAGGAGGCTCCCACAGAAGGGGGCAGTGCCACGGGGTGAAAGGAGTACTGAGATGGGCAGAGAATGACTTGAGTTCATCCACGTTCTGCCCTTTACTCCCCAAGATCTGTTACTTATTAAGACCTTAAAGTCTTCATGTGTAAAATGAATAAGATAGACAAAATCACCTCCAACATACCTTCCAACACTAACATTATATGATACTGAGATATAACTCTAGAGTTTTGGTGGGGTTTTTTTTAAGTAAACGTGACTAGAGGATTAGAATCACAAAAGCCTCTCATTTTAAGCGGTCAAGTAGTGCAGAAGATAGAACACTAGGCCAGGAGTCAGAAAAACCTGAATTCAAATCCAGCCTCAGACACCTCCTAGCTGTGGGATCCTGGGCAAGTCGCTTAACCTTCGTTTGCTTCAGTTCCCTCACCTGGAAAATAAGGATTATAACATTATCTTCCTCCCAGGGTTGTTGTGAAGATCAAATGAGATAATCACCGTAAAGCATTTAGCATAGTACCTGGCGCATAGTAGGCTCTCTGCACATATTTATGCCCTTCCCCTCTTTCCATTATGCCATGGTGTCTCTTTAGCGATCATGATAACGAGTTAGAGGAAGGAAAGAAGGAAGAAAGGAAACAAGCGTTGATTAAGCGCGTAGTATGTGCCAGGTCCTGTCCTAAGACTTTACAGATATCATCTCATTTAATGCTCACAATAACCCTGGGAGGTGGTCGCTGTTATTATTCCTATTTTACAGCCGAGGAAACTGAGGAAGAAAGAAGTGAAGTGACTCGCTCAGGGTCACATAGCTAATAAGCATCCAAGGCTGGATTTGAACTCAGGCCTTCCTGACTTCCTGTCTTCTTTATCCACTGTGCCACCTACCTGCCTCCAGTCGTAACTGACTATTTTCTAAAAAGGTGGTACCAGAATGAGATGAGGATGAATGGGAGGCATGGAGGTGAGAACTATATTTTTTTTCTTTTTTTTTTTCTTCTTATGAACTTCACTAGGATTCCAGAGGAAGCAGGGCCAAAATCTGTCCCAAAGGGAGATACCACCACCACCGACCCCACCAACACCAGTAGTGACAACCACCCCCTTCAGAGGACTATCTGGCCGGGTCCGCCAGTTTCCACCAAGGGCTCGCAACTTCAGGCGGCACCAAACAGCCGCCACCATGATCGCCTCTGAAATGGCAGAGAATCGCCGCCTGGCCAGCCAGTTGGCGCGGGAATCAGCAGCTCAACTGCAGAACCTCCTGGACCAGCACAACACTCACATGGCAGCCCTGGTTCAGGTGGCCCGAGACAGTTATGCCCAGCGTCAAGAAGTAGTGGCCATCTTGCAGGATGTGGCAGATGATGTCCATGAGGGGGTGGCCCTATTGAGGTCTTCCGTTGGCCGCCTGGGTCAGGAATAAGACCTTCAGACCTCAGGCTCTCTCCCTGTCCTCCAGTGTCAGGCACATCTGGCATTCCAGGGACTTTGGAAGAGGCAACCTTTTTTACTGCAGGGACTGTTTTGTTTTGTTTCATTTTTTTCTTTCAATTGGTTACCTTATAAGAGAAAAAAAAACCTTTCAGGAGAAAGTCAGTGGAAAAGTTTTGGGGAAGAGCAGAAGGAGAGGGGGTTAGAGGACATGGGGACCAAGACTAAAGCCATGAAAGCAAAAGGGTTTGAGGCTATGAAATAAAAAAGGATTGCCAGGGGGAATTCTTTCTAAGTTTCTTTGTGTTTAGGTCTATTTCAGCCCAGGAGACAAAAGTGGAGCAAGCCCCAGTTGGGTAGGATCTCAGGGATGAGTAGGGCAGCTAGATGGTGCTGCAGTGGGTAGAGTGCCAGACAGGAAGTCAAGAAGACTCATCTTCTTGAGTTCAAATCCAGTCTCAGACACTTACTAGCTGTGTGACCCTGGGTAAGTCACTTAACCCTGTCTGCCTCGGCCTCCTCATCTGTAAAATGAGCTGGAGAAAGAAATGGCAAACCATTCCAGTATCTTTCCCAAGAAAACCCCAAATAGGGTCTTGAAGAACCAAACATGACTGAATAACAATAGGGATGAGTAATTAGGCACTAGAGAAGCTTGAGTCAGGAGATACTATTACAAAGAGGTACCATACTAGATGTGTCTCCCTGCTCTTCCCCCACCCCACCAAGCCGGATAGCACTCTTAAAACACCCTACACTTGCCAACAAGCAATAGACATGGAGTGAATCTATATGAGCCCTCTCTGGGACTCTTATGCCTTATCTGTAAAATGAGAGAATTGTACTGGAGACTCTCCGAGGTCTATCAGATCTGAGGCTTTGGACTATGGTCAATTGAGATTGCCAAGCTTTTACCAAGGGCCCTGAAAGATCACTCCTCGTTCTTTTTTGTGGTGGTTCAGTAGTTTTCTAGTCCTGTCCAACACCTCATGATCCCATTTGGGATTTTCTTGGCAAAGACACTAAAGTGGTTTTCCCTTTCTTTCTCCAGCTCGTTTTACAGCTGAAGAAGCTGAAGCAAACAGGGTTAAGTGACTTGCCCAGGGTTACACAGCTAGTAAATAGGATTCAAACTCGTGAAGATGAGTCTTTCTGACTCCAAGACCAACGCTCTATCCACTGTGCCACCTAGCTAAAAAGGCAAAAGGGATGGGGAGATAGCAATGTTGCCTATGCTTTGGCCACAGGATGAACAGTGGACAGAATGCTGGGCTTGGAACCTGAGTTCAAACCCTACCTAGGATACTTACTAGCTATGTGACCCTAGGCAAGTCACTTATCCTCACTGAACCTCAGTTTCCTCATCTGTAAAAATACAATAAAATGAAGGGTTTGATTCAGTGGCTTCTAAGGTCCTTTTCAGCTCTAAGTCATTGATCCCATCATGTCCTTCATAATAGCATGAGTGTCCCTAAATCTGCCACTGATTTCACAGCTGAAATTCATCAGCTCATCCCTATTCCCATCTTGACTTCCACCCTTGATTCCCAA
The DNA here is from genome assembly GCF_011100635.1 of Trichosurus vulpecula. Lineage (NCBI taxonomy): Eukaryota > Metazoa > Chordata > Mammalia > Diprotodontia > Phalangeridae > Trichosurus > Trichosurus vulpecula. Next base: position 229,025,725 of record NC_050579.1, on the reverse strand, counting down.
GAAATGAAAACGGATAGAAGAGAAGTAGCTGCCTGGAGATCAAGCGAGAAAGTTAAAGGACCTGTTTATACATTGTGGTTACAGTAATTATTCATTAATTTTGCCCACTTAAAAATGGCTTACCTCTTTTTTTCAATTCCTTGTGAGACCTAAAGTCATAAATCTCTGTCTCTGTTTCTCTCTCTCTCCCCCATCCTCCTTCCCTCCACTCTGTCCTCTCTCTCCCTCCCTCTCTCCCTTTCTCTCTCTCTCTCTCTCTCTCTCTCTCTCTCTCTCTCTCTCTCTCTCTCTTTCTGTGTATGTGTGTGTGTGTCCTCTCTCTGTGTGTCCTCTCTTTTTCTCTGTCTTCCCCCCCTCTCTCTCCTGGTCTTTGTCTGTCTCACACACACACACAGACACACACACAAATACCATCATCATCATCCTCATACTCACTACTTACCCATAATCCCTGTGTCCACTTTAGAAAGGGGAACTGTCTTGGAGCTGTGGGTATCAATGAGAGATGAAGACCAAAAGGGAGATGCTCACTTGGCAGCACAAAGCAACGTCTCATAGAAGCTGGGCATTGGATTATCTCTATACTGTTCTCCTCTTATCCTTATCCTTATCCGTGGATAGGACCAAATTTCTTCAACTGCCCATGAAAACCACTTATCTCTCCTCAAACTCCTGACCTCTACCAATCTTTGGGCAAAGGCTCTACTCCTTTCCAAGATGCTGAAAAATTGCCCTGGCCCCTTAGCCCTTAGACAATTAAAAAGCATGGTACAATGGAAAGGGGCAGCTAGGTGGCTGCAGTGGATAGAGTGCCAGACCTGAAGTTAAGAAGACTCATCTTCCTGAGTTCAAATCCAGCCTCAGAAACGTACTAGCTGTGTGACCCTGGGCAAGTCACTTAACCCTGTTTACCTCAGTTTCCTCATCTGTAAAATGAGCTGGAGAAGGAAATGGCAGACCACCCCAGCATCTTTGCCAAGAAAACCCTAAATGGGGTCACAAACCCTCAGACATGACTGAAAGGACTCAGCAATGCTATGACCCAGAAAGTGTGCTATGCCCTGGCAGAGTCAGGAAGACTTGAGTAAAAATTAGATCTCAGACCCTTACTAGCTGTGTGACCCTGGGCAAGTCACTTAACCTCTTTGCCTCAGTTTCCTCATCTGTAAAATGGCAGACCACCCCAGTATCTCTGCCAAGAAAACTCCAAATGGGATCATGAGAGAGTCAGACACAGCTGAAATGACTCAAGAACAATAAAAAATAGTGAAAAGAGCGCTGACTCTGGAGGTAAAAGACTACATTTAAATCCCACCTGTGATGGTAACTTTGGACAAATCACTTAACCTCCCTGGGCCTCGGATTTCTCATCTGTAAGACAATGAAGTTAGATTAAATCTATGAATGTCCTACCTCTTCGCTTTTCCCAGGCAGTTTCTCTCCGGGAGGAGACTATATCATTTCCGGGCATCATTTAAATGCCCTGTTTCTCTTCTAACCTTTGGACAGGCAGGGGAGTAAGAATGAAAGGCCTGAGTTAAAATCCAAACTCTACTACTAATTGCTCCTCTGACCTTGTGCAAGTTCTATCAATTTTCTGTGTCTCAGTTTCCTGATCTGTAAAATGAAGGAACTGGACCCAAGACCTCTTCTCTCTCTAAATCCTAAGATTTAGAGTGTTAAATCTACTATCTTTCTTAAAACCCTAAAAGAACTACTGTATACACAGGAATGCATAAAGATCCAGGTTTTACATTCTGGAAAACATTTCATTTCAGACTTGCAGAGGCCCTTTGACATCATCTAATTTTAGAGGAAAGGGAAGTCAACATCCAGGAAAGGCGAAGATCTTTATCCAGGGTCACACTCTGAGTAGCAGGCCTGGTGTCCCAATTCCTGATACAGCACTCTTTCCACTTATCCAAAATGCTAGAGGGCATGTTTCTATGCCCAACATTTACATAGTACCTACTATGTGCCAGGCACCATGCTAAGCTCTTTACAAATATTATCTCATTTGATCCTCACAACAACCCCAAGAGGTAGGTGAGGTTATTATCCTGATTTTACAGATGAGGAAACTAAGGCAAACAGGTTGAGTAACTTGCCCAGGGTCACCGCTAGTAAGTATCTAGTGTGAGTCAGTCTTCCTGACTCTAGGCCAAGCACTCTATCCACTGTGGCTTCACCTAGCTATATGAAATAACATTTTTAAAAAGGACATTGAAGAAATTAGAATCTAATGATTTCTTGAAGGTCACAAAATCAATCAATCCACAAGCACTTATTAGTCAATAAATATTTATTAAGTTCCTGCTATGTGCCACTTTGTTACATGCTGGGAATACAAAGAAGGACTCAAGGTGCTTACAGTCCAATGGAGGAAGACTCCCCACAAAAGAAAGCTGAAAGGGGAGTAGGGGAAGAAGAGAGAAATTTATCTGGTGCCAGGGAACGACAGAGAAATTCAAAAGGGTACAGCCAGTTGGAAACCAAAAATGCCTACTATGTGCTAGGAACTGTGCTAAGTGCTTGGGAATACAAAAACAAAAAAGCGCACAGATGCTAAGACCTGAGATTCAAATCTAGATTGTCTGCCTCCAAATTCAGTATTTTTTCCTCTAAACTATCTTCAACATCACCAAAATTCACTTTGTAGGATCATTGCTTTAAAGCTGAAAGATGCCTGAGAAGAAGGACAGTTGGTCCAAGCCCCTCATTTTACAGCTGAGAAAACTGTCCCAAAGAGTTTAAGTGACCTTGACCAATGTCCCACGGGTAGGAAATAACAGCAGCAGGATCTGAACCCAGGTCCTTGTAAATGTAAATACCACTACACCAGATTTTTGATTGTCTATTTAAGTTCCTGTTAAGATCCTATCTTAGGTTCATTGATAGTAGGGGCTGTCTTTTTTCCTTTCCTAGCACCCCCAGCACCTAATCCTAGCATTCACATAGTAGGTGCTTAATAAATGCTTGTTTACTAGTAACAGAGTTAAGAGCTTGAAGGCAGCTCAGAGGTGATCTAATCCAACCCACTCATTCTACAGATGAGAAAAACTGAGGACCAGAGATGCTATGTCACTTGTTTAAAGATCCCACAGGTAACAAACAAACAAAACAAAATAAGAACTAAAGCTGACATTTGAACCTAGGTCCTCTGATTCCAGGAGGCAGCTAGGTTGCTCAGTAGTTAGAGCACTGGACGTGGAGTCAGGAAGAACAGAATTCAAATCCGGCCTCAGAAACTTACTAGCTATGTGACCCTGGAAAAGTCACTTAACCTCTGTTCACCTTAATCTACTGGAGAAGGAAATGGCAAACCACTCTGGTATCTTTGCTGAGAAAACCCCATGGGGAGTATAGTCCATGGGGTCACAAAGATTTGGACGTGACTGAACAATAAAACCTCTGATTCCAAATCTAGTACTCTTCGTAGACTCATCATTCATTCTAAAGGAAATAAACTGTCCAAATAGCATTTTATCAAAACTTGGGTGTGATTTTTTTTTTAATGTGAATCCTGGCCTACTATAATTCTTCATTGCTGAGGAACTGGGCAGGAGAGGAGGAAGCATCGAAGAGAGAGGAGAATTAGGTAAAAACAAACGAAATAAAAGCTGGGTTTGGGGGATGTCCCTTGCATTTCTAAGGTATCACAGAGAAGGACGCCCTCTCTAGTTCTGCAGAAATCCAGAAACCCCTGGGCTGTTTTGTCCACTCTACCTTTCTGAGAAAGTTGCCTATTGCCCAGCCTTCAATCTGGGAAGAGGAAGATGGGAAAGGAGGGCTAAAGTTTGGAGTGGTGTAGAAGAACTTAAAGAAGGGGAGGAAGGATGAGAGGAGAAGAACCCCCAACACTACATCTCCTAGAATTCCAGCTACTGGTCATTTTCTACCCATGTTGAATGTTGAAAACTGTAGCTCCAAACTTCTCAAAAGTGAGCCTTCCACTCTTGTTAAGACTCATTTCTCTACTATGACCCACATATATCATGCTTCTTTCCCATTACTGTATATTTGCTCATGCTGTTTCCCCTGCCCCAGACATTCCCACTCCCCCAAGTTCATCTCATTAGTTTTTGTGGGACTCCAAACAGATAACCACTGAATTCCCCATTGGCATGCCACATGTTCCTCAGTGTACCATTCCCTCCTAGTCATGGGAATGCTGGGTAGTGACTCTCTTTGTTGGCCCTTCTCACCTCTCCTACCCCTCCCCAATAATTTTAATCTTCTTGTAATCCCTATATGAAATATGTAATCCCTATAAATCATCTCCCTCAAATCCAATGAATATTAAAAACCTACTGTCTGCTAGGCATTATGAGCATGTTAAAAAAAAAGTATTCTACCTAAATGTAGGTAAAATGTGCACAAAGAAGTAGAAGAGAGGGGCCTTGAACTCAGCAAGACCTAGGCTCAATACCCACCGCTGACTCAAACTGGCTGTACAGCCCTGGGTAGGTCACAACCTCTTAGAGCTCCGAGCAATTTTCTAAGACTAGATATTGCACTGGTAGGAGATGTGCCACATTAGGAGGTTCCAGCAGCTATGAAATCTAGGGTCCAATCCCTATCCTTAAAATGTATACGTGTTTTATAAAGTGAGAGGAGTGCGAGGAGAAAGACAAAACCTGAGAGATGGTGGTATCTTTGTGGGGAAATGCTGGAGGCTTCAGGTGGTGTTTAACTGAGTAGGTCAGAGCCTGATACACAAACATATGTGTCTATACAAATATATGTATATGTGTGTGTATATACACATATATACATAGACATTCCTCTATGTGTACATGTGAGTATATGTGTATAGAGGTTTCATGTAGTATTTGAAACTGAGTAGGTCACAGTCTCATATACAAATGTATGTGTCTATACACATATGCGTATAGATGGGTATATGCATAAATATTCCTCTGTGTGGATGCATGTGTATGGAGGGTTTCAGATGGTATTTGATTTGAATAGGGCATAGTCTCATATACAAATATGTATATACATACATATGTGTGTATACATACATATTTATATGAATCCCTCTATATGTGTATATACATAATACATATATACCTGTAGAGGAATATATATGTGATATATATCATATATATTATATATGTCATAGATATAGATCTCTCATATGCAATATCAACATATACACACAGAAAAGCACATGACAGTAGATAGAATGCTGGCCTAGGGGTCAGGAAGACTTGGTTCCAAGTCCACCTCTGGCACATACTGGCTGTGTGGCTCTGGGTAAATCACTGAACCCCTCAGTGCCCCAGGCAACTCGAAGAATTAAGTGTCAGCTCTGGTGTTGAGCTGCTAGCGGAGGGAGTTTTCTCAGTGGGATATTTTAGTACCAATAAAGTCACAGGTCTGGTAGACACAAACACATGTATGTATGTATGTGTGTGTATGTGTGTATGTGCACATTTACACATACATACGAGTATGCATACACATACATATACATAGATACACATATACACACACATATATATATTTTTATATATTTATATTTATGAAATGAAGTATTTGTATATAAATGTATATCTTTCTGGACAACAAAATTCTTGTCCTGTAGGCAAAAACTAAGGATAAGAAGCTTAGGGTAAAACCTGTTATGAGCACCAAGCCCACCACTATGAACTGGTTGTTAGAATATTTTGGCAACTACATTCTTGTAAACTATATTTCTACTCTCTCCATTCATTTTTACAAGCCCTGTCAATAATACTTTGAACAATATATACTTCTTTTTTTAAACACTCTGTATGCAGCTACTTCCCATCAGCCAGTCCTGGATGCTCAAAAAAAGGGGGGGAGGAGGGAATGTGATTCACCAACAGTGTTGTAAGTATTAATAGCATAGATTTATTAATGAAGCACTGGAGAAAGAAGAAAAAAAAGACAGGGCAGGGGAGATTTCACTCTCTATCCTGCTGGGCCTCCAGGGCTAAATGTCAAATGATGGCTTGACACACTTGCTGCCCTATTTTCCTGGGTGCCTCATCATTTGCGGGACACTCTGCAGTCAGGGTCCGCTCGATGCAATATAGAGGCTGGAGGCCACTGTCCCACTCATGGTGGAAGATCTCTCCTAGGTCAATACACAGATTGTGTAGCAAGCAGCAACCAATGACAACCTCCCCAAGGCGCTCAGCCCGACAAGGAGCTTTGGTCAAGAGACGTTGTCACCTCCCTCTCAGCTGCCTGAACGCCTGGTTAATTGTCCCTTGGGCAGTGGGTAGCCTCTCATTGAAACGCAGTTCCTCAGGGGTGGTAGGGTGGTGGCATGGGACCATCAGCCACTCTCGAAGAGGGTAGGTCTCATCACCAACCAGAATAGGACCAGAATAGGTCCAATGGTTTGGCCTCCAATTTCTTTATGGATGGGTGGGAAAAGAGTGCCCATGTCTCCCTTTTGACAGAGCCAGCTTGCTTCCAGCACATGGGAGTCATGGCTAGAAACTGGGCAACCAACAAACACTTGGCTGAACCGGAATCTAGGATCAGCCACGGCTTGAAGAATAACTGAAAAATATTGGTGCTCGTTCCAGTAGTCCTTTTTCTGTCCCTTGGGGCAGCACACCTCAATATGGGTGCTACCAAGTGCCCAAAGCATCTCCATGACCTTCTCAAGATCAAGTTGGTTTTCCAGGAGATGTTGAAAGCCCGTGCAAATAGCCTCCACAACCTCATGGAAGGCACGTTCAGCAGTAGATCTCCCCACCCCCAAAAGCTTAGCAACACATCAAAGAGGCACAGGGGAGGCCAAATGGCACAGGGCACTGAGAGAGGGAGCTTCATATGGGTGGCTTCCCATTGGAGGTATGGGGTCAGCTGGTCACAGATGTAATAGAAAGTCTCCTTAGACATTCAGAAGGTTTGCCTCCAGCACTGGGGGGTCTAGCCTGCCAGCTCTGAGGTCCTGCCAGAGCCTGGATGGGGTGGGGAAGGCCGAGCCCCTGTGGGCTCTTCTTCCAAGGGACTGAAACACAGCAGGCATCTGGGGTTCTATGAGCAGAGAGGTGAGGAGCTCCAGGGTCCTCTGAGTATGGAGGATGACTTGATTCAGGTTGGCCTGCATGGTCTGGGCCATCGCGGCAGTCTTCTCAGCTTCCTCACTATCTGCTACAAAAGTTGCTGCAATAGCTCCCATTTGCAGAGCTGCTTGTGCAAGAAGCTGTTGGCCTCGCTGAGCCCGTTCCATGAAATGGAATTTGGAGATCACAGGTGACATTGAAGCCAAGATGCACCTTTCCAGATGGAGGGCAACATAATTCTTGTCCTCCCAATAAAAAATGAGGTAGGCAGCAGTCTTGGGATGGGGCCAGCAGGGTTTCCACTGAACCACTTAGGGCATTAAGGTAACCCTACACATGCAAACACATACATATTCCTTCCCATCTTCTTACTGGCCTTGTTGAAAATACAGAGCCAAGGAAACAGTTTGGAGTAAATACAATTTGTAGGCTAACAGACAGATAGGCTTTTTCTCCTTCCCACACACTGATATTTCCTCACTTTAAATATTCTACTTATAAGCAGGCATTTCCAATTTCTCCTGTGCTTCTAGGCATCCTTTTCCAAAAGCAGGTATATCGGTGAAGAGATACAGGAAGTTTCCTCCCATTCTCCAAATCAGGGAGTGTCAATGAAAAAAAAATATGAAGGCTACTTGACCAACCAGTCTTACTTGTTTTTCTCAGAAGTGTTTACAATTCCTTTCCGTCAAGGGTCACTTCCTTTCATCTGTTTTCAGGTTCTTGGCTGAATTTTTAACTCTGGGTTTCAATTATGAAAAGGTAGGACCCATCCTCTTCACCTGCTTCACAGGGGTCGAACAAAAAGAGCAAATTAAGGACTGTTTAGAATTTTCAGAATGAAAGATATCCCAGGGAATAGTAGGCCATGGAGTTTAGGACTATAAATCTCAGGTTGCCAAAGCATTGATTGTAATCAATAAATCCTTTTTAAGCTATTAAATGATCTGCATGTTGGTAGACCCAAGAAGTGCCAAAGGGCACGTTTTTACAATGATTACTGATCTAAAGAGAGCTGGAAGTAATCTCAAAAGTCATCTAACTGCTTAATTTTAAAGATGGAAAAGTTCAGACCCAGAGAGGTTAAATGACCCAGGATTACACAATAATAAGTATCAGGAGTGGAATTTGAATATAGGTCCTCATAGGCTTATTGATTTAAAGCTGAATGGGGCCTTACAGGTCATTGATTCCAAACCCCTTATTTTACAGATGAAGAAATGGAGGCCTAAGGAAGTTAAGTGACTTTCTTAAGTTCACACAGGCAGAAGTGGAATTTGAACCCTATTCCTTTGACTCTAGATGTTAGCGTAACAGATAGAGGGCTGGGCTTGCAAACAGGGAGACCTAAGTGTAGATCCCACCTCAGACAACAGCTTTTTTACCTTACTAAAATGACTTGACCTCTGTGAGAATTGGTTTCCTCATCTATAAAAATAAATGGGTTGGTCACCTCATGCCCTGCAAACTGGCAAAAAAATTTTTTTAAATGGCAACGTCCATGTTAGAGGGGTTGTGGGACAATAGGTATACTAATACATTGTTGGTGGAGCTGTGAAATAATACAAACATTTTGGAAAGTAATTTGGAATTATGCAAATAAGGTGATTAAAATGTCTATGCCATTTCAACCAAAGACTTTATTCCAGGGCTCGTACCCCAAGAAAACCATCAATATGAAAAAGTGCCCAACTATAGTAGCAATTTAGATTTGAAGATCTTTCCCACCCACTAGTGGGCCACGTGACCTGCTTACGTCACAGGAAGCCTAAGACGCATGTGGTGGGAGGAGCTTCCTGACAGGAAAGGGAGGTTATATCACCAGAAATGTAGAGAGAGAGAGAACAGTTGTGGCTGCTAATGGCTGCTAATGGCCACCCTCGTGATGGTTAGAACTAAACAGGCTGACTTAGATGTACTGTGAGTTTGTCTTTGGGAAGACCCCAGCAGGGGGTCAGAGAGGTTTTGGGATGGCAAGGCTCCATGCTGTGATATGGTATTTTAAGTTCCTTGCTGTTATGATGAAGTGGGCTAACTGGCTGTGGGAGCTGAATGTTTGGCTATGGGATATGGTTCTCTGGTGTCTGAATAAATACTATACCTCTTTTACCTTCTTTATGGAGAGTCTCTCATACTTTGCGATATAGAACTACATAGGCATATTCACAATTATCATTAATGTTGTGTTTATTGACTTACTGATAGACCAACATACTCCAAAATATTTATAGCAGCACTTTTTATGATAGCTAAGAATTGAAAACAAAATAGATGCCCATTGGTTGGGGAATGTCTAAGCAAATTTTGGTACATTCATATAATGGAATATTACTATGCCGTAAGAAATGGTGTGTATGATGAATACAGAGAAGCGTGGAAAGATCTATGTCAACTGATAAAGAATGAAGTAAACAGAGCCAAGAAAGCAATATACACTGTAACTGCAACAATTTAAATGGAAAAAAACTACATACCAAAAAAAAATCAGAAGTAAATGTAACAAAATTATAAAGATCAAGCAGAACTTGAATGAAGACATGTGAGAAGATAACCCCAACCTACCCTTTCATGGAGGTGGGAGGTGTTATAAATTACACGTGTTTTCAGACTTTCTCAATGTAACAATCAATTATGCAGATTCGTTTTTCTTCTCTAAAAAAATCCACTATTTGTTCCTATAGAATGGCTTTTGGAGAGGGGAAGAGGGAGAGATACTTGGGGTACTATGGTGACATAAGAAAGAGAAGACATCAACAACAAATTATCTTTTAAAAAAATAAGTGCATTGGCTTCGTGCTCTAAATCTATGATCCCATTACCTTCTGACTCCAGAACCAGGGTTCTTTCCACTATACCACATTTCCATCCCTTCCCAATTCCTTTACCTGCTACTATGTCTTGTTCCGGATGAACGTCATGTCCAAAGCAAAAAGAAAACAAAAAGCACAAAGATTGTGGCACTCTCTAGTGAAAAGGATATTGCTACTAACTGTTACCATAGTCTTTCTGGGTCTCAATAACCTCATCCAAATACAAAGAGGTTGAACTAAATTGTTTCTCATGTCCCTTCCAGTTTGAACATCCTATAATTAATGCTAAGTTATTCAATAAAAGGCAGACATAGGAATCTGTGCACCCTCACTGGGTATCCCTGACAAAGCTTCAATCTATACTTTTTAATGAGAGAGGCAGTATGGTGTAGTGGATAGGGTCCTAGTCTTGGAGAAAGGAAGACCTGGGCTCAGATCTCACTTCAGCCACTTCTGGGTTGTATGATGCTGGATAAATTATTTGACCTCTCTTTGTTTGTTGCTTTATCTGCAAAATGAGGAAGTTGGGCTTCCTTGGCTTGAAATCTATGATCCAATAATTCAGGCAGCCCCTCTGTTGGTCCCAGTGTTTGTTTCTAAAATGGTTTCTACTAGGCTCAAGATTATCTGGGAAATACTAGCTCTTTATAGACTAGAATGGGTCATGGTATATTAAGTACCACATTATATACCAGGAAAAGAGATGGAGACATGGAGTTCATTTGACACCTTCTTGGTGACTGATAGCTGTTGTTGTTCAGTCATATCTGACTCTTTGCGACCCTATTTGGGGGTCTTCGTGGTGAAGATACTGGAGCGGTTTGCCATTTCCTTCTCCAACTCATTTTACAGATGAAGAATCTGAGTCAAAGGGGATTAAGTGACTTGAGGAGGGTCACATAGTTAGTAGTTATTTGTGGACAGATTTGAACTCAGATTTTCCTGACTCCAGGCCAGCACTCTATCCACTGTGCCACCTAGCTGCCTGACTGTTCGCTACAGCTTTGGAAATTAATAGATTATGGCTATGTTAGAGACAGACAAGGTTGTCATTCAGTCATTTTTCAGACCAACTCTTCTTGACCCCATTTGAGGTTTTCTTGGCAAAGAAGTGGAGTGGTCTGCTATTTCCTTGAGCTCATTTTACAGATGGGGAAACTGAGGCAGATAGGGTTAAATGATTGCCCAGGGTCATACAACTAGTAAGTGTCTTAGGCCAGATTTGAACTCAGGAAGATAGGTTTTCCTGGCTCTAGGACCCAGCACTCTATCCACTGCACCACACGGACACTGTTAACTTGGGTTTTGATCTCTACTTTGAGGGTACCAGGCATAGTTCCTAGAACTGCAACCACCCATCATCAGATGTTAGAAATATCTGCCCCATTCTTACCCTCGGGACCTAATGAATGAATCCCATTTCTACCGCATAAGACTTAATGCAGGTTCATTTTCCATAGTCTTAGGGCTCTGGCAGCTAGATGGTGCAGTGGATAAAGTGCTGGGCCTGGAGTCAGGAAGACCTGAATTCAAAACGGTGTGACCCTGGGCAAGGCTGCTAACTGCCTTGGCCTCAGTTTCCTCATCTGTAAAACAGAAATAATAATAGTACTTACCACCCAGGGTTGTTGTGAGGATAAAAATGAGAAAATATTTGTAAAGTCTCTTGTAAACCTTAAAGTAAAGGCTGTCATCTTCATCAAGTACTTTTCCAATATAGCTAGAAAATAATTTTGGAGTCAGGAAATCATGGGTTTGCATCTCTTCTCAGATACTTACTAGTTCTGACCTTATTTTGCTCTCTAGATCCCAGGTTCCTCATCTATAAAACTTCCTCATCTATAAAACTCAGAACTGGTAAGCTATGGGGGGCGGAGCCAAGATGGCAGCTAGAAAGCAGGGACTTGCATGAGCTCCCCACCAGGTCCCTCCAAAAACCTATAAAAAATGGCTCTGAACAAAATCTGGAACTGCAGAACCCACAAAATAGCAGAGGGAAGCAGGGCTCCAGCCCAGGACAGCCTGGATGGTCGCTGGATGAGGTCTATCACACACGGAGTGGAGGAGAGAGGAGACCAGTGTGGTGGCATCAGGACCAACCAGACCAGGAGCCGGGTGGAGCTGGCCCTAGCGCCCTGAATCGGTGAGCTACGGCAGTTACCAGACTTCTCAACCCACAAACACCAAAGACAACAGAGAACGTTACTGGAAAAAGCTGCAGGGGACAGAGTGAAAAGAGTTTGCAGTTCAGCCACCCTTGGGGGCAGCAGGGGGAGGTGCAGCTACAGAACTAGAGCTGCAGTTGCTTCTGGCCCCAGACCCACCTGGTGGGAGGAATTAAGTGACACATCAGAGCAGGAGTACACAGCCTGTTTAAGATTTTCATCAGGTCTGTGTTGGCCATTCTTGAGGAAGGAGGAACGCTGGGGTGGCAGAGCTGGCTGTATAGAAATAGCTCTGAAATTAACAGCGCATCCCCTCAAACTTGGAACAAAGTACTCTTTACTCTACAAGCAGTCATACCCTGCTGAAAAACTCAAGAGTCAAGTAAGTTGGCTGGGAAAATGGCCAGGCAGCGAAAATGGACTCACATTCAGTCTCAGACTTTGGAGTCTTTCTTTGGTGACAAAGAAGACCAAAACATACAGCCAGAAGAACTCAACAAAGTCAAAGAGTCTACAGCAAAAGCCTCCAAGAAAAACATAAACTGGTCTCAGGCCATGGAAGAGCTCAAAAAGGATTTGGAAAAGCAAGTAAGAGAAGTAGAGGAAAAACTGGGACGAGAAATGAGAATGATGTGAGAAAACCGTGAAAAACAAGTCAATGACTTGCTAAAGGAGAACCAAAAAACTACTGAAAAAAATATTGAAGAAAACAACACCTTAAAAAATAGACTAACTCAAATGTTAAAAGAGCTCCAAAAAGCCAATGAGGAGAAGAATGCCTTGAAAGGCAGAATTAGCCAAATGGAAAAGGAGGTCCAAAAGACCACTGAAGAAAATACTACCTTAAAAATTAGATTGGAGCAAATGGAAGCTAGTGACTTTGTGAGAAATCAAGATATTATCAAACAGAACCAAAGGAATGAAAAAGTGGAAGACAATGTGAAATATCCCATTGGAAAAACCACTGACCTGGAAAATAGATCCAGGAGAGAGAATTTAAAAATTATTGGACTACCTGAAAGTCATGATCAAAAAAAGAGCCTAGATATCATCTTTCAAGAAATTATCAAGGAGAACTGCCCTGATATTCTAGAGCCAGAGGGCAAAATAGAAATTGAAAGAATCCACAGATTGCCTCCTCAAAAAGATCCCAAAAAGAAAACTCCTAGGAATATTGTTGCCAAATTCCAGAGCTCCCAGGTCGAGGAGAAAATACTGCAAGCAGCCAGAAAGAAACAATTTGAGTATTGTGGGAAAACAATCAGGTAACACAGGATCTGGCAGCTTCCACATTAAGTGACTGAAGGGCTTAGAATATGATATTCCAGAGGTCAATGGAGCTAGGATTAAAACCAAGAATCACCTACCCAGCAAAACTGAGTATCATGCTCCAAGGCAAAATATGGATTTTCAAGAAAATAGAGGACTTTCAAGGTTTCTCTGTGAAAAGACCAGAGCTGAATAGAAAATTTGACTTCCAAACACAAGAATCAAGAGAAGCATGAAAAGGTAAACAAGAAAGAGAAATCATAAGGGACTTACTAAAGTTGAACTGTTTTGTTTACATTCCTATATGGAAAGATGACGTGTATGATTCATGAGACTTCAGTATCATAGTAGCTGAAAGGAATATGCATATATGTATAAATATGTGTATGTATATATATATATACAATATGTGTGTGTCAATGTATGTATATATGTAGGTGTGTATATATATACATATATATACATATATATTTACACAGAGGGCACAGGGTGAGTTGAATATGAAGGGATGATATCTAAAAAAATAAAATCAAATTAAGGGATAAGGGATAAGAGAGGAATATATTGAGAGAGGGAGAAAGGGAGAGATAGAATGGGGTAAATTATCTCACATAAAAGTGGCAAGAAAAAGCGGTTCTGTAGGAAGGGAAGAGGGGGCAGGTGAGGAGGAATGAGTAAATCTTGCTCACATCAGATTTGACCTGAGGAGGGAATACCATACACACTCAATTGGGTATCTTACCCCACAGGAAAGAAGGAGGAAGAAGATAAAAAAGGGGGGACGATAGAAGGGAGGGCAGATAGGGGGAGGAGGTAATCAAAAACAAACACTCGCGAAAAGGGACAGGGTCAAGGGAGCAAATTCAATAAAGGGGGATAGGTTAGGAAGGAGCAAAACATAGTTAATCTTTCACAACATGAGTATTGTGGAAGGGATTTACATAATGATACACATGTGGCCTATGCTGAATTGCTTGCCTTCTTAGGGAGGGTGGGTGGGGAGGGAAGAGGAGAGAGAATTTGGAACTCAAAGTTTTAAAAACAGACGTTCAAAAACAAAAAAAAAAAAATTTTGCATGCAACTAGGACATAAGATACACAGGCAATGGGGTGTAGAAATTTATCTTGCCCTACAAGAGAAGAGGGGAAAGGGGGATGGGAGGGGAAGTGGGGTGACAGAAGGAGGGCTGACTGGGGAATGGGGCAACCAGAATATACACCATCTTGGAGTGGGCAGGAGGGTAGAAACGGGGAGAAAATTCGTAATTCAAACTCTTGTGAAAATCAATGCTGAAAACTAAATATATTAAATAAGTTAAATTTTAAAAAAAGATAAGCTAAAAAACTCAGAACTAAGGTGGTAAAATGAGATAAAGCAGCCTCTACCTCACAGGACTTGCGTGAGAATCAAATAAGATACTATATGTAAAACTCCGTGCAAACCTTAAAGTGCTATGTAAACCTTAATTATTATCATCACCACCACCATCATCCTTGTTATGATTATTTTCTTTTGAGTAGAAGTCCTTGTTTTACACCCAATGATCAGAAGGAAATATTTTCTGCACTGGGTTTCATTTCTAAATTCTTCCTTGCTTCATTCATCCCATTTAATCCCACAATACAAGTTTATGCCCTGGATTAGGAAACCCTCCCTATTCCTGAAAGTTCACACCCTACAAACAGGTGAGGTTGGTTGTCATCTTCCTTCTCTCTTTAATCATTTTTCAGCCATGTAGAAGGAATCTTTTTACATCTCAGATCTCATAAAGTCTACCCCACTGGTCTCAGCCTTTCCCATTGGGATCCAGCTCTCCAGAGGTACTTTCTGGTTTTAAAAATTTGTGGATTTCAAAAAACTATAAAGAAAATAATAAATGATAAACAAATGATTAATAATATAACCATAAATAAATGATAAATAAATAATGATTAATGAATGAAAATAATAAATAAAATAATGAAAACGTGTTTTTTTTTTAATTGTGGATTTCTAAAAGGATCAAAAACTAGCTCCCTTTGTACTCTTCCCATTTACTTAGGTTGTTGTCTACCTGGAGCTGCTAAGGCATATTCCAGGTAAATACAGAACACCCCGGTGGTCTGGTTCAGGTTTCCAAATATGACTTAGCTCTTTTAAAATAATTACTCACAAAGTTGGTCTGACTGCAACTTCCCACCTACCTCTTCCACCTATCCAAAATTTTATATATCTGTATCCGGCAGGCCCCCACCCATATCTGCACACCTCTGATTTTGCCCTAGCTTTGCTTCCTTCCATCTCATCCCCCTTTCCCAAGAATCTTGGCTCCTCAAGGGACCGGGAAGAACATGAACACATATCCAGGATCTCATCAAATCACATCGCTTGTCAAAACGTAGATTCCTCGCCGAAGGCACAGTGGACCTCTGAGTTTTTTGTTTGTTTTTTATTTTTAATAATCTTTAAAACAGGAAATGGGACAAGATAATTCCAAAGGTACTTGCGACCCATCTCATCACACCCTCCCTATATAAATATGAGGGATACACAATCTTGACCCATACCCACACTCGAGGGCTTATTAAAGGGATAGATCCCTAGACTACGAAGGTCACCTGCCTTGGAGGGGCAAGCGCTGTTGTGCCTCTCCACCTGGACATTCAGGAGAGGGTTAACCAAGCCGATCAGTCTGGGGATGGATCAGAGCCTTGGGGATAGAAGGTGTTGGTATCAAGTGTGGGGGGAGAGGAAGTAGCGGGACGCAGGTGCATGGAGCCTTTAGCCAAAACAATTGCTGTGCGGAGTGAGGAGAGGGAGAGGGCTCCGAGTAGGGTCTCATAGAGGAGTGTTGCGGTGGAGGGGAACACGGGGAGAGGGAAGATGCCGTAACCTTACCAGAAGGGCGGGGCAGGCGGCCCGCTGCTTACCTGGCAAAGGCGGGGCCTGGGGACAGGTAGCTGCCCCAGCGCAGCCGCCGCTGCTACTGCAGTCTGCTATTGCCGGCACCGGACAAGTGGGCAGTCCGGGCTGCCACCGCCATGTTGTGTCTTGTCTCGGTGGGCCCTCCCTTCCTCTTCTCTCTCCTCCTCTCCTTCCTTGTTTCCCTCCTCCCCCTTTCCTCCACTCTTTGCTATCTCTCCCCGATCCCCTCTCTTCTCCCACCGGGTTCCCGCAGATCCTCCTTTCCTCGGTGAAATGCAAAATTGCAGCTGTGGGACCCAATTAATTGCAATAGAGGGGCTCTAGTCAAGGAGGGACCTCACCCGAGAGGATGAGAGGGGAGGATGGAAGGAATGAGAAGGTACCCTGGGAATTACCTAGCCCCGTCTCCCAATTTAGTAATAATAATGGATATTTACATAATGCTTTAAAGCTTGCAAAACACTTCCTATGTATTATCTCATTTGACACTCGTAGGTAGGAGCTAGGATCAAAGCAATCATCTATAAAGGGCTTTTCCTCACCACAACATTGTGAGATAGATTACACCAAAAAATTTTATAGATGGGGAAAACGAGACATAGGAAGTTAAGCAACGAGACCTGATCAGGACTCAAACTCAAGTCTTTCAGCTTTAACACCTGTACTCCTTCGGTTGCAACGTGATGCTATTTTCACCTCTCTACCTTCCCTCCCTGCCAAAAAATAAATAGCCCCAACGTGCACAAAAAAAAAAAAAAACCAGAGCCTAAAGCATTTAGCCAGACTTCTCCTCTGCCATTTCCTACTGTAAAGTTTGCCTTAGTCTGAGACAAGGCTCAAAAGCCATGCCCAACCTTCCTCAGTTTGACTTCCAGGCCCCTTGTCCGTTTATCTAATCTCATATTTCATGGTTCCTCAAAGCTTTGGATTTCTAGAAAAGGGCTGAAATTTAACTCTTTCTGCCCTCCAAACTCCTGTATACTTCTTATATGTACCACTATCAAATAATGGACTACCCCTGTACATGTATTTTATAATGTTCCATAGTTTTTTTGTGTGTTCTTAAAAGACCATATAATCTCTTTTGAGGGTAGGGATTAAGTCATCCTTATTTCTATTCCCCCACAGTATGTGCCCAATAAGTATTTTTAAACTTAAAAATAATGGCAGGAAAAACTAGAAACAAAATAGATATTTACAGACTGGAGTATGAGCAGTGATGTTCTGGAGCTGGCTCACACTAGCTCTTGAGCTGCTTGTTAAATTTTCAGCATTGATATTTATACCTTGGAAATTAGCAATGTTACAAATGAGAGCTTGATTTGTTGTTTTGTTCACTGTCTAGACTTAAGAAAATAATGGAGAACCTGTTAATAACACAAATTCATTTAAAAATGTGTACTGCAGTACATTTTTTCTCCCCAGAGACTGTTAAATATTTACCAGCTGTGGCAATGAATACAGTGGAAAATTACTGTACCCTAAGAAAAGATGACTAGGAAGACTTCATAGAAGTATGGGAAGACTTATACAAACTAATACAGAGTAAAATAAGCAGGTAGGCTATTCTTATATTTCATTACTACCACTGATAAATATTTGAATGCCTACTGATATATATTAAGCCTGCAATCCACTAAAACCCTCAGGTGAGAGTTGAAGATGAAGTTTTACTTCCCCAGTATTGTATATGGTAAGGGGATTTTTTTCCCCAAATGTAAGACTTTATGTTTACCCTGATAAAAATTGTGTTATATTAGCTTCAACCCTAAATGATAAGAATCTAGGTGGCACAACAGATAAGAACACTGGGCATGGAGTCAGGAAGACCTGAGTTCAAATTTAGCCTTAGACACATACTAGCAATTCACTTAATGTCTGTCTGCCTCAGTTTCCTCAGCTGTAAAGTGGGGATAATAATAGCACCTATCTCTCACAATTGTCATGAGGAGCAAATGAGTCCACATTTGTAAAGCACCCAGAACATAGTAGGCGCTTGATAAATCCTTATTCCCTTCCCTTCCCCTGTAGTACCCTTCATTAGCTAGCTCTCACAGATTAGTATAATCTATTCAACATGAATCAACACTGTGATACGGCAGCCAAAAGAGCTAATGCCATTTTGGGCTTTGTTCAGAGGGACTGAAAGGCCAGAACCAGAAAAACAATAATAACATTGTTTTCTGCCATTGTCTGTGCACATAAACTGAAATCCAGCCAGAGGAGGTTAATGAAGTTGGTAAAGAACCTTAGGATCATATGGGTATCAGTTGATGAAACTGGAGGGAGGTGGGGTATATGATCAACGAAGAATAGAAGACTTGGGGAGGAGTAGGGTCCATAATCAATGTTTTTAAGTATATGAATGGCAGCCATGTGGCTAGAAGATGGAAGCCAGAAGAATGGTATATCAGTAAGGCAGAATTCATGACTTCAAAGATAACCATGAATATGCCTGAATGGTCCAGAATGGCAGGATATAAGGAATTCTCTAAGTAGAAGCTCCTCCCACCACAGGCTTCCATTGGCTCCAGTCCTAGCCACTCCCCCCAGGACCCTGAGAGCCCCGCCCCCTGAAGCCCACTCAAATGGGTGGGGAAGATCTTCCCATACACTGATTGCCTTTACAAATGGACAGATGATTCAAAGAGTTAAATTTAAGATTGCTATAAGGGAAAAACTTCCGAACAATTAGAGTTCTTTGAATGTGGATCATGGGATCATGGATTTAAAGCTGTTAGCAACCATAGAAGCTGCCTAGTCCAACTGATTTATTTTACAGTTGAGGAACTGAGGCTGTGAAAATATACATGATTTGTCCAGGGTCACACATTAGCTAGTAAGTGTCTGAAGAAGGATTCGATCACTTCTTCCTGACTCCCAAGTCCTGATCAGCCTCAATCAATCAATCAATAAACATGTATTAAGCACCTACTCTGTGCCAGGCACTGTCCTAAATGAGAGGGATACAAAAGAAAAGACAAAAGACAGTCCCTGCCCTCAAGGGGAGACAACAAGCAAAGGAATATAGGAAAGCAAGATAAATACAGGATAAACAGGAAATAATTAACAGAGGGAAGGCAGTAAAGGTAAGAGGGGTTGGAGGAACCTTCCTGTAGAAGGCAGAACTTAAGTTGTGAGTTAAAGGAAACCAGAGAGGTCAGTAGTCTGAGACGAGGAGTTCCCCTTCACAGGAGTTTTTTCAAGCAAAAGCTGAAGGAGGTTAACTATATTTGAGTTGGCTAGAATAGAGAAGGCAACGTGTTAAGAGAAAGGAAAGAAAGGTCAGCATGAGATAGAGTAGTTGAGGAAAGCTTCCAGGAAGAGATGAAGTGGGATTTTGAAGGAAGGATAGAGCTTGGAAGGGGGAAACAAGAGGGACTTCAGGCTAAAAGTCAGAGTATGAGCCTAAAGGTAAAATGTTGTAGATGATTTGAGTATGATTCTAGAAAAGGACAAGGCCTGGTCTGGCTGGAATGTGGGGTTCCCAGAGGAGGGTTCCCACGGGGAGTTAGTTAAACTTGGAGAGAGCAAGGACAGATTATGGAGGGCCTTGAAAGCCACTCAGAGGACTTAGAATTTTATCCTGAAGCAATGGAAAGCTATTAAATATGAGAATCAAGGGATGAAAGCAGTGTTTCAGCAAGATTAATCTGTATTATGCAAGATTAACTGGAGGGGGAAAGACTAGAAACAGGGAGGTTAATTAGGGAGCTATTACTGTAATTCAGGCATGGGGGCTTTGCAGCCTCTTAGAGGGAGGAATCGTGTCTTCCTTCTATTTCTTTCGTATCTCTCACGATGATTAAAAAATGCTGAGTTCATCTTTGACTTAGTTACAGACCATATAGCTGAGAACATAGAGAACAAGATTTGAACAGACAATAAATTTAATCTTTAATCTTTTTCTCTCAAAAAAATATGACAACCTTCATTTAAATTTCCTTTGTTACCCTTGAACTATTCTATGTTTGTCATCAAGGGTGTTTTAATCTGAGGCAAAGCATTAATTTACATGAAATTTCTTTGAAGTAAAACACAATGATTGGAGTATCCCCTTTCCCATTCTTATAGATAAGAATAGATGCTTAGACAAACAGCAGGATCTAGATTTCCTGTTCCTTTCACTACAAGAGAGAAGCAACATGGCCCAGTGGCTAAGGAACCACCCAGGAAGCCCTGAATTCAAGTGCCACCTGTAATATACATTGGCTGTGTGATCCTAGGCAAGTCACTTAACCTCCTTCAGACCCAGTTCAAGTTGACTTGAAGGGCCTAGGTGTACTTTCAGGACCTCTCACTTATCTGGCTCATTTTCCCATCCAAGTGCAACCTCAGAACTTCAGTATGTGGTCGCCTTAAGCCACCAGCTTCCCTTTTAAGCTCTCAAACTTACAAGGCTTCAAAATGGAATAGTTTTATTTGTATAGCAAAAGATCTCAAAAGGATCTGCATCAGAGTTCACGGCTTTAGGAAACTCTCTAAGCTGCAGAGAAGGTGTCAACCTGCATTCTTCCTCATCTTGGAGTTCCCTACATAGGTCAGTCCCTATCTCTGTTCTAATGCAAGAGAATCTATGCACCTAAAGGTAGAAGAGAATTTAGAGACCATTTAGTCCAATCCTTTTGTCTTATGAAGTGTGTTTCAGTCTGTTACAAGCCCAGGAGAAGTTAAGTGACTTACTCAAGGTCACATACACAGGAAGCATGAGAGATCTAAATCCATGTTCTTTGACTCTAGAGTCAATGCCCTTTCCTCTAGACTTCCTCAGTATGGCTACAAATTGCCCATTCTGGCTTAATCAGGTATTATCCATCTCATGAACTCTAATCGTCAAATAATGAGGTTTTGGCCTTGATTTGGTTTTTGGATTGACTCTTGACTTGCAGTGGGTATTCATCTAGAACAATGATGTCAAACTCAAATAGAAACAGAGCTGCATATTGACTTAAAAAACCACAAGTTAACATTATCTATGTTGTAATTTATTTTTATTTATTTTGATAAACATTTTCCATTTACAGTTTAATTTGGTTTGGGCCTCTTAGAAAGCACAGAGAGGTGGAGCAGTAGACAGAGCACCGGGGTTGGAATCAGGAAGACTCATCTTCCTGAGTTCAAATCTAACCTCAGACACTTACTAGCTGTGTGACCCAGGGCAAGTCACTTACCCCTGTTTGCCTCAGTTTCCTCATCTGTAAAATGAGCTAGAGAAGGAAATGGCAAACCTCTCCAGTATCTTTGCCGAGAAAACCCCAAAATGGAGTCACAAAGAGTCAGATATGACTGAACGATAACAATAACTCTTGGGAGTTCGGCAAGCAGCTAGGGTCAATGGGCCGCAAGTTTGACCCCTGTGCTCTAGATTACATTTCCTTGTCCCTCAAATCATTTCGTCTCTCATGAGTTTCTCTTAGAAACAGAGCTCTGAAGAGGTGGAAAAAGGTTCACTCCATGTGAATTTTAAGGATGGCGGGGATTAATTTCTGAGAGCCAAACTGACCTTCGATTAAAAGTTAAATGTGAGCCAATGTGGATGGCTTGAAATGGTTTCTCCCAAAGATTTGGTAGCTCAGAAGTTATTCATTAATGCAGAAACAGAAAAAAACCTAAAGCTGTAATACAACTTGGGAGAGCTCCCAACATTATAGGCAAGGGGTGTACCTTGCACAGGTACAGTCTTGCCCGCGTATTGTAGATATAATTTTTAATAGCTGAAGATTGTATCATTTACTTTGCTAGTCTAAGTTGTTTAATTAGGAAGACCTCGTCATTGAAAAATGTCTTTCTTCCAGTAAGGTCAAAGCTTTTAATAAGCATATCCCGGTGATGGGCAACTCTTTGTGTGTGTGTGTGTCCCTGTGTGTCCACAAAATGCTTTGAAGCAACCTTGAAAGCCAACTACTTGGTTCCTATCAAGGATATAGGTTTTTATTTCTTCTAAACTCTTTGAGGGCAGTTAGGTGGCCCAGTGGATAGAGCACCTGGCTCTAGACTCAGGAAGCCCTGAGATTAAATCTAGCTTCAATCATTTACTAGCTGGGTGACCCTAGGCAAGTTTATTTTATCCTGTTTGCCTCAGTTTCCTCATATGCAAAATGAGCTGGAGAAGGAAATGGCAAGTCACTCCAATACCTCTGCCAAAAAAAAAACTGCAAATGGGGTCACAAAGAACTGGACACAACTGAAAAAAACGACAAAACAACAACAAATAATCTGTGAATCTCCTTGGAGAAGAAGACAGTAAAAAGGGGTGTAAGGTATCCAGGTTTTT
Organism: Trichosurus vulpecula; assembly: GCF_011100635.1. Lineage (NCBI taxonomy): Eukaryota > Metazoa > Chordata > Mammalia > Diprotodontia > Phalangeridae > Trichosurus > Trichosurus vulpecula. Next base: position 229,003,250 of record NC_050579.1, on the reverse strand, counting down.
TAACCTCACAATATTTGGGGGGGGTACATTTGGTGCTATATACACTTGCAAATAGAAAAAAATATGAAACATTCATTAGATTTTTAAGTCATAGTACCTGGGTTTGAATCCTGGCTCTGCCACTTACTAACTCTGTGATAAGAGCAAGTGACTTTCCTATTCTGGGCCTCTGGTTTCTAAACTGTAAAATGCCTTTCCAGCCCTAAGTCATATGGTTCTATGGAAAACTATGTAATCCATCAGGAATAAAATGGAGAGGTCTTGATTTGGAATTTTTTAAACCTCCACTTCAAGGCCTGGCTTTTCTACTAGCTCCATGACCTTGGACAAGTCACTGAACTCTGATCCTAAGTATCCCCATCTGTAAGAAAAGGATAATAATATTCATACTACCCACCTCACAGGGTGATTATCCAGAAAGTGCTTTGTAAACCATATAAACAATATATATTTTTTTTCACAGACACACATGACATTGTGTGTGTGTATGTGTGTATGTAATGTGACATTGTTTCTATAATAATTTAAGACTTATAAAGATTTTATTCACAATAACACCGTGAAGTGGATACCACTACTAGTCTTGTTATGTTGTAACGATGACGTGGAGATATAACTTTAAACCTAGATAGAATAATTTATTTTGTATTAGAAATAAATGAGATCTGACCTCAGACACTTAATAACTTTGTGACCCTGGGCAAGTCACTTAATCCCAATTGCCAAGAAAGGAAGGAAGAAAGGAAAGAAAGAAGGGAGAAAAGGAAGGAAGGAAGGAAGGAAGGAAGGAAGGAAGGAAGGAAGGAAGGAAGGAAGGAAGGAAGGAAGGAATCTTTAAAATCTTTTTCTCTGAAAAAACCTAGACTGGGAGCTGGGAAATGTTCAAGTCTTGGCTCTATCACTAACTCACTATGAGACCTAGGGCAAATCATTGCACCTCTTTAGGTTTTTGTTTCTTCTGTAAAATAAAGGAGTCGTACTGGATGATTTCTAAAGTTCCTTCCACTCTTTAAATTATATGTCTGCCAGAAACCCTCCAAAATATAACCCCTCTGTCAGTCATCCCCTCTTCCCTGGGTATGCTTTGGGGACCTCTTACTTATTTGGCTTATTATCTTTAACCAAAGGGGAACCTAAGAACTTTTGTATCTATCTGGTACTATCTCCAAGAAGAGCCACCAGCTTCCCTTACAAGCTTTCAGGCTTACAAGGCTTCAAAACACAGAATAGTTTTATTTACATAATAAAAGATACAGGAAGGACTTGTATCTGAGCCCACAGATAATCTAGAACCACAACCTTCTTCCCTCATAGGTCACCCTCAGTAACCTTTGCAATCACTGGGGGAGAAGACAATAAGCATTTATAATATAGCACCTATTATGTGCTAACTACTTAAAATTTTTTTACAAATATTACCTAATTTGATCCTCACAACAACCCTGCAAGGTAGATAGTTTTACAATTGAGGAAACTGAGGCAGGCCAAGGTTAAGTGACTTGCCCAGGATCACACAACTTGTAAGTGGATGAGGCAAGATTTGAACTCAGGGTTTTCTGACTCCAGGTCCAGAATATATCCACTTTGGTGCCAGCTTCCTTTAAAATATCACCCCAGATAGGCCCCCAGGAATGGGGAAGGCCATAGTGTACTGTGCTCTGTTGTTAATGTTGCTGTTGCTGGTGTTTGTTGTTGTGATTGTAGTTGTGGTTCTCCTGTTAGGAGAATAGCTTCTACTCTGTTCTCCAAAGCTGTGGTCCTCTGTTCTCGACCAGCACCAAGGATCATTTTCATTACCACTGTCCTTAACTTTCTTTGCTCCCTACTGTTCAGCTCTCTGCCAGCAGATGGTACTAGTTACTTCCTCTCCAGTTGCCAACTCTCAAGAGCTGTGCCAAGGAACCTCACTGGAAGCTCATTTCCATTTCTGACCTCTCCTTCCCAATTCCAGGTCTTCAGTTGGCCCTATAAACCTCTATCCTCTTCAGAGGATTCTCTCTTTGACTACTGTAATGAATGTCTGTCTTTTGCTTTAGGTTAACCCATTGGTGAATTTATGGTTGCTGTGCCTTCCACTCACGTAGACACCTTCCACTGAGTTTTGGGGGGTTCAGAAGAGTACTTTCACCCCCTTTCAATTTGTCTTGCCTTTTCTTGATTTCTCTTGGGACAGCTGGGCCATGTGATGCAAATACTTCAAGCTACATTTGGAGACCACAAAAGGCAAGTTAAAAGGGTAAACTCAGAGAGAGTAGCAACCCCACTGTACATTAAAAAAACCAAAACAGAATAGAAATTGGATATACCTGATATGATAAGGAAGACTCTGGAACTGGCGTGCCGGTGGCTATACTTGGCTCTGTAAATGATAATATCGCCTAAATTGCAAAAGCTAGTTTTTTCTCTTTTTTTCTTTTCTGCCAAGAGCAGCTGTTTAAAGACAGGAAATCCAAATATTTTTCCCTTTACTTTTCTTCCAGTCTGCTTTTGAACACCTCTGTATTTGTATCACATTATAGTATAATAACTTCTCAATGAATATTTGTGAGATCAATGAACGAGTAGATGAATGATTCATTCACATACCTAAAAATAGGGTCTAGAATTTGATCTGTTGAAATTTCTCCATCATTTTTTGTTCTCTTTCGTACTCATGTTTATGCATTATCATATACCTACAGTCACAGAGTAAAGCTGGATAAGACTTTAGAGATTATTGATTCCAATCCCTAAATTTTTAGATGAGGAACCTGGAGTCTCAAAGATGTTTATTGACTCAGCCAAGGTTGCACAGATATTTTTAAGGCTCGGGGTGGGGGAGAGGGGCACTAACTAAAGATGGTGATGTTCAGAAGGGAACTGGAGGAAAAGAGGAGAGAAGAGGGCTTAGTCGTAGGGTTTTCATGATTTTGTTAGCAATGCTCACACTATGGGGAAAGACTGGCTTCTACAATCTCAGAGATACCAGTAGGCACGAGACTTGTGAATGCCAATCTCTTCTACATGTATTTGGCTTTAATGAGATCTTTTATGACATAGTACAACACAGTGCAGCACTGTACTTGAGGAGAAACTACCTATACTTCTCCAAAAATATGTAGTGGAAATGTTACATAACCCATGTGTCAGTTGGATCATAGCCCTTAACACAACTGCGAGCCTCTTCCAATAGTAGTCTCTGTCTTGTTGTGCCCAACCACTACAGTCTCTGTGGGATATAGGAGTATATGATTCTATAATCTCTGAATTCCCCTGCAATAACTTAGACTGACAAGGCATCAGATATAGGACAGATTTTATTTAACTGAACCAAAAAACCTGCACACATTACAGATCCTTCATTAGTCAGAAATATCCTCCTCCTTTTTCTTGAAATCATCAAGAAGCTTTCTTTCTGGTGGTTTCCACCTTCCTTCTGAATTCATATAGTTCACACAACTCACATTACTAAAAAATGGACAGAAGTGGTTTGTTCCTTAGCATATATAATTCTGTGTGAGGCAAAACATATTTTTTCTTCTTTATGGATAATGTAGGTCCAAGTAAGGCTGAATATTTCATCTCTTTTACCACCTTCTCTCATTAAGGCTCTGAATTCCTTTCTTCCCTCTCTCATCAAGGCTCTCTGCATCTCCATCTGGCATCATCACATAGGTGTTCATGGTTTCCTGTACAGGTCTTGTGGATGTGCTGTCTCTCTAGGCACATATGCAACCCAGCTTCTCTCTCTGTGTCTCTGTCTTCTACTTTAGGAGAACTCTGGAGCAGCAGAACCATATATAGATATAGATATATAGATATACACATATATAGATAGATGTGTGTGTATGTGTATATATATATATACATATACATATAGAGAGAGAGAGAGAGAGACTATAACAATATATTTTTTAAAAGTATCCCCAGATGGAGACAATACAGCATATAAGAAAAGAAAGCATAGCCAAAGGGAACAAAACTTAAGGAAGCTTTGGAAAGGGAAAACAGAGCAAGTGCATTTTAGGGATCTGAGAACCTTAGGATTAGGGGCTTCAGTGCTCCTACCTTTAACATACGGAAAGGTAGCATGTGGCTGTACTTAATTATGCAGCAAGGGGGCACAATATCTTAAATATCCACTAGGTGGCCCTCTACTTGAGCCACAAGCTCAGATTTGTCAGTTTCTTTCTGATCCATGTCCAGGAGAGCCTTGGGTAAAGGGTGTAGTATCTTTCTGGTCATCAAAGAGCACTTATTTTACAAAAGCTTAGATGTTCTCATTCCCTCTCCCTTACCCCCAAGTCTTACGCAATGGCTAGAAAAACATTTGTATCTTTTGCTAGCTGGGTCTGAAATTAATCTAGGAGATGAGAAGGGATATTCGCCAAAATATGAAATCTGTTGCCTGTATTTTGTTCATGAGGACCACCCTGACAATTCCCCTCTCTCAGTTCACTACTTGCCATGTTCACAGATTTGGTGATTAAGCATGCAGTGGTCATTTTGTTGTTATTTTGTTTTGTTGTTCATAAAATAAATAGTCCATAAGTGTTGTTTATAGAATAAAATAAAAAGAGACTAGACCAAACATTTCTTTATGGAGGCACAAAAATTCTAAACCGACTAGAAAATTGGACTAAATCTAATAAAATGAATTTCAGTAGGGATAAATGTAAAATCACACTCGGGCTCAAGAAATCACTTCACAAGTATAGGATGAAAAACACATAATTTGGTGGCAATTTGCTTGGAAAAGATCTGTGGGTTTTAGTAGGCTGCAATATGAAATAACATTATAATGTGAGAGTCAAAAAAGCTAATATAATCTTGGGCTTGGGGTGGAGAAGGACAGAAGGGAAAGGGAAGAGAATATGTTTTTATAAAGCTCTTACTGTGTATGAGACACTGTGCTAAATAATTTTTCAAATATTACCTTATTTGATAATTTCTGGGAATAAAGAAGTTAGTATAGTCTTGTTTTCTGTCCCTGCTCAGATCACATTTGGAATATTTTGTCGAGAGGGCACCATATCATAGGAAGGACATCGATAAGCTGGATAGGAGGGAAAGCAGAATGATGATGGGCCTTGAGCCCATATCAAATGTTGAAGGAATGAAGGAAAAGCCTACCCATTAGGGTTTAGCCTGGAGAAGCAGAGGGTGTACTTGAAAAACTGGAAGAGCGATCAGATTTGTTTCTGTTTGGCAACAGAGCAGAAATGAGATAATAGGTACATGTTAAAAGGGAACTAACAGTTTAGGCTGGATTTAAGTACAAATTTCTAAATAATTGGAGCTCTCCAAAAGTTGAATGAGCTGTTTCTGAAGGAAACTTCCCTCCACTGGGGATCTTCAGGCTAAGGCTGGATGACCACTTCTTAGGAGTATTGTAATGAAGTTCCTCTTTCTACTATAGGTTGGACTAGATAGCCTTTAAGTTCTCTTCCAGCTCTTTATTAGGACCAAGTGTAATACAAGGAAAATTAGGAACCCCTGAGTAACCCCTAGCTACTGACAAGCCCCCCCAGAAAGAATGGACTCAGATATCTTTGGTATTTAGCAAACCCCCTGGGACTCCATGGCTCCTTCCTGGAATGTCAATAGATAGGACCATCCCCACTGAGAGATAACCTGGCAGATCCTGTCTAGCAGATATCCCTGAGACTCCTTGGTTCCTTCCTGGAATGTCAATAGATAGGACCATCCCACTGAGAGATAACTTGACAGACCCTTCCTGGGAGATATCCCTGGGACTCTGTGACTCCACCAAGGAATGTAAATGAGATTAGTACGATAGTACTAATACTAGTACGCTAGTACGATAACCTGACTGAATCTTTTGATCAGCCAGGACCTTTGTTCCTGTTTTACCCCCGCTCTGTACCCCCATATCCTATATAAGCCAAGCCATCACCCCAACACATTTGCCATTGATTTGTGGTGCCGCACCCTGATGGCCGCCGGCTGATAAATTCTCCACTTAAAACTTATACTCTGTGGTGTGTCTTGCTCGCTTCTGGTACAACACAAGGCCCTAGCTTTCCCATACCCAGATCAGAAGGTTGTAGGGAGCAAATTCCAGAAGGCTGAACCAAAGTAAATCCACCAGATGGAATGAACACCAAGTGAAGAAGCATCCTCTGAGAACAAGAAATGGCAGAATAAAGTCAGCCAGGAACACAGAGGAAACTAAGGATAAGGTCCATTTCCCTAGAGCTGGTAAATAAAACCAAGGTTCACCCTTTGCATGATAGCCTTGTAAATTTTCTCTGATTTATTGCCACACCTTGTACTCACTGTTGTTCCATGGAGTCTAAAGCAGTAAAGCCTTAAAGGAAATGAGTGGTTGTAGGCTATTTTTACTGAGAAAGGAGATGTCTTTCCCCTCCTACAATCTACCTTTGTGGTGTGGAATCGAAGAAACCAAAGAGTGGCAGTGAGAAAAACTAATAGGGGACTTCAGCCAGCCAGATCCCAAGGCTTGGTAGTGGAAGAAAGCATGTCCTCCAATGGGGAGCGAGGGAGGGGAGAACTGGCCTTTTGGTACCATATGCATTAACCTCCAGTTCCTAAGACTTCATAGCTTTTTATCTGGCCTTGAATTGCTGCTGTGTCCCCTTCACGCTCGTTCAGTTAAAATAGGCTTCAGAATCTTACTCTTTGAAGCCCATGCCTTCCATGGCAAGGTTCCCATAGTACTCTGAAAAACACTGGAGGAAATTTTCTCGTATACTCTTGCCAGAGGAATGATCCTGTTACCAAGGCAGACCACCCGTGGTTTCCTGTGCCTCTAAAGAATTCCCAAGGATTTACACACTGCACGCAGCTATCTTTGTTGCCCCATCCCGGGGTTTGTCCATCTTAAGCTCAGTACCATATGGTGCTGCAAGTCTCATCCTGGACAGAGTGTCCAGGTTAGATAGACACTTTCCCTCTCCTGGATACCTTTCCCTAGATCAGAGCTACAGTACTTGGCAGCAGGGGCCAAAATTAAAATAGGCTGAACTTCTTCAGGCTGCAGAAAGGTTTTTAGAGGCTCACTTTCCAAGTAGAGGTATAATTAATGATTAAACTATTTTGCAAATAAGCCGTATTTTTAAAAAGGGAAATTCCAAGTAATATCAATTAATTACACTTATTACTTAAGATTTTTATTATCATGAAATCACATTAATATTTTTAAAAATTTACTTTGCTAAGCAGTACAAGTTTTAGTACATTTCTCAGATTTTCTTACTGTTTACACTTAGTGCTGACTGAAAACACATCAAAAAGATGTGTTTTCTCAGCCTAGAGACAGACTGGGTCACCACAGATCATGTGACAAGCAGGAGAGAGTGTGTGTGTGTGGTGGCAACCCACCTGCCAAGTTACATGATGGGCACAATAGTGACTAGTGGAAGGTGGGTTAAGCGGGGCACGGACAAAGCGCTTGCTACAGCTTGACTTTCTTTTATATCCTCTACATTTTTCGGGCTGCCTGAAATCCTTTGGTGGACTGCAAGCCACGGGTCGTATGTTGTACAGGCCTCTGCCCTAGGTCATCTTTTCACAGATTTGCCAGAGCCTAGCTCTCCATCGTACACACAATTTAGTGTAAATACTCTCTGTACTCAAAAGTCTTCACATCTGTAGCCTTCCAAAAACATCGCATGACTATGGCATGATGGGAGCCAGCTAGATCTGAATTGAGAAAGACCTGAATTCAAATCTAGCTTCAGACACTTACTGCATGACCCTGGTCAAGGCAGTTAACTGCCTTGGCCTCAGCCTCCTCATCTCTAAAACAGAAATAACCATAGCACTTACCTCCTAGGGTTGTTGCAAATATAAAAATGAAATATGATTCAGGAAGACCCAAGTTCAAATCTAGTCTCAGAGACTTCCTAGCTGTGTGACCCTAGGCAAGTCACTCTGTCTCAGTTTCTTCACCTCTAAAATGGGGATAATAATAATAATAGCAGGATACTTCCCAGGGTAGTTGTGAGGATAACGTGAGATAATATTTACAAAGCACTTTGCAAAACCTAAGACACTATATAAATGCCAGCTATTATTATGACTATGAATATCTTGAGCTATACTTATTTTTAAAAATACATTTATTATTTTAAACATTTTTTTCTTTTTAAATTGTGAGTTCTGAATTCGTTCTCTCCCTCCTACCCTGCCCCAACCCACCAAGAAGGCAAGCAAATGTTGGCAGTTATATATGTAAAATCAGGCAAAACACATTTCCATATTAGCCATATTGCAAAAAAAAAAAAGCAAAAGAATAAATAAAACAAGAAAGCTATATATTTTAATTTGCTCTCAGAGACCATCATTTCTCTCTCTGAAGGTAGATAGCATTTTTTCATTATGAATCCTTTGGAAGTGTCTTGGATCACTGAATTGATCAGAGTAACCAAATCTTCACAGTTGATAATCATGACAATGTTGCTGTTACTGTGTACAATGTTCTGCTTGCTCCTCTCACTCCACTTCGCATCAGTTCATACAAGTGTTACCATGTTTTCTTCTGAAACCACCCTCTCATCATTCCTTATAGCACAATAGTATCCCATCACAATCACACGACACAACTTGTTCAGCCATTCCCCAATTGATGAGCCATCCCCTTGATTTCCAATTCTTTGCCAGAACAGAAAAAGCTACTATAAATATTTTTGTACATATAAGTTCTTTTCCTTTTTCTTTGATCTCTTTGGGGTAAGACCTAGTAGTGCTATTTCTGGGTCAAAAGGTATGTACAGTTTTATAGCCCTTTGGGCATAGTTCCAAATTGTCCTCCAGAATATTTGGAGCAGATCACAACTCCACCAACTTAATTTCCCTCATCCCCTCCATCACTTGCCATTTCTAATAGATATGAGGTGGTACTTCAGAGTTGTTTTGATTTACATTTCTCTAATCAATAGTGATTTAGAGCATTTTTTATTTCATTGTAGATAGCTTTGATTTCTTCTTCTAAAAATTGACCATTTACCAATTGGGAAATGGCTCTTATATTTATAAATTTGGTTCAGTTCCCTATATATTTGAGAAATGAAGCCTTTAATCAGAGAAATTTGCTGTAAAAAAAAAAACTTTATATTGCTTCATTGCCTATGAGATCTATTAGTAAATTTTGTAGTTTCCCTGCTTAACTCTTTTAATTATGTTGATTTTCACTTTTGCTTTGTCTGAAATCATGATTTCTAGCCTTGCCTCTTTTTACTTCAGCAAAAGCATAATAGATTCTGCTACAGCCCTCTATTTTAACTCTGTGTGTATCTTTCTATTTCAAGTGTGTCTCTTGTAAACAATATATGGTTAGATTCTGGTTTCTAATCAACTTTCTTATCTGCTTCCATTTTACAGATGAGCTTATCCCATTCATATTCACAGTTATGGTTACTGTGCATTCCCCTGCATCCTATTTTCTTCTGTTTATGCTTCTCTTGCTCTTTTTATCCTGTCCCTCCACAAAAGTCTGTTTTGCTTCTGACCCCTGCCTCCCTTAATCTACCCTCCCTTTTATCACCCCTCCCCAATCTCTTATCTTCTTTCTCTCCTAATTCCCTATTGGGTAACATAGACTTCTATATCCAACTGACTTTGTATATGTATTCTTCCCTCTTTGAACCAATTTCAATGAGAGTGAGGTTCAAGCATTGCCTTCCCCCTCCATTTCCCCCTCCATCTTAAAAGCTCTTCCTTGTTCATCTCTTTTATATAAGAAAAATTTTCCCTTCTACCTCTACCAGTGAATCCCTCTTTCTCACCCCTTCATTTTTTTTAGGTCATCCCAACATAATTGACCCATATCCATGCCTTCTGTCTATGTAGACTTCTAATTCCACTAAAGTTAGAGTAACTAATGTTAGAAGTAACATGTATCATCTTCCCATATAGGAATTCCAACAGTTTACTTTATTGAGTCCCTTATGATTGATTACTCTTTCATATTTATCTTTTTCTGCTTCTCCTGAGTCTTCTGTTTGAATGTCAAATTATTTTTGTATTTTCATTAAGAATGCTTAAAAGTCTTCTATTTCATTTAATATCCTTTTTTTCCCCTGAAGAATTATACTCAGTTTTTCTGGGTAGGTTATTCTTGGTTGCAATCCTAGCTCCTTTGCTTTCTGGAATATTGTATTCTGAGCCCTCCACTTCTTTAATGTCTAAGTGACTAAATCTTTTGTGATGTTAACTGTGGCTCCATGATACTTGAATGTTTTCTTTCTGACTGCTTGAAGTATTTTTTCTTTGACCTGGGAGCTCTGGAATTTGGCTATAATATTCCTGGGAGTTCTCATTTTAGGATCTTTCAGGACATGATCAATGGTGTCTTTCAATTTTTATTTTAACCATCTGGAAATAAGATATCTGGGCAGTTTTCCTTTATAATTTCAAGAACTATGATGTATAGCCATTTTTTAAATAATTGTTTTCAGATAGTATAATTCTCAAATTATCTCTCCTTGATCTATTTTCTGGATCAGTTGTTTTTCAGCTACTTCACATTTTCTTCTATTTTTCATACCTTTGACTTTGTTTTATTGTTTCTTGATTTCTCTTGGAGTCATTACTTCCTACTTGCTCAGTTTTTATTTTTAAGGCATTTTTTTTCCTTAGTGAGCTTTTGTACCTATTTTTCCATTTGACCAATTCTGGTTTTCAAGGAGTTCTTTTCTATCTTTTTGTGCCTCTTTTACCAAGCTAATAATTCTTTTTTTCATAATTTCCTTGCATGAGCCTTATTTTTTTTCCTCCAATTTTTCCTCCATCACTCTTATTTCTTACTTTAACTCTTCCAGGATTTCTTGTTGGACTTGGGTCCAATTAGTCCTTTTCTTTGAGGCTTTGTTTGTAGCTGTTTCCACATTGTCATCTTCTTCTGAGTTGATGTCTTGTTCTTCCATGCCACCATAGTAGCCTTTTTTGGTTCTTTTTTTGTTGTTTGCTCATTTTTCTAGCCTATCTTTTTTTATTTTGAACTTTATGTTAAAATTAGGTTCTGCTCATCTAAAGTAAAGGAGGCAGGGAAGTGGCACAGTGAGTAGAGCACTGGCCTGGGAGTCAGGAGGACCTGAGTTCAAATTCGGCCTCCGTCACTTGACACACTTACTAGCTGTGTGACCTTGGGCAAGTCACTTAACCCTAATTGCCCTGCCTTCCCCCCCTCCAAAAAAAATAAAAATTTTTTAAAAAAGTAAGGGAGGCACTATCTCAAGCTTCAGACTTTTTTGCTGCTATTTTCAGAACTGTTCTGGGGTCTGCAAGTTTTCAATGCTTCCAAGCTGATGTGATCTGGGGAGAGGTGGGGAGAGGTGTGCTCTTTACCCAAGGACCCCTGTTCCTCTGCAGTTGCAAGTACTAGTGCTCTTCTTGGCCCTGGAACTACGACCAGCACCCTGTTTTCTTGTGACCAACCACACATGCTTCTCTCTTCCCTGGAATTGTGACCTCAAACTGCATATAGGCAAAAGCATTTCCAACCAGTGATAGCTGCACCCAGTGCCAGCAAAGGGTCCCCCATTATATCTTTCTGACCAGTCATCCCACCCCCTTACCATTGCCTGTACACTGAGAGCTTTTAGAGCTGCTGCTGCTGCTGCTGCAACCACATCAGAGGCCCACTGCTGGAGTTGCTGCTGGTGCTCCTACCCTGGTGTCACAGACCTCTCCTGCTGACCTCCTAAGTTGTTTTAGGCTAGAAAAATATCTCACTCAGACCTTGTGTTGGCTTTGCCACCCCAGAATTTGATTCAAGAGGTTATTTTAAAGTTGTATGGAGGGGAATGTTGCAAGAGTTCAGCTCGGTTGCTGCCCGTCTTCAGCCATCTTGACTCTGCCCGTCTTGGAAGGATACTTGCATAAAGAAATTTAAAAGTTTAATATTTTGTCAAAAAGTTAAACAGACATAGTAATTCATATTCATATAGGTTTATGGAATATTTTCCTCATAATAATCCCATAAAGTAGATTGAGCACAAATTATTATCCCCACAGCTATTAAGTGTCAGAATCAAGACTCCGATTTGGCTCTTGATTTCAAAAACTATGTCCTTTCCGTTACATCACGCCATCTCTCCATAATTAAATGAATAGTTCCAAATGCGATCTAATATTTATAACATGGTTCTAGTACCTAAACATATTTTTTTCTCTGAAATCATACAAGACGATACCCCCGAGACATTTTTTTTTAATAACAAAGATTTGTTTTGACCCAACCTGAGATTTCACTGGTGTAAGTCAGTGGAGTCAAACTCAAATAGAAACAGATCCCTGGCAGGTAGCATATTGACTTAGAAAACCACAAATTAACCACTGTTGTTCAGTCATTTTTCAATTGTGTCTGACTCTTTGCGACCCCAGTTGGGGTTTTATTGGCAAAGATACTGGAGTGGTTTACCTTTTCCTTCTCCGACTTTTTTCACAGATGAGGAAACTGAGGCAATCAGGGTTAAGTAATTTCACCAGGGTCACACAGCTAATAAGTATCTGAGGCTAGATTTGAATTCAGATCTCCTGACTCCAGGCCTGACACTCTATCTGCTGTGCTACGTATCTGCCCCGAATTAACATTATCTCTGTCTTTTTTTATTTTTATTCATTTTTATTAAACATTTCCTAATTATATTTTAATCTAGTTAGACTAAGTTTGATATTTCTGGTGCAGGAAACTCTCAGGAAGCTCCCTCTGCCAATTCACATCAGAACCTACTCTGTAACTGATAGGCCTACAGAGTGACTTACTGGCACCGAAGCCAAATTACTTTTCCAAGGTCACACAGCCAGTATTTGTCAGAAATGGGACACAACCCAACTCTTCCCTGATTCTGGGGCCAGTTCTCTATCTACTACATACACTGCCTCTTAATAACATAGAGATCTGGAGAATTATAAATATAGCTAAACAAGTTTTGAGGCATCTTTCTTTTCTTTCTTTTTTTTTTGAGGCATCTTTCTGATCCAAAAGTATCTCCGGATTAAAAACTACAGTATATCTTATTTCTTGTGAAGAGAAGACTGTCATAAGAATATTAAAAATTGGTTAAAAGTTTACTATCAGCTACTACAAACAAAATGAGCTTGCTATGTATCGTTTTTTGGCCCTGGCTGAAGCAAAAAAAAAAAATGGCTTTGCTGCTATCAAGCAGATGGGAGTCAGGAGTCACTGACATCTTTGATTTTGTATGGTTTCAGGGTCACACAGACCAAAATACCTGAACAAAGTCCACCTGACACTCTGTCTGCTGCTGTGCTGAGGCTTCTTATGTCCAACTTCCTGTCTTCTTATGACATTTTTGAGGAATGTCAATAGAATGGTGACATGTGATTTGGCAGTTAATTGTTACTTGTGAAAGGGGAAGTACCAAGCAGATGTTCCCCCATTGCATAATATCACCATTTAAGGGGCAAACAGGGATTAGTGCTGCCACAAACAACATCGACATATCAACAGGAGTATTTTCCCCTTAAAATTGAACTTTCTTAAAGCTAGTTTAGTCCTGTGACTATATCCTGATTGATTTGCTAGTTAAACGTAATGTTCATTGGGGAGGACTCTGTGTTCTCTATGAACTTCTCATTGTTGTGTACAATAAATTATTTTTAAAGCTTTATTGATGCTTCTTTGTGTGGGAGGAGTGGGGGAGATGGGTATCTGATCAATAGATTTCAGTTAATTTTGTTTCCCTGAACAAACGTTTATTAATTTTTAAATTTTATTATTTATTATTAAACATTCTTATTTTTAAAAACTTTTTTGAGTTCTAGATCTACTCCCTCCCTTCCACCAAGAAGGCAAGAAATGTGATATCAATTATACATGTGAAATCATGAAAAACATATTTCCATATTAACCATGTGGGGGAGGGAAGCAAGAAAAATAAAGTGAAAAAAAAGATGTTTCAATCTACATTCAGATTCTATCAGTTCTTTCTTTGGGGGTGGATAGTATTTTTCATCACAAATCCTTCAAAATTGTCTTGGATCATTCTGTTGATTAGAATAGCTAAGTCATTCATAGTCAATTATCTTACAATATTGCTTTTACTGTGTGCAATATTTTGGTTCTGCTCACTTCACTTTGCATCAGTTCATATAAGTTTTCCTAGGGCCTTTGTGTGTGTGTGTGAAATGCTTATATACACATACACACATATATATTATATATATATATATATATATATATATGTGTGTGTGTGTGTGTGTATATATATATATTTCCAACTACATGTAATAATAATTTTTTACCATTTAAAAAAAATTTTGAGTTTCAAATTCTCTCCCTCTTTCCCCACCCCCCTCTTTGAGAAGGCAAGTGAGTTGATATAGATTATAAATGTACAGTCATGCAAAACATATTTCCATACTAGTCACATTGTGAAAGAAAACACAAATAAAAAAAGTTTTTAAAAAGTATGTTTCAATCTGCATTCAGATTCCATCAGTTCTTTTTCTGGAGATGGATGACATTTTTTATCATAAGTCCTTTGGAATTTTCTCAGAACATTCTATTGCTGAGAATAGCTAAGTCATTCACAGTCAATCATCATACAATATGGCTCTTACTGTGCATGGTGTTCTCCTGGTTCTTCTCACTTCACTTTACACCAGGTCATACAGATGTTGCCATTTTTTTTCTGAAACCACCCTTCTCATCATTTCTTATAGCACAATAGTATTCCATCACAATCATGTACCATAATTTGTTCAGCCATTCCCTAATTTGATGGCTATTGCTTCAGTTCCCAATTCTTTGCCAGAACAAAAAGAGCTGTTACAAATATTTTTGTACATATAGGTCCTTTTTCTTTTTCTTTGATCTCTCTGGGATATAGACCTAGTAGTGGTATTATTAGGTGACTGAGTATGCATGATTTTATAGCCCTCCAGGAACAGTTCCAAATTGTTCTCCAGAAAGTTTGGACCAGTTCACAACCCCACCAACAGTGCATTAGTGTCCCTGCTTTTCTACACCCCTCCAGCTTTTGTCATTTTCCTTTTCTGTCACATTAGCCAATCTGATAGGTGTGAGGGGTACCTCAGAGTTTTAATTCACATTTCTCTAATCAATAGTAATTTAGAGCATTTTTCATATGGCTATAAATAGCTTTGATTTCTTCTTCTGAAAACTGCCTGTTTATATCCTTTGACCATTTATCAATTGGGAAATGGCTCTTATTTTTTTAAATTTGACCCAGTTCTCTATATATTTGAGAAATGAGGCATTTATGAGAGAAACTTCCTATAATTTTTTCCCTAGCTTCCTGCTTTCCTTCTAACCTTGGCTGCATGATTTTGTTTCCACCAAACCTTTTAATTTAATATAATCAAAATTATCCATTTTACCTACCATGATCTTTTCTATCTCATTTTGTCATAAATTCTTCCTTTATCCGTAGATCTGACAGGCAAAATATTCCACGCTCCCCTAATTTGCTTATGATATTACCCTTTGTGTCTAAATCATGTACCCATTTTGACCTTCTTGGTTGGTATACAGTGTGAGATATTGGTCTATACCTAGTTTCTATCAAATTGTTTTCCAGTTTTCCCAGCAATTTTTGTCAAATAGAGTTCTTGTCCCAAAAGCTTGGGTCTTTGGGCTTATCAAATGCTAGATGACTGTGGTCATTTACTAGTCAGTGTATTGTGTACCTAATCTAGTCCACTGATCCACTATTCTATTTCTTAGGCAGTACCAGATTGTTTTCATGATTACTGCTTTATAAATACATTTTGAGATTTGGTACTGCTAAACCATCTTCCTTCACTTTTTTTTCATTGATCCCTTGATATTCTTGAGCTTTTCTTCTTCCAGAAGAATTTTGTTATTATTTTTTCTAACTGTATTAAATAATTTTTGGTAGTTTGACAAATATTTATTATCTACTTCCTGCTAGATACCGAGGATATAAAAATCAAAACAGGCCCTTACCTCAAGAAGCATACCTGTTAAAAAATTATCCCTTTAAAATGAACACACCCTTAATCTCCACCCTTCAAAGCAAACCCTGCAAACAAAGGAAAACACTTAAGCTTAGCCAACAGATACAAGGACTAAATCTAACAGGTATGCAGTTGTTGCTCATCCTTCCTTCTCAAAGAGGACCAACGACATCCCAAGGGCGATGTCTCGACTTGCGTGTGAATTGGATTTAAGCGAGGCAGAGCTGTGCAAAGTCACCAACCTCATTCTCCTTCAGTGTCATCGGAGTCCAGTGGCAAGACATAGGTCATGACAACTGGCGGTGGCCCAGGATACAGTTGGAGGCCTTGGCCTTTTTAAGCTAAGGTCTTTCCCAGGTCTCAGTTTGTCTGAGGTAGCACCCATTAAGTTATTAAAGTCTAGGTAAGAATAGAGGCAAAAGATGACCTAGTTTGCCTTCATAAAAGAATCAGTCCGGCAGGGGAAGACCCTTAGAGTTTCTCCTGGTATGGAATATCATACATCTGTACTCCCTCACTTCTCTATTGAGACAAAGGAGGTGTAATGGATCATCTAGAACTATTTACTATCATTATTGCTGATTCTGTCATATCCTTTCTTAGGGTATTTAATTAGAAGTTCAGTTTTCCCAGTTGGTAATGCTGAGATTATAAGCAGGGGGCCCAAGTGTCCAAGCCTAGCCCTAACTCTACTCTTTCTTTAAGCCTTCTTTCAGAGGTATAAATAGGAGTTTTAGAGATTATAAAGCTGCCTTTGGGCATACTGCCTCCAGATGAGGAAACGGGGCAACGCTGGGTTGAGTAGGAGTCAACCTGTTATGTAGGAAGACCTTGTGATCCCACCTTCAGCAAGCTAGGCCTTCGCCTTCATGGAACCTTGGATGGATCTCCTGCCAGTCACTCCCTGTGCAGTTGCTTCAGGGGAGAGGAACTCCATTTCCCCATGAGTTTAGATTAAGTCCCTAGAGTGTAACCACAGACCTCTGGGAGGTGGTAGTATGGGAAGCATGGTGGTAGAAGAAGACATGGAAGGAAGGGGAGTGGTAGAAGAATGGTCATGGCATAGAACCAGTAGAGGACTACTACAAGGCATTGGGATGTCAGGCAGGAGGACAATCAAAAAAGAAAGTACATTCCTCCCAACTTCAGAGTCCTAGGTCAAAGCCCCAATTGTTCTACCTTAGTTATGGCCCTACCTGAGTGGTGTCAAACTCAAATAGAAAAGGGAACCATTGTTCAGTTGTGTCCAACTGTTTATGACCCCTTTTGGGGGTTTTCTTGGCCAAAATACTGGAGTGGTTTGCCATTTCCTTCTCCAGCTCATTTTGCAGATGAGGACACTGAGGCAAATAGAGTTAAGCGACTTGCCCAGGGTCACACAGCTAATACATGTCAGGCCAGATTTGAACTTGGGAAGATGAGTCTTCCTTACTCCAGCCTTGCATGCTATCAACTGTGCCACCTAGCTGCCCAGAAAAGGGAACCACCAAATTGTAAATAAGAATATCTGCCCCTGAGTATTGACTTAGAAAACTACATATTATCATTATCTATGTTCTATTGTATTTTTATTTTTTTATTAAATATTTCCCCAATTACATTTAAATCTGAATCTGGCAGCTCTTGGAAGCGTGAGGTAGGAACCTCTCCTCTACACTTCCAGTTTTCCTTTCACTTTCCTGCCCCAGCTTCCCCTTAGCCTTTGCATTAGAGTTACTCTGACTTTCTGCTTCTATCACACCTGGTCACCTTTCCCCACTACATAAACCCAAGTATGGAAATACCTATTCCCCACTTGGACAAGCCAACAAATAGCTTGGAGGTTTAAAAGGATAATTTTATTAGAAAAAGAAAACACATTTATATATCACTTCAAGGTTTACAAAGTGTTTTTCCTACAACAACTCTGTAAGGTAGGGCAGACGGGTTGTTATATCCGTTTTATAGATAAGCAAGCTGAGTCCCAGAGGTACAACGACTTGCCCAAAGTCATATAGCTGATGAGTTGTGGAGGCAGATTTGAAGGCAGGTCTCCTAGTTCCACTTCCAGTTTTCTCTATCATACTATATTGCCAATCAATAAGGGTTACATGAGATAGATGGAAGTACAAGATAGGATTTCTCTGAGTATAGTTTTATGAACTGGTTTGGACGCTACACAAAATACTTAATTTTCTAACTCCCCTGGGGCAGATTTGAGCTGGTAGAGTTTCTAGACTTGGTAAAACCTCAGTCCTTCCAGCAACCTATTTCCTCATTTTACCTCTGGCTGTGGGCCCCAGTGAGCGGTCTCTCTCTAGCCTCAAATAAAATGACACTTCCCCTCTGCAGTGGCCCTGTCCTTGTGGTGGGGGAGGAGAGAGGGGAGAGTGCTTGTCTGGTTCCTGACTATCTGGGAGGAGGAGGAGGAAGAGGAGGAGGAGGAGGAGGAGGGCATTTTCCTGTCTAACCTCTAGTGATTCCTTTATCAAATCTTATTGCTTAGTTGTTTCAGTTGTGTCCGACTTTTTGTAATCTCATTTGAGGTTTTCTTGGCAAAGACACTGGAGTAGCTTGTCATTTCTTTCTCCAACTCATTTTACAGGTGAGGAAACTGAAGCAAACATGGTGAAGTGACTTACTCAGGGTCACACAGCTAGGAAGTGTCTGAGAACAGATTTGAACTCAGGTCTTCCTGACTCCAGGCCTGGTGCTCTATCCCAGGAGCCACCCAGCTGCCCCTTTATTACAGGCCTTTCCTACATTAAGGATATAGTTACCTCTTTAGCCTATCTTGTCTCTGGACCCTAGAAATGCCACCCTCCCCCCTCCTCCACTTCCCTCTTTTTCATTTCACTTATCTGAATTATATTTGTGAGCTAGTTATTAGACAGGGTGGTTTTCCTCTCTAGTGAAGTTTGCTGTATTGCTCTAAGTTAGAGTCACAACTGAGCCTCTGGAGTGTCCCTTTGGACTTTGTATTTCAAGTTTTCCCAGGAGCCAGTCTACCTTCTAGGAGTTCCCAGCTATAATTGATCCTCTCCCTAATTCAAAGACCCTGCCTGTCTCTCTCTTTGGGGCTATTCACCAAGTTCCCATTTCTTGTTCCAGGGACTCTCTCTATTCCTTATCTCATCTACAGAACAGAGTTGACATATGTCCAGAGATCCATGAATGGTCAGGATTTATTTGACTCATGTTACGGTCACCTGCCCACTTCCCCAAGTTCTTTCTCTTCAATGACTCACCCTGGAGGCATCCCAAGGGAGGGGTAGAACACTTTCCAAGGTTCCTTAATTAGATTTCCACAATATACTTCCTCTTCCTCTATAGAGGCTAGCTAGGATCAAAGGATGATAGCCTTGAAGGTTATCTAGCCTAACCCCCACATTTTACATTTGTGGAAACTGAGGCCCAGGGTTTGATGCAACCCAAACCAGATCCTAAGGCATAAGAGTACGACTTTGTGTATTGTAGATGGGATGTTAAGGTACAAAGACAAAAATGAAAATCATTCCTGCCCTAAAGGGCCTTAATTTAACGGGAGTGGGAGTGGGTGGACTTGTAGATAGAGAATTAGGAGAGATTAGGTGACAGCTGAAAAGACCAACCAGTAGATGACTAACAGAAGTATACACATGGACAGATTGTCAGAGTGCTACCAGGCCCATACTTGAAGAGGTTGCATTTTGGTAAGACTTGCCAGTCTTGGTATACCCTTCAGAACATAACTTCAGAGGAGGATTGAGATTTGCTCATGAGACTATATCCAGTGTTTTGTTTTGTTTTTTTCCACATTATCTTTTTAGAGTATTTGTTGAGAAAATAAAGGATCACTGGCTGTTCTTCATATGAGGTCTGTCTGAGGAGAGGATAGACCCAGGGGTGATGGGGTGCTTGGGTGTCTATGCTTAGACCCCAGTTCCAAAATCACATTTCTTCCTAGCCTCAAAACACTGTCTCAGATAGTTTCTCTCCAGCCCAAGGACAGTATGCTCTAGCAAAACATTTATCTCTCTTCCTGATATAGTGGCCAACTACACCTATAGGACTTATTAGTTTGAACTGGCTGAACTGGCTGTGTACTGGCTCATAAAGATATTTACTACTCACTGGACTATCATATGCATCCTAGACTTTTTGTTATGTGTATCCTAGACTTAAATATATGTATATTCCCTACATTTATCTTGTCTAACAAGACATCGATGAGAGGCAGCCTGGGTATTTCTCAGTAAACCCAGACCGTTAGTTGACTTAGTGACATTTCAGGCCTAAAACCACACCTCCCTGTAGCCCCTCTTCAGGCTATTTCCCAGTGAACTCTGAGTAAAATGCCTATGCAGTAGATAATAAATGTGCATGTTCCTTTAAGAACTGACAACTCCTTAACTACTCCCTAATCCCACCCTGAACCACCTAGATAGCATAGTTGGAACATGTTTTACTATAGTTTATCCTGTATAAACTTTAACTGTACCCCTCTAAGGTTGCGGGTTCTCTAAGAACTCTTGCCCCCTGAAAAGCATAATAAAAAATCTTTGCTACATTGACATAAAGAATGCTTGAGTCCATGAATTTATTCCGAACAACCCTATCTGAGAACTCCATCGTTGGGGTTCCTAAACTTCATCAAACCTCATCGGGGCATGACTCAAAAGAAGAAATAAAAATATTTAGTCAGACGTCTATGGAGCTGTCAGTAGCATGACAACTTGGAGTATTTTCTCACACCTACTGCTACTTGCCCCTCTCCTGTGTAGCCTCTATTAATAAAATGAAGATAGTAATGGCTAGCCCAGCCCCTACACCAGAGGAAGACCTCACAAGCACTTGGAAGTGCTCTGTAAAACATGAAGCAATACCTTGGTCTCTTCTCCATTATTTGAGTAACTCCCAAATTGCCATATCCTAAAATCCTCTTTTCAGTCTGTACAGAACAGACTTATGGAAAAATTAAAATTTAATTAGTATTAAATTTAAATTTGTCATAAAATTTAATAATGTCTTGAAATTCCTTAATTCAGAGGCCCCTGTGCAAGATTTTCCATTGGCATCAATGAAACAGCTCATTAAAAAAAATTCCCTTTTGAACTCTAAACAAACTGCTCTTACATGGGCTCTACTGTCCAGGAAGTAAACAGTAAGGGTTCCTTAGCTACTCAGCTTTATTATTCCTTTGTATTGTGGTGCCCAGAAGATTTGTGGTTTGTCTCATGAAAGATTTCCCCGCCTACAACAAATTAGCCCTTACCCTCCATAAATAGAATCTTGGGAGTGGTTTGGTCAACAAAACTCCAGATAAGAGTAGCCACCTTAGTATGGGGTTTGGGGGATGGTGTGAGGAGGACAGGCCCAGAGGAAAGGAAACCCCTCCTCCCTCAAAAAGGTGTGTCTAGAATAGAATTTTAGCTGCCCTATACACATAAGGAAGCTTGTTATTGGAGCAAACCCGTTATATTCTAAAGTGTCCTGGATGCCTATAGATAATATTTTGAGAGCTGAAACATCATAGCTAGTGAGAAACTCAAAAACAAGAGAGTGACCAACCTAGCAGGAAATCTTTATGTTTTGTTTTGTTTTTTAAATTCCTGTCTCTGTTCTGACCTGTTCACATGATCCATTAGTTTCACTAAATGTTGCTTTATCTGGCTTTGGTCATAGCCTAACACAACCTTTCCAAGAAATCTAGGAAGAAGTATGCCCATCATTTTGGCCTTTTGTACTTTCCCTGTGTTGTACTTTATTGGTCAAAGAACTGCAATGGACCTTGGGATTCTAGTCCAATGCTTTCATTTTATAGATGCCTAAAGTGAGACTCAGAAATGAGAAGCAACTTATTCAAGTTTTCTGTGATAGTTTTTGGTATGTTTTGCTTTATATGTATAACAGGGATGGTTAGGAGAAGCTCAAGGGAAAAAAAAGCTCTAGAAGAGGATCCCAAAAGAGGTAGCAAACTGGTTTGTTTGTTTGTTTTTTTTTCTCAGTTCTTTCAATACCTCACCGACTAAGTGGTTCCTTGACACTCTGTGGCCAGTCATTTTTACTGCAACCCTTGTCTCTAGGGACCAATCAGAAGCTGTTGAATCTTCTGACAGAACGTAAAATCCTTGAGAGCAGGGATGGTTTCATTTTGCTTTGGCGTCCTCCAGGCCTAGCATGCTGTCTAGCACATAGTAGGCACTTCAAAAATGCTTCTTGATTGATCTCAACAAAATAGAAACCCTTCTGCAAGGGGTCAGATTACAAATCTCACAGCTTTCTGTGCTACCAGATAGCATGGCCAGCTTCATAAAAATACCCTAGTCCATCAGATCCTGGGGTTCCCTTGATCACTCTCCTTAACATGTGCTAGCAAAGGCAGAAGAATTTCATGGAAGGGGAATCTACTTTTCCTTTCTCCTTCCTGGGCACTCTCCTGATACTTGCCAACAAATTTTAATTTAGTTTTTCATTGTGAATTCCAGCCTTTGATATCCTATCAATCACAGGGTTATAGGGGAAAAAAATCTGTTAAGATAATATACATTAAAGTTCTTTATAACCACAAAATTCTATCTAATATCTGCTATTGATCAATCAATAAGCTTGTATTAAGTGCTTATTATGTTCAGGTACTGTGCTAGGCCCTGGGTATATAAAAACAAGAATGAAATAGTTCTTGACCTTAAAAAGCTTACATTCTATGAAGGGAGAGAGGGAGCCCGGTACAATGAAAAAGAATACTGAGACTAGTATAAAATAAGACCTCAGTTTCCTCATCTGTAAAAATGGGCGTGATTATATTTTATGAAGCATATGTTTCTCATATATGTACACAAATATTTCATGTATAGGTCATATATACAAATGTATATATTCTATATGTATATGTGTATATGTTTGTATATATGTAAATGTTATTAGCTTTTGTTAGGTTCAAACGTCCAGATGTTCATGATAGGTTTTAAAAGTTATGCATAGCCAACTCAAACACTTTAAGCTAATCATAAGACAAAGAAAATTCTCCCATCATGCTTTTGTTCTAAAATGCCTATTTTTCCAGTTAGGGCTATATTGGTGCTATGAAAGGCTCTGATTCGTTTTAGAGTGGCTTATCATTATGCCTGAAATTCTACCATAGAGTGGAAATAATAATACCGCATTTCAATGCCAAATTCCTCCCCAAAATGCTTGTTTCCTTGCCATATTCCCCTTTCCCTCTCCCAGCCTATGTGTATTGCAGTGCATACAGATTCCACACAGAATAAACAGCAAAGAAAGATGGTTTCTAGTCTGAGTTCTTCCACTACCTATTAATCAGTAAGCATTTTTAAAGAATTCTTAACCGCTTTGTTCTGGACCCCTTTTGGCAATCTGGCTAAACCTATGGATGTCTTCTTAGATTAATGTTTTTAATGTTTTAAAATGCATTTATTGTTGTCATTCAGTCATGTCTGACTCTTCATGGCCTCATCTTGGGTTTTCTTGGCAAAGATACTGGAGTGGTTTACCATTTCCTTCTCCAGTTCATTTTATAAATGAAGAACTGAGGCAAACAGAGTTCAATGACTTGCCCAAGGTCACACAGGTGGTTAAGTGTCTGAGGCCAGATTTGACCTCAGGAAGATGAGTCTTCCTGACTTCAGGCCTGATACTCTATCCTCTATGCCACCTAGCTGCTCTATCAGTAAGCATTTATTAAGCACCTGCTATGAGCCTGACACTATGCTTGGTGCAGAGGACAGAAGGAAATGAAACAGCCCCTGTCTTCAAGGAGATCTCTAACATTCTATTGGAGAGCCATTATGTACATGTAACAAATGAACCATGTACATAGGACCAGGTGGTCCACTCACATGCCATAGGGATTTATAGATAGAGATGGGATTCTGTATCTCCCTCTAAATCTTAGAGAGAATAGAGTTCCAGCTTTATGACAGCAGAACACTACAGTGGTTTATTGATCACTCCCTCACTCTTCCAACTTCAAGAGGAGTAGCAGGTTGAAATTATTTCTATCCATTATATATCAGATATTTAAAATCTAGAGGCATGAATCTTGTTGGGTTCAGGTGGAAGCCACTGTCCCTGAAGCTCCTGGAAGAAATTTCTGGCCCAAATCTAGATGCTAACAGGGGGCTCTTCAGCCTCTGACCAAGATGAAATCTTAGCTCAGTTAGGGAAAGAATGATATCACCTGAAGGGTCTTAGTAGTCTTTGGGGATGTAGATGCTGGGAGATGAGACCTGTTGGGATGCTGGAATTGCATACTAGAATACTGGAATTACATACTGGAATACTGGAATTACATACAAACCACATACCTATGGCTCCAGGGTGTGTCAGGGATCTCCTATTTGCCATCCAAAGCCTATATTTTCCTTCTCTCTCTCAGTCCCTCCATTTTTCTCTCCAAAATTTCTCAGCCAACCTTGAATCACTTAACCCAGCAACTATATAGTAACACTGGGCTGTCCTTCAAGGGATCACAAAGCCTACCTTAGAGTGGGGCTATATACAAAAATAAATACTTAGGTAAGTAATGATCGACTTTGGATTTCAGCTTTCTCCTTTCAAAATGAGGGGATTTGAATAGATTATCATGTCCAAACTGCATTGGTAAAATGTCTAAATCCTTCACCTTTAATCAGTCTTCCCTTAGGGAAGGAGATTCAGGGCACCAGGAGCTCAGGATGAGGGATCCTCAGGTAGAAGTAAGATACAAAGAGGAAGGGTGAATCCTTTTAAAGTTATGGACTTTAAGAAATAAGAACACTTGGTAAAAATTGTTTGATGGACCAATAAAAATTTGCCATGGACCAGCCAATGGGTATGAAACACTGGACTAGACAATGTCTAAGATCACCATTTCTAAAAATTCAGGATGCTATCTAAAATGGAAAGTCACCTGCCCCTACATATACAAGGAAAGTTTGAACCTCTGGTTTTGGGCAAAAAGATTTCTTTTGCTTTCTAGGCCAGCCTATTTCTCCCTTTCCCCACACAATCCTACTTTTCTATCCAAGATGGAAACAGACAGAGGCTAGTGATTAGCTGACTATGAGAGGTTGCTATTATTTTTAATCTATATTGTTGCTAAGGAAAAACCATTCATCTTTGCCACCTAATTCCACCAGGTGAAATGGTTATTGTGCTGTTATTCATTAAGAATTAAAGAGAGGGGGTCTTTTACATTTGGAAATATAGGGCTACCCAGGCTCCTCTCTAGTTATCAGACTGGCTAAGGATCACACTGACCTGGATGAAATCCCAGCTGTGGATACATTAATGGTGGGTAGAATGAGGTCACAGGATCATATATTTAGAGCTGGAAGGGAACATCTGGTTTAACTCTCTTGTTTAACAGATGAAAGAAGCTGAGACCCAGAGAGATTTCACCTTGGCTAACATCAAACACAAATGTGGCAGAGTCAGGATTCAGTCCCAGGTTCTTTGACAACAAAGCCAGTATTCTTTCCACTATGCCAGGTCTGCTGTGGAGGGAGAGTTTTGAACTAGATCTGTTGCCTCTAGCATTTGTCAGGCCTAGTTGAGTCAATCCCCAGAGAAGGTTGGGATTGGTTCTGTCTCCTGGGGCGGGGTGGGTAACTTAGAATTGGAAATCTCTCTTGATTGCTTGTCTCAGAGATTTGAGGTAACCTGTAATCTTCCCAGACAGACCTGTCATTAAACACTCACATGCACCCTGAGCAATCACTTCACAAGCCCCAGGAGTCTGAGTAAGAAAGAAGGCATAGCATATGTTAATAAAGGAGCAGAGGAGGATGGAAAGGAACGGTGACAAGTGCTTTGCTGGAAACTACATCCTGTAGAGCAGAACAAACAGATACACTGCCTATGGACACTTTGGTAAACCCTTAAATGTGCTAGTGACTGACTGCCCTATAATCCATCAGAGGATGAGTACATTGTGGCTGCCTCTCTCAGGGGTGAGCTCGATATTTTTAAAACTTCAGTTCAACTCATCAAATTCCTGGATTTATTCAACATCTATTTACTCATCTCTTACTCTGGGTTATAACAAAAGAAGCAAATGACACCATTCACGTCTTCAAGGGAAAACAAAACAAAAATATCATGAAATTATTTTTATACATTTAAGAATTTTTATTTATACAAAAAACTAATTTGTTTTTTTTTCAAAAAAGAATTGACAAGAAAGTGAAAAGGGTATCAAGTAGAAGATATGTCCCACGGTAGTGTACAGTGGGGAGTTGAGATTTTTGGTTCTTCTGGAGTTGAATGCTTCAACGTCACACAAAAGAATTTTAAAGGTCCCCAAAGCCTATGTATGTACTAATACTCACAAACCTACTGTGGAGAGAAAAAACACCAGAAGAAAAAAAAGAGACTGAAGTGAACACAATAAAATAAAAAACTGAATATTACCAAATACCAAAACCTTGTGATGTTGAAATATGAAGATGGGACTCCACATCATGGTCAGTGTGTACTGGGAAGCTAGGAGTGCATCTTAGGTATGTCTGAGAGGGGTCTTGAGTTTATTTAGTCTGCGGGGAAGGATAATATAATGAGTTATCCTAGATGTAATTAGGCATTTATTGCCAACTAGCTTCAAATATCACCAAAAGGGACCTTGAGTTGTAGCCCTTAATGGGGGGTGGGGGGGGTGGGAGGTGAGAGTGGTGGGGGTGGAAGGGGGTAGAGGGGGAGAGAGACCACTAAGGCATAGATCACAAATCCTATGGGATTTTCACCAGGGGAGCCCTAGGGAGGCTGGGACCCCTGGGTTACGATCATCAGGTCTTGGAATTCAGGGCCCTGGGACGTGGTTGGTGAATCTTGGATAGGCTGGTGGCTAGGAGGGGCCCTGGCACATAGCTCATAAATGCTGTGATAAAACATAAGCTCCTTGAGCATTGAAAAGGTTTGAGAAAAGAAAAAATAAATAAAAAAAGAAAAGGTTTGAGAACATTTTGTTTTGGTTTTGCCCCCCACCACAATGTTTCTCACAGAAGGTATTTCATAAGTGTTTGTTGTATGGAGCAGTTGCTTTGAAGATATTACCTTTTTAAAGGAAATGATTTGCCTGTGTTCCAGGCAGTGACAGTCCCTACCTCCTTGGAGATTTTCCACAGAAAACAGATAACACTAATGTGCTAAGACATCAAGGTTCTACAGATAGCTGAAGAGGCATAGAGTAAGAACACAGTGTTATAAGATATTCCATATTCCCAAGGTCCTGAAAGTAGGCCAATTTTATGCTTCCTTTACACATAACAGATCTGAGACTCAGAAAGAGTCAGTGACCCATTCACTATAATCTATGACCCAAGAGGAGTTGGAACTCACAGTCCTAACTTTAGAACTCTTGGGCTTGACACTGCCACTCCCCACCTCCTCCAGTAATATTGGTTCTTTGGAATCCAAAACACATGATTTTAATGCAGACAAATGAATATTGCCTGATTTTATCAGAATCTGGCAATAGACTAAGCAGTCCATTTGGAGTGAGCTGAAATGCAATCTATTAGAGACCCAAATAAATAATTAGATGGTCAGACAATTTCTAGCTGCCTTCAAGGAGTTCCAGGCCCTGACAAATTACATTCCAATATACTGAAAGAACTGGCAGATGTGACTGCTGAACCATTTTCTTGAAGTGATAATGGCTCACAGAAAGAGGAACATGGAACTGAAAAGAGATAAAGTCCCAATTTTAAAAAAGAAGAAAAATAAAGACTAAGAAAGGAAAGAAAAGGAATATGTACCAGGCATTGTGCTAAGCTTTTTTTTTTTAATTTATTTGTTTAATTTATTTAATATATTTAGTTTTCAGCGTTGATTTTCACAAGAGTTCGAATTATGAATTTTCTCCCCATTTCTACCCTCCCGCCGACTTCAAGATGGCATATATTCTGGTTGCCCCATTCCCCAGTCAGCCCTCCCTTCTGTCACCCCACTCTCCTCACATCCTCTTTTCCCTTCCTTTCTTGTAGGGCAAGATAAATTTCTATGCCCCATTGCCTGTGTATCTTATTTCCTAGTTGCATGCAAAAACTTTCTTTTTGTTTTTGAACATATGTTTTTAAAACTTTGAGTTCCAAATTCTCCCCCCTCTTCCCCTCCCACCCACCCTCCCTAAGAAGGCAAGCAATTCAACATAGGCCACATGCGTATCATTATGTAAAACCCTTCTACAATACTCATGTTGTGAAAGACCAACTATATTTTGCTCCTTCCTAACCTATACCCCTTTATTGAATGTTCTCCCTTGACCCTGTCCCTTTTTGAAAGTGTTTGTTTTTGATTACCTCCTCCCCCTATCTGCCCTCCCTTCTGTCATTCCCCCTTTTTTATCTTCTTCCTCCTTCTTTCCTGTGGGGTAAGATACCCAATTGAGTGTGTATGGTATTCCCTCCTCAGGTCAAATCTGATGAGAGCAAGATTCACTCATTCCCCCTCACCTGCCCCCTCTTCCCTTCCTACAGAACTGCTTTTCTTGCTACTTTTATGTGCGATTCTATCTCTCCCTTTCTCAATATATTCCTCTCTCATCCCTTAATATGATTTTGTTTCTTTAGATATCATCCCTTCATATTCAACTCACCCTGTGCCCTCTATCTATCTATCTATATATATACACATACATATATACATACGTACATACACACACACACACACACACACACACACACATACACACATATATATGCATATTCCCTTTAGCTACCCTAATACTGAGGTTTCACGAATCATACACATCATCTTTCCATGTAGGAATGTAAACAAAACAGTTCAACTTTAGTAAGTCCATTGTGATTTCTTTTTCTTTTTTACCTTTTCATGCTTCTCTTGATTCTTGTGTTTGAAAGTCAAATTTTCTATTCAGCTTTGGTCTTTTCACTAAGAAAGCTTGAAAGTCCTCTATTTTATTGAAAATCCATATTTTGCCTTGGAGCATGATACTCAGTTTTGCTGGGTAGGTGATTCTTGGTTTTAATCCTAGTTCCACTGACCTCCGGGAATATTGTATTTCAAGTCCTTCAGTCCCTGAATGTGGAAGCTGCTAGATCCTGTGTTATCCTGATTGCGTTTCCACAATACTCAAATTGTTTCTTTCTGGCTGCTTGCAGTATTTTCTCCTTGAAGAAGCTCTGGAGCTTCTGGAATTTGGGAGCTCTGGAATTTGGCAACAATATTCCTAGGAGTTTTCTTTTGGGGATCTTTTTGAGGAGGCGATCATGTGGATTCTTTCAATTTCTATTTTGCCCTCTGGCTCTAGAATATCAGGGCAGTTCTCCTTGATAATTTCTTGAAAGATGATATCTAGGCTCTTTTTTTGATCATGGCTTTCAGGTAGTCCAATAATTTTTAAATTATTTCTCCTGGATCTATTTTCCAGGTCAGTGGTTTTTCTTATGAGATATTTCACATTGTCTTCCACTTTTTCATTCCTTTGGTTTTATTTTATAATATCTTGATTTCTCATAAAGTCACTCGCTTCCACTTGTTCTAATCTAATTTTTAAGGTAGCATTTCCTTCTGTGGTCTTTTGGACCTCCTTTTCCATTTGGCTAATTCTGCCTTTCAAGACATTCTTCTCCTCATTGGCTTTTGGGAGCTCTTTTGCCAGTTGAGTTAGTCTATTTTTTAATAAGGTGTTGTTTTCTTCAGTTTTTATTTCCGTATTTTTTGGGTCTCCTTTAGCAAGTCATTGACTTGTTTTTCATGGTTTTCTCACATCATTCTCATTTCTCTTCCCAATTTTTCCTCTACTTCTCTAACCTGCTTTTCCAAATCCTTTTTGAGGTCTTCCATGGCCTGAGACCAGTTCATGTTTTTCTTGGAGGCTTTTGCTGTAGGCTCTTTGACTTTGTTGACTTCTTCTGGCTGTATGTTTTGGTCTTCTTTGTCACCAAAGAAAGATTCCAAAGTCTGAGTCTGAATCTGAGTCTGTTTTTGCTGCCTGGCCATGTTCCCAGTCAATTTACTTGACCCTTGAGTTTTTCGTCGGGGTATGACTGCTTGTAAAGAGTACTTTGTTCCAAGCTTGAGGGGATGCACTGTTGTTTTCAGAGCTATTTCTATACGGCCAGCTCTGCCACACCAGCACTCCTCCTCCCCCAAGAACCGCCAACCCGAACCTGACTCAGATCTAAGCAGGCTCTGCACTCCCTCTCTGATTGCCACTTAATTCCTCCCACCAGGTGGGCCTGGGACTGGAAGCAACTGTAGCTGTAGTTCTGTAGCTGCATCTCCTCCGCTGCCCCCGGGGGCAGTGGCCAAACCACGAATTCCTTACACTCTGTTCCCCGCAGTCTTTCCCACTAACCTTCTCTGTTGTCTTTGGTGTTTGTGGGTTGAGAAGTCTGGTAACTGCCACAGCTCACTGATTCAGGGCACTAGGGCCTCTTCTGCCTGGCTCCTGGTGTGGTTGGTCCTGCCACCGCCCACGCTGGGCTCCGCTCCCAGCCTGTTGTGATAGACCTCACCCAGCGACCATACAGGCTGTCCTGGGCTGGAGCCCTGCTTCCCTCTGATATTTTGTGGGTTCTGCAGTTCTGGAATTGGTTCAGAGCCATTTTTCATAGGTTTTTGGAGGGGCTCGGCAGGGAGCTCACGCCAGTCCCTGCTTTCCAGCCGCCATCTTGGTTCCGCCCCAAAGCATTTTTTTTTTACAAATATTATCTCATTTAATTTTCACAACAACCTTGAGAAGTTGTTGTTCAGTCACTTTTCAATCACGTCTGACTCTCAGTGACCTTATTTGGGATTTTCTTGCAGAGATACTGGAGTGGTTTGCCATTTCCTTCTCCAGTTCATTTTATGGATGAGGAGACTGAGGCAAGCAGGGTTAAATGACCTGCCCAGGGTCACACAGCTAGGAAGTATCTGAGGCCAGATTTGAACTCAGAGAGATGAGTCTTCCTGACTCCAGGCCCAGTACTCCATCCTCTGCCCCATCTAGCTGCCTTCAATAATTTACCAAAGAACAAATAAGTAAGCATTTATTACATGCCTACAATATGCCAGAACTGTGCTAAGTGCTAGAAAGACAAAGACAAAAATGAAATAGTCTCTGTGTATTAGGGGCAGGCCTAACAGTGGTTTCAATATTGGTACAAGCAAACCTTGACAAGTTAACCAAAGGAATTTTACTTTGTCCTTGTGCTGTAAGCATATACAACAAGGGTACAGTGGAACTTAGTTTTTCTATATACAGCTCTCTCTCTTCTCCAAACGGAAAAGCAACTGGTCAGTACAGCAGAATAGGGCGATCTGTATGATATTTGGACATCCACCAAGTCCGAGGGCCACTAGATCTATGTGGTTGGGACCCTTAGGTCATGAGGAAGGTGCTAGGTATAACTTTGTTGCCTTTTGGGAAAAGTGATCATTGGGGAAATGGGGGAACCCTGGTCCTATCACATACCCTACAGCATGCTTACATTCTACTAGGGAAAATAACATATATTTATTACCTACCTTTGGTAGCACCACTAAAGTCTTAAACATGGAACAAGGATAAACAGGAGGCTCTCTACTGGCAGATGGTCTTTCTAGCATTTCCTAAGCTCCAAGGGATTTTCAGACTTGACATGAGGACCAATTACCCACAATGCAATTGACCCTCTCCTTGGGGGAGAGGTTTAGAGGTAAGAGACATGGAAGCCACGAAAAGAAGATGTGGTTAAAAGCAAGCAGAATAGAGGAGGAAACATACCATGGAGATGTGACTTGAGGTTATGGGCCCAGGAAATCCTTAGCCAAGATAGTAAGAACAATTAAAATCAGGGCCATGGTCTCACTGGAAAGAGAGATTAGTGATAGTCATTCCCCCTCCCCTTTCTCTCTCCCTAGAGAGGGTCAATTGTATAGTTGGTCATTTATTCTCTTTAATCCTCACTCTCTGTCCATTTACTTCTAGGCTTGAGAGAATTTAAGTTTATTTTGTTTTTTGAGCCTGAGGATATGATAAAGTTTATTGATTAATAGAAATGCTAAGTCCTGTGTATATTATATTCAATGCTCACAAATAGAGGGAAAAGAGATAGACCATTCTTCATTTTAGAAATAGCAGTTCTCACAGTGTTAAGGGTCTGCAAGGTCAAAATAATTTTCATAATACTAAGATATCTTACTTTCTAATAAAGTAAACATTAATAGATAA
This sequence comes from Trichosurus vulpecula, assembly GCF_011100635.1. Classification (NCBI taxonomy): domain Eukaryota; kingdom Metazoa; phylum Chordata; class Mammalia; order Diprotodontia; family Phalangeridae; genus Trichosurus; species Trichosurus vulpecula. The sequence goes on along the minus strand of NC_050579.1, from coordinate 228,971,203 downwards.
AACCCACACAAGCAAAAGCTCTTTAGGGGCCTTAAGTTTTTTAAGAGTAGAAAGAGGGCCTAAAACCAAAAAGGTCAAGAACTACAATTATATGTTTGGTCTGAACTGAACTTGGAGGTTTGGGAGCTACTTCAGAAAGGTTAAACAAGTGAGAGGGTGGTATCGAACTATTATAAGCCTGCCAATACATATGAAATCTATATACCTCTAAGGATAAAATCACTAGCTGGCAAGGAAAGGCAGGCTATGAAGAATGCAAAGCCTGGGTATATTTTCTTTCCACTTTCTGTTTTCTTCATTGTGGCCAAGTGCTGCTCTAGGTTTTTGAAAGTAAAAATAGGGGCAGCTAAGTGGCACAGTGGATTGGGTACTGGCCCTAGAGTTAGGAGGACCTGGTTTCAAATCCAGCCTCAGACACTTACTAGCTGTGTGACCCTGGGCAAGTCACTTAACCCTGACCTCCTTCCTACCCCCCCTCCAAAAATAAATAAAAGTAAGCCATAGCCCATGAAGAGAAGGGAGAGCTGGATACTTGGAAAGAAAAAGTCATGCTCCTGAAAGAGAGAGAGCTCCTAAGGAAGCCACCCACAAGAAAGGAGGGGAAAGCAAGTTGTATGAGCATGATCAATAGATCCTCTGGCTACTGGATGACTGACAACTCAGCCTGCCCCCTACATACACATTTAATTTAAAGGTATACAAAGTAAACACAGAAATAATATGGGAAAGAGGCACTTGAAGCTGGGGGAATCAGAAGTCTCATGTAAGAAGTAGCACTTAATTGAGCTTTGAATGAAGTTAGGTATTCCAAGAGGCAGAGGGGAGGAGAAAATATATTTCAGGTGCGGAAGACAAGCTATGCCAAAGTATGGAGACAAGTGATGGAATTTCATGAACGAAGGAGAGCAAATAGGCCCATCTGGCTGGGCCTTAAAATGTAAAAAAAGGAATAAAACATAATAAGCCTAGAAAGGTAGTCTGGAGTAGAGAAATTTACATCTTATCCTAGAGGCAGTACAGAGATGCAAGAAATGCTACAGAGCTAGAAACTGGTAAGACTTGGCGACTGACTGGAAACAGGGTATGAAGGAAAGCTGAGAGTAGAAGATGACTCTGAAGTTGAGAAATCGTATGGCTGCAATGTTTGTGATACCCGTGAGGGAAATAAAGGCGATAAAAAGAAGAAAGGCTTTGGGATGCTGAGTGGGGAAGATAATGAGTTCTGTTCTGTACATGTTGAGTGGAAGATTCTTGTTGGATATTTGATCGGAAATGTCTAATAGGCAGTTGGCAAGGCTGGACTGGAGTTTAGGAGAGAGGCTAGGCCTAGAGATAGAGATCTGGGACTTATCCACAAAGGGATGATAATTGAACTTAAGGGAGTTGATGAGATCACTGAGAGTATATATAGAGAAAAGAAACACTTCAAACTATAGACTGGAGATCTTTATACTTAATCCTGGCAAAATTTTAGAACTGATTTTTAAAAGGAACACTTGTAAACATTTAGAAAGGGAAAATGTAATTATCAAGAGGTAGTTAATGACGCATTAAGAATAAGCTGTACCAAAAAAAAACCTCATTTCCTTTTTTTTTTTAAATACGGTTACAAAATGAAGTTAATAAGTTACTAAGTGAATAAGTGAATCAGGGAAATGCTAAGTATATTATATATTTTAGCAAGACATTTGAAAACTATCTCCTGATTCTTCTTGTCCACTCTAACCTTGACCTTATGGATGAGATGAGGAAATGTGAACTGGATGAGAATCCAGTTAGCTGGATTTGAACTCAGATAACTAACCAGACTGACCACAAGAGTATTATAAAGGAGTGACATCTTCTCAGAAGGAGATCTTCAGTGAATTGCCCAAGGCTTTTTGTTCTGTTCTTAGCCTGGTTCCATTCAATATAAAACCATAAGACCATAAAGCTGGAAAGGACCTTAGAATCTATCTAATCCAACCCCCTGACTTTACAGAGGAGGAGAAAAGTGATTTTTCCCAAGATTATTCCCAAATTAACAGGTGATGGCTGAAACTAGAACCCAAGTCTTCTGACTTCAAGTCCACTATATTTTTTTTTACTACAGCTTAGCTGTTTGTTCAACTTTGACACACCCTTAGGTCCAGTTGAATAATCTGGCCATGAGCGACCCTTGGAAGACTTGTTCCACCTTCTCTATCTGTCCTCAGATTATTAAACCACTCCTTGCAAACCAAGAGACATCTTTGGTGTGTCCTAACATTTTAGTTTCTCCCCAGGCCAATTTTTGTCCAGGAGATTAGATGTTCTGGTACGACTCATGGTAAAGAGAGATAAAATGATTGTTGGTTTTTGTGTTCATATAAATAAAAAAAATGCAGTTGGGTATGTCAAGTTCAAATGGATAGCTAATGGGGAGAGCAAAGAGGTCCACTCATCATGTCCTGCTAAATTCATAGGTCATGAGATTTAGAGTTTTCAGGGATATTAATTAAACTGGACTCGTAGTCCCCGTTCCTTATTTCACACATGAGGAAGGTATGAGCCAGAGGCACGAAGTTCCCTTCTTTAGGTCAATACAGATAGCAAATATCAGAACCAGGGTACAAGCCTGGGTCTTTAAGCCCCACCCCTTAGAATTCCTGGTTTCCTTCAAGACTTAACTCAAGAGTCCCATTCTCTACAGGCAGCCTTTCATAATCCCCCCCGCCCCAGCTTCCCTTTCCCAAATCACCTTGTATTAATTTTGTGCATACCTTTATATGTACGAGTTATCTGCCCCAAACAGCATGTAAGCTCTTTGAGAGAAGAGACTTTTTCAATTTTGTCTTTGTATCTCTCTCTCCTAACATGCTGCCTGGGTGCATAATAAATGCTGATTAATTAATTCTGATTCCAAATCTAACAGTCTTTCCATTATGCTATTCTAATAGCATGAAAAAAAGCTGGGGAACACAGAACTAAACCACAACAACAGAGCACATCAGTTTGTGTTTGTTGGGTACAGTGGAGACCAAGCTACAAAATAAAACTAATTAATACCCTCCCAGCCCACACCCCTACAGCGATTATGATCAAGGTGGCTATTATGAGTACCACCCAAAGGCTCTCCTACTCTTTTTTGGTGGCAATTCTCTACCCCTTTGCTGTGATAACTAGGACATTTCAGTTTACTTATCTGTAAAACCGGGATAATAATAGCCCCTGACTCACAGGGTTGTTTTGAAGATCAAATAAGATAACATAAAAGTCCTTTGCAAACCTTAAAGTGCCATGTAAATGCTATTATTTATTACAATTATTATTGTTAAAATTATTTATTATTAATTGTGGCTGTTAGAGACAGTGGGAGACTGGTGGGAGATAGTGAGATATAGTGGAAATTTAGTTCCTTGTTCCACTGCTGCCTCAGCAAACAATAAACTTTCACTGGGCCACAGTTTTTTCTCCTGTAGAATAAGTGGCTTGGGCCACGTGATCTCCCAGTCTGCCTGCTAATCTTTAGTCTATTCAGCAAATTATTGACCAAGTGACATCGAGTTATGCAGGGGACCCAGTAACTGGGTTGGCCCTAAGCCTGAAAGACAAGAGTCTAGCATGCCCTACGTATCCTTTGAAGTGAAGTTCCAAGGGAGTGGGACCAGCAGAACGGTTGACCTGGTGATGAGCTGCTTGAGCTGTGGATACACAGATCTTTATAATTTTCCCTGCCTGGTAGGCCGGAATAAATCCTGGAGATGAACCTCCTACAGTGGGAACACCAGCCCATCTTTCCATCCTTCATAGCATCATATATCTAGAACCATAAGGAACTTCTGTATTTTACAGTTACAGGAACTGAGGTCTAAGGAAACGTAACTTGCTCAAAGTCACATGGGTAGTAAGCATAGTAGGTGGGATCTGAACTCAGATCCTTTGTCTCTGGAGCAAGTACTTTTTGAAGACTTTCAAGAAGGCAGAACCCAACATCCCTTGAGGTAGCTTATTCTACTTTGGACAGCTCTGATTGTGAGGAAGTTTTTCCTGAGTCAAACCTAAATTGGGCCCTTTGTGACTTCAACTCTTGGCCCTTATTCTGCCCTCTTGGGCCAAAACAGAGCAAGGGCAATCCTTTCTTGACGTAATAGCCCTTCAAATAGAGAGCAATCATATCCCACCTGAGGCGTCTCTTCTCCAGGCTAAACATTCCCATTTCTTTCAAGTGATTCTCACGTGATATGAACTAAAAGCGCCCTACCATCCTTGTTTTCTTCTGAACAGGTTCCAACTTAGCAATGGCCTTCTTAAATCATGGGGCCCAGAACCAAGCACAATACTCTGGTAGGGGCCTAACGAGGGCAGAGTACAGTGAGATCATCCTTTCTCTATTCCAGGAAGCTAAGTCCTTTAATGAATCCCAAGATTGCATTAACTTTTTTTTTTTTTTGCTGCTACATGTCATTGCTGATTTATATTGAGATTGTAGTCTTCTAGAACCCCCAGATCTTTTCCTTTTTTCCCTTTTTTGGGGGAGGCAATCAGGGTTAAGTGACTTGTCCAAAGTCACACAGCTAGTAAATATACGAGGTCACATTTGCACTTAGGTCCTTCTAACTCCAAGGCCAGTGCTCTATTTACTGTGCCACCTAGCTGCCCCTTCCCGGATCTTTTTCAAAACAATTGTCCTCAGACTAATACTCCCCATCCCCGCCAATTCGTATTTGTGAAGTGGAATTTTTTTTGGACCCAATTGCAAGACTTTCCATTTAACTCCATAGAATTTCATCTTTTGAATTCAGTTCAGTATTCTAGACTATCAAGAATCTTCAGATTCTGATTCTGTCATCAAGTGTGTTAGATATGCCTTCCAGCTCAGCATCTTCTTCAGACTTGATGAAGATGAGCGCTCAATCCAACCAAGTCACTGATGTCAAACAGCACAGCCAAGACTGGATCCCTGGGGTACTCCACTAGAGCCCTGCTGCCTTGTTGATATCGAACCACTAACAACTTCTCTCTGTGTCCATCCACGCACCTAGGTTCTGAATCCTTCTGGTTATAATATTGCCTAATCCATATCTCACCATCTCTTTCACAGGAAATAGTCTGAGATACTTTCTGAATAGATTTGCTTCAAATCCAAGTTATGATGAGCTGTAGCCACAACATTCCCTTCACCTACAAGTTTAGTTATCTTATTAAAAAAAGAAATGAGGTTAGTCTGGTATGACCTGTTCTTGCCTGTACTGTCTGCCCCCTGACCATGCCCTTGCTTTCCTATCTCTGCATCTTTGCTCTTACTGTTCTCTCTCACTGGAATGCCTCTTTACCTGTTGAATTCCCACCCATTCTTTAAAGTTCAACTCAAATTCCATCTCTTCCAAGAAACCTTTCCTGATCCCTTAATAATGACCATTAACTTTGGATCTCATGTGGCTTTTGTTTTGCAGCTCCCTAAAACTAATATAGGCTATTTGATGTCCTTGGGGGAATGGTCAGCAGAGCAATTATGGAGACAGTTTGAGGAGATGGCTGGAAGAATTGAGGCAAGGTTGGAAATATGTGACCATTTATGCACCAGAAGGTGGTAGTCAGGAAGGAAGGAAGGAAGGAAGGAAGGAAGGAAAGAAGAAAGGAAGAAAGGAAGGAAAGAAGGAGGGAATGAAGGAGGGAAGGAAGGAAGGAGGGAAGGAAGGAAGGAAGTGGTTCTCAAAATATGGTCTGAGGATGTGGACTGCTGTGGGGGTCTCTGAGATCCTTTCAGGGAGATTGCAAAATCAAAACTATTTTTCTAATCATGTTAAGATGCTTTAATTTTTAATATCACAAACATCAATTTATAGAACCAATATAAACATAAAATCTCTTTGGGGGCCTCAATAATTTTTTAAGAATATAAAAGGGTCCTGAGACCAAAAAGTTTGAGAACTTGTTACAGGAAAAATATTCCCACTGAGTTCATGTGATAGGTAACATCTGTGAAATAACACTATCACAATGCAGAGATTAAAATCCAGGTTTTATTATGCTTAAACACAGGTTTAGAACTCAGAAAAATAATTCTGAAGCCTGATTAGGATTCTAACAAAGCTTAGACAGTTTTCAATTACATCAGAGAGACAGAGAAATAATTTTTGATCACATAGCAATCTCATACATCCTTTTAGGCCATAGATGTTAAATAGACTTAGTTAAACAGAATCATAATCTCATACATTCTCAAAAAAATAGATTTAGTTTAACAGATTTAGTTTTAAAGTGCATAGGTCAGGTAAGTTTGTAAGATTTGGAGTTTATAATGATTATAATTGAGACAAAAATAACCACAAAGTACAAGCCAGCTGGGATCCTTCCACAAAGAAAGCAAGTTAAATTACTTTGGGAAGCCTGGCATCCCTTTCGGCTTCTTATCTCAGAAATGTCTTATGCCTTCAGCAAATTTTAATATCCCATGGGACAGACATCAGCCAGCTCACTTAATATTAACATCCCAGGAGATGGGTTTTTGTCAGTCAAATAAACTCCTAACCAGGAGTAGCAGTCCTGATGCTCAAATAATAAAGATTAATACAAGGAAATAAAAAATACTTGTGACAAAGTGCAACTCTAGAGCTATGATATTACACTGAGTCAACACACTGTCTCTAATGCTCAAGAGGGGCTAGCCTGGCATCTGTAAATGGAGATACAGTGGGGACAGATAGAAGGATAGCTGCTGACATGGGCAGATCCTGATTGACACAACTTTAATTACTCATAGGTTAGTAGAACAAAAGAAACTACCCAAAGGGTTGCAACAGGCCACCTGACATTCTAGTCTAAGAGAGAGTCAGCAACCCCAGCACACATTGTAAAGTGGAGCAGGTGAAGTGATCTGGCCTGACTCAATCCCGTCTGTAGGTGTTTTCATGTGAACATACACAGATAGTGGAATGTCTCTGTGTCTGGTTTCTTTTTGATTATGCACAGATGAAGTTAAATAGGGCTGGTTCTAAGATACTATTATGGGAATTTTTTATTTCCTTTTATTATCCAGGGTGCAGGACCATTCCTCTTTCAAATTTTGGTCAAATCTGACTTAATTTTAACCTCACCTGACCAAAACCTGTGCCACGGGATATAAAAAATTATTTAGAGTCTTAAGCATTTAAGCATTCCTTAGATAAGAAGCCAGAGAAAGAATCTCAACTGTCTCTGACTCTTGGGTAACATGCAAATCCTCCTGTAGACATTTTAGTCTAAGGGAGGGTCAGCAACCTTCAATCAGTCTATTTGTGAATCCTCTTATCATTGTAGTTCAGTCATTTCAGTCAGGTCTGACTCTTCGTGGCTCCATTGGGATTTTCCTAGCAAAGATACTGGTGTGGTTTGCCATTTCCTTCTCCAGCTCATTTTACTGATAAAGAACTGAGGCAAAGAAGGGTATGTGACTTGCCCAGGGTCACACAGCTACTAAGCATCTGAGGCCAGATTTGAACAGAGGAAGAGTCTAGCACTCTATTCACTGTACCACCTAGCCGCCCCAGTTTAATCTGTAATCTGATTTAGTTCACATACAGAGTTTGTTTGATGACATTTGTTTCCTTAGGGGATATAGGAGATTATGACTCTGTTTAACTAGATTCGTTCAATTTTTATGACATTGAAGGAAGTATGGAATTATGGATTTTTCTTCTCTTTAACTTTTTATGGCCTAAAAGGAAGATTGCAATATGTAAATGAACTATTTCTCTGTCACAGACTATAAGAAGCCTTGTCAGAATCCTAATGATTGTTCTGGTTTTCTCTGAGGCCTGAAAACTATGCTTGACTATAATAATAAAACCTAGGTTTTTAACTGATTTAATTTAATTTCTGCATTGTGGCTAATAGATAATTGGCAGCAGTTACCCGCCACCAACATACAATTGGTAGCAGAGTGAAGATACTTCTCCCATAACAATATCCCCTCCTCTATCTTTCAGTTACCCAAAGATTTCCATTTTTTAAAAAATCCTCCCTCCTATATAAATCAAGAAAGGATCTGAAATCATATATGTATGGTTTGTTTGCTGGTCACGTGGGTTGTGTGATCTAGACATGACTCCCAAGGAGGTACAAAGAGATATGTCATGAGTTTCCTCCACCTACTGTCCTCCAAAGGAGATTTGGATTCTTCTATGGGGAGAACTGAGTGGCCAGCCTCTTGATCCTAATCTCAGCTTCCATAACCTACATGGTAACACATACCTTACATGTGGGAGTACAGTCCACAAGTATGGAGTAATAACTCCTGGTCACTTATTTTTTGCAAAAATACTACTATTAATAAGGTTTTGGATACTTTAAGAATTCTGTCCCTATGATGTTTCATAGTATTTTGCCTCAGGAGCATCTCCACAGTTGATGATACAAGGTGGTCCTTGCGTAGAGCATTCTACCTTAATTGTCCACGGCTAGGCAGGCTACCGTTACTGAGTGGCCCCAAAGCTTCAATTCTAGAAGGTTAATTGTCTTAAATTCATTTATACCTTTGATGGCCTTGAAAGAGTTTAAATGGGAAGGGCTTAAGTTTGAATCTGTACGCTTGCTGTGCTTTTTAAAGAATATCTTTAAAGGAAGGATTCCCTCCCACCCCAGACTTTTTTTTAATCCCTCGTGATTGTGAATCTTGCTGGCGTCCTCTGTTTCCGTTCCCCAGCCTTTTGACTTACTCAAGCCTTGTCCAGTGCTGAATTGAAGTTAAAAGTGATCCAGTTTGCAAAAGTGAATGGAAATCGTGCTGCTGAATGTAAGTTTGGTCCTCCTCCAACCGAGAAAACAATCCGAGACTGGCTACGAGAAGAAGAAACCCTACTGAAAACGCCACGGCAGAAGAAGGTCATGAGAGGCTAGTCAGAAAAATGCCCTGATTTAGAGTGGGAATTGAAGATGTGGATTGAAGAGCAAAGGGCAATTGGAATTCCTGTGTCCACAAAGATGGTTCAGCATGAGGCAAGAAGAACTGCTGATGAAAAAGAAGTTACTGATTTCAAAGGAAGACACAATTGGTGCTTCAGCTTCATGAAATGGAATGGACTAAGCATGCGTACATGCACCAGACTTGCCCAAAAGATGCCTGAAAGCTATGAGCAGACGAATAAAACTTGAGTTCAATAACTGTATGTAATACTTTTTTTTTTCAAATTTCGGGGAAATATGGTAGTTTGGCTTCATCCCAACCTGATATTAGCATGAAAATACTAGCAGTGGGCCTGGAATCAGGAAGACCTGAGTTCAAATCCAGCCTCAGACTGTTGCTTACCTCCTATTTGCCTAGGTTTCCTACTCGTTAAATGAGGATAATAATAGCACCTATCTCAGAGTGTCATTTTGAGGATCAAATGAGATCATATTAGAAAAGGGCTTAGCACAGTGCTTTGCAAACACAAGTCACTTAATAAATGCTGATCCTTCCTGTCTACTAAGGACTAGTCTTTTCTCTACCCTCCCTTCCATGGGAAGTCAGGGTCACCAAGGCGTCACCCCATTTACTTGGCTTCCTATACTAATATTCTTCTCAAGCCGTGGGCTCGGGGTGTTGGGATAGATCCTGGACGCTCCTCCTCAGGGGCTCAGTCAGTAGTCACCTTTCTGGTATAGAAGAAGGAGAAGTTTTCTCTCCAACTGGATGGTGTCCTGGCTTCCCAGGATAGGATCCTAGATCTGGAAGGGCCCATCAATTCGAATTGCAATTACATAATTTTTAGAGGAAAAAAAGCCCAATTCCAATTAAAATTCATTCAAGCCAGCAAAAATATAAATAAACCTAAGACTTCTGGATTGAAGTACTTGCTTCTGACATCTGCCACTTGTGTGAACTTTTGTTCGGTCATGTCCAACTCTCTGTGATCTTATTTTGGGGTTTGCCATTTCCTTCTCCAGCTCATTTTACAGATGAGTAAACTGAGGCAAACACAGTTAAGTGATTTGCCTAGGGTCACACAGCTAAAGTTTCTGAGGCTGGATTTGAACTCAGATCTTCCTGTCTCTGGGCCTGACACTCTATTCACCGTGCCACCTAGCTGCCTAAATTCTGGAGCCTTCTTTTTGGGAAGAGGTCCAGACCAATCTGGCTTCATTCTCCTGGCTGCATTCCCAACCTTATAAACTTCAAAACTATACCCATGTTCCAGCTCCTGTATGTCCCTATGCCTGCTGGCGGATCTGTCTGCCTCAAGTCTCTCTCCACCCCAATCCATCTTCAATTCGGTCACTGAAGTGTTTTCCAGGTCTGACCATTTCCATCTTCCTCCCCCTCTCCCCCATAAACTCCAGTGGCTCCCTACCCCTCCAAGATCAAATACAAAGTACTCTGGCATTTAAAGCCCTTCATAATGTAGCCCCCTCCTACCTTTCCATTCTTACCCCTTCCTCTCCAACGCATACTCTTCCTGGCTCCTCCACAAATAAGAGACTCCATCTCTTTGCTCTGGACATTTTCTCTGGCCATCTCCCATGTCTGGAATGCTCTCCCTTTTAAAGTCTGCCTATTGCCTTCCCTGGTTTCCCTAATAAATGTTTATGGATTAATTGATTGACCACAGCTTTCCAAAACTCCCAGTAGGTAGTTCCATTAATCCTTTTCAAAGAAGTCTCTCTGCTATGGGCCTTGCCATAGTGCTGTAGAGGAGATTGTTTCTTCCCTGTTGTCACATCATCAAAACTCAAATGCCATGCCCAATCGAGCGCTTTTACCCTGAACTATTCTTCCCCTCAATATCTGGCCTCCCATGAAAGTTTGCCCAGGAATCAAAAACCTCACAACTCTCGTCTCTGAGAGGGTCTCTGTCTTTAATACCAGGCTAAGATGTAGTGAGAGTGATGGCCTGTTTTTCTCCAGGCACACAGTTGCCATCGTTTCCTTCCTATTTCAGCATTTCCCATGAGTCTAGTAGCAAACAAAACACCCTCGTTTCTCCCCAATTGTTTCTCCCACCCTGCGGGTCCCCTTGGGAGCACCTGAGTCGTTTCAATCCTCTGGGGCTGCTAAGCACTAAGCTGAGAGGGTAGAGGGAGGAGAAAAAGTCTTGTTACATACACCATCGTCCCTCACACTTGAACTAAAACACATTAACACGAATGAGTTAATTCTCCCAGGTATGTGCCATTTTAGCTCTAAGTGTATAAAATCAGGGGTTTTTCTGTGTTCTGATCCACTGGGGATAGTGTGTGTATGCGTGTGTGTGTGTGTGTGTGTGTGTGTGTGTGTGTGTAAAAATCATGGGACTTCAGACCTGAAAGGGATCTTGATATTATTATTTCTGTATCATTTATCTATATATTTTTTTAATTTTTTTATTTAAATAGTATTTTATTTTTTTCTGACAGGTAGACTATTCCTAGCTCTCTAATTTGATTGCTTCATTGTCTATGGTACCTTTTAGCAAGATGTATTTTCCTTCCTTATCTATTTTAATTAGACATGTTTTTGCTTTTACTTTGTCTAAGATCAGGACTGCTACCCCTGCTTTTTTTTTTTTTCCTTCATCTTAAACATAACACATTCTGCTCCAGGCTCTTAGTTTTACTCTGTGTGTGTCTCTCTGCTTCAAGTGTGTTTCTTGTAAGCAACATATTGTAGGATTCTGGTTTTTGATCCAATCTGCTATCCACTTCTGTTTTATGGGAGAGTTCATCCCATTCCCATTCACAGTTATGATTACTACCTAGATATTTCCCTCTGTATTCTTCTTCCTGTTTGTCCTCTCTCTCCTTTCACCCTTTTCCTCCTCACCAGTGTTTTGCTTCTGTCTACTACTTCCCCTGCTCTGCCCTCCCTTATTCAGTTACCTACCCCGCCTCTCCCCTTTACTTAATTTCCTCCCCTCCTACTTCCCTGTCAGGTAAGATAGATTTCTATATTCAACTGATTGTGTATATTATTCCCGCTTTGAGCCAATATTGATGAGAGTAAGTTTCAAGGGATGCCCATAGCTCACCCTCCCATCTTCCCCTCCACTGTAATAGATCTTTCTCATGTGAGATAATTTACCCCATTCTACCTCTCCCTTCCTTCTGCATCCTTTGTAGTCCTCTTTCTCATCCCTTAATTTTTTTTGTCATTTCCTCAAATTCACCTTCTACCCATATCCTCTGTCTATGTATATTTCTTTTATCTGTCCTGTTAGTGATACGATTTTTAAAATTTTTAAATTTTTTTAATTGATTTTTTATTTTTAGTTTACAACACACAGTTCCACAAGTTTTTGAGTTCCAAGTTTTCTCTCACTCCCTCTCCTCCCCCCTCCCCCACAAGACAGCATGTAAACCAATATAGGTTCTACATATACCTTTACATTGAACTTATTTACATAATAGTCCAGTTGTAAAGAAGAATTATAACCAATGGAATGAATCATGAGAAAGAAGAAACGAAACCAAAAAAAAGGGGGTGAAAAAGAGAGCAAATAGTTTGCCTCAATCTGCATTCAAACTCCATAATTCTTTCTCTGGATGTGCACAGCTTTTTCCATCACAAGTTTTTTGGAGCTGTCTTTGAACCTGCATTGAGGAGAAGAGCCAAGCCTAGTGACATGATTTTTAAGAGTTACAAGTATCATCTTCCCGTGTAGGGATGTAAACAGCTCTATTGAATCCCTTATGTTTTCTTTTCCCTTTCAGCCTGTTTATGCTTCTCTTGGGTTTTGAGATCAAATGTGAAGGCCAAATTTTTGGTTTAGTTCTGATCTTTTCTTTATGAAGGCTTGAAATCCTTCTATTTCATTAAGATCTTAATATTATTTATTCCATCCCATCTAAGTCTGGCCCTGAAATATAAACCCTCTCTTGTCACTTTGGGGAAAGGGCTAGGTCAGAAGAGATGACCCTCCTTACAGCCTCCAGATTCCTTACTGTTCTTTTGGAGAGGATGAGCCTGTACTATATTTGTTAGATGGTAAAGTAATCTAGTGGACAGAATGTTGGAGATGGAATCAGAGGACTAGGGTCCAAATCCTAGCTCTGATACATGCTAACTGTGTGACTATGGGCAAGTCACTTAACTTCCCTGATCATCAGTTTCTTCATTTATAAAATAAGGATATTTCCTCTAAGGGTGATTGTAAAGAAAATACTTTGTAAAAATTAAAGTACACTTGACTTAATAAAGCAAAACATAGCTTTCAAGGTTCTATTCCCAAAAGGACCCTCTGATGCATACATCAAGATCATAACAAGGAACCCCAAATTTCCTCGATAGATGCCACTATGGAGCCAAAGAACCATAACATTGCTCAACATTCCATTGATAATCAATATCAAATCAGTCACAAAACAAGGAGACAGACCTTGACAAGGAGGTTTGCTACTGTCGTGGGGGAGGTTCCTGTGCAAAGTCCAAATGGAAGAAAGATTCCCTAATAAATGATGAGGTCATGCTTGTGGAAGACATTGTGCTGACTGTGTTAAACTTCAGAATACTACAAGACCTTCTCAAGGATCTTCATAGTTGTCATAATTAAATTAATTATGATTCTATCCTGTTGTAATCTACAACTAATTGCAGCTGATTTGATGATTATTATCATTATCTTTGGTACCAGGGACAGAGAACAAAACAGGAGTGTTCCATTTTGAAGATACTCATTATCCAAGAATGCATCAAAACCACCTGCATGTTCCAGCAAGTAGTCTGATTTGAACACCATTCAACACTGCCATGGATTTCTGCTCTGTATCCTTGTTCATTGCCCCATCCTGGGCCTATAGAATTGCTTTGAACTTTCCATACTACTCTGGTGGAACAAATCCAGAATAGAGTAGTCCCAGAGTGCCAAATGCAGAGCTGCTTCTAGGGGTCTTTCCTGGGCCTGAATGATGTCTGGTTTGGAGCACCACCAGCAAGTCGGTGGGTCACTTCCAGAATTTTAATCTAACTGAGAAGGGCTGAAGAGAAGAGGAGAATGTTGGGCCAAGGCTGCCCTAAATCATGGTCACACAAAACAATGTTATGTGAGTGCTAAGCCCATGAGAACTTGATGAAGTAAATCTGGTAGCAGCATGCATCCAGGCTCCAGAATCCTTGAAGAATATTAGGATGTGATGTTATGAAACTAGAGAGAGAAAAAATGATTTTTTTAAACCTACTTTTTGGGGATGAGTACAAAAAGAAAAAAATAGGAAATGAATACACTTCCACTAAAAAAAATCAGTAAAGCCTTGAAACCAACATGGACGGTGGCCAGAATTTAGCATGAATAATGAAGTTCTTATTCATTTTGTCCAATGATTTCCATTTTCATCTTTCTACCTTATTAAAGGGCCATGGAGGTAAAAATACATGTCCCCAGACAGAGATTTCAACTTGGCAGCTTGGGACAGGACATTTTGCCACTTGGAGGAATTTATAACCAAAGCCATTCAGCAGGGAATGAACTGTACCTCTGCCATTGTTCCAGACTTTTAAATTATAAATCACCAAGCAGACAAAATTAAGCTGTGATAGGCAGTGCACTTGCAAAAAGCCAACACATGGCTCAGCAAGTCCTACTGCAAAGCCCAAGGGTTCAAATCTGATGACTTGAACCCTTTCCTAGTCTTCTACACTAGATAAGTTTGACCGCTCCTTCTTCCCTATCAGCTCTTTGAACCAAAAGCAAGGGGGTTCCTTCCAAAACCCCTTTCATAGCATTGCCAAAAAGAGAGAAATAGACCATTAAATCTGGCAACTAAGAGATTGTTGGTAACTTTGGAGACAGTAGTTTTGATTGAATGATGAGATTAAAAGCCAGATTGTAGAGAGTTAAGGAAAGAGTGAAAGGAAAAGCAGAGGCTACTATTGTTAACTTCTCTGCAGGCTTTGACATGGGTGACTACACCCTTCCCCTTGATACTCTCTTCTTTCTAGGTTTTCAGGACACTACTCTCTCCTGGTTCTTCTCCTATCTGACTGTTCCTTATCAGTTACCTTGTTGTCTCTTCCCTTCCCTTACCTTCACTTCTTCCTTCTCCCTTCTTTCTTCCCTTCCCTTCCTTTCCCTTATTTCCTACTCTCTTCTTCTTCTATACTAGTTTATTTGGTGATATCATTAGCTCCCATGGATTAAACTATCATCTCTATGTTGATGATTCTTAAATCTACTTACTCAGCCTAAACCTCTCTGCTGACCGCCAGTCTTGCACCTCCAATTGCCTATTAGACATCTTGAACTAGATGTCCTGTAGGTATCTCAAACTCAACATATCCAAAACTGAACTCATTATCTTTTCTCCTGAGCCCTCCCATCCTCTTGATCTCCCTATTACTATCAAGGGTACCACCACCCTTCCAGTCCCCCAAGTCTGCATCATAGTTGTCATCTTTGAATATGTCATCTTTGACTCTTCACCAACTCTCACCCCCGGGGCCCCTCCCTTTACTCCCCCCATATCCAATTTGTAGCTAAGTCCTGTTGATTCCACTTTTCTCACATCTCTCAAATATGACCCCTTCTCTCTTCTGGATACTACTATCACCCTGGTGTAGGCCCTCATCCCCTCATTACTGCAAGAGGCTGATGGTTAGTTTGCCTATCACAAGTCTTTCCTCATTCCAGTCCATCTTTCATTCAGCCACCAAAATGATCTTCCTAAAATGCAGGTCCAACCATTTTAGCCCACTACTTAGCAGACTCCAGTGGCTCCCCCTCTCTTCCAAGATCAGATACAAAATTCTCTCTTTGGAGTTCAAAGCCCTTCATAACCTAGCCCTCTCCTACCCCGATCTTCTACCTGACTCCCTGCCATGAACTCTTCAATCCAGTAGCACTGGCCTCCTTACTGTATCTTGAACAAGATCTTCCATCACCAGACTGGACATTTTCACACGCTGTCCCCCATGCCTGGAATGTTTTCCCTCCTAAAGTCTCTTGGCTTCCCTGGCTTCCTTCAAATCCTGGCTAAAATCCCATCTTCTACAGGAAGCCTTTCCCAATTACTCTTAATTCTAGTGCCTTTCCTGTGTTGACGATTTCCTACTTATTTTGTATATAGCTTGCCTCTACATAGATATTTGCATGTCTCCCCGTTAGATTTTGAGCTTCTCAAGAGCAAGGACTATCTTTTGCCTTTCTTTGTATCCCTAGCCCTTAGTACAGTGCCTTAGCCTTAGCACATAGAAAATGCTTAATAAATGCTTTTTGACTGGCTGACTGACTGAATGGTTTCTAGATGAACAAGATGAAGGATACTTTTTTTTTTAATGTAGGCATAGCATCTGAAGATTTTGCAAGCAATTCACTGTGTCCATGAGGGAAACTTGCCCCTTCACTCCCATAGTCAATGATATACGCCAGTTTGGAAAAGTATAAGCTATTAAAAATCTGAATCAAAGTTAGTATGAGAGCCAGTCATTCAAGTTCCAGATAGCCATCTTTTAAAAAATTATTGATATCATTTGTTTCATCATCTATATCATCTACATTTCTCAATGTATCTCATTCCCCTTGCTTTACCAAGGAGATATCCCTTATAAGAAAGCATAAAAGAGAGAAGGGAAAATAGTGGAGTAAAACTAACCAACATATTGAAGAAAATCTGACATTATATGTAGTGTTCCATACCCATAGTCCTCTACTTTTGTAAAGAATGGGTTATGGGAAGTGTCTTCCTATACCTCGTGTTTGAGGCCAAGTCTGGTTATTATAATTTCATAGCATTCAGGTTCTAAGGATCCTGAGTTTGGTATCCATCATTTCAGAAATTGATTCGACTACTTATTCAATCTACTTACTTATTCAATCTACTACTGATTCAATCTACTTATACTTATTATTGTAAACATTTTTAAATGTGTCTAATATGCAAAATGAAAGAATGACACTAATTTAAGGAATTTTCTCTTTCAGGCAGAAGATTTGGGGACTTGAATATAATAATAACAATGATAGTTTACATGCTTATGGCACTTTACAGTTTTTAAGGCATTTTTGTATACATTCTTTCGTTTGATTGTCAAAACAACCTTGCGAAATAGGCAGAAGAGGTGTCATACTCATTTTGCCCATGACAAAAATGAGGCTGAAAGGCTATCATAGCTATTAAATGGCCAGAGCCAGCTCTAGTCTTTCCGAACTCTTGGCCTACTTTTATGATGAGTTTTTCATCTAAAAAAATATTCCTAATACTTAAATGTATTTTGTTAACATAGTCATAACATATTTAACTACTAGTCTCAGGAAAAAAATTTAACAAATATGATAGCTTTTTAAAAAACAAATATGATAACAAGTAACAAATATTTTTAACAAATAGCTTCCCCCTCCCTACCAAAAAAGCAAGCCACTCCCATAAAAAAAGAAGTCCAGGCAGATCCCCGGACTTGTACCTAAGGGCAACAAAGGATGAATGGATGATCTCAGAGGAAATAATACACTTTTCTCCTCTCTCCCCCACTCCATTGGCCATGTCATCAGAGAGGGTAGAATAGTAAGAGACAACACATCCAACCAGTAGCAAAGAAACATAGAGAGGATAAATAGATAGATGGTCTCCAGAGGGAGGAAGCACAAGCCCTTATGACTTTAGGGAATTTGAAGGTGAAATGAAGAGAAGGGGTGTCTATGAACTCAAGACAGGAACACATTCAGGGAGGTCAGACAAGCCTACCTATCAGAGAGGCATCCAAGGGGTGAAGACCCTACAAAGAGAGAAAGAATCTACAGTACCAGGATTTATGAATACTCCTACCACATATGTATCCTACATGTGTTCTGCACCATCATTATTAGTGTAAGTTTGAGCCCACTATTCCCAAGATAGTATGTATTTATAAATGCACCCCACACTTTTGTGGGGAATATTTTGTGCCAATTGTTCTTACTACATATCTTTAGTAAATGCCTTTGCTAAAAGCTAATGAAGTCTACTGACCAATGGCTAATGGATAGCATACTGATGATGGCTCAGAAATAATAGTATTCCAGGCATAGCCCCAAATTTTTTCCCTAGAACTTGAGGTAACTACTACTTATCTGAGTAAGTGATGAGTTGAGAAAAGTCACTGGGGGCAGTGAGCTATATTACACTTTGGGGGCTTTGTCTAGAATATGTTTGGGTGCCCTTTTCAATTACAGGGATCCACTGGGGAGATTCTCTATCTGGGACTCTTATAATTGGTTACCCTAGTTTCACAGGGATCCCCTGGAGAAAAAATTAGCATATTTTTATTTTCTTTTAGATTGTAATTGGACAGTTAACTTTCTGGTGTGTTTGCTTTTCAAGTCAGATCATTTCCTTTGGGATAACTTTGATTGTTTGAATACTTTATTACTGTTATCTGCTATATTACTTTGCCTATTGTCAGTACTATAGCTAATATGAACTGTATCTATTTTGAATCCCTAAAATAACGGTTTCTAGCCATTTGCCTAGAGCATAGCATAATAGTTCATACATGTTCATATATTTTCTTTTTTACTTTTAAGCAGTCCTAGATTGCTCATCTTATTAAGACAAGAATCCATACAGCTTGTCTGAGATCCTTATGGACTAAAGGTCCATAGGATAAAAATTTGCCTACTGGCCTAGAAACTTTACTTAACCCCAAGGTTTTTTAAAATCTCTTTTGGGAGCTTCACACCTCTTTGGTGTTTTTACGAATTTGTTTTGTTTTCAAGTTAATTTTCCTAGTGAGAAATGAATTTGGACTTGAAGTTGGATTCCTTATATGTTTCAGGGATCCCTGGGGAAATTTCAAGTGCCCTGACTACAGAGACTTTAGAGGAATTTTCCAGGATTAAACATGGTCTGAACCTATAGGTCTATATTAGAGGAGTCTTTAATTGGGAGAGGGAGAAGATAAATGCCATAACCCTTCCTCACCCTAGTACCACATCAGGTACCAGTTTGTTATCATACTTGGTCCATGACTGAAACCAGAACAGAAAGTTCTCTGAGTATGAGAGGGAAATGATAAGTATATCAGCCCACATGGCACCAGTAGCTCAGTGTCGTTACACATGTATCAAGCCAAGAAGTTTGTGTTCTCACAAGGGTGAGGGGGTCAATTGTAGTGAATCTCAAGTCCTTAATCCCTGTGAAGAGAGTCCCACATGTTCTGGGAACTCTGTGGGGACCAGGCTTTCCCTCTGAGAAGGGAGGCTTTATTTTCTTCTCTTTATTTTCTTCATTGTTTTGGGGTTGGAAAGCCCTTTTCAAGCACCAAAACAGGTAGTAATCTATTAGAACTTTGTAGAATGGTATCTGTTTATTTAGTTATATCATCATGCATTCAGAAGTATGGAAGAATGTTAATTTCCTCACTGTGAACTGTACCACTTGGACTTTTCTGAGAATCTTTACTACAAGGCACTGGGAAAGGCACTAGAAATGAATAATAATTGAGCTATTAGAAATAGAGAGATATCTGTAATTCGGAACTATGACTTTTTGATACTAAGCTGCTTCAGGAAAGATGACCCCTTGTGACAGAGAGAAGTGTTGGCTATGTATTTAAGAAAGGAACAAATCTTTGGAACTCAGCCAAGCAGCCTATTCATTAGATGCCTGCATCTAAAGAGAGCTGTGCAAAGACTCTACAAAGAAAGGACTTTCAGTAGCAGGATTTGTGAATTACCCTTTACCACATGTGTGTCCTATATGCGCACCCCACTGTCAGCATATTCTAAGTTTGAGTCCACGATGCCTGTGGGTGTTGTATGTGTTTGTGGGGGATGCACCCCACATTTTTGAGGGGAATATTTTTATAGCAACTATTCTTACTATACCATCTTAGTAAATATCTTTGCTAAAATATAATTCGACGTCCTGGTTGATTGGAAAGCACAGTGATGGGGGCTCAGGAGTGATAGTATTAGCAGTACAGGCCCATGAGGTTATCCCTAGAATCTGAGGTAGCAACCTCCCCATTAGTGCAAGTGAAACTGGGAAAGTAGCCCCAGAAAGGATGGTGCATGAATATTTAGACTATGATTGTTTTTTATTTTTAATTCAGGATGTGTGAATGCTGTGTCTTCTCTCTGTTCTACATATGTCCATCCCATTTATTCCTAAATTCACAGAATCACAGGATTGAAGAATTTTAAGGTTGGAAGGGATTTCAATAGCTTTTTAGTCCAAATGCTACTTTTAAAAAAAACCTTACCACAATGTACCTTGGAAAGTGGTCATCTGGCCTCTATGTGATTATCTCCGATGAAGGGACCCCATTCTCTCCCCATGCCTGTTCTACCTTTGGATTGCTCTAATTGTTAGGAAGTGTTTTCTCATATCGAGCTTAAATTTACCTCTTATCTACATAGCATTTACATGGATTCGGTTGGTTGTTGTCCTTCATTCTCAAAGCGGACCAAAATGACATCAGTATGCTAGAGTCAAGTTTCAATGTGTCCAACTGTAACTGATCAATACAACCTCAAAATGCTCTACCACAGGTCAGGCAAAATAGTCCATGTGAACATTTGGGGTGGACACTCCGAATTTGCTCAGCCTGAATTTCCTTTGAGCTGTCTCAATTCTGCTTTGCTCATAGAGCACAGCACCTTCTCTGATGTGGGCACACCATACTGAGTGGTCCTGTGCAAGTGTCTCCCAAGTCATACAATTAATTCCAAAGTTCTTGAGAGACCTTGAGAGAGTCCTTGTATCACTTCTTCTGACCACCATGTGAGCACTTGCCCCATGTGAGTTCTCCATAAAATAGTCTTTTTGGCAAGCATACATTTTGCATTTGAACAACGTGGCCAGCCCATCACAGTGGCGCTCTCTGAAACAGAGTTTGAATGCTTGACAGTTTAGTTCAAGTAAGGATCTTGGGGTCTGGTACCTTATTCTGCCAGGTGATCTTCAGAATCTTCCTAAGATGATTCAAATACCGGATACCATCTAATCCAACCTTCCCATTTTTATAGATGAAGAAACTGAGGCCTAAAGAGATTAAGTGACTTGCCCAAGGTCACACAGCTAATAAGTGGCACAGCCAGGATTTGAACCCAGGTGTTGCCTCCTTGCCTCAATGTCCTTTCCACTCCCATCTACTGTTCCCAGTTCTGCTTTCTCGGGCTACCCAGAACTGAATCTAATCCCTTTCCCACATCTCAGCCCTTCCCTATTTATTAATTAGTTATAAAATATCAAATCATTCTAAATTAAAGTCAAATAACATTCTAATTATCCCTACCACTCTACAATTGTTTAATCTTGCATACGAAATAGAGTTTTAGCTTTTCTCATCTGAGTCATCTTGCTAAGTGTTTTTGGCTATCTAATGAAATACAATCTTTTGGCTGCTTTTGAGTGACAAGAACGAAGGCTTACTAGTCTATGTGGAAGGTATAAAAATAGTAATAATAGCTAGCATTTAAATAGCAGTTTAATGTTTACAAAACACTTTACAAATATTATCTCATTTCATCTTCACAATATTATCTTATCATGCACTAAATACCTTCCCACTACCTAATGCCTCCATAGCTTATGCACAGGTATATATGATTTTCAAAAAAATTGTTTCAAGAAAAATGATAAATGTTGAAGAAGATGTGAGAAAATTGGAACGCTGATTCATTGTTGGTGGACTGTGAGCAGATCCAACCATTCTGGAGAGCAAGTTGGAACTATGCTATAAAAATGTGCATACCCTTTGATCCAGCAATATCACTTCTAGGTCTGTATCTCAAAGAGATCATAAAAATGGAAAAAGGACCCACAAGTACAAAAATATCCATAGCAGCTCTTTTTGTGGTGGCCAAGAACTGGAAACTGAGGCTATACCCATCCATTGGGGAATGGCTGAACAAGTTGTGGTATGTGAATGTAATGGAATACTGTTGTGCTATAAGAAATGATGAACAGGCAGAGTTCAGAAAACCTGGAAAGACTTATATGAACTGATGCAGAGTGACATGAGCAGAACCAGGAGAACACTGTACACAGTAACAGCCACAGTATGCGATGACTGATTTTGATAGACTTAGCCCTTCTCAGCAATGCAAGGACCTAAAACATTTCCAAAGGACTCACGATGATGGAAAATGCCATCTACATCGAGAAAAAGAAATATGGAGTCTGAATGCAGATTGAAGTAGCCTATTTTCTGTTTGTGTTTTATGTTTTTCTTTCTCATGGTTATTCCCATTTGTTCTAACTCTTCTGTACAACATGACTAATTTGAAAATATGTTTAATAGGAATGTATATGCAGAGCCTATATCAGATTACATGCCATCTTAGGGAAGGGGAAGGAAGGGAGGAGGAGAAGATTTAAAACTTACAGAAGTGAATGTTGAGAACTAAAAATAAATAAATTAACTTATTTTAAAATTATTTCCCTTATGGTGGTTGGTGAGATCAAATCCATCAGCAATAATAGTGGATAGCAATTATATAGTACTTTAAGGTTTGCAAAGTATTATCTAATTTTATCCTCACAACAACACTTAAAAGTAGGGGCTCTAGTCACCATTTTACAGAAGGGGAAACTGAGGCAAAGGGATTTTCTCAGGCTCACACAGCTACTAAGTGTCTGAGGGTGGATTTGAACTCAGGTCTTCCTGATTCCTTGCACTTCCCTCTTACCCACAGTGCCACCTATCTAGGCTTTAGTGGTTATAATAAAGGTCCTCTTCTGTCCTTCTCATACTCTTCTCATGTTATCTACCAGGATTGCCCATCTGTTTATTTTATTTCATCTTTTTGAGACTGGGTCTCCCTCTATTGCCCAGGCTAGAAGTACAGTGGGCACTGGCACAGCTTGATTCCAATGTTGATCGGCTCAAAAGCTTTCACCTGTTCTGTTTTTCTGACCTGGCACAGTCTGTCCCTTTTTGGCTGCCTGGTGGATCCTCCCCCCTCCTCACCATACTAATGCTAAACTTATTGTTGGCACCTGAATTCAATTTGGGTTTCAGCTGTACTCCAGCTCAGAGCTCCAAACTCCCATGATCTATCAGCTTCAGCCTCCCAAGAGTAGCAGTGATTGCAGGTATGTGCCCCCATGCCCGACCTCATCTGTTTCTTTAAATAGGATGGACAGAGCTAAGATTCCCGTGAGAGTCTCTGCCTTTTAAGTCATTGCCCTTAGTATACCTCTAACAGTGATTATTCTAGCCCCCGGTGCCTGAAAGCCCACTATATTATATTTCATCCCTCTCCCAGAGTTCTCTCGTACCCTAGAGAGTGTTTGGGGGGTATCCAGTCTCTCTGTCATTGGCTCCAGCCCCCACAGATTGTCTTCCCTCAATTTTAGTGGGTCTCCTGTACCCCAATTCTATTTAACCACTTAATTACAAAGGAATATTTACCTCAAAGGTACAGCAAGAACAAATGTGCAAACATTCCCTCCCCACAACATGTGGGAGCCATAATCCCCTTCTTACCCAACCTCAGTCTCTGGGGAAAGGAGGGCTTAACTCAGTTCCTACATAGCATGAACTCACCAAGTTCCCAGTCCCAAATCTCCCTCTTGGGCTCCAGTCCTAGGTACCCTGGCTTCTCTGAGCGTCCTTACTGATAGCAACCAGCTGCCAGAAATCTGGTCTAGAATCCTGCCTTCAGCATCATCATGGCACAAATCCGAGCCTAGGAACTGTAGTGCCTTTGCCTAGAACTGAAAAGGGAAAGCAAAATAGAACAAAATCCTAAGCCTGTTTCTTGGGGACCATGGGGCCTATGAGGCAGCGGGGGAAGGAAAGTTAATTCTTCACCTCACTTAGCTCAGTTTGTGGCACCTGGACTATGAATGAACAAAACTTTCAGTCCCCTGAACACCTTCAGAGTGAGTGCAAAACTGTCCCATACTGGTAGTTTTAAAGATGGGGCCACTTCTAGCTCCCTAGCCAATGGAAAGAGGCTATTTCTACACTCATGATAAGGGAATACAGAATGTCTTCACCCAGAAGTCGATTCCTGCCAACACCGATAACCTCCATTTGGCTAAGCCCCTGTTCGAGACCAGTAAAATGGATAAAGCAATGACCTTTAACACTTATATTATATGCCAAAGCAAAAAGAAAACACCAACAATAAGTAAGATTACGAGCAATTACGTGTTACTCCATTTCTGAGGCAGCTAGGTGGTACAGTCAATAGAGTGGTGGACCTGGTGGCAGGAAGACCTGGGTTCAAATCCAGCCTCAGACACTTGGTAGCTGTGTGACCCTGGGCAAGTCACTTAACCTCTGCCTCAGTTTCCTCATCTGTAAACTGGGGGTGATAACCTCTATTTCCCAGGGTGGTTGTAAGGATCCACTGAGATAATACTTGTAAAGCATGAAGCACGGTGCCTGGCATTGTAAGCACTATGTAAATGTTAGCCTTTATTATTGCTACTTTGCCCCTTAGGAAGTCCATGCCTCAGTTTCTCTACCTGTAAAATGAATAATAATTTCTGCTATTTTCCTACCTACTTCGCCTTAATAAGATCAAATCTGGGATATTGTTTTTAATTCTGGGTGCTACAGTTTAAGAAAGACATTAATGAGCTAGGATAAAAGGGACATCCAGGATTGTCAAGGGCTTGGAATTCATGCCAGACAATGTTTGGTTGAAGGATTAAAATGTTTATTCTAGAGAAGTCCATCAATAGTCAGTCAACAAGCATTTATAAAGTGTCTACTACGTGGCAGGCACTGTGCTAAGTGCTGGGATAGCTTTCTTTGAGTGTTTGAAAGACAGAGAGAGTGATTAGACTTTTTCTGCTTTGCCTCTCTAGGGCAGAATTAGAAATAATTTGTGGAAGGTACAGAGAGGCCAATTTAGACTTGACATAAAGAAAACCACCCAATGATTAGCGCCGTCCAAAGAAGGGCTGCCTTGGTAAATAGTGAGAATCCCTTTGTCGGAGGTATTTAAGTAAAGGCTCGACTTCCTTTTGTTTAGCTTCATGTCGAATTGTAGATGAAATTCTTGTTTCGGTCTGGATGGAGCCAGATGGTGTCAGAGGTCCCTTTCAATTCTGATATTTCAATGATATCTCACCAAAAAAGGCTGCAAAGTTTAGTGAATAATGTCTGTATGTCTTAGAGTTTCTTGGAAGAGTGATACTATGCAAAAACAAAGTAGTTGTGTTATAAAAAGTGTCAGTATGGTATGTATACCACATAAAATGGACAAAAAATATTTAGACACAAAGTAGGAGGGGAAAAAAAGATATACTCTCTATCTTGCCTTTGTTTTTCTAAAGCTTAGTGCATTACCCAAGTAGTCTTTAGCTTTTTGCTACCTTGTCATAACCCTTGTCAGGGTTTTGTGGGTACACAACAAAGGATGCCTGGGAAGGAAAGATGTCTGATTTAGAGGGATAGAGACTGGACCTGTGATTTCACTGATACGGGAACTCCCAGGGAGAGAAATCCTACTACTAACACAAGTTGGCACTTTCTCTGCAACTTAATAGTGTTAAAGATGTATACAGAGCAGTGAGATGTTAAGTGACTCTCCCAGGGTGTCACACACACACAATAAATCAAGAGGTGTTTGAACCCAAGTCTTTCAGTCCAAGGCGAGATCTCTATCTACTATGACATACTACCTCTTCTGATTTAATATTTTTCCCCTTTTGAGGGGAGGGAATTTTAATTTATTTTATTTTCAATTCACAGAACAAAACAAGCATTTCCATAACACAGTACAATAAAAAAAAGGTTATTGCACACAAAACTGCAAATCTACCATGTACAACTTGCTATTCCCTCCAAATATACAACAAAATTATCATGTAAATTTCTTTTTCCCCTTTATTGATAGTTTCTGGGTTTTTTAAAAAAAAATCATCTTAGTTATCCCAAGTATCCCTCCTTTCCTCCTCCCAGAGAATTGTCCCATATAAAAAATATTATCTTTTTAGAGAGGGAAAAAATCAGCACAACTGATCAATACATTGAAAAAGTCCAAAAACATGTCTAATGCACAACACCAGGGGACCTCCCACCTCCACAGAAAGGTGGGCTGGGGTGCCCTGGGGGTTGTATGGGTACAGCCAAACAAAAGATGCTTGGAAAGGAGAGGTGTCTAACTTAGAGACTGGACTTGTGATTTCACTGATAAAAGGAACTCCTTGGTAAAGTAATTCCTACTACTAATATAAGTATTGTTTATGTAACCCTGCATGAGTCCCTTAATGTTTCATTGCTCTGGACAAATCATTAAGACTAATAAGACCATCTCTTCCTTTGGGTACTGATTGATCTTTATAATTCTGTTAATTTAGTTTTGGTTTTTTGGTGCATAGTCAATGTTCTCTCTCAGCCGCTCAATGCACAGCCATGCAGTGACTGAGATAGCTTCAGCACACTGAATTGTGGTCAAGCAGCTGAAATTTTCCTTTTAAAACACTGCTGTTTCTAAGTCACTCTTTACCCTGTTTTTGCTTTCCTTTCCTGATTCTCTACATATTTGAATTAGTTTATCCACTGCCGTTGGATTGGTTCAACTAGGTTATGTGATCTTGGCTTGCCAGAAGACATTTTAGGCATGAAATAGCTTTTCTATTTTCAAAGTGATGGGAAAGTGATGATGACTAGCGTCATCTACCTGTAAAACTTGAAGTTATCTGAGATAGAATCAAAACTTCATATGAAGATGACATCACTGTCAGGAAAGGAAAAACAACCATATAGTGACTAATGATGTAAATACTCTGATAAAATTGTACTGAATTTTATTGTACCATCCAATTAACAAATAAAATCAAAAGTATGCAGATTTTCAATTTTCTTTGGAAAAATCTGTGTTATGTATATTACCAAAACAAAAATCTTTTAAAGTACCCTGCAGTCATCAGGTCATGTAAAAATTTTATGCTCAGAGTACCAGCAGGTCCATACAATACAAAACAGAATGTTATATGCTGCTGTTTTTTCCATTTACATGTTGTAGTTCCTGGGTGTATTGTTTGGCTCTATTTACTTCTCACTGCATCAGTTCATATAGATTTTTCCATGCTTCTCTGCATTCATCACACACATCATCTCCTAGAGCACAGTAGTATTCCATTACATTAATGAACTACAATTTTTTAAGCTGTTTCCCAAGGGATGGGCATTTACTTTGCTTCTAATTCTTAGCTATAACAAAAGGTGTTGCTATAAATAATTTGTTGAATATAGGGACTTATTCTTATCAATGGTTTTATTGAGATATAAGCCCAACAATGGAGTCTTTGGTTCAAAGGATATGGACATTCTGCCAGGATAGGGGGAACTTGCAGCCTTGAGGCCACATGTGGTCCTCTAGGTCCTCAAGTGTGGCCCTTTGACTGAATCCAAACTTCACAGGACAAATCCCCTTAATAAAAGGATTAGTTATGTAAAACTTAGACCTAGTCAAAAGGCCACACCCAAGGACCCAGAAGGCCACATGTGGCCTCGAGGCTGCAGGTTCCCTACCCCTCTAGTTGCTTTATTTGCAAAATTCCAAATTGCTTTCCAAAATGGGTGCACCATTTCACAGCTCCACCAACAATGTACTGGTGTTCCTATCATTCTGCAACCCCTCCAATATTGACTATTGCTTTTTTGTCTTTCCCCCCCAATTTGTAGGGTGTAAGGGGAAACCTCAGGGTTGTTTTTATTTGCATTTTTCTTATTATTAGTGATTTGGAGCATTCTTTCATGTGGTTATGAATATTTTGCAATTCTTTTGAGATCTGCTTGTTCATATCATTTGGCTCCTTACTTATTATGGTATATATATAATATATGTATATATTACATATATGTATGTATGTATATTTTATATATGTATGTATATATGTGTGTGTGTGCACATGCATGTGTGTATGTGTGTGCATACACACACACATACATATATCCTTAGCACATTGTCTGCCACATAGCAGGCATTTAATAAATGTTCACTAATTGATACGATTATAATTATTTATATATCCTTTATCAGAGAAATTTGATACAAAGTTGTTTTTTTCCCCATTGACCACTTCCCTTCTTATGCTAGGTCCAGTAATTTTGTCTTTGTAGAACCTTTTCTGTTTCAAGTAATCAAAGTTATTTATTGTACCTTTTCTAATTGCACCTATCTTTCATTTGGCTAAGAGCACTTCTACCCATAGCTGTGACAGGTATATGATCAGTATCTTTTCTAATCATTTTACAGTATGATCTTTAATACTAAAATTGTATATCCATTTGGAATGTATTATGGATTAGGGTGTAAAATGTTAGTTCTAAGTCTAACTTTTGCCAGACTTCTTTCCAGTTTTTCCAGCAGTATTTATCAAATAAAGAGTTTTTTCCTAGGTAATTTATGTTCTTCACTTTATCAAACATTAAGGTTATTGTTTCTGAATCTCTCTTGTCTAGTCTATTCTATTAATTTATTTAAAAATTATTTATTTGTGACATTCTTTTTTTAAAAAGTTTCTAGTTCAAAGTCCTCTTCCTCCCTTCTGTTTCCCCTCCACCCATTGATAAGGCAAGCAATATGATATCAATTATACATGTGAAATCATCTAAACCTTATTTTCTTATTAGCCATGTTGCAAAAAATAAAGCAAGAAAAATAAAGTGAAAAAATTATGTTTAATTAGTTCATCAGTTCTTTCTTTGGAGGTGGTTAGCATTTTTCATCATGAGTCCTTTGGAATTGTCTTGGATCACCGTATTGTAGCTAAGTCTTTGGCAGTTGATTATCTTTATAATATTGCTTTTACTGGGTATAATAATCTCCCAGTTATACTCACTTCACTCTCCATCAATTCATAGAGATCTTCCCAGGTTTTTCTGAAACCATCTTGTTTATCACTTCTTATAGCACAATAGTATCCCATCACAATCATATGCCATCATTTGTTCAGCCATTTCTCAATTGGTGGGCATCCCCTCAATTTCCAAACCTTTGCCACCAGAAAAAGAATTGCTATGAATATTTTTGTACATATGGGTCTTTGATCTCTTTGCAATATAGACCTAGTAGTGGTAATGCTAAGTCAAAGGGTTTGCACAGTTTGATAACACTTTGGACATAATATCACCATTTTAGGAGCAAACAGGGAGTACAAACAGGGATTAGTGCTGCCATAAACAACATTGCCACATCAACAGGAATACCTCCCCTAAAATTCAACTTTTTTAAAGCTGCTTTAGTCCTGTGACCATGTCCTGACTGATATGCTAATTAAACATAATGTTCATCGGGGAGGACTCTGTGTTCTCTATGGTACTTCTCAGTGTTGGTGTACGATAAATTATTTTCAAAGCTTTATTGATGTTTCTTTGTGTGGGAGAAGTGGAGGAGATGGGTATCTGATTAATAGATTTCAGTTAATTCTGTTCCACTGAACAAACATTTATTAATTTTTAAATTTTATATATTTTTTAAAAAATTTTGAGTTCCAAATTAACTCCCTCTGTTTTACCCCTCCCCCACCCATTGAGAAAGCAAGAAAGGTGATATCAATTATACATGTGAAATCATGAAAAACATCTTTCCATATTATCCATGTTGAAAATAAAAGCAAGAAAAATAAAGAAAGTGAAAAAGTATGTTTTAATCTGCATTTAGATTTCATCAGTCTTTCCTCTGGAGGCAGATGGCATAGTTTTTATCCTAAGTCCTTCAGAATTGTCTTGGACCATTGTATTGATCAGAATAGCTAAGTAATTCACAACTGATCATCTTATGATATTGCTGTTACTATGTACAATGTTCTCTTAGTTCTACTCACTTCACTTTGCATCAGTTCATATAAGTTTTCCCAGTTTTGTGTGTGTTAATTTTTTATATATTTTTTCCAATTACATGTAATGACAATTTTTAATATTCTTTTTTTTTTTAAATTGAGTTCCAAATTCGTTCCCTCTTCCCCTCCTGTCCCTTCTTCCATGAGAAGGAAAGCAATTTAATGGATCATACATATGCAGTCAAGCAAAACATATTTCCATATTAGTAATGTTGTGAAAGAAAATACAAATCAATCAAAAAATAAAAATGAAGTTTAAAAAGTATGCTTCAGTCTGCATTCAGATTCCATCAGTTCTTTTTCTGAAGGTGGACAGCATTTTTCATCTTAAATCCTTTGGAATTTTCTCAGAACATTCTGTTGCTTAGAACAAGTAAGTCATTCACAGTTGATCACCATACAATATTGCTCTTATTTTGTACAAGGTTCTACTTGTTCTTTTCACTTCACTTTGTACCAGTTCATACAAATGTTGCCATGTTTTTTTTCTGAAACCACCTTCCTCATCATTTCTTATAGCATTATAGTATTCCATCGCAATCACATACAACTTGTTCAGCCATTTCCTAATTTGATGGGTATGCCCTCAGTTCCCAATTGTTTGCCAGAACAAAAAGAGCTACTATAAAAATTTTTGTAGATGTAAGTTCTTTTCCTTTTTCTTTGATCTTTTTGGGATACAGACCCAGTAGTGGTATTGCTGGATCAAAGGGTATGCACAATTTTATAGCCCTTGGGGAACAATTCCAAATAGTTCTCTAGAATGTTTAGGCCAGTTCACAACCCCACTAACAGTGCATTGGTGTCCCTGCTTTTCCACATCCCCTCCAGCACCTGTCATTTTCCTTTTCTGTCATGTTAGCCAATCTGGTAGGTGTGAGGTGATACTTCAGAGTTGTTTCAATTTGCATTCTTTAAGCAAGAGTGATTTAGAGCATTTCTCATATGACTATAGATAGCTTTGATTTCTTCCTCTGAAAATTTCCTGTTCATATCCTTTGATTATTTATCAATTGGGGAATGACTCTTATTTTCATAAATTTGACTCAATTCTCTACATACAAGAGAAAAGAGATTTTTAGTAGAGAAACTTGCTGTGGAAAATTGTTTCCTAGTTTCATGCTTTCCTTCTAATTTTGGCTACATTTGGATGCAGAACTATGACCCAGAACTGTGTGTGGGCAATAGAGTTTCCCTTGCTGCACCTAGTCCCCAGCAAAGTATGTACTGAAATCTGTTTCTGATCAGTTGTCAATCCTCCTTGCTAGCATTTCTTGAACTATATCAAGTAATAGTGGGAAGAATGGGTATCCTTGCTTCACTCCCAAGTTTATTTAGAAAATGTTCTAGTGTATTCCTATTATATACAATGTTTTCTTTTAGTTTTAAGAAGATGCTTTTTTATGATATTAAACAGAGGTTTCTCTATGCCTATACTTTCTACAATTTTTAAGCATAAAAGAGTATTGTACTTTATCAAAGACCTTTTCGGCATATATTGAGATGATTATGTGGTTTGGGATGTTTAAGTTTTTAGTATGATTAATTATGTTGATTGTTTTCCTATGGTTGAACCATTGTGACATCCCTGATATAAATCCCACTTGACAGTAATGAATAATTTCTTGGATAAATCACTGTTTGACATGATTTTGTTTAAAAATTTTAAGTCATTTTTCACTAATGATATTGACCTATGGTTTTCTTTCTGTGTTTTCTCTGTCTTTGGTTTAGATATTAGGTTGATTTTTTTTCAATTTTCAGCATCAGAAATATTCATCTTACTGTTAAAGTAATTCAAGTAGGTAACTTATACAAATATCATACTCCACACAGTAATATCACAGGTTCCTCCACTTCAAGCTGCCCTTTACCTAATTTAGCTCTCCTACTTGCACCCTGGCTAGGATGTAGAGTAGATTAGAAGAAGCAGAGAAGACAGGATGAGGAGGGAAAGTGAGAAGAGGAAGGAAAGAAGAACTGAATATAACAAAGACAGGATTGTATGAAAAATGAGGGGCAGGATAGAATATGCCAAAGAGACAGAACAACCTGAAAACAAGGAATGGTGCTAATGTATCCCAAGGAAGCTAAAGGACAAGGAAGTTTGTACAAGGTGTAGGTGGGTGCCTGGTACTGTCTTCCTTCTCTCTCAAATCAGAAGACTATGAGAACTATCTCAAAAGGATTCTGGTAGGATGCCTTCTTCCTCAATTCTTGAGAAAACTTTGTGAAATATTGGTACTAACTGTTCTGTAAAAAATTGATAGAATTCTCCTGTGAATACATCAATACCAAGAGTTTTTTTTTTTTTTCCTTTTACACCTAGATCTATTTCTTTTCTTGAGATTGGGTTATTTAAGATCCCTACCTCACCTTCTATAGTCTGGATGTTTTATATTTTTAAGAGCATTCTTTTATTTCTTTTGTGTTCCCACTCTGTCAGCATGTCACTGTCCATAGTATGTTTTGATTATTCTTTTTATGTCTTCTGGTTTTGCTCTGATTTCCTCTTGCTCATTTGCTATTTTATTGATTTGATTTTCTGCTCTCTTCTTCTTAATCAGCTAAGTGTTTATTGACCTTGTTAGTTGATAACAAAGCCAGTTAGTTGGTAACAAAGAACCAAATTTTAGTTGTACTGATCATTTCTATGGGTTTTTTGTTTCCAATTTATTTTTTTAACTTTTTATTTAATATTTTTAGTTTTAAACATTGATTTCCATGAGATTTTGAGTTACAAATTTTCTCCCCATTTCTAACCTCCCCCCCATCCTAAGATGGCATATATTCTGATTGCCCCTTTCCCCAGTCTGCCCACTCTTCTGTCACCCCACTCCTCCCCCCCACCCCCCACTTATCCTCTTTCCCCTTACTTTCTTATAGATCAAGATAGATTTCTATACCCCATTGCCTGTATATCTTATTTCTCAGTTGCATGTAAAAACAACTTTTTTTAAAAAAACTTTTGTTTTTAGAACTTTGAGTTCCAAATTCTCTCCCTTCTCCCCTCCCCACTCACCCTCCTTGAGAAGGCAAACAATTCAACATAGGCCACACATGTATCGTTATGCAAAACACTTCCATACTAGTCATGTTGTGAAAGACTAACTATATTTCCCTCCTTCCTATCCTGTCCCCATATATTCAATTTTCTCCCTTGACCCTGTCCCTTTTCAGAAGTGTTTGCTTTTGACTACCTCCTCCCCTGATCTGCCCTCCCTTCTATCATCCCCCCTCTCTTATCCCCCTCCCCCTACTTTCCTATAGGGTAAGATACTCATTTGGGTGTGTGTGTTATTCCCTCCTTAAGTCAAATCCAATGAGAGCAAGATTCACTCATTCCCTTTCACCTGCCCCCTCTTCCTTTCCATTATAACTGCTTTTTCTTGCCACTTTCATTTGAGATAATTTACCCCATTATATCTCTGCCTTCTTCCTTCTCCCAATATATTTCTCTCTCACCCCTTAATTTTATTTTTTTTAGATATCATCCCTTCATATTCAACTCACTCTGTGCCCTCTGTCTATATATGTGTGTGTGTGTGTGTGTGTGTGTGTGTGTGTGTGTGTATTCCTTTCAACTACCCTAATACTGAATAAAGGTCTCATGAGTTACAAATATCATCTTCCCATGTAGGAATGTAAACCAAATGGTTCAACTTCAGTAAGTCCCTTATGATTTCTCTTTCCTGTTTATCTTTTCATGCTTATCTTGATTCTTGTATTTGAAAGCCAAATTTTCTGTTCAGCTCTGGTCTTTTCATCGAGAATGCTTGAAAGTCCTCTATTTCATTGAAAATCCATATTTTGCCCTGGAGTATTATACTCAGTTTTGCTGGGTTCCAATTTATTTACCCTCTAATTTTTACTATCATGTTTTGTTGTGCTTATTTTAGATTTGTTTGTTTGTTGGCTTCCTAATTTTTTAACATTTTTTTTAGTTTATTCTTCCTCTCTTTTTTCATTTTGTTAACATATTTATAAGGATATGATTTTTATCCCAAGGATTGCTTTAGCACCATTTCAGAATTTTTGGTATTTTGTTTCATCATTATAATTTTCTTTTACATAGTTATTAATTGTTTCTATGATTTATTCTTTGACCCACTCATTATTCAGTATTTTGTGGTAAGTCTTCATTTGGGTCTGTATATTTTGCTTGTGATCCCTGAACCAATTACTAATTTTATTGTGGTATGCTCTATAAAGGATATATTAACTATTAGCCATTTTACATTTGTTTGCAATATCTCTGTACACTGGTACATGGCAAATTTTTGTAAAAGTTCCATGTGGCACTTAGAAATATCTAAATTCTTTTGCTGTCCCATTTGGAAGATTCCATAAATCTTTTCAATTTAGTTTCTCCAGCAATTTGTTCAATTCTGCAATTTCCATGTTGTTTATCTCTATGTTAGACTTATACAAAATTGAGAGAGGGATATTGAAGTCTCTTGTCGATATTGTATTACTGACTATGTCTTCCTGTAATTCTGATAATGTTTCCTTTATGAATTTGAATGCATTTAGAGAATATAAGTTTATTACTGATGTTGGTTTACTGTCTATGGTTCCTTTTAGCATAATATCATTACCTTATTTATCCCTTTTTATTTCTGAATGTTTATTTTTGCTTTGTCAGATAACATGACTGTACCTCCTGCTTTTTTGGATTCACTTGATGAATATTAAAAAAGAAATTCATCCCCTAAGTTTTATTTTGTATATATTTTAAAAATGTGTTTCTTGTAAGCAACAGAGTTTTAGTTTTGTTTTTTTCGTTTTAATGAATTGTTTAATCCAGGGGCGGGGAACCTATGACTTCAAGTCATAGTGTGGCCCTTTGACTAAATCCAAACTTCACAGAACAAATCCCCCTCATAAAAGGATTTGTTCTGTAAAACTTGTACTCAGTCAAAAAGCTGCACCCAAGGACCTAGAAAGCTACATGTGTCCTGGAGGTCGCAGGTTCCCCACCCCTGGTAATCCATTCACAATTAAAGTTATGAGAGTTAGGTTTATATTTTCCTACTTTTGCCTCTAATGCTGTTTTTTTCAAGTTACGATTTTTCCCCCTCTTCTACTGTAATCACAGTTTTATTTTCTGTCAATTACTTTACATTTTTTTAAGTGGCTCTTTTCCCTTCACCCCTAACCTTCTCCTCTAGTTTGTTATTCCTTTCCCTTTGGGGTTTTGCTTATTAGTTCCCTTTTCTCTCTTGCTGTTATCTGGTTATGTAATTCATCTCCCTCCCTTTTTTCTTCCTCCTTTCCAACTAATTCTGTTCATTAGTTTTTTAAATTTTATTTTTGCACCCCTTTCCAAAGACGATTTATCTCACTCTTTTCATTTTCTGTTCTCTTTTTCTGTATACTCTAGCCCAAGAGTGGGGAACCTGCAGCCTCGAGGCCACATTTGGCTCTCTAGGCCCTCATGTGAGGCCTCATGAGTGAGGCCAAAGGTTCCCCACCCTTGCTCTAGACCCTCATTCTCTGATTCATGGCTTCTGTAATTATCTGATCTCTCTTTTCTCTATATTCTCCATTCTAGGATCTCTCCTCTAGGTAATTTCTGCCCCTGCTTTTTAGAACTTGCCCTGTGGATTCCCCTTTCCCACTCTATCTCATTCCCAGAACAATACCAATTATTGCAGGGGTCGGAGAGGACACTGGCCCCTGATATCTCCGACCACATACCTGATTATGCAGCCTACCACTGATCTATATGTTCTCCTGGTTACCATTTCCCCCTCCACTTGCCTCAAAATCTTCTCCCAGGGTCCATGGTCTCCCACTAACACAGGTGCCAGTTGCAACTAGGAATTCCAAGAAGCACCGGTCTCCTAATCCAGTGCAAGGTCCTCATCTCCCTTCACAGGTCACCATTTCTCCTCACCCATAGGAGTATTCATCAGTGGAACCACCTCCCACCACCCAAGCAAGGTTTCCTTCCTTTCCTCCCTTTTTCAATCTTTCTCTCCTCCCCACACCCTCCTCATTCACTTCCCTATAGGCTTTTCTGTTTCTGAGACCAGAGAGGTCATCTTCCCCTCATTGCTAGCCTTTGATTTGACCCCAGCACATCACACATTCTTCTCTATCCTCTTGCCCCATCCCCATACCCTTTCACATACCTTCCCACATTGTAATGTGGTCCCACCAAAAACATGGATTCACTTGTTGATAGGGCTTTACCAGGTTCTATCCATAATGCCCCAGGCCTGCCTCTTCGTTGTTACCTCCATTGGACTTCCACTTTTACTCTTATTTCTTTGTGTATATTCAGCAAGCAAGTTTCTTACTAGTCTCTCCGCTATCACTCTGTGGCTTTTGCTGTACTTAGCTGCTACATTTATTCAACCTTCTTGCATTTCTGTTGTTTGAGGGTGTTCAAGAACTAAATAGTCTCTTCAGTTCTGGTTTTCCTTCTAAAATTGTCTCAAACATCTTTGTTATTGACTATCCATCATTTTTTACTTATGTGTAAGCTCGGATATACAGGGTAAGTTAACCTGGGCTGCATCCTGAGCTCCATTGCTCTTCAGAATGCATTATTCTATTTCCTCTTATATTTTCTGGTGGGCAGAATAGTCTTGTATTATTCAAATGTCCTTTCCTTTGTATTTGAATGTCTTTCTTCTGATTATTTGCAGAATTTATTGTTTCTGAATTAAATTGTTAAATTTAATGACTATATTTTGAAGTTTGCAGTTTTGGGGTTTTTTTTCTGGAGGCGATTTGTGAATTCTTTCAATTGGTATTTCACTTTCTACATTTAGAAATTCTGGGCAGTTCTATTATTTCCAGCATTGTGGTGTTAGGTCTTTTTTTTTTCTTTTGGGTTCTTCTGGAAAAACCAGGATCCTCAGATTGTCTCTACATATCCTATCTTTGAGATCAGTATATTTTGCTTGCATAGTGAGTATATTTTGTTTTACTGTAATTGTTTTTTGTCTGTCTTCTTCTAGATTATCTTTTACTTCTCTATATTTGTATTCTTGATTTACTATTCTCTCTTTTGTTTCTTTGGTAAGACTATCACAGATTCCAATTTTTCTATTCTGCCCATTATTTGTGCTATGCAGACCATAAATTCTGCTTTCATAATTCTTGATTCTCTTTTAAACCACTCAGGATCAGAGTGTTAGGGTTCCATGTTTTCATCAAATTCCACAGGGTCTTCTGTCTCATCAAGTGTTGGATTATGCTCCTTTGTTTTGTAGTATTTAATCATAGATATCTGAACTAATTTATTAGATCCAGAGGCCATATTTCCTTCTGTTGTTAATGTTTTCCCACTGATTTATCTGTTTATGTTCAAGGTCTTTGAGTTTTAGTCTTCCTGAGATCTTTGGTAATTTCAGGGTTTTTTTCTTCTCCAATTTTCTCCTATTCACTTTCTGGCTCTGTCCCGTCTAATGATGGTTTCATTATAGACTAGATCTCAGAGTATCTTAGCCTCCTCCCATATTGGGCAATTCATGGTTAACCAGCCTAGGTCTCTGCCCCAAGTGATTTTTGGGTAGTCAGAATCGGCCCCATCAGTGGAAGTATACCACAGGCCTTCATCCCATTTCTCCCCTCCCCACCTTCCATACCAAAGTATCATGGCTCACTCCTCCTTTCTTATGTTCTTCAGTTCTCTGGCCCAGGATCTGGAGTTCAGAGAGTGAACGTACTGCATCTATGTCTGCCTTGGCACTGGCAGGTCAGAGCTTTACAACACTGGTACTATAGGGTTGTTGCTCCAAGCTGGCTTTTGCTATCACGTGCCATGCTGGCTATCTGTTGCTTCCTGAACAAATTTCCACATCCTAGATTTGGCATCTCCATGGCACTGGGAAAATGGAAGGAGAACTACATGGAGCGGGGAGGAGTTGTTAAATGTCTTGGGTCTACTAGTGCAGCCTCACTGCCAGTAGTATGAGAAGTGGGAGAAGAATGCCAGCTCAGGATCAGTGAGTTTCAATATATGGGTTTCTTAGGTTTACTTCCTTTTAATCTTCTTTTGGAGTTTGAATGTCCTAGACCATAGAGAAGGCTAAAGTTGCTTTTCTGCTTTGGAGAGTTTTAAGAGATAGTGAGGATCAGAGAAATTATCTAATCTTCCGTCATGCTGCTCATATAACCTGGAAGGGCTCCCAATTTATTTGTAATTTTATTTTAAAGTATGATACTTGAGATCTTGTCTGATTTAAATCTAACAATCAGGTCATAGGACAAAATTTAGCTGTCGTGTGGAAGTTAAATTGGAAGGAAATGGGGAACAAATATCCGTAGTGTGAAGGTCATTTTCTCTGAGTGTTAGGACATTTTTCTTGCAGGGAATGAACCTGCGATTTCCCGGTGAAGAAACTCCCTCTACCAAAAACAATAAGATGAATGGCCAATATTTATATAGCACTTAGAGGTTTATGAAGTCCTTTAAATATATTATTTCATTTGATCCTCAAATTTACTGGTGAGAGGGGAGCTGTTATTATCCCCATTTTGCAGATGGAGAAGCTAATACTGAGAAAAGTTCAGTAATTTGTCCATGGTCACATAGTTAACAAGTTAACAAGTTAACACTTGTTAACTATACTCTAGGCATGATTCCTTTCAACCAGCTGTTTTAAGTCATTGTTAGTAGCACTGTTGTTTCACTATGAGTTCCCAGAACAAGTCATTATCATGCTAATACATTTCTACATTTGATGCTATGCAGACTTTTGTGCAAATGGATAAAATGACTGATTTTCTTGTAATCAAATAAGCATATTGGGATGTAAGCTCATCATTTGTAGACTTACTGAAAGCATCCTTGGGACAACCGTAGTAGCTGATAACACAAAAAGGTTGTCCTGTATCTCGTCCTGTTCCCAGGTGGTTTTAATTTCTTCCTATACATCTTTTTTTGAAAGCATTTCATTTCTTGTAGTTTGGATATTGAGTTTTCAGTAGAGTAACATCTATTAAAAACATAGTGCTTAAATCTTTATAGACCCTTAACCTCCGCTTGCCTCAGTTTCCTCATTTGTAAAATGGGGATTATAATAGCACCTACCTGCCAGGGTTGTTGTGAAGACAAATGAGATAATGACTGCGCAGTAAGATCTATATAAATGTTAGGTATAATATTATTAAATATCCATTTCTCAGTCATTTATTCAATACTTCTTTGTTAACATATTGCTGATTTAGTTCATGTGGATATTACTCATGGAGAGGCTTTTTGCTTTGTTTTATTTTAATTCCTCTCTTGGATATTAGCCATTTCATGGGCTAAAGAAAAACCACATTAGGTTTTATTTTCAAAGTACAGTGGAGTATATCTCCTGTGAGATTTTACCTTTGCTTTGTGAAATGAGGTGTGTTTATTCTGAAAGTATTTTATACATTTTAAAGCTATTTATCATGTGCTCTGAGAATTAATCATTCAAGAAACATTCATTAAATATTTACTATGTGCCAAGCATCATGCTAAGCCCTGGGGATACGAAGGAGGCAAAATACAGTCCCTGCCCTCAAGAAACATACAATCTAATGAGAGACAACATTCAAACAAACATATACAAAGCAAACTACATACAGGATAAATAGGAAATAATTAACAGAGCAAAGGCACTAGAATTAAAAGGGGTTGGGGAAGGCTTCCTGCAGAAGGTGAAATTTTAGTTCGGACTTAAAGGAAGCCTGAGAGATCAATAGTGAGAACAAAGGCGGGAGAGTATTCTAGCCATGAGAGACAGCCAGAGAAAATGCCTGGAGCTAAGAGATGGAATGTCTGGAACGAGACCAATGTCACTAGATAAAAGAACATGTGTTGAGGAGTAAAGTGTAAGAAGACCAGAAAGTTTATGAAGGGCTCTGAATGCCAAACAGAGCATTTTGTATTTGATCTGGAAAGCAGTAGGGAGCCAATGGAGCTTATTGAGTAGAAGGTGACATGGTTGGACCTGAGCTTTAGGAAAATAACTTCAATGGCTGAATAGAAGATGGAGTGAGTGAGAAGAGACTGGAGGGAGGCTGACCTACCTACAGGCAATTGCAGTAGTCTAGGTTTGAGGTAATGAGGGCTTTACTAGAATGGTGGCAGTGTCAGAAGACAACATCTATTAATCCTCTTTGTCCTTTTTGATAAGAAAGTGTTCAAATCTTCCTATAGGTGCTTTGGAGTGGTGAATCTTATGTCTTTTTTTAAACATTGTATGAGTTTTTGTTTCAACACCTCCTAGATCTGTTATTGTCCATTTTACCATTCCAGAAATATACACTAAGGACTGATATTATGTAGGTACTAATTATTCTAAATATGCTCTCCCCATTAGGCTTTGACTTCAGGATGCCAGGCTGATTCTTAATGTGTTCAACTACAACCTTCCCCTTTATATATTTATGCCAAAGGTATCTTGCCTACGGGAGATTAATGCATTTGTAGATATTACTTCAACTCATTGGTACATTATGACTTCTGGATTCAAAGTGGAAGTTTTAATTTTCTATCTTTTCTTGGTGTACACTAAGAATTTTGCAATTATTGACTCCAAATGACATTTCGATCCCCTTAAAGAAAAATTCCAGAAGATGGACTAGTTAATATGTTATTCAGTGGTGCCATTTAATTTGATGTCATCCATGTAATATCAGGTTTTTGTTATAACTCTTTCTTTTACTCTTTTATGTGGAAGCTTTATTTAATCCAATTTTGGAGGAATAGATTAAAAGTTAGACAAACCCATAATGGGGCTTACACTTTCTCCCAGAAAAATGCTATGTTTTACATCAATTGTTCTTCGCATTACTGTGTTGCTAGCACATTTTAAATAAAGAACAGTTTTCCACGTTGATGTCAAATAATCCAGCATGCTCACTAAACTTTCGTCTATTTTTATATATTCGCAGTATGTGAACAAACTTATAATCAATAAAGGCAGTATAGATGTTACAACACTTTGAGGAGATTGTTCAATAATTATCCAATTAATAAGTTGCCTTTTATTCCCTCGAGATTTTTGGCATATTATTATTGCCTTTAAGGCCCAAATCATTGTCCATTACCAGTAACAACTAACTACTAGCACTGCAAAGAAAAACCACACTTTAGCTTTCTTCTTTTTCTCTTTCCCAACCTTGAGGAAATAAAATAAGCACCTATCTCATAGTAAGGAATAAAAATAACTATTTTGACCCCCAGTTAGTACTGAAGCAGTGAAGGATGAAATACCCTGTGAGATCATCCATGGTATGAATCCATGCTTCTAGCTCTAGGCAGGAACAGGAGGTAAACCATCTTTAATACATGAGAATCAGTCTTCCAGAAAAAAAAGACTTTCAGAAAAGAAAAACCCAGAGTCTCCCAAGTAAACAAACCATTCTAGAAGGAATGAATTACTCTAGGCCTCACTTCAAAAAAAAAGAACCAATACCAATGATCAAAGGCAGGGAGCCAATCAGCAGCCAAACCATCTTCTGAATTAAAGCCAACTCTTACAGGAATAGAAAAGTTTCAGTATCAAAGAAAAAAAATTCCCCACATTTTTAGGCTTATCAGGCCTCGCCACACAGTCCATTCTGATAGCAGTGGGGCTCCTTTCACATTTACTGATACTATAACTTTGTTTTCAGAATAGTAGAGGAAAAACACAAAGCTAAACAAACAAAAAAAGTCAGAACATTACCCCTGATCAACTCTTTTGTCTACCATACATCTCCTCCAGGTCAGGACCTTGGAATGAAAGAAGCTTAGTGACTACCTAGGTTCTACTATTTTTAGGATTAGAAATAAAATTCCTTAAGGATCTTGGGGTGAAGAGGGGCCAGAGAAGGAAAATTAACTTAATGATACCTTAAAAGGTTCTCATTTATTCTACACTGACCAGTCTAGTGGAAAAAACACCAGGCTGGTAGTTGAGAGAACTTAATTTGGTTTCTAGTCTTTGCTCAGCTACTAACTAATCATTTAAGTTCTCTGTGCCTCGATGTCTTCATCTGCAAAATGTAGATAACAATATTTACTTTGCCTG
Source organism: Trichosurus vulpecula (assembly GCF_011100635.1). Taxonomy (NCBI): domain Eukaryota; kingdom Metazoa; phylum Chordata; class Mammalia; order Diprotodontia; family Phalangeridae; genus Trichosurus; species Trichosurus vulpecula. Next base: position 228,929,579 of record NC_050579.1, on the reverse strand, counting down.
TCTCCCAGAGCTTTTAAGAATGGAATAAAATAATGAATATGAATATATGGTTAAAAGGAGGATATAGATAACGAAAACACAAATATAAGGTATTATTTATATATTGTTTTATGTTGTCATAGCAAAATAAAATATGTGGCAATCCAATGAAAAGAAGCAATATCGTATAATGGAAAACACGCTGTTCTGGGAGGTAGTAGGCCTGAGGTCTTATTCTGGGCTCTGCCCTTAACTAGTAATGTGATGTTGGACAATTCACTTGACCTCTCTGGGTGTCAATTTCCTCTCCTGTAATATTATGGCCTTAGGTTTAATGGTCTCTAATATCCTTTCCAGCTCTAAACATTCTGTATTGTGTCATTCTCAGAAAAAAACAGTAAGGACTTGGTCTCAATATGAGGTTAGATTAATTCACAGTACCCTTTCAAACAAAAGCCAGAATGATCAGGCTTCCTGAATACATAACCACAGTAGCAGAAGAACAAATACTACCTATTTCCCAGTTAAAGATTTAATTTATTTCTATATTTGCCTCTCTCCCAATTTATATTTAGGGGTTATTTAGGGATGGGTTGGGGTTAGAAGAAATCACTTAACATTTTCTATTCTCTATGAAGCTTAACAATGGTAGAGTTTCCAAAAATGCCAGATAGAAATACTCTAACAATATTAGTGTAGGTGCCTACCCAGAAGCCATTCTGTTTCCCTTTTCTGTGGTTAATGATCTTTGCTTTAATAGCAAAGCCAATTTACTTTAGTAAATGATGATCTGGAACGTTAATGTGTTTTTGTCTTGGTGAAATACAGAAAGCATAGTGGGTAAGGTCTGGATAGTGGATTTTTTTGTTTTGCTGCATCTTTACACGGATGAGGAGAATGGTAAGGCAAGTCAGATGATCGGGAAACCGATGTTATAAAAGTACATGTCAGAGGCTCCCAATCTGAGAGAGGCTGCAATGATTCTTTTATTACCCAGGGGAAGACAGTCAGAATGGTGAAGGGCCTTCAGTCTGTGCCATATGAGGATGGGTTGAAAGAATTCAGGATGTTTGCCAGAAAAGAAGATTAAGGAGGGAAGGGGGTTGAGGATATGTGTTGTATTGAAAGACTGTGTGGAAGAGGGATTAGTTTTGTTTTGCTCGGCCCTCAGGAGACCAAGCAGAAGTTGTAAAGAAATAAATTTTGGCTTGATATCTGGGAAAAATGTCCTAATAATTAGAGTTATCCAGAAGTGAAATGGTCCCACCTCACTAGATGTCTTCAAGAAAAGACTGAGTGATTACTTACAGGGTATGTTGTAGTGGAGGTTTCTCGGGAGGGGTATGGAATGATCTAGATAATTACCGAGGTCACTTCCAGCTCTAAAATTTAATAATTTTTGTGTGTGCCTCTGTAAATGGGGTTGGTTGGTTGGTCCCTTGTAGGATGCTTTATAAAGTGGATCCTTGTTCACGTATGGCTTGGATTAAAAGACCTCTTAAGTCTCTTCCAAACCCTAAGAGCCTATGTTTCTTTGTGTTTGTGAGTGTGTATTGCTTATGATTCTTGAGTGCAAGGCATCAGTGGTTGTGATCATGCTGAATAATCATCGACATTTCCATAGGGCTTTGAGGGTTACAAAGCGTTTTGTTCCTGGCAATCCTGTGGAGTAGGTACTGTAAGTATCAAATTGTCCCACATCATAGAGGACGAAACTGAAGCTTGAAGAGAGGTTAGAGGTTGCCTAAGGTCACAGAGCCAGGATTTAAACCCAAGTCTTCAGACTTCCAAAACTGACTTTCCACTGAACCATGCTGTGAGTATGCTGGTTAGGTTCCTTCATTTGAAGGAACTATCTCTTAGACCAGTGTAGCAAGGGCTGTCCCCAAGAAGGCAGAATAGACATCTCTAGCCTCTTCTCCCCCTTCTCTTCTCGAGGAAGATTTTATTTCCTACTAGGAGGGGAAGTAGGAGGTAGTAGGTACCAATTTAGAATTATGTCTATCTGCTCCCTTAAATATTATCAGTCTGGGGGATGAGATTTTCAGATTCAAGATAACATCTGATCACTGTTTCATTATGGGGGAGGTCCTAAACTCTACATCCAAAGCTAAACCCCTTTTCCAGTGGATGTTAGCTCCATATTGAATTGCAGCTAGAAAAGAAACCCATTTATCTAAATCGCCAGCAAAACAAACCAGAGACAACATACATACCAGACAATATGGAGGGAAGCAGTTCTCCTACTGGGAACTGAGTAACTTAGCTCAACCAGGAGAGAAAGTCCTACATCACATTCAAAGGAAAGTTCCCTGAAGTTTCTAGTGTAGCAAGTTTGAGATAGGGACATGATGGAGACTGCCAGCTCCAATCACTTCAGAAGTAGGGTTGGCATCGTCCATCTTCTCCCTCAAAGCTGGAAGTCTGAAGTATTCGATATGACTGCAGAATCCAAGGAGACTCTCTAGCTGAAAGAAACATGAAGAAGACTTTGAAGAAACTCTTCTTTCCTGCTCTCGCCAACTCTGCCTCTCCCTTCACGCAGGCATGGGGCATTGATCTCCATTGATAAGGAAAGAGTCATATATCAATTACCAATGGACTTTGGGACAGGGAGTTTCCTTTTCATTTCCAGTTACCTAATTTCTCACCACCCACTGTCCTCACAACCAGGTCTCATTACCTCTCAAATTGTCCAACCACCTGGTTTACTAAAACTGTGCAGTCTTTACTAACTCCAGTTCATCCTTCAGATCACTGTCAGCTTACTCTTCCTTATATACCCATCAGATCATACACACTACTCATAAAGATACTTCAATGGCTCCTGATTGCTTAATTGAATAAACTCCCAATTCCTTAGCCTGACATTTAAGACTACTATCCAATGCCATCTACTTTTACATTCTTATCTGACATAACACACCTTCATTTATTCTATGCTCCAGCCAAACCAAATCTCCCTTTGTGCAAACACTTTCAAGGTTTTCCTACTTCCCCAACTTTGTTTACTATTCCCTAAAAATAGAATGCCTCTACCCCGCTTCACTATCTCTGCTGGTTATAAATCTAACCAATCCTTCACCTCCTCCATGAAGTCTTCTTTGTTCTCCTTCCTCTAACCCCCTCCTCCAAAGAAAGAAAATAAAACCCTTGGATATAACCTCATGAGCTTAATTAAACATGTTCTTTCTGTTGTAGAGTTAATATTAAACTAAAAGCTCCTTGAGGACAGGAACTTTATCTTTTCTACATCGATTACAGACTTAGAGCTGGAAAGGACATTGTAGGCCATCTTACTCTGAGGTCTTATTCTGGGCTCTGCCCTATCAATGGGACTTACCAGCTCCCTCATTTTACAGGTGACACCCAGATCAGTAAGGTGACTTGACCACAGGTGACAGGGATAGAATCTAGCCAGTGGCTAGGGCCTCCAACCTCTAAGCCAGTGAGTATTCTTTCTACTGTACTAGCAATTTCAGGAAATGTTTGTCGGGTTGAAAAATTGAAGAGGAAAGGGTATGTGTTTTTAACATGAACAGAGATTCATATGTAGGGTGACTATAAATAGGAATGTCTGTGATGTCTGCTACCTGACCGAATACCGTGTGAAGTTTCATAGATCTAAAACTGGAAATGATCTTGGAGGTCATCTAGTCCAATCCTCCCCTGCTAAAGACAAGGAAACTGAGGCCCAAAGAGGTGGCATAGCTTGCCCCAGGTCATACAAGTTAGTAAGTGGCAGAGCTTTTGTTTGAACTCACCCCTCAAGTTTACTCTTTTTCCCTCGGCACTATTACACAAGCCAGATGATCAGGCCTGAATGAATGAACCACAACACCTCCTCCCCTCCACACACACCCCTTTTTCTGGTGGTATTTGGAATGGAGTGGGGGAAATTTGCTCAAATACACACATACACACCCCCTTTTTTCTGGTGGTATTTGGAATGAAGGAATGAGGGAAATGTGCTCAAACACACACATACACACCCTCTTTTCTGATGGTATTTGGAATGAAGGAGTGGGGGAAATATGCTTAAATATACGGTGGACAGACTTGATTATATCTTCCATCGGAAGACTCCAAGAGTCGGTTTCGGGGGAACTATGCCATTTACTAGCCCCGTCGCCATGGAGAAGTCACCCGTCAGTCACTACACTTTCTTAGCCACAGTTCCTTCCTCTGTCAAATGGCCATGATAAAAAAAAAAAAAATCTATGTCCTATTTCAGCGATATGGCTGAGCAGCGCGGCTTAGAAGAGAGAGCTGGCCTCCAAGTCCCTCGGGTTCAAGGCCAGCTTCTTGCCCCATGCTGGCTGTGTGATACCGGACAAGTTGCTTAACCTCTAAGAGATGGAAATGTTCCCATCGGCAGCGTCCCATTTCCGATGTAAAAGCGCATAAATAACCACACACATCCCCCCAAAAAGAAGCCACCTTGGGGGAGAGGCTGTGGCTGGGAGGGCACTCTGTACGCTACAAGCCCAAGTGGAATCTTACTTAAAGAAGGAGGTGAAAAGTTGGTGCGCTGTCCCTCTCTCTGCAGCCCAGAAGGGGGTGAGTGAGGGAAGGAGGAGACGGCAGCCCCTGGGACTGGCCGTCAGCCAGACTGACAAACAGCCAACTTCCTCCTCCTCCTCTTCTCCTCCTCCTCCTCTTCTCCTACTCCAACAGCCGTAGCGGTTGTGGGGCTGGCTTATGGGTGTCAGCGCCCCCTCCCATCCCGTTGCCCGCCCCCCACTGGTCTCTGGGAAGGAGGAGGAGCCCCGATTGACCCCGCCCCCGCCGGGGTCCCCTCCTTCTGTCCCCGGCTGCCAGGCAGCAGCATCCAGTACCCAGTCCCCCGCCTGCTGCAGGCGCGCTCTGTGCCCGGGGAGCAGTGGCGCTGCCGGGAGGCAGGAGCGCGGCTGGACAGGGCAGGGCAGGGCAGGGCTGGGCTGGGCTGGGCTGGGTTGGGCTGGGCTTAGCCAGGAGCCGGGGGCTCCCTGCTGCTGCTCTCGCCCGCCCGCCTTCCTGCCGGGGGTGAGTCTTGGCCGCTTGTTGCTGGGGAAGTGGGGGAGGGGGCGGCGACGGGAGGAAGGGATGTCGGGGAGCACCCAGCGGGCACGGGGGGAGGGAGCTAAAACTGGGGAAGCAACTGAGCTTCCGACAGAGGGGTGTTTCTGTTGAAGGGACCCCGAGTTCATTCGGGGGGAACGCCCTGGGCGGGGGCAGAGGGCAGGGAGAGGTAGGGGAAGGGTCCACAGAAGGGGCATGAAAAGTAGCATCTTGGTGGGGGCATGGGAGGGCGTGGCTCCTGGGGAGAGAGGGAAGGGGTTCGTTGAAGGGAGGATCTGCACAGAATTTAGCTGGGGGGAGTGTTTGGGGGGCGGGGGGCGGGGAGTTGACGTTGGAGATGCACGGAGCAGGAGAGGTCGGAGTAGCAAGACCTGGAAACTTAGAAGTGCGGAGGAGGTGGGCAGGGCTCTGCCCAGACTGAGTCACGGCTTTCAGAGGGTAGGGGCCGTGGGGTCCGCAAGGAAAGGAGCTACTTCGTGTGACTAACCCGGGCAGAGCCCAGGTAAGGCGAGGAGCCCGGTGCTGAGTCCCTAGAGCATCTGTGAAGGGTCCATCCACTAAGATCTTTCTAGGAAGGGAGGATCCCACTGCACCAGCTGGGGTCCCGCGCCGCCAGGAACCGCCTCCCTCCCTTTTCTCCCCAAACCTGATTCTAGCTTGGTCTTTCTCTTTGCACAGTAGTCAGTGCCAGTTTAGGTGCAACCTTACTTGGAGTCAGAAAGATGGACCAGATAACCTCTGACTTCTACGTGCCTCTGGAGATGGAAATATCCCCATTAAGAGCGTCCCACTTTCGATGTAAAAATACATAAAAACACCATACTTTCTTAGATAATTTCTACCTATCTCAGATAGTTTTGCAAGTCCTTCCCCTTATAATTCCACCTCGGAAATAAACACTTTTTTGAAAAACTTCTATTATAAACAGATTTGAATATGAGCAAGTATATGGAGACATGGTGTAATTTTGGATTTTTGGTGTAGGAGAACCTGGGTTCCAATTCCAGCCAAGCATTTAACCTCGTGAAATGTTTATTAGATAGGGCAAAAGACTGGATCTGTGATTTCATTGGTGTAGGTGGCTCCTGGGTCATCACTTCCTCTACTAAAGAAGGCAAACACCTGCTTCTTGTAGGCTTAGAGTTGCCTAGAACACTGTGAGATTTAAGTATTTTCCCAGTCAGCATGTGTTAGAAGCAGAACTTGAAAGCAGTTCTGTCTTTCTGGCTCCAAATCTGTCTACAGAGATACTTTTGTCTATACAAAACATCTATATGTATAGGTGAATGTCTATACAGCCAATTTTTAATATGCATATGTGGATTATCTGTATCTTAGTTTTGATCCTGACTCATCTTCTCCCCAGCAGAGAGAGGTTCTCTCTCTCTCTCCACATCCCAATCATTGTATTCCCAGGGAATACATGCTAATTTTAATAATCAGTTTAAATACCCCATAATTAGGAAGTTAAAGCCAAAGAACAGTCCTATACACATAGCATTCCAAATCAGTCAAATAAAATTAATTATCCACTTTTGGGATTTTTCATGCTCCAACCCGGTTGACTGGGATCATAGATCTAGAAGAGATAACCAAAAGCTGACTGTATATTCAAATGATTATCCTTGTCAGGCAATAGTACGTTGTTCATAGCCTGCATTCCACCTCTGACCGGCTGTATCCTGGGTTACTAACACTGAAAGCAGTCCTGGGCGCTGGTCTGGTCAGGGTGGGGCACGGACTGAGGAATGAATGACTGGGAATTGTATATATGTCTAAATCCTTTGGATTGCCTGTTGTTTGTATTAGCCACCTTCCTCCCCTCCATAATTTGAATAGTCGAAAGTGTTCCCTTCCCATTCTCCCTTCTTTCTTGTTCCTCTCCCTTGCTTTCTTTCTCTCTGTCTCTTGTTTCTCTGTCTCTGTCTGTCTCTCTGTCTCTGTCTTTCTCTTACTGTCTCTCTGTCTCGTTCTCCCTTTCCCTCCCTCTCTCGCCTTAGCACAGGATTTGGCATCAGAGGAAACCCTGTCACTCTCTGTGATATTGACGGGATCACTTAATCCCTCTGGACTTCATTTGCCTTATGGATAAAATGTAGGGGCTGTATTAGATGGTTTCTACACATACAGCTTAAAACTGAACTTTGACTCTTAGGCCATAATATAGCAGGATAATCACGTAATAAGTATGATTCTTTGGAATGACATCTACTGTTTACAGATGCAGAGCTTCTAGCTAGTTTCTGGGTGTGGACCCTGTTGTTAGTTAGAATCATAGATCCTTCATATTACCGATGAGGAAAACTGAGACCCAGAGAAATAAAGTGATGTGCTCGTAGTCACACAGGTAGTCAGTAATAGAACCAGGATTTGACTTTTACACCCCACCACAGTAATATTTTTATGTGTCTTCCTACCACAAGTCCACTCTTCAGCCATTTGACATGTTTGCGGTACCAGTAATCTACTTTGGATTGTGTCTAGGTTATAGTAGGGGTGGGTGCTCCAAGATCCATTCACTTGAATACAATGAATGTTTTCCCAGTGTCTGATAGGTATTAAGACTTGAAGCTGGTTGTCAGAATCAGCAGCATGTTGTTGCATGTTGAGCGACATAATGTGTTAAGGGGAAGGGGGGAAATTTTGGCAACGTTCTTTTCCATGGAGGTCAGTCCCTGAAATTGTTATTTTATTGAAATAATGGAAAAACATGATTTGCTTTACAAAAAGACATTTCATAGATTTTAAGGGAGTCGTGTTTTGTTAAGCAAACCATCCTGTGTCCAGTGGTCAGAATCATAATGCCAAATCTGGGTTCTACCACCTTGAAATGTCTATTCATTTGGCCTTTTCTCATTAATTTAGTGCAAGAAACATTTAAGCACCTGTTGTGTGCAGAACACTTATCTAGGCACTGGAGAAGAAATTTTAAGTTAAGGGAAGCATCCTGAAAAAAGAAGGAAAATAGCATTAATTTGGAGTCAGAAGAGCTGGGTTTGATTCTTGGCTCTGCTCCTTCACCAGGGGCGAGGAGTCTATAGCCTGGAGGCCAAAGCTTCCCCACCCCTGTTCTTTACTATCGGCAATGATCTCGGGCAAGTCATTTCTTCATTTCTCTGAGTCTTGGTTTCTTCATTGATAAAATGAGGGGGAGAAGTGGAATGATACAGTGAAAGGAACACTGGCTCTGGAATCAAAACGCTGGGTCCAAATTGTGCATCTGACCCTACCTTTGTGGCCTTGGCTAAGTCTCTTAAACTTCCCTGGGTCCTAGCCGCCAAATCTATGAAGACTTTGACTAGATTCTTCCCAAGGGCCCCTTCCAGCTCTAAATCTGTGATGATTTAGGTCCTGTAATGTCTGAGAGTCCTTCCAGACGTGGCACTTGGCCTCATGGAGCATCCTAGGTGGGGTAGGGTCCATACACCTATAACCATAACCATACAAAGCAATGCAGGCTAAGTGTCACTGCATCCAGGATCTGTGATTTCCTTGGTGTGGATCTGATGTTGCTTATCGTCCAGTCGTTTCAATCATGTCCATCTCTTTGTGACCGTATTTGGGGTTTTCTTGACAAAGATATTAGAGTGGTTTGTTAGTCCTTCTCCAGCTCATTTTACAGGTGAGGAAATTGAAGCTAGCAGGGTGAAGTGACTTGCCCAGGGCCACACAGCTATTAAGTGTTTGAGGTCAGATTTGAACTCCAGAAGATGAGTCTTTCTGACTCCAGGCCTGGTACTCTAATCTACTAAGCCACCTAGCTGCCCTCTTGGTGTGGATTGCAGCCTCCTAATTCTTAGAGAGCTGCCTGAAGTTTAGAAAAATTAAACGGCTTAACCATGATCACTCAACCATTCTCTCTTCCATCGATCTAGGCCCACATCCAGTTGGAGAACAGCGTGAGAGCAGATACCAAACTTTGTTAAGCATCAGAAGCAGGATTTGAACCCAGGCCTTTTGAATTCCATGCAGGACGTAATTTTTCCATTTCCTCTCTATATTATATGTATTACAGAACAAAGAAAAATGTAAGGACTGGGGCGGGGGAAGAGGGAGATGGCTTAAGCTCAAGATGGCAAGTCTAGATAAGGTTTAGTCATATAGTAATATGACATTTTAAACAAACACATCAAAGCTTAAACATCCTCATTCAGCATTATTCTCTTTCACTGTAGTCACCTTAGGAGATGGTGCATTTATTCTAGCGATGCTGCCATTGCAAAAAAACGTTTTTTGAATTCTTCTTTTGGAATTGCTTTTATAACCTTGGAGCATATTATTTTGGTTACATGTCTTCTTTTAAGTTGAATTTTTAAAAAAACATCCAAGAGTCCTTTGGCGCCAACACTAGCAAATAAGGTGGGTAACCAAACTGGTTTATAAACTCGGTGTTACCGAAGAATAATTAATTTTCTTGCGTAGCTCAGGAATCAGATATGAAGGTAATTTCAAAAGAGGATTTCCCCTAAGGCTTTGAGCAAATGGCAGCAGCATTACTGGAGTAAGTGCGTGGTTTGATCAATCAATCGATCATGTTTATTAAGTGCGTACTATGTGCCTAGGCACTGTGTTTAGTGCTGGAGACACAAAAAGAGGCAAAAGACAGTCCATGCCCTCAAGGAACTTACATTCTAACGGGAGAGACAGCATACAAACAAATATAGACAAAAGCAAGGATAAATAGGAAATATAGTTTGCTAAAGTGACTACTTTGAAAAACAACATCTGATTGGATGTATAATTTCAGGTCTGCTTGGTGAGAAGCAGCATGTGGAGGTAGATAGAGGGCTGACCTCAGAGTTGGGAAGACCTTGGTTCAAGTCATTCCTCTTAAACATACTTAGTAAGTTTGTGACCCTCCAAAAGTTACTTCTCCTCTCATTTCCCTGGATCAACTCTATGAATGGAAATTACAATAAATTACCAGTCCGTTGAGTGAAATATTAATTTATAGTCATAACCCCGTTGGGAGGTGTAGTCATATAATGGGAAGAACACTGGCTATGGAGTCAGAAGACGTAGGTTCAGATCCCGTTGTTGAGGCTTAGGGTTGCTGGGACCCCGAAATAGTAACACGCGGGTCCTGCCTGAATGAATTCTACCCAAACCTGCTTTCAGCCAAAAAAGGTCCATTAGAACACCAGTCAGGGTGGGTGTGATTCTAAAAATCTGCTATATTGGCCAGAGTAATCAAAGCCAGCGGACCAGATTGAATCTCAGCCCCTTAATGGAAGCAAGATCGATCTTATATACAGCAGGACTGTGGGAACCGAGAAGGGGTCTGTCTACATGGAATTAAGGGAGTGGTGGTCTAGGGTGGGGCCAGGTGTGGGCAATGAAAGGGCAGTTAATTACCTGGGGAGGGCTGATTGTCCCAGGTGAACACCAGGGCCAGGTGGAAAAGTCCAGGGGCTTTTCCTTTTTGGGGTCCAGATCCCAAAGACATGGTCTTTTACTTTTTGGGGTTCAGATCCCATCCCCATCACCATCTCAGATGTTTATTACCTATGTGACCTAAGGGACATCCCTTACCTTTCCTAGGCTTCAGATCCCTCATTCTGAGTTGTCTTGAATGTCCTCTGAGGGCTGTTCTGAGTCAGTTTTCCTCTGTCTCCATTCTGAATTCTGCATGTTTTAGTCCAACAATTCCCCTATTGTGCAGATATACACAACAGCTGAAAAAACAGACCACCAAAATTGAGTGCTAGAAAATCCATACAAGGAAATGCATGGAGATTGGTTAATGTACTTGCCTGAGATTTTGGATGATAATTTATCTGGAGGAAGAGGGATGAACTAGACAATTTTTGGTGGTTCATTTTAGTTTTAGCAGCCTGTGTGTTTCTCTGTCTTTTCCTTCATTTCCTTAACTATCCTGATATTTTCAAGTCGTAAAGCTAACCACTTTGTCACTATCCTTATAACTGAAAGCCCTTCTGGTTACCTGTAAAATTTATCATTCTCCCCAAAGTTCACATTGTCTTCAGGAACAATACATTCCCTTGGAAATAGGCCTTGCACACTGAAACAGGAACTGGGAACATTTTGTTTTCACCCTCATGGCCACCTACTGGTTTCTAAAGGGTGATCTTAAAAGCTGCCCTTTTTGAAATAACATTGTATTGAATGCAGAGGTTTTTCCATGGGACACATTTTTTTAAAAGTATGATTAGAAATTGGCAGTGTCCTGCCATGGGAGTGAACATGATGGGGAAGAGGAAAATCACATTAAATCACATGCTCTGGCCAATTTTTTTTTTTTTTTGCCATTCCAAATGAAAATAGTCTTCCAAAAAAAAAAATAACTGCAGTCCTCTTGGCAGGCCATTGAAAGTGGTGATTCCAGTTTAATTGAGGTTTTTCTTTTCCCCTCTTTTTTTAAACAATAGGGAAGCATAACGAGAGCTTTGATTCTGACTGGTTGCCTAAATACCAGATTTAAAGCTTTTAAACTTCTCCCAGTGTTATTAATGGAATAAAGGACCAAGAAAGATAGGGTGAACTTTTGGAAAAATATAATAAATTTCTTCATTGCATCTCTAAAGACTTGGGCGTAGTCATTAAACCAATGATAATGGCCTCCACCAAGCCTTCCCTATGGTCTTTAGATGTTACACTTTGGGCAAGTTCCTCTATGGAGGAAGAATTCTGGTATTTTCTCTCCAGCCTGGGATTATGGTAGTCAAGGGCAATTTGAATCTCAATACCCTTGACAAGGCTGTTTTTGCTTTTTTTTTTCTCCCTCAATTTTCTCACAGATGCTAATTTGATTGAACTCTCCAGTAATTTTTATTCAGTTTTTCACATATTTTCTCCTTGAATTAACTCTTATGATTCTGTCTGAAGGCCTTGCTGGCCTATCAAACACATATATTATTTGTAGGTGTGGCTTCTTATCACCTTCCTAGTTCTTTGGTCTGCTTTTTTTAATTACAGGTTTAAGTACCTATTTTGGCATCTTGGAACTATATCCAAGGACACTCCTGCCCTATAATAAGCACAGATTCTTTATGTCAGACTTCTGAGTTTCTTCGTCTAAGGGAAGGACAATGTCAGATCTATGACCTAATTTTTCCTTCTAAGATGTTGCTGGTGTAATATTGCTGCTTGGTTATACTGCTGCTGATTTTAGATTCTAAGCCTATCTATAAGGATCAAAAATGTTACTGGCAGATTCTGGGTCCTATTTTTCCCTTGGTACATAGGAAGAGAATGGCCAAGAAAGAAGGAACAACGTTCTAACTTCACCCCATCATGCTGTGCTTTTTTTTACCATCTAGGCGCACAATTGGGTAGAGAATATCATGATAGCCCATGTTTATCTTTTGTCCAGAATGTGAGACCATCATGCCTAGGAATGCCTGTGTTTACCATCTCTAGGCTTTTGATTTTTTCTACTGTGATGGTCCATATATATGGTCTAGAATGCTTTTTTTGATTATGTAATAGGCTTGGTTAGAGGTAGGGATGGAAGGTTGCACATAGGGTGGAAGGCAGTTTGGCAATTTTTCTCTAATTTTACTTCCCTAAGCAACATTTTTAGAAAGTTCACTTGCCCTTTGTTTATTCCAAAATTAACACATCTCTAGCCTCCCCAAAATGGATGGGGCTGTTTGATCAGTATAGAAAGAGTGATGAATTCCAAACTCAAAGGACCTAGATCCAATCCCCTATCTTCCACTTATTGTCTATATAACCTTGGACAAGTCGTTTAACTGTTGAGGCTGTTTCCTAAGTTGTAAATGAGGAGTTGAACTATATGACTTCTAAGGTCCTTTCCAGCTCAAAATCTATGGTCCTGTGAGTTTCCAAGTCTAAAAGAGGTTCCTTCACCCCTTTCATCCAATTTTAACTATCTTCTTTGCTTTTTGCAACTGAAAGCTATGTGGGTAATTTTTACCTTTGAGAAGCTGTGCCTAGGCAAAGAAGATTACTCCTCCATTTCCAGAGTTTAGAAGTTGTATGTAAATTCAGTGTTCTTTGGTACCTTAGAGCTCATAAGACTTAGAGCAGTTGTTGTCTTTGAGTTGTTTTTCAGTCGTGTCCGACTCTTCATGACCTCATTTGGGGTTCTCATGGCAAAGATATTGCAGTGGTTTGCCATTTCTTTCTCCAGATCACTTTATAGATGAGGACACTGAGGGAAACAGGGGTTAAGTGACTTGTCCAGGGTCACATAACTATCTAGTAAGTGTCTGAGGCTGGATTGGAACTCAGGAAGATGTGTATTCCTGACTCCAGGCTGGGCACTCTCTCCACTGTGCTACCTAGCTGCCCGAGTAAAGACCTTAGAGATCATCTAATCTCTTTTTTGTCCCATGGATTCCCCTTTGGCAGTCTGGTGGAGCCTATGTTCCCCTTCACAGAATAACATTTTAAAATGCACATAATAAAGTACTTAGAATTACAAAGGAAACCAAATATAGTGAGATAGTTATAAAAATATTTTAACTAACAAATGCATGGACCTCAAATTAAGAACCTTATAAAGTTTAACTCTTCCATTTTGCAAATGAGGATGCTGAGGTGTCAACTCTAAATATTGAATGTTATTGAATAACTCCTAAATATTAAACTCTAAATGTTGAAATAGTAGAAGCTCTAAGTAGGAAGAGGCTTCTACTCCTGCTTGACTTTAGGCTTGGTCTCTTGGGGCTACTTTAGTCCTTGTGTCCTCAGAACATCAAGACGTTCGGGGTGGGGTTGGGGAGGAGGTATTGCGAGAAAGGGGGGCTGTGGGTCTTTGGCCCCTTTTCAATATACGTGGGCCTGGAGCCCTCTAGTGGTGAGGGGAGGATATTCAGGAAAGAAGTCCTGCCCTTGAAGCTTCCTTCCCACAGGCCCTGCAGAGTTGTCTGGTGTGTCTAGAGCAACTCTTAAGGAGAGGAGAAACCCCAACTACAAACCTTTCCCCTTGGGATCCCAGTGGATTCTCAGAGGTTTGGGGACTTAAGAATTCCTTGTTCTCTGGGAAGACCAAGCTCTTAAAACACTACCTTTTCAGGGATGATCTAATAGGGACCCTGGTCTTCATTCCTTGGTTGGAATCAGTCCTGAAAGGGGTCTCCATTGTCCTCTCCCAATGGCTTTGGTAGATCTCTTGATAGAAACAAGGCTCAGCCTGCACCTGGCTAAGCTCTAATGATTTAGCCGGAGTGTCTTTGGCATTTAGTATGCTCAGATGAAAGCCTCCATATAATAGTCTGATGCTCTAAATTATGATTGGAGAATCATATATCACATATATGATATGGTATTTAGAAAGGGTTAGCTCCCATTAAAAACTGCTTAGTTAACTCCAAAGGATCAGTTTTATGAAAGATCGGGTCAGATCATTATTATTTCATATTGCCAATAAGTTGGTTTCTGTATAATTAATCAGATTGAGAAAAAAAGCATTAATTAAGTACTTGCTATCTGCCAGGCACCGTGTTAAGCATTAGGAAAACAAAGAAAAAGCAAAGTTCTGCATTCGCAGAACTTACATTCTAATGGGCAAGAAAACACACGTATACATGCATATATATATATATACACATGCATATATATACATATACAGAACAGATTATTTGCTAGACTTTTTTTGGAGGTGTCATGATCATAGATTTGGAGATGATAACAATCTTGTAGACCATCCAGACCAACTCCCCACTCCTTCCCCACCCCCACCCCCATTTTATAGATAAAGAAAATGAAACACAAAAATGACATAGCAAGGAAGTGTCTGAGAGAGGATTTAAACATTCTTGACTTCTAAGTTCAGTGCTTTATCCACAGAGGAAAAACCTACAGCATACAGAAGTCCATTTTCTTATCACAGAAATATGAAATTACTCTGCTTATGTATATTAATTAAACAAGCACAGTTCATTTAGCACTATTTTGTAGGTTTTACATAAATATTGAAAAGAAATCTCGCTGGGCAGTCAAAAGGTACTTGTGATCATATCACTTCTTAGTTTAAAGGAACCCTCACTTGAGGCAGCTAGGTGGTACAGTAATAGAGCACCGGCCCGGAGTCAGGAGGACCTGAGTTCACGTCTGGCCTCAGACACTTGACACGTACTAGCTGTGTGACCTTGGACAAGTCACTTAACCCCAATTGCCCTGCCTTCCCCTCCTCCAAAAAAAAAAAGGAAAGAAAAAAAAAGAACTCTCACTTACTCCCCCTTGCCTCTTAAAAACTTTTTGAAATATATGGCTCTAACCCAGCATCCCGACCTTGTTTGAGACTACGTTCAAGCCAAAATAGGCTCAAAACTCTATTGCCCACTTCAATGTGTTTACATAAGCAGTCCTTTCTTCTGAGTCCCACAAGGCTCAGTTTAGGCATAGCCTCCTCTTGGAATGTTTCCCAATCCCCCCTCCCTTTACTATCCTCTGTTAGTATTCTCTCCCTCTGGTTTTTTACCTGGTTTTTACTTATCTGTGAACAAGTTATCTTCACCTAGAAGAATGTAAGCACCTTGAGGGCAGGGGTTATTTCATTTTAACCTCAGTGTCTCCATCACCTCACATGGCACCTGGCATGTAGTAGGTGCTTAATGAATGCTGAATTGAAATGCTTACAGCCTCATCCTATTATGGTAGTGGCACTAAACAAACTTGCATCTTGGTAGTGTGGTGTTTTAGAATTAAGTAGCACCTTGTACACATTCCCCTTCGATCCTTCTGTTGTATGGTTGGTACAAGTAGTGTTATCTCTATTTTATAGTTAAGGAAACTGAATTTTGGTACTTTGCCCAAGATATACAAGTAGTAAGTAGCAGAGTCAGGACTCAAACCCGGGCCCTCGGAGGGAGATTTCACTGTTCTTTCCACTACACCACATTGTTATCAGTGTGGCCCAGGAGAATGAGCACTGGCTTTGGAGTCAGAGGGAAGGAAGGAGAGTTTGAATTCATGACTCTGACACTATCTGTGAGATTTGGGGGCAAATCACTTAAACTCCTTGGACTTCAGTTTCCTTCTCTGTAAAATGGAAGGAAGGGGTGTTTAAGGTCCCTTCTACCTCTGCTTCTGTCATTTTATGATACCGCCTCTGATATTTATTGTATGTTGTTTGGTGTCTGACTCTCTGTGACCCCATTTGGGATTTTCTTGGCAGAGATACTGGAGTTCTTTGCCATTTTCTTCTCCAGCTTATTTGACAAATGAGGAAACTGAGGCAAACAGGGTTAAGTGACTTGCCCAGGGTCACACAGCTAGTAAGTGTCTGAGGTTAGATTTTAACTCAGGCCTTCCAGACTCCACGCTGGGCACTCTATCTACTATCCCACTTACTCTGTCTATGACTGTGGGCAAAGTCATTTAACTTTTCTGAATCTTGGTTTTCTGTTCTGTAAAATGAGTGATTTGGGCTAGGTGACCTCTAAGTTCTAAATATATGAAATGATATAAAACTAGATCTCTCCCCTCCCCTATACTGAGTCATTTCCTGAGCATGCAACAACCCCTAAACCATGGAGCTGTAAGAATTTAAGGGAGAACAGAATTTGTGTAACTGGGCAGGGTATTTTTAGACATGAGGCTGGGGGTGGGGATAGGGAATTGGTTCCTCTTGCTAGGGGTAGACGGCATCTATGGAATGATAATGGTACTCATCCTCTCAGGATGGTGGTGCCCCCAATTTAAGAAAGGGAAGTCAAAGGGTAATGAATCCTGCCCTTTGCATAGACATTTTTTCAGCTAAGTCCTTTTTCCTGTTTGGGCTGTTTCTTTGATGAGTTTGATGTCTAATGAGCCTTCACATTAAAGTGTGTAGCCAGGAAATTCTGGGAGGGGCTGGACTCAAAGACAAGCAACGGCAGAAATTAGAAGTTGGCACCTGTATAGACCAGGGGTTGTTAACAGGGGTCCACAGTCCCTCGAGGGTAGAGTTCACAGGGTCCATGAACTTGGATGGGAGAAAAAAATATAATTTTTATTGGTCTTCTTGGTAAGCCTGTGCCTTTTATTTTATGCATTTACAAGCATTCCTCTGAGAAGGAATCTTTGGGTTTTATCAGATTGCCAAAGGGGTTCAGGACACAAAGAAAGGTTAAGAACCCCTGCCCTAGTCTTTCTCTAGGAAAATACACTGTATTTAGGTGAGCACTATCCTTGTTTGTTTTCTGAATTTATATTCCTAAAATCATTCTAGAGAGAGGATGAAAAGGGAGATCGTGTACCAAAAAGAATATAACGTAAAGACAATAGCAGGAATGCAATGGCTCTTGAGTTAGAAAATGTAGATTTTGGGGGCGGAGCCAAGATGGCAGAGTGAAAACAGGGACTCGCTTCACCTCTCCCCCAAATCCCTCCAAACATCTGTGAAAAATGACTCTGAACAAATTCTAGAGCTACGGAACCCATGAAATGACAGAGAGAAACAAGTCTCCAGCCCAAGATAGCCTGGATGGTCTCTGGGAAGGGTCTATGGCACTGTGCTGGGAGCGGAGAAAATGTAGATTTCCCGCCGCCCCCAACTCCCTTAGCAAGTCTAAATCCATCCCCTGGGAATCAGGAAGATCTGAGTTCAAACCTGACCTCAGACACTTACTGGCTGTGACTCTGGGCAAGTCGCTTCACCCTGTTTGCCTCAGTTTCCTCATCTGTAAAATGATTTAGAGAAGGAAAGGGCAAAGAACTCCAGTATCTCTGCCAAGAAAACACAATCATTTAAAAAAAAAACAAAACCAGTAGGGTGTGAAATTACTTCCTGAGCCTTGGAGGATTGTAAATCACTCTAAAAACTGGGAGCTTCCTTTCTCTGCTGATGGATTAGATGGGAAATAGTGCAGTGCCTCCATAAGGTATACTGTCTCATCAGACGTCATAGGGCACTTTGGAGGAGGGAGATGCTGTTTCTCCGCACTGGGGTTTGGACAAGAGGTGCTCTTCACTGCAGCGTCCTATAGGTGACCTGGGTTTTATGTCCGTCCTGAACGATGTTCTGTTCTTACAGCCTGCCTCTCTAACCGTGGGCCAAGTCTGACTCAGAGGGAACCATGCCACGGACTGAGTCACCATGACCCCTTCGTTTGGCCTCTGGAAGCTTTCCATCTAGCCGGGACATCATTCCTCTGGATTCTTTCTTGCTGTATAGTCAGCCTAGAAAAGAGAAGTTTAGGAGAAGAAGGGGAGATGAACATGCATGAAACGTGAAATAGAGAAAACACGTAACGATACAGGGAGCTGAAAAGGATGGGGGGAGGTGACGTGCAAAGGTGGCATGGAAGCCTGGTTCCTGGCAAATGAACCGCGGATAAAGCCAAAGCTTACCTGTGAGAGCCCAGTGTCCCAGGGGTAGAGTCCAAGATTCCACTGGGGGTGAAAAGAGGCTGATGGTGGAGTGCAGGTGGCCTAGAGTAGAGAGATCAGTGTGAGCTGAAGAAGTCAGGCTTCGTATGAAGGATGTGAGATTGAACTCTTCATGGAAGAATGGATCTGTGATCTCATTGATTTAGGTACTTCCTCTGATAGTGGGAGCTACCCTGAATAATGCAGATTGCATTATAGGCCTTCTCATCCCATACAACTCTTATCCATGTTCTCTTTACAGTGCCTTGTACATAAGGAAGGACATTAATAAATGCTTTTTCATTCGTTCATTCGTATGCATCCTTCATAGGAGATCTATCCAACATGCAGGAGAGCTAGATCTCTTGACATTGCACTGAGGTATTCCTATATCCATCCTCCGTTTGCTTTACTTACAAATCTTAATTTTTAAGACCAAGTTCAAGTCCCACACAATGGAATTTGGATGAAGGATCTCCACTATTCCCTTCTCCCTTCTCTGAGGTCTAATAGTAACCTGGAGGCAATGCTAGGTTTTCAAAGCTTGTGACAACATTTTGTAAACTCTGTGATTTTATGCTCATTCTGAATGATGATCTGTTCTTATAGTTTTGCAACTCTGATAGTGGGTCTCTCATAGGTCCTGCCAAGCTGGAAATGCTTTGTATATAGTCCTAGCAGGAGATTCTGCCTTTTGTCCAAGAACCAAGCCAGTTAAATTCCGAGAACCTCATCACTAGACAACTGAAAGTAACAGGATGAATATTTTTTTTGGTTGTAGCAATTCATGAGGATGCAGCACCCCTAGGATCACCACCACTACTACTCTTCAGTTCTAGGGGCTGAGTTTCTAGGACTATCAGTCTTGAGCCTCTATCAGTGTATTCCTCGTTAAGAATCAGCCAGTAAGTAGGCTTACTCAGCTTTTGGCAAAGACAATTATTAAGATGGTATAGTAATAAGTTAGTATAAAACATTTCCCCTAAAATCTGGGATATACACTTCCACAAAATAAGTCCATGGGGAAAATAGGATCAAAGCTGAAGTACAATGATAGTGAGGTACATAAGTGGGGGGTATGTGTGGCAAAGGGATAAATCCCCACTCTTGGTCATGGAAGTCCTTTTCCCCATTTGTGGCATCTTCATGAAGTTCCCCTTAGTTATATCACCTGAGCTTCAAAGGTCAGTGCCTTTTTAGAGTTCAAAGTCCTTACTTCTCTTTGAGAGAAGTACCCTTTGAGGTCACGCTCCTTAATGCTGCCACCATTCTTGGGTGACTGTTTCTAAATCTGTCTGCTACCACTTTCACTGCCATCATTTAGTAGTCATCGCACTTGTCATCATTTAGCTCTAATAGAAGTACCTCTAATAGGACCTCTGGATCTTCCAGACTCACAAGGTTGCCTGGACACTTCCTTTTCAGAATATTTACTCATCTCAGATCAAGAAATAACAAGCACAGGAGATAAAGGTGGCTGTGGGCTCATGGCCACCATGGCACATTGGGAGACAGGGTGGCTACACTCACCCCATCCCCATCTTAGAGTCAACTCAAAGTAGTCCTCTGTCCTCATGACCCCCAAAATAAAGAGAATGATGAAGGGTGGGTCACCCCTTTTGTATGCCCACTCCATTCTGGCTTAGTAAGCCCTAAGCCATCAATTGTTTAGACTCTGCAGCCAGTTAGAAGAATTTTCATCTTCACATAATACCAGCCATGGTACCATACTGGTCATATATGGCCAGAAACACTTGAATTGTTCACGCTTCAAGGACTGAACCGCAACCCCCTGCCCATTGGCCAGTCCGTGACTATTACAAAGACCATCTACTAAGGTACAGTGAAGTTGTGATCTGAGGTGGAGAGAAGAATGACAATGAAAACCTAACACCTTGAAGTGTTGGATATGGCAGAGGCAGGTTGAAAGGGGATAACGGGAGTGAAGGTTCCTAAGCAGGAATGACCCTAGTTGTTTGCATGAAGTAATGAAGAGACTGGCTCGACCGGGGCAGAGGGCATTTGTAGAGCAGTAGTGGGATAGTAAGGTTGGAATGGATGGGGCAGGACCTTAAAGCTAGGCAGAAGAGTTTGTTTTTGATGAGGTCAGCAATAGAGATCCATTGTGTGTGGGGGGGGGAGAAGAGGAGTGAAACAATAGAGAGCCATTGTGTATGGGGAGAAAGAAGGGTGAAATGATGAAAACTGATTTAGAAAGATTTATTTGGCAATAAGAGAATGTAGATTGGAGGAGAAGTGGTCCTGATGCAAGGGGACCAACTCAGTTGCTTAACAGGAAAGTAGAAGGGGTAAAACAGTAAGGATCCTGGAACTGATGGGAATGGTAAGAGAAAGCTGTCTTGTTGTGGGAGAGATACGGACTAGGAATATGTATCTAGGATGGCTTCCAACCCGGCATTGTACTTCTCCTTACTGAGATCTGTCTGGAAAGGTTGATTGTGTCTGAAGATGAGGTGAAGAGAGAGAGGCCAAGGTCACTCCACCCCCATTAACATCATTTGTCACTTAGCAGCCGTAGAAAGCCCTGTCTATAAACACTCTGTAAAGTGCTCCTTGACACTTGAATGCTCCCAGCATTTGACACCTGAGCTGATCTAGTCCTTCTTGACGTAAGGGCTCTCAAGTGACTGGGGTGCAGACGAGGTGAGCAAAGCCAGAGGTGAAACTTGGCTTGGGAAAGCTGGAAGCTTATACATGTGTAATGAGAAAATCTCCAGTCATGTCCCTTGTGTATAGGATAAAGTCCAAACTTATCAGCCTGCTACTTAAAGTCTTATATAATCTGTTCTACCCTACCTCTCCAAACTTATTTCCCACCATTCCCCTTTACTAATTTTCCACTCTTGCTAGTCGCATTTCCGCACGTTTTCTGGAACACATTCTGTCCGTTTCTATCATCCCATGTTTACTTATATAATTTCCTTTCCTTCCTCCCAATCTCTTGGGCCTATTAAAATCCTAACCATCACCCAGGGTTCAGCTAAAATCCAATGACTTCCATAATGCCCTTTCTGACTATTCTAGCCTCATCTACCCTCTCATTTCTCTTCCTTCTCTAGTACATACCCTGCTTTCTTATCCTCAAATCCAATGCCATTCAGGACTGACCCCTGGGATTCAGAAAGTTCTTTCACAGTATTTCTTCTTCAGCTTTAACATACTCAAGTTTTATACTGCAATACCCTCAGTACGAAGGATTCCCAAGAGATTGAAATTAATTCTAGGACAGCCCAGAGATCTGATTCTAATCCATGTTAGGATTTGGGACAGACTTTAAGATCATAGATAGATATAGGATAAAACGCTTTTTAAGCTCTTGCTACGTGTCAGACACTGTGCTAACTTTTAGGGCTACAAATACCCATAAACGAGACCGTCTTTACCCTCAAAGAGCTTACATTCTAATCGGAGAAGACCACAGATAAAGGGGAGGTGGAAATAGGGAAACGTGGCAGCTGTTGAGGAGGGGAAGGCAATAGAATTGAGTTGGAAGTGAAGTGGAACATGGCGGGAGGACCCCTCTTGAAATAGCGGTCTGGGCAGGTGGATACCAATCAGGAGATTGCATCCTCAGAGGGATAGTTGCAAGTGGGAAGGCAGTTGGTGAGGAGGAAGAGAAGACAGGATCATGTCCATGGACCTAGCACTAGGATCAGTTAAGTCTCCCAGAAGGTCAAGACCAGACCACACCTTTAAAGGGATGAGAAGGGCCATCCTAGTCCTCCAACTTGAATGGTTGGAACCATCCCAGAGCCAAGCCAGTTTGGAGGCTAGAAGCAGAGGAGTGAGGAGCATTTGCTCTACCTTCTGGATGCCTGGCATATGCCTTCTTACAACAGTGACATTTTATCCAAACCCTCTGCCTTAGAGAAGAACTTCATGGGCTAGAACTTTTCTCAAGAGAACAAGGGTGCCCCATCACTCTATTGCTATGTGAGCATATTGCACTTTAGGCCACATTTTCCTGGCTTGTAGCATAGTGGGGAGAGACCTGACCTTGAGGAACTTCCTTTCTCTGGGTCTCAATTTCCTTATCTGTAAAATGATTATATTATATGATCTCTCTAAGGTCGTGTACATAGTAAATGCAGAATAAATACAGAAAAAAACTGAGAAAGGTACAGATTAAGAGACTTTCTCAGATCACATAGCTATTAAGTGTCTAAGGCCAGAGTTAAATTCAGATCTTCTGCCTCTGCCCAGTGTTCTGTCTGCTGTGCAACCCTGAACAAGTCATTTAATCTCACATCTAAGACTGAGTTGCAGAAAAGGTATCTCATTGGTAGAGGGAGTTTTCTAACCAGGGAGTTTCCTATGCCAATGAAATTACAGGTCCAGTGCCTAGGGGTGGGGAACCTGCAGCTTTGAGGCCACACATAGCCCTCTAGGTCCTCAAGTTTGGCCCTTCGACTTCAGTGAAGTTTGGATTCAGTCAAAGGGCCGCACTTGAAAACCTAGAAGGCCACCCGTGGCCTCAAGGCTGCAGGTTCCCCACCCCTAGCCTATCCCTATCCTTCCTTTGCTCAGCCCTGTGTCATTCCTGTATTATGTTGATGGCATATTCCGACCAGGACTGCAGCAGTTCTTTATTTGGTAGATAGCATTTCTCCCCTGTAAAGGACTGCATTTTTCTATACTAAATTCCCAGTATTGGGAAACCCTTGTAACAAATATGTATAATGAAGCAAAACAAATTTCCACATTGGCCATGTCTGAAAATCTGTTTCTCTTTCTGAACCTCTGTGTCAGAAGGTGGATACCCTGATTATCATTGGGTTTAGACTTCTTTTAGGGGGTCATCTCATACAAGGTCTGTACACAGCATACTAGCAAAGTAGGATCTGTGTGTGTGTGTGTGTGTGTGTGCATACACATGTATTCCCACCATGAAGTATGCCTGAATGTGTCTTCATACTGACCAACTTGACACTTTTTTCTCAGAAGTCTGTGAAAAGGCCTGCTTATTCCCATTCAGAGTAGCTGGGAAACAAGATGAGATGTGAGT
Source organism: Trichosurus vulpecula (assembly GCF_011100635.1). Lineage (NCBI taxonomy): Eukaryota > Metazoa > Chordata > Mammalia > Diprotodontia > Phalangeridae > Trichosurus > Trichosurus vulpecula. The sequence continues at coordinate 228,906,232 of NC_050579.1, read as the reverse complement.
GTGTTAAATTTTTAATTGACATTTTAAAGTGTAAGCTTTCGGATGATACTGGTACAGTGTAGGGAAGGAGCACTGGATCCCGTGTCAAAAGAGGTGGGTTCAAGTCATGGTTCTATCTTTTTTCTGCTTTGGATAAGTGTGTGACCTTGGATAAATACCTTCCCTTCTCTTGGCTTCCTCATCTGTAAAATGAGAGGGTTGGAGGAGGTGATCTTTAAGGTCACGTACACATATAAGTAAAATCGTCCTTTCTGCATCAAGACTTTTCCTCACTGTGGTTTCAATATATCATGGGTTGGCCTAAGAAATTAAACGGGAATTTGGGGGGAGTTTTGTGGAAGCCACAGAGGACACGTGAAGGCTGGCAGACAACACAGAAAAAGTTTAGAAACTCAAAATTTCATAAAATAGTATTGTGTAATACCAACATATTTTATTTAATACCATAATAAATTCAGACTTCTTCTCTGGTAGGAAGGGAGGTCCAAAACATTTTACACAGATTTTCTAGAGCATGGGGTGTGCTGCACCCCTAACCCCTGCAGTGTGGAAGGGATGACTATATATTAGTAATAACTGCTAGTGTAGTACTTACCATATGCCCGATACAATGCTAATCACTTTACAGTTATTATCTCACTTTGATCCTCAAAACAACCCTGGGAGGTAGGTGCTGCTATCATTATTTGTGTTTTACAGGCAAACAGACTTCATTCCTGGTGCTCTATCTTCTGTACCACCCAGCTGCCCCAATAAATACAAGGTGATTAAATATCAGAGAGATGGGGAAGGTATTGGTAGTTGGGGATCAGGAAGAGACTCTTGTAGAAATAACTTAAACTTCCATTTATTTACCTGTGAAATAAGTATAATCTCGGTCTCCTCATGCGTAAAATGAGGGGTTTGGAATGCATGCCCTCCGAGGCTCCTTCCAGCTGTAGCCTATGATCCTATGAAAATGTTAAAGTATTGTTCATTGTTTTAGTCTCAGTCTCTCCCTGCACAGAGGGAGCCTTGTAGGGGGTATGACTGAATTAATGAATGGATGAAGCATTTAATCAATCACTTTTTGTTACTGTCGTTCAGTCATATCCGACTCTTTGTGACCCAGTTTCTTGGCAGAGATACCATTTCCTTCTCCAGATCATTTACATTTGAGGAAACTGAGGCAAATGGGGTTAAGTGGGTCACATAGCTGGTAAGTGTCTGAGGCCAGATTTGAACTCATAAAAATTCTGATTCCAAGCAAAGTGTTCTATCCGCTGTGCCATCTAGCTGCCCATGTACAAAGCACTGTATTGAAGCTCTGGGGATCCAAATAGAAAAATAAGAGTCCCCACTCCCAAGGATCTCCTGTTCTAATGAGGGAGACAACACTTGGGGTGGGCGAGTGGAGTTCCAGCTACAAGTCAGATGGAAAAGTGCCAGGGTCCTTAGGGTGCAGAGGCAGAAGCAAGATGGCAATGCCTCTCCTTAGATGTCTTTTCCATGGATAAAATGCTACCACTTTCTGGTGCCGGATCATGTGACAGTACACTCTGGTGGCAAGAACTTTCTTGTCCTCAGCAGCAGGTGTGGCCGTGGAATGGTGCAGGGGCCAGATGCAGGGGAGGTGCCGACATCACAGATATGGTCATTCTGGCTAGCACATACTCTGAAACATGGCAGGATCTTAGAATGAGCAGAGCTCAAGGTGAATGTAGGCATCATACTTCCATCGGCCACACAGCCTGAACTGATGGCTGGGGTATTATCCCACCCTGACTCCACCTGGTTGGAGAATAACGTGGCTATTAGATTTTTTTCCCTGAGACTGAAGAGTAATCCCTATTTCAGTATGTTGCAAAAAACCATCTTGGACTTGGCGATCACTTGGGATTTTATTTTATTTTTTCAGAAGCCTAGGAAATAATGTCTTCTGGATTCCAAAATCCAAGATCTTTTTTTGTTGGGTGCTTAGAGAAAGAAGGGAAGGGAACAAGCATTTATGAAATGCTTGCTATGTGCCAGGCACTGTGTGTTAAACACTTTACAAATATTATCTCATCTGATCCTCACAGCCTCTCCCTTGGGAGATGGGTGCTATTTATTATCACCATTTTACACATAAGGCGACTGAGGCAGGCAGACATTAAGTAGTTAAATGACTTGCCCAGGGTCACACAAATAGTAGATAGCCAAGCTAGGATTCAAACCCCTGTCCTCAGACTCCAAATCTCATTCCACTACCCTTCCACTGTATCTTTGACCACCCTTGGAAATACATTCTCAGAAGAATAAGGGATTGCCACTAAAGTTTTTATGAACAGATTTCTAGTTCCATTATTTTTATTCATCATATCCTACACTCCCATTAGCCATATGCCTGGCAAAAACAATAAGGATGATAATCTCCCAAGACTTACATCCCTTCAGCAATAGAAGCCCAAATGATCAGACTTGGCAATACATTATCAAAATCTTTATTTTTCCAGAAGCCATTGCCACTTTTTCTGCTGAATGAGCTGTGTAAATTGATCTGAGACTGGTACTAGCTACAGTGATGGAGATAATTAGACCACCTAGACCTAGAGGAAATCTCCCAGCATATTAGGTCTTCCTCCCTCCCCATCCCAGCCCTCCAAGAGTTATGGGAGAGTAGAGACGAGTCATAGGAGATGAGATGAGAAGGGGATGAATGGGTTGGAATCTGTACCCACACTGAGGAGGTAACAGATCCCCCAAGGTATTGAAATACTCTCCCAGTATGGAATCAGTGGAGGCAACTGGATAGCTTTAAAAGATATTAGATCTCCTTGAGCATCTCTGGTAGCCACAAGTGACTGGTTCTGAGTATTGATTAGCTTCCAGCAGAGTGACGGAGAGTACTACTTGTGTGTTAACGTAGTGTCAAAGTCAGGGAGGTCATTGTCTAGCCTTCTGAAGGTGTCTCCTCTAATCCTAGGGGTCAGGTTCTTGTGGGACTAGCCTTGGATATGCAGATTTATATTTATATTGGATTGAACCTGGATGTCTGGTCAACCCTGGTAACTAGGATAGTTCAAGAGATGACCTCTGAGTCATCTCATCTGGGGACGAATAAGCTTGTGGAAGGGCTGAAGATGCTATGCTAAAACTAAAACTTCCCAGATAGGTCCTAGACCTCTAGTTCTCTGTCTCTGGGGGCTCCAGGAACTGGGGGGGGAGGGGTATCCCTGATGTAGGCCAACCTCATAGTGGCTCTGTGGACTGAAAGGGAGCCTTTCCTAGTGAGCTCTAGCTTGACCACTTGGGTTGCACTAGAAGCAAATTTGTCTCTAGTTTGGAAAGCTGGAACCCTAGGAGAAGTGCTATGATACTTTCTGTGTCCTACTCTCCATGTATGTGGAAATGATCCAGCAGGGAAGGAGCCTGGGAATGGCCAGCCTTAGCATATTTTGTTGGAGAACAGGTGCTTTATGGACACCCAATTCCGTTTGAACTAATGGGGAAGCAATAAGATTACCCAGTTCCTTCCAAACCAGACTAAATTGACCATTCTTTAAAAAGGACTTGAAAGAAAATGACTGTGCTGCAGAGACATACCTCCTGAACTTAATGTAAAGTTTATCGAAAGTCAGCTTTTCTCGTGTTTTCCCCTTTTTGACATGAGTCCAAGAATCTTTTCAATGTGCCACCAGCATAATTCGTTGTCCTTAATTGATTCTAAAATTGGGGTTCTTCAGGATTATGCCACATTTACACTAGTGTGCTGGGAATTTTGCAAGGTGTGCCATGACATTTCTCCCTGAACCCCATGACTTTCATACCTCTAGCTCTTATCCCCAGCTGCCTTTTGCTGCCTTCTGTTCCTGAACTGGTGTTGGGAAGATCACAAGAACAGCTCTATCCATAGAGATACAGAGCTCCTCGCAACTCTGCAACATGCTAATGAACAGCTCTTTGATCACCATGTACTGCTTTTACTGCTAACATAGTTCTTTTCTTGTAAGAACTCATGGACTGTCTCATGGTACAGTGTAGGTAAAGGAGGTAGGGAGTGGTAGAGAGGATTTATATATAACTTCCCTGGTCCTTGGGAGGAAGAGAAGTGAATAAGCCCAAATAGAAGAATTCTCTCTCTCTCTCTCCCTCTCCCTCTCCCTTCCTCCCCCCTCCCCCCTCTCTGTCTGTCTGTCTCTCTCTCTATGTATAAATAGATAGATATAGATATAAATCTAGAGAGAGAGAGAGGTGTGTGTGTATCATACACACGTGGGAGCTGATGTCATGGTCCTCACACACATATAATGACTACAACAATGTACATTGAAAGATGACTTTAAAACAAAATGACTTGTAGAAATTAAATGCTGTGTAATTATAATGATCAGTTTTGGCTCTAAAGATAATAGTAGGGGAGACACGGCAGCTTGGTGGAGTAGAGGATAGCATACTGGGCTGATCTTCCTGAGTTCAAATGTGGCCTCAGATACATACTAGTTGTGTGACCCTGGCCAAGTCACTTAACTCTGCCTATAAAAAAAAATTTATAAAATGGTCTGGAAAAGGAAATAGCAAACCACTCTAGTATCTTTGCCAAGAAAACCCCAAATGGGATCACAAAGAATCCTACTGAACAATAGTAACAAATGGGGGCAGGGTACTATGAGTGTGAAGTCTGGCATGTGTCCTTTCATGTGTCCTTTTTGCTGAACTTAAAAAAAATTCGTACAAGGGAAGTCTTGCTGAGCTGGGGGAAGAATATATTTGTAAATGAATGTGATGCAAAAACAAAGAAAGGGGGGGAAAGGGAAGAGGGAAGATTAGCAGATGGAAGGTAAGCTCTTTGAGGGCCTCTTGCCCTGCTAAAGCATGCACAGTTGAGCTGGCCTTTTTGAGTCAAGGACATCTCTGTGAAGAGGAACAGTGAATGCCAAGTGCCAGTCAGGGCTGCTAAGATCAGGGGTTTTATTTTGCCAGCATCCAACTAATGCCTAAGAAATCTTAAAACCAAAGTTCATTCTGGAATGCTCTGATTTAATAGCGAGTTTAGGCAGTCATGCTTTTTCCTTTTAGAAGTTTCCGTTCGGTTTGGAAAAGAAGAAAAAAAAAATTATAGGCCAAGCAAGTAATTGGATTGGCTAAGCATTTCAAGTGTGGATGGGCATTTAAAAGCTCTACAAACAAGAAGACTTGGGGGGATTGTCTAAAGGCCCCTTTCAATGTGCGCTTTCACCTGTGTAGTTTCATACCAAATCGGTTTTTCACTTGATTTTATTCTCTCTCCAGCTTTGCGTCTCCTGACATGTCAGATTGAAACAGATGCCAAATAAATCACTCCATTTGTTCTTGTTATTTGGGTACAGCCCAAATAATTGAACCCTCTGGAGGGGCGAGTGGAGAGTGAATCTGAAACAACCGCTCAGTAAATGAATGCAGTGTTTTAGTGGGCACTACGGACCCCTTTGTCAGGGGGAAGAATTGAGGCGATGGAAATTAAACTGCAAGTGCTGACCTTGAATTTTCTGGTAACATTAAGTGCCTGTCTCTTCCTAGCCCACATGATCCCTGGAACTTGCCTATGAGGCCTTTCTTGTTAGTACTGAATCCTTTGTTTTCAAAAGGCTCCCAAGGCCCTTTTGAAAAATTGTAGAGCGGCCTTTGGACTTTAAAATGTTTCTTTTAAGTTTGAATATTAACTCGGAATTTCATAATTCATTTTTGCTAGCTTAAAATCTTTAAAGTAACCCTTGCCTGATTTAAAATTTCTTGTTTTCATGATTTTCTAGGTATTTTATTTTTTCCATCAATTTTAGTTAAAGAGTGTCAAAGTAGTTTGACTCCTGTTGTTATGACCACTTTATAGATTGAGACACTGAGGGTGAGAAAAGTTCATTGTTGTTTGTTTCTTCGAAGGGTGATCTATACTCTGCTTCTCCTTCTTGACGGCCCATCTACTTCCAAACCCCCTTCAGTTGGCCACCCTACTGAAACTATTTTCTTCTAGGTCACCAACGGGCATCTGAAGTGATGAAATACAGTGGTTTTTTCCTAATCCTTCTCAGTGATGGATCTGTATTACTTGATCTCTTTGGAAATTTATCCTTCTTTGACTTTGGTGACATTATCCCCAGCTTATTCTTCTGTCTTGCCAATTTCTCCTTTATATTTCACCTCCATCTCTACTGCCCATCCTCTAAGAGTATGTGTATGTCCCCCCGCCTCATTCCCCACCAAGGTCTTTCCTAAGCCCTCCATCTCCTGGCTTTTTATTTCCTCTCTCTGAGTGACCCCTCCACTTTCAGGGCTTCTGCTATCACCCTCTATGCAGTCAATCAATAAACATTTATTAAACACGTAATATGTCCCAGGCATTATACTAAGTGTTGGGGGTACAAAAGATAGTCCCTGCCCTCTAGGAGCTTACAGATATAGACAAAGCAAGCTATGTGCAGGATAAATGGGAAATAATTAAGAGAGGGAAGGCATTGGAATTAAGGGGAAGGTAGAGAGATCTCTGATCCCTAGTCAAACTGCCTTTTAGCATCTCTGTCTGGATGATCCACAAGAATCTCAAATTCGACACATCAGAAATGGAATTTGTCATTTTCGCCCCTTCCTCCCCCAAGTTTTCTTACATATGTGGATGGTATGCCCATCTTCCTAGTAATTAAGCTGGAAACTGGAATAATTTTTTTTTTTTACTTTTTCTTCTCCCTCACCATCCCCCCTCACATCCAATTCATTGCCATGTCCTTTCGATTCTCTGTTTACAATTTCTCACACACATCCTTCCTCTCCACTAACACTGCCACTCCCACTCCTGCCGGGATGATAGCAGCACCCTCTCAGTTAGTCTTTGTGCCGTCATCAGACCTTCACCTCTCAGTCACACAGCTGCCAAGATAATCCTCCAAATACGCAGATCTGACCACTGCTATTCCCCTATTCGGAAAAAAAAATCAGCGGTTCCTCATAAACTATATAGGCTATAAATTACAAATTATATAGGATAAACTAAGAACTCCTTAGCTTGGTATTTTAGCACCTCTCACGTAGCTTCAGTTTACCAGCCTTATTTCACTCCACCTTTCTTTTCACATACTTTTCATTCCAGCCAATAGGAAACTATTAGCTCTCATCTTGCCCCCTTCCGCCTTCCTACGTTCCCATCTTGGGAAGCACGATCCCTTCATCTTTGCTTGTTGAAACCCTTCTGCTCTTTCAAGGTCCATCTCCTTCATGAAATCTTTTCTCACTCCCTTGAGCTGAAAATTATTTTTCCCTCCTCAGATTTTCTTAGATCTCTGAGTTTTTTCATTGTCCATTATCACACTTTGCATCATATCATGTTTAGTTGTGTGCCTCTCTTAGGCCACCGATCTGGTAGCCAATTTTTTGAGGCAGGACCTTTCCTTTTCATTTTTGTCTTCAGAACCAAATGCAGAGCGACAGGGTTACGTAGTGGATAGAGACTTAGCCTCAGTCAGGAAGACCGAGTCAACCCCTGCTTCTGAGATATACTGGCTATATGATCCTGGACGGGTCATTTCATCTCTTTGTGCCACAGTTTCCTCATCTGTAAGGAAGGAAATAAACATTTATTAAGCACCTGCTATAGTTCATAGTGCAAGAAAAGCGGCCTCAAGGACACAGGCTTGCCATCCCTGGACTAGATGCTGTACTAAGTGCTTTATGAATATTATTTTACTTGGGCCTCACAACAACCCTGGGAGGTAAGTACTGATATGATCTCTATTTTACAGTTAAGAAAACTGAGGCAAACAACTGTTAGGTGACTTGCCTATATCTGAGGCTGGATTTGAACCTGTGTTTTAAACTATAGGATAGAGCTCCACTGAACCACCTAGCTGCCTCAGTATGAGGGGCTTCGACTTAACGGCCTCAAACGTCCTTTCCAGTTCTAAATCTATGATCCTATCTATAACAGTCCAATGAATAAAATTGACACTTGTTCAGTCATTTCAATTGTGTCCAAGTCTTTTTTGACAAAGATACTAGAGTGGTTTGCCAATTCCTTTTACAGATGAGGAAACTGAGGCAAACAGAGTAAAGTGACTTGCCCAGGGTTACACAGCTAGGAAGTATCTGAGATCAGATTTGAACTCAGGTCTTTCTGACTTCAGGCCTAGCACTCTATCCACTGTGCCACCTAGATGCCCAAGTAGGCACTTAAAAATATTTTTTAAATGTTATTTATATGTAACATATATGTTTACATAGTAAATAAAAATATGGCCAAATGATTGGCTTGGTAAAAAAAAAAAGCTATTTAAAATGTTATTTTTATTTTCAGTTCCACATTCTCTCCCTCTCTCCACTCTCACCCGTTGAGAAGACGAGAAATATGACACCCATTATACATATACAGTCGTGCAAAATATCTAATATACATTTGGTTCAGCAGAAGCTGATCACTTCTTCATGTATTTGTCACAAGTTCTCAGGCCTCTTCAGTTGGATAAATAGACATCATCAATAAAATGGAAGCTTTCATTGAACTGAATATTTTTTGCTGCACTTCACTTTAGTGGGGAAAAAAAAAAGTCCAGTCCCAGCAATGCAAGCTTATATGAGAGGTTTTGTTTAACTTGGGTTTTTCAAAGTAGCTTCCGGACTGTGTCTTGGACTCAACACAGACACAGTTCAGTTCTGTACACCGTCCTCATCTGCATTGATGCATAGGATGTCAGAGCTGGGTCTTCAGTCCCAGGCAATGACCTTTGATATTTTTAAGAATGACGATGAGGCATGGCAGAATTCTTATTTACTAAAGAAAGATCCCTTTATGTTTGCTGTGTCTAAGTCACCATAAAGGAATCTTGTACTGTTTGGTTACATTTCCAGTAAACCAGCAAAGTGGACTAATATATCTCAGAAGGATTTTAACCAATAATGTAGATACAGGAAAAAAAAAAGTGTTCTTAGGTTCTTAGCTTTAGAGCCAGAAGGGAGCCCAGGAAGATATTTAGTTCAGCTGTCTCTTTTTACCGATTAAGATATGTGGGCTCGGATTAATTAGATGATTTGCCCAATGTCACACAGGTACTATACAGAACAGGTTTGAACCCAGGTTGTCCGAGTCCAAATCCAGTGCTTTTCCCGTGGTACCATGGTGGTTCCTTTCTTATTAAAAAAAAAGACAGTCCCCGTTCCATGACTATTACTATTAATGATAACACCTGGGAAACCAGCCCCCTTACTTGGTTCAGCTATATATTTCCTCTGGGACACTCAGGGAAGTTTTACACTTAAAAAAAAAAAATCTCCGTTTTAGCCAAGTGAGTTGTGGTGAGAGTAATAGGTACTTGACATTTGCCCAAGGCTCTTATCCTTTGATGGAGTCGCCTGGCCTAAAAATGTAAATACATTATGCCATAGGGCAGTATTTAGTTATAAACACTTTCCCTGAGTAGGTGCTGGCCAAAAGGTAAACACTTAGGCCATTGAGTGTTTGGCTCTAAATCACTGTGACAATTTGCTGTTGGTACATTTTCCCAGACGTGTGGATAGGTGAGTAGGTAGCAGTAACAGCCGAGAAAGAGCAGGTGCTTGTACCTGTCTACTATGGGTTCAAGGGACAAGCTGATTCAGGAGTTGCTGGCGCAGGCATTTTCAACTAGATTGGAAAAACAATCCTAGGAACTCAGGTGACTCTTGCACAGATTACCATCAGGTGTCATCTGAGTCTACAAGGTGATGTTCATCACTGTTACCAGAGAGACACTAGTCTTTTGGTTCCAGCCCTTTCAAAAATCAAACTCTAAAACACCCACGATGAACATCAAGAGTTTGATTTTTCAGTTATACTGTTGAGTTTGCATACTTTGGGCTATAGTCCATTGAGGCATGGGAAAACCACCTATTTCCGTTGTGAGTCGTAATCTCCTTGTGAAGATGGGGTTATTGGGCTTTGGGATTTACACTGCCATTTCAGCCAGTCCCTATGTAAGCACAGTTACAGTTGGCAGCACGTCTGTAAGGGATATTGATTTCACTTAGTTTTCGTTATCTAAACCCACTGGTTGCACAGCATGGAAAGTTGGTAAACAGCTTAAAACAAAACAGCCTTGTGGAAGCATGTCTGTGTGTGTGTGTGTGTGTGTGTGTGTTTTAATGCATTCTTGAGGCTTGATGAGAGGGCCAGCAGTTAGAAGTCCAGCCTCAGAGTCACAAGACCCGAGTTTTCAAGTTCTGTGTCTTGACAGAAACTAACTGTGTGACAGGAGCAAGTCATTTATTTAAGTTTCTCTAGGACCCAGGCAATTCTCAGTAGTCACTAAAGGATAGCAGATTTGCATTTGCTCAAGGCAGTATGCACACCTAAAGTTCACCATTCAGATGAAATCAGTGGTTGAGGCTTCATGACTAGTATCATGTATTTCAGTTTGCCCTTATATGGACGGATAAAAAAGTAAATATCTAAAAATGTTGGATTCTGAAATCTATTTTTTACCATGTTTTTACCTTCCTTTATCAGGTCCAATAAAAAGGAAAAGCAGATTTCATCTTTGGGTAAAAGCAGGTCATTGCCATTCACTCAACCTGGAAGAAAGATAGAGCCTTTTGGAGGCTGTGTAATTCATTGGAGAGCTGTATTCAGAGTGAGAGGAACTGAGTTCAAATTCTAATTCTTTTTACTATAGACTAGTGACCCCATTGGGCAAGTTGCTTTCTAGGCTTCCAGCTCCTTACATGAGAGGACTGGACTAGATGAGAGATTCTTAATCTTTTTGTGTCATGCACCCTGCTGGCAGGCAGTCTGCTTAAAGTCTCTGATCCTTATCTCAGATTCCAAAAAGCAAATATTTTGTGCAAATATTTGCCAGATAGTCCTCAAGGTACCTCCTACTTCTCTGAGGATGGTGGCAACCCTGCCCTTCCCCTCATGTCCCACCCTCCTCAATTATATCACTAGTCTTCAGAAGCCTTACCTTCAGAGGTCCAGTTCCAGAAATTGTACACTCTTAGAAATTCCATCCAGTGACTTCATGAAAATTGGCCAGCCCATTGGGCAAAGGCAGCTTGACCCTGCACTGGTGATTGGCTTTGAACCTTTTCCCTCAGTCAGAGGAAATAAGAAGTTGAACAGGTAAGCAGAAGACATCTTGTCTTGGACCAGGCATGTGCATGAGATTGAAATATCATGCAGTGAATTAGGGTGTGGAGGACAAGCTCACTAGCTGTGTGGCCCTGGGCAAGTCATTTAACCTCTGTGGGCTTATGTTCCCCATCTGTATATTGAAAAGATTGTCACCTAAGATTACTTTCAGCTCCAAATCTATGAGCTGTTAACATTTTTGAAATCTCATGAATGAACTCTAGGTAACTTTTCTCAAATATGCCCTTCTGCTCCAATTCACAGAATATTACAGTTCTGTATTTTGTTTGGTCCATGTCAGTCCGGTCAAATCATTTGAGTCTGCTTTGATCATTTCAGAAATCAAGAGAAATAATAAAAAAAAAATAAACACTGTCGTTCCATTCATTGAACCAAGCCCTAAAGCAGGATAAATATAACTGCTAAGCAAATATTTTAGCTTCATATTTGTGACATCTGGATTCCAGAACATCTATAATTATCTAGTGGAATAGGCAGTGGATTGAAAGTCAACAGACAATGGTTACCGTCCTTGCTATGCCGTGGAATTTGTGTGTAACCTTGGAGAAGTATCACACAATAATCTCTGAACGGCTCATAAAATAAAGATAAGAATCCTTGCTCCTCCCAACCTTATTTGCTCACATTTACTGTGTGAAGATAAATGAGGTTAAAATAGCAAAAGTTATTTAAGTTATTCAGAAGATATCCAAGAGCCTGTTATAATTTGCTTTTTTCTCAGATTGTTCAGTTTTTATGTATTATAAGAATGTCAATGCTACCCAGAAGGGTATAAGGGAATAAATTGTGGTTGAACCACAACCTCCTGAGGGAGGGAGGGAGTAAAAGAAGGAAGGAAGAGAAGGAAGGAAGGAGGGAGGGAAGGAAGGAAGGAAAGGAAGAAAGGAAGGAAGGAAGGAGGGAGGGAAGGAAGGAAGAAAGGATGGATGGATGGATCACGTGCTTACTATGTGTCAGGCACTGTAATAAGGGCTTTACAAATTTTATCCCATTTTATCCTCATACCAATCCTGAGAGGTAAGTACTATTATGTTACCCATTTTGCAATTAAGAAAATTGAGGCAGACAGAGGTTAAGTGACTTACCCAGGGTCACAAAACTAGTAAATATCTGAGGCTGGATTTGAACTCTGGTCTTCCCGACTCCAGGACTGTGCTCCCATCCCCTATGCCACCTAATTGCCTCTGAGTGGTGACATTTATCATTATTCCTAATACCCGGTATTTTTGTAACCCTTCTTACTTTGCAAATGACTTGGAATAATAGATTTAGAATTGGAAGGAACTTTAATAGAGCGCTGGGTCTAGAGCCGGGAAGACCTGAGTTCAGATGTGATTTCATGCAAAACATTTCCACACATAAGAACAGATTCTCTCCTCTTGTTTCCCCTTTCTCTCTTTTTGTCTCCAGCCTTCCTTTCTCTCCTATCTCTTCCTCCTTTCCTCCTCTGCAAAGTAAATTCTTACAATTGATTTGATGCCAGTAGGAATCAACTCATTTCTTGATGATCCACTTGGCCTAGCCCACCACCTGGAATATCTGTGATTTCATAGTTGGACATGGCTTACAAATAGAAAAATATCTGAGAATGTATAGGCCTGACACCATTCTGATCGAGGAGCTGGGTTCATTCACAGGGAGAGAGCCCTGAGTGAATTCTTTCCCTAGACTTTAATTAGTATGCATGTCAGGCATTGGCACTTAACCTTTTCCCCAAAGAGAATGGCTCAAAAGAAAAATTACCATCTTCTGGTATTGACTTTTCATCCTTGTCACTCAGGTACTACAAGATGTCCATTCCCCTAACACTTCCCTGGCCTTAGTCTTGCCTTCCAATTTTCCCCCCGTTACACATCAGACAAAATAGACAGGTGCCACTTTGTCTTACTTTGCCCTTCATGAGGCCCATAATAGGACAGTCTTAAAATGGTTACCCAAGCAAAATGAGATGAGACAAAATGTAGGTAGGAGAAGGAAAATAAGAAATTAGTCAACTGAAGGGCATCATTGGCCCACTGGAGTTCTAGCCAAAAGATGAAAAGGTTGTGCTACGCCCTTCCTCCCCCTAAATTGTCTAAAACAATTTGTAGATTTTCTTTTCTTTTTTCTACTATTAGTAGCTTAATCGATGCCTATTGATTGACTATATACTGTGTTGTAGCCTACTTACCACTACCATATGTCTCTTATTTTGAATGAAAAGCCGGAGAGATAGAATTTCTGGGAATTAATAATCAATCTATTAATTATGGCTAGCAAATAAACGATAAATCGAGGTCAGTGGTTTCTCTCCAAACCACTGATGAACCCTGGAGAATATTGAATGCTTAAATAGATTTGGAAAAGAGAGTTGTCCCTAATGGGAGGAAATCTACTCTGATTGGTTAACAATGAGAATGAGTAATATAATGAGGGGTGGGCTTATTCTAGTGAGGAGCTGGGGACAAGACTCTGAGCTTGTCAGTACTCTTAGATCATTCCACCTCTAGGAATCTATACAAAAGAATCTATTTAGCACCCTGTCCTACCAGAGTAGAACAATGGGCCAGAATTCACCTAGATTAGATTCTCCTTACCCTTTAATCAGAACTAAGCTCTTGCAGTTGGGTGGGGTCCTGACCAGGATTGAGGAGAATGACTCATTGTCAGCCATGTCCTTTACAAGGAAATAAAAAGAAAAAAAAAGTCTTTGGGTCCTGTATATAAAATTGGTTATTAATATAATAAGAAAATAATCATTTTTCTCACTCTCCATTGCCCTTTGGGAGATTTCTCAATTTCAGTTCTTCAGAGACTTCAGGTTCTCATGATTTACAGCCAGTAGACAACACTCAAAGAGTTAATATCGAAGGATGTGTCTTTGTGAAGAAAAGCTTGGGGTTATTGAGAGAACTTTGTAGTTTTTCAAAGGCAATCCAGCCTATTCACATCCTCTTCAATTCTGGGCCCAACAGATTATCCATTTGCAGTGTTTGTCCCAAGAGATATGCATTTATTGATGGATGAGTTCTATAGGTTGACCATCCAGTTGCATATTCTAGTTTAGACAATAAGCATTCGTTTTTTTAAAAAAACAGAATTGAAATATTTATTATGTATTCTTTGTACAAGGCACTGTTGGGCACTCTACAGCAATACTGTGTAACAGCAAAACTGCCTTCAAGGAGTTTACAATCTAAAATGGACAATATCAGCGAAGACATGGTGATTAAGGCATTTTATACAATGATTTTTTTTTTTGCTCCTCTGACCAAAGAAAGCATGAGGCAAGACAGGAACAAAATTAAAGAATGCAGAAGAAGTGGCTGTATCATGTGATCATATACTCAGTGGGGAGCCCTTTGGTAGATGGAGGTACCCGTAAAATGAGTGACTTACCAGCATAAGCAGGGTGAAAAAAGGAATCCTACATTATCATCCTCAACTTAATACTCCTATAGCCATGATGAAAAAACGTTAATCTGTAATCCTGTAGCTAATACCGAGTCATTAAGAACTCCATGCAGATGGGCAGAATGAGGCTGAGGGTCCTCCAGCTACCCCCTTTCCACAATGGCCATGTGGTCACCAGACAGTAGGCATTCTTCATCCACTTAGTCTTTCCTGTGTGGATAGTTAGGCCATGCTTCTTTTGAGTGACTATGGACTTCATCCAAGAGGTCCCATTGTATTCCAAGATTTGATACAAATAAGGACAGTGCCACCTGTCATGCACAGTGATGTGTGTATTTATATATATTACACACACACACAAAGTTGGACATCTTTTCTTTAAATTAAATTTTCTACCAATAACATGTAAAAACAATTTCTGAGTTTCATTTTTTTTTAGGTTTTGAGTTCCAAATTCTATCCCTTTCTCCCTTCTCTCCCTCCTCCCTGAGATAGTAAGAGATCTGATATAGGTAATATGTGTGCAATCACATAAAAAACATTTCCATATTAGTCACTTTTTTATTTTATTTTATGGTTTCTACTGTTTTCTTTTTTTTGGTTTATTTATTTTTTGTTTTTATTTAATATTTTTAGTTTTCAGCATTCATTTCCACAAGATTTCAAATTACAAATTTTCTCCCCATTTCTACCCTCTCCCCCACCCCAAGATGGCACATATTCTGATTGCCCCATTCCCCAGTCAGCCCTCCCTTCTGTCACCCCACTTCCCCCCATCCCCATTTCCCTTACTTTATGGCAAGATAGATTTCTATGCCCCATTCCCTATATATCTTATTTCCCAGTTGCATGCAAAAACAACTTTTTTTTTGAGGATCTGCTTTTAAAACTTTGAGTTCCAAATTCTCTCCCCTTCCCACCCACCCTCCCTAAGAAGGCAAGCAATTCATCATAGGCTGCCCATGTATCATTATGTAAAACAATTCCACAATACTCATGTTGTGAAAGACTAACCATATTTTGCTCCCTCCTATCCAGTCCCCCTTTATTCAGTTTTCTCCCTTGACCCTGTCCCTTTTCAAAAGTGTTTGCTTTTGATTGCCTCCTCCCCCTATCTGCCTTCCCTTCTATCACCCACCCTTTTTTATCCCTTTCCGCCTTCTTTCCTGTGGGGTAAGATATCCCATTGAGTGTGTATGTTATTCCCTCCTCAAGTCAATTCCGATGAGAGCAAGATTCACTCGTTCCCCCTCACCTGCCACCTCTTCCCTTCCAACAGAACTGCTTTTTCTTACCACTTTTACGTGAGATAATTTACCCCATTCTATCTCTCCCTTTCTCCCTCTCTCAATATATTCCTCTCTCATCCCTTAATTTGATTTTATTTTTTTAGATATCATCCCTTCATATTCAACTCACCCTGTGTGCTTGCTCTCTCTCTCTCTCTCTCTCTCTCTCTCTCTCTCTCTGTCTCTGTCTCTCTCCCTCCCTCTCTTTCTCTCTACATATACATATACACACACACACATATATATGTATGTATATATATGTGTGGGTGGGTGTGTATGTATGTATGTATGTATGTATATTCCCTTCAGCTACCGTAATACTGAGGTCTCATGAATTACACACCTCATCTTTCCATGTAGGAATGTAAACTAAACAGTTCAACTTTAGTAAGTCCCTTATGATTTCTCTTTCTTGTTTACCTTTTCATGCTTCTCTTGATTCTTGTGTTTGAAAGTCAAATTTTCTATTCAGCTCTGGTATTTTCACTGAGAAAGCTTGAAAGTCCTCTATTTTATTGAAAATCCATATTTTGCCTTGGAGCATTATACTCAGTTTTGCTGGGTAGGTGATTCTTGGTTTTAATCCTAGCTCCATTGACCTCCGGAGTATCATGTTCCAAACCCTTTCATCCTTTAATGTAGAAGCTGCTAGATCTTGTGTTATCTTGATTGTGTTTCCACAATACTCAAATTGTTTCTTTCTGGATGCTTGAAGTATTTTCTCCTTGATCTGGGAACTCTGGAATTTGGTGACAATATTCCTAGGAGTATTCTTTTTGGGATCTTTTTCAGCAGGTGATCGGTGGATTCTTTCAATTTCTATTTTACCCTCTGGCTCTAGAATATCAGGGCAGTTCTCCTTGATAATTTCTTGAAAGATGATGTCTAGGTTCTTCTTTTGATCATAGCTTTCAGGAAGTCCAATAATTTTTAAATTATCTCTCCTGGATCTATTTTCCAGGTCAGTGGTTTTTCCAGTGAGATATTTCACATTGTCTTCCATTTTTTCATTCCTTTGGTTCTGTTTTATAATATCTTGATTTCTCACAAAGTCACTAGCTTCCACTTGCTCCAATTGAATTTTTAAGGTTGTATTTTCTTCAGTGGTCCTTTGGGCCTCCTTTTCCATTTGGCTAATTCTGCCTTTCTTCTCCTCGTTGGCTTTTTGGAGCTCTTTTGCCATTTGAGTTAGTCTATGTTTTAAGGTGCTATTTTCTTCAGTATTTTTTTGGGTCTCCTTCAGCAAGTCATTGACTTGTTTTTCATGGTTTTCTCACATCACTCTCATTTCTCTTCCCAATTTTTCCTCTATTTCTCTAACTTGCTTTTCCAAATCCTTTTTGAGGTCTTTCATGGCCTGAGACCAATTCATATTTTTCTTGGAGGCTTTTGATGTAGGCTCTTTGATGTTGTTGACTTCTTCTGGCTGTATGTTTTGGTCTTCTTTGTCACCAAAAAACGATTCCAAAGTCTGACTGAATCTGAGAGCATTTTCGCTGCCTGTTCATGTTCCCAGCCAACTACTTGACCCATGAGCTTTTTGTTGGGGTATGATGGCTTGTAGAGTAGAAAGTACTTTTTCCCAATCTTGAGGGGCTATGCTGCTATTTTCAGAGCTATTTCTACATAGCAAGCTCTGCCACACCAGCGCTCCTTCTCCCCCAAGAACCGCCAACCTGGACCACGACTCAGATCCAAGCAGGTTCTGCACTCCTGCTCTGATCCGCTGCTTAATTCCTCCCACCAGATGGGCCTGAGGCCAGAGGCAACTGCAGCTGTAGCTCTGGAAGTAGCCTCAGAGCTGCACCATCTCCACCACTCTCCAGGGCAGTGGCCAACTGCAAACTCCTTTCACTCTGTCCCAGCAGCTTTCCCCACTAACTTTCTCTGTTGTCTTTGGAGTTTGTTGGTTGAGAAGTCTGGTAACTGCCACAGCTCACTGATTGAGGGCACTATGGCCTGTTCCACCCAGCTCCCAGTATTGTTGATCCTGGCACAGCCCATGCTGGTCTCTGCTCTGCTCCCAGCTCCGTGCAATAGGCCCTTCCCAGCGACCATCCAGGCTGTCCTGGGCTGGAGCCCTGCTTCCCTTTGCTATTTTGTGGGTTCTGCCGCTCTAGAATTTGTTCAGAGCCATTTTTATAGGTGTTTGGAGGGACCTGGCGGGGAGCTTAAGGAGGTCCCTGCTTTCCAGCTGCCATCTTGGCTCTGGCCCCCATTTTAGTCATTTTTTACAAGAAGACTTAAACAAAAAAGAAACAAAAAAAGAAAGTGAAAAATAGTATGATTCAGTCTATATTCAGACAATGTCAGTTCTTTCTCTGAAGATACGTAACATTTTTCCTCATGAGTCCTTTCGGATTATCTTAGATCATTATATTGCAGAGAACAGGCAAGTCATTCACAGTTCTTCATTGTACAATATTGTTATAACTGTGTACAATGTTCTCCTGATTCTGCTCACTCCACTTTGTATCAGTTCATGTCTTTCCAGGTTTTTCTTAAATCATTCTGCTTGTCATTTCTTATAGCACAGTAATATTCCATTGCAATCATATGCTGTAGCTTATTCAGCCATTCTCCAAATGATAGGCATCCTTTCAATTTCCAAATCTTTGCTACTCAAAAATAACCATTATAAATATTTTTGTACAAATAGGTCTCTTTGGGGTACTGACTTAGTAGAGGTATTGCTGGTTCAAAGGGTGTGCACAGTTTTATAGCCCTTTGGGCATAGTTCCAAACTACTCTCCAGAATGGCTGGATCAGTTCATAGCTCCACTAACAGTGCATTAGTGGAAGGACATATTTCTAATGCTCATTCTTCAAGAAGAAGACAAAATAGTCTCTTTACAGACTAATCAGACATATCAGGCTACTGATGTTGTGGAAAATATGATTTGACATATGGCATATTCTAATCTTTTTAGAGGGGTTAGCTCTCTGAGATTGTAAATTGGAGAGCAGGTGCTATTCTGCTTTGGTAGAAAGTTCCCTATATAAGTCCAATTTAAAAAGGCAAAAATATTTCTAATTCATGTAAATATATGATCTGTGTTACAAGCCAGTGCCGTGAAACTCAAATATATATAGGGACCATTAAATAGTATATAAGGATCCCTGTGGACTTAGATTTAAAAAGTAATATTTAATTATTTTTTATTTATTTTGTTAAATATTTCCCAATTACATTTTATTCTGATTTGGGCCTCATTCTCGGTGTTTGACACCTCTTTAAGTATTTTTTTTTTTTTAGTGGCAGGACTTGAAGTGAAGAGATCTAGGTTCAAATCCTGGCTCTGACACTTAGAAAACATGTGATCCCTTGACTAGATTATGTAACCACTCAAGGCGTCGATTCCTTCATCTGTAAAAGCAGGGGTGTATGTGCGTATGATTGCTATCTACAACACACAGTCGTTGTGAAGAAAGTGGTTCACAAACCTGCTATACAAAATATGAGTTGTTATTTATTTAAAAGTCATGCATTAAACAGTGATCACAGTTAACTTTGCAGAGTCACACAGGGGCAGGTATGGCTAAAAAGATCCATGTGGGTCTGACCCTCCTTTCTATTAGCCAGTGACTATAGTTAGAGGCCGGGTTGCTATTTGCAGCTCCACCTCTGACCCCTTACTGGGCAGCCCAAAGGCTTTGCCCTAAAAGAGAAATCCTTTTCCTTATCATCCCTTACCAATTTGGCATTTTAACTGCTGCCCTTCACCAGTCATCCATGATTATGCAGTCTTGCTTGAAGCTGCTCTTCAGGGAGTCCTTGAAGTGTATTATCCACTCTCCCTGCTGGTGATTGACCCACTTTAGTTCACTGTGTGGCAGCATTTGCCTGGCTCTGTGTGTGTGTGATGAGCAGCAGTTCAGGGCTGATATTCTGGCTGTACCACGAGACTGGGTTCTTGGTGTTAAAGGTGGCACTGAGGAACCAGACACACAGAATTCTAAATTGGGAGAGGATTGTAGAGATGGCCGGTCAGGGCTGATGGCTTCTTCTCAACCCTCATTCTTGTATCTTTCTGTTGTGTTTGACGCTGTTGATCACCTTCTCATCCTGGGTTTTTGTGCCAGCATTTTCCCTTGGTTCACTGCTTATGGTTTTGGCTGCTCCTTCTGAATCTCCTCTGCTGGATCTTCTCCCGTGATTTTTTTCACTCTGCACTATCTCGATGATCTCATTAGCTCTATTATTATATCTTTGTAGATAACGTTACAGATCTCCTTCCTTAATTAATGCCATCACTCATCTCGGCCCCTTGGAATGATCCTCACTCTTCCCTACTTAAGTGTTGCTTCATTCTTGAAGACCCAGATCAAATCTACAGCATCTATACTGGTACCACAAAATTTAGCATATAATTGCATTTAGCATATACCTGCATTCTCTAATTTGTTATGTAACAGTCATCACTTCAGTTAGATTATAAGTTCTTTGAAGAAAGGGACCATGAGTAATGTGGGCCCACATTAAGTTTAGAATAAGAGCTTCTTGATTGTTTGAAGCTATTAACAATGTAATATTCCTAACTGTGCTTTAATTAACTGAACAGAGAAACAGAGGATGATTTATATGAAATCATACAAAGTTAAGTAAGCAGAACCAGGAAAACAATATATGCAGGGAAATAGAAAGAACGGCAACAACAAAATTAGAACTGAATGCTGAGTAATTGTAATGATCAATGATCATTTGACCCCAGCAAAAAGATGGGAAAATGTACCTCCTTCCCTTTTTTTGTGGAGAGGGGAATTGTGGGCATGGAATACTGCATATAATGTCAACTTGGATTGCGTATTGGTTACTTGTGCTAAAATGGTCTTTTCCTCTTTCAAAAAAAACAACAAAAAAGCTTTGTTATGAGAGATTGCTTTCTGGGAAGGGAAGGGGAGAACAGTGTATTGGGAAATGAAGGTGATAGAAAAATTAAAGATATCAATAAAAGTTTTTAAACTTGATAATATAGTTTAGGGAAAAAAACCCATGTGATATTTCCAGTCCACATTAGAATATAAATTCCATTTTTCCTCTTTAGCATAAAATGTATCAACCTAGCCCAAGTAGGTTAAACTTTTTATGGGATTTCTTATATGAAGGCGGTGCTGTTCTAAAGTAATTTTAGGATAATATGTCAAGAGAGTTGTGATGCCTTCAATAGGAAGGGGAGTAATTTGGAGAAGTGTACAGAGAAGCATTACCCTTCAATCAATTAACAATAATTATTAAGTGCATACTGCATGCCAGGAACTACGGTAAGTATTAGGAATACAAAAGAGGCAAAGGACAGACCCTGCCCTCAAGGAGGTCACAGTCACACTGGGGAGACAACATGCAAACAAATATATACAAAGCAAGCCATATACAGGATAGAAGGGAAATGATTAGCAGAGGGGAGGTCATTAGAATTGAGAATTGGGAAAGGCTTCCTGTAAAAGATGGAATTTTAAAGGAAGATGGGGTGGGGGTGGGGGGGTCAGAGACAGAGTTGAGGGAGAGTATTCCAGGCATGGAGAATGGCTAAAGAAAATGCTCAGAGTAAGAGATGAGTGTCTTGTTTATGGAACAGACAGGAGGCCAGTATCACTGGATCCAAGAATACTTGTTGGAGAGTAAGGTGTAAGAAGACTGGAAAGGTAGGAGGAGACCAGGTTATAAAAGACTTTGAAAGCCAAACAGAACATGTTTTTTTGAGGGTGGAAGGTAGAGCAATTGGGGTTAAGTGACTTGCCCAAGGTCACACAGCTAGTAAGTGTGTCAAGTGTCTGAGGCCAGATTTGAACTCAAGTCCTCCTGACTCCAGGGCTGGGGCTCTACTCACTGTACCACCTAGCTGCCCCCAAATAGATTTAAATTTTATAGAGCAAAATAGATTATTTTAAAATTTATTGATTTTTTTTACATTACATTCATTTCCAACACATAATTTCCCTACTCACTCAGAGAACCATTCCTTATACTATAAAAATAAAAAAGAGAGAGGAGTAGTAGTTCTGTAAAACTGACCAACACATCAGCCGGGTCTGAGAGTGTATGCTATGTTCCATAACCACAGGCCTCCAGCTCTGGGAGCTATGGACTAAGACCATTGTAAAGTCTTTCTCTGGAAGCATTTCTCCCCTGACATCATGAAAATGGGTCTGGCCTGCTCCAAAGACTTAGTTCAGTTCTTCCCAGCTTCAGCTGTGGAGACTGATAGCCAGATCCTCCAGCAGTGGTGACCACTCCATGAAGAAAATGGGGTGTGAATTGGTCCATAGGGAGAGTACAGAAAAACCCCTGCCAGGTGGCAAAATTTTCAAACTACTGGGCTCCCAGGGAGAAACCCACATCTTCTTCAGAGGAAGATGTGAGGGCTGAAGATTGCAGAGGAGACTTGGCATCATCTTGTGCCTGGCTCCCAGGCGGTTGTGGTTGGTTTCCAGGGACTGCTGAGTTGTGTGAAATCCCCCTGGGTAGTGTCAGGTTACAGAGTCGGTCTGTTTTACTGAATAATGTGATAGAAGAGAAGCTGAGGTCACTGTTGTGCGTTTTAAAGGAGATCCTAGAAAGAGGAGGAACCCTTTGCAAGAGAAAGAACCTTCTTAACTTCTAGTTTTTTATCTAGGCTTTTTTCCCTTGAAATTTAAGATTATTTCCCATCAGTATGCCCCAATTATCCCTCTGTTCCCAAGTTCTATCTTCTTTCTCCAAAGGAAAAATAAAAATAATAGAAATAAAAATCTGATTCTGAGATGAAAAAGACTTCTTGAAGGGATAATTATGATGAATGAGGAATACTGGTACCTAAGGAAATAGTACTGACTCTGGGTCAGAGGATCTGGATTCAGATCCTACCTCTGATGATGGATTACCAACTTTGTGACTTTGAGTAACCTTCTGGGCCCTCAGTTTTCTTCTCTGTAAAATCAGAGGGTTGGAATAGATGAACTCCGAGGGTCTTTCCAGCTCTACATCTTATGGTCCTCCTATTAAAGAGAGTCTTATAGGCTGTGACATTCTATACTTCCCTATGTGAGTTTAGAATTTGCTGCATCATTTAACTTAATTGATACTGTGTTTTAGCAGATTTGTAGAGGTGTAGCCAAGAGCACATCTTCAAATGCTGATGAAGTAGTAAAGGCTTTTGGCTAAGGGTGTTCAGGGATCCCTTCCTCCATCCTTCTGTTTCCTCACTGATTGAACGAGGAGCTAGTAAATGACACAATAGATAGAACATTGGGCTTGGGGTTGGGAAGACCTGAGTTTAAATCTGATTTTGGACAAGTCATTTAACCTCTCAGTGATGGTTATAGTCAAACATTTTGCCAAATGGCCAACTGTACTCATCTGACTGATTTAGAGATTATGTCTCTGGGAGGCAAGTATGGCATAATTGAGAGAGCATTGGACTGGGAACCAGGGCACTTGCTTTCTAGTTTAGATTCTATCATTATCTTATATGGGAACTTGAGTCAGTTTCCCTTTCTTCTCAGTATGGGATCATAGTTTGAAATCTGGAAGGGACCTTAGAAGTTGTCTGGTCCAGTCTTTTCATTGTACAGATGGGGAAAATGAGGCCTAAACAAGTGAAATCACTTTCCCAAGGTCTATGGGTTGTAAGTCAAGGGGCTGGTATTCAAACCCTGGTCTCCTGATTTCTAGCTCTGTATCAGTAAGGTAAGATTCATAATATCGATGGTGATCATGAATATGCCTGTATAGTTCAGAATCACAAAGTATAAGAGACTCTTTGTATAGAAGGCAGAAGTAAAACATTTATTCAGACACCAGAGGATCAAATCCCAAAACCAATAACCTCAATTTGACATAGCAATAATTGTACCCCAAAATCAGTAAGTCCACCTCAATGTAACAGCAAGGAGATTAAAACACAATATCACAGCAAAGCGCCAAGCCATCCTGTGACCTTCCCTTCTGCTAGGGCCTTCCTGTAAACACTCATTCATGAATCCTAACTGTTTGCTTGCCTGTGTCCCCTCCTCCTGCAATTCTGAAAGCCCTTGCAGTTCTCTGTCCTTTCTTGAAGTTCTGTCTCCTCCTCCTCCTCCTCCTCCTCCTCCTCCTCCTCCTCCCCTCCCTGCCCCCCGCAGCTCTCTGGGCTCTGCAGCATTCTAACTGCACAGCTCTCCAGTCTGAGCTCAATGGCTACTTACAGGATATATATACCCTGTGTAGGCCTGGGGCTTAGCACCTAGTAGCAAAAGGGTGTGGGCCTGCCTACGAGTAAGCCTCTCCTAATCAAGCTTCCCTTAACTAGCTCCACCTGAGGCCTATTGAATGCTTCCCCCTTCTCCCCCACCCCCAGATCTTTGAGCACATTAGCACCACAAGCTCCTAGCTTCTACCTCTAGGTGAGCATCTACTGATGCTAACCATTATACAGAAATGAGATTGGACCAAGTGATCACTAAAGTGCCTTCCAGCTATGAGTTCTATACTTCCCTGGGTGAATTTAGGACTGAGATCTTAGCCTGAGGATCTTATTCTGAGACTCAATTTCCTCACCAACATAATAAGGATAATGATAGTTGTGTGATCATGAGTACAGATTCAGGCACCTACTGTGGGGAGTTCTTTTAAAACTGCTAGTCATCGAGCTATTTTTGTTTTTTGTTTTTTTAATTAGAATCAGGATAGCCCTTTTGGCCATTTCAGATGATCATTAAATGCACCAAGCACTGAGCATGCTATTGCCAATTTAAATGTATAGTTTGCCTGTATTTGGAGGGCCACAATCCTTTCTTTATATCAAGTCTTTAAGCTCCCTGAGACATGAGCACCGGGAAGTGATTTAGGTTATCCCTAATACCTATCCCTAATACCTTGCACATAGTAGGTACTTCATAAATACTTGCTGGTTGATCCACCATTCGCGATACTGAATGTCAGTGTTGATACTAGTAATGTCAGTGAGATGATTATCCTGTATTTTTGTAACATGGAGTCACATAAATGGAAGGAGTGCTACATTTAAAGCCAAAAAAAGATGGGTTCAAACCCTGACTCTAATTCTTAACTGGGGCAGTGAGGTGGCACAGTGGATAGAGCACCAGGCCCAGAGTCATGGAAGACCCAAGTTCAAATCGGCCTCAGACACTCACTAGCTGTGTAACCTTGGGCAAAGCGCTTCACCTTTGTTTGCCTTAGTCCACTGGAGAAAGAAATGACAAACTACTCCAGTAACTTTGCCAAGAAAATCCCATTTGGGGTCACAAAGAGTCAGACACGACTAGACAATAATAAAAATGTTAGCCATTATCAGAATTTTGCCTCTTTTGGTATCCCCAGCCCTTAGCACAGTGCCTGGTACATAGTAGATTCTTAACAAATATTTATTGATTTATTGTTAGACTAGAGAATATGTGTAGTTTATTCCCTGTTATACATAAGTCTTTGGCTGCATTTAAAAAGATTTTTTCTTCTTCTAGGTTAAAGACTCCTGGGTCCTGGGCCTGGGTCCTAGAGAAGCCCTAGTTCACAGCAACCATGACAACCGCCATCTTAGAGCGCCTCAGCACCCTCTCTGTCAGTGGACAGCAGCTCCGTCGCCTGCCTAAGCTCCTCGAGGATGGCCTTCCCAAGATGCCTTGCACTGTCCCAGAAAGCGATGTGCCCCAGCTCTTCCGGGAGCCTTACATCCACACTGGCTACCGCCCCACGGGCCATGAGTGGCGTTACTATTTCTTCAGCCTCTTTCAGAAACACAACGAGGTGGTCAATGTCTGGACCCACTTGCTGGCAGCTCTGGCTGTCCTCCTGAGATTCCAAGCCTTTGTGGAGGCGGAAACCCTCCCGTGGACCTCGGCGCACTCCTTGCCCTTGCTCCTCTTCATCTTGTCCTCTATCACATACCTCACCTGCAGCCTCCTGGCCCACCTGCTGCAGTCGAAATCAGAGCTGTCCCACTACACCTTCTATTTTGTGGATTACGTTGGGGTGAGCATCTACCAGTATGGCAGTGCCCTGGCTCACTTCTTCTATAGCTCTGACCCGGCCTGGTATGAGCGGTTCTGGCTTTTCTTCCTGCCGGCAGCTGCCTTCTGCGGCTGGTTGTCTTGTGCCGGTTGCTGCTATGCCAAGTACCGTTATAGGAGGCCTTACCCAGTCATGAGAAAGATCTGTCAAGTGGTCCCAGCAGGGCTGGCCTTCATTCTGGACATCAGTCCCGTGGCCCATAGAGTGGCACTGTGCCACCTGTCTGGCTGTCAGGAGCAGGCTGCCTGGTACCACACCCTACAGATTTTCTTTTTTCTGGTCAGTGCCTATTTCTTCTCCTGCCCAGTCCCAGAGAAATATTTCCCAGGCTCCTGTGATATTGTGGGTCATGGGCACCAGATCTTCCATGCCTTCTTGTCAGTCTGCACCCTCTCCCAACTGGAGGCCATTCTTCTGGATTACCAAGGACGACAGGATATCTTTCTGCAGCGGCATAGCCCCCTCTCTGTCTACTTGGCCTGCCTCTCGTTCTTCCTTTTGGCTGCCTGCAGTGGTACAACTGCAGCCCTCCTGAGGCGCAAGATCAAGGCTGAACTGACTAAGAAGGATTCCTGAGGGTGGGAGGTTGGGTGTTGTGTGGTTTCTTGGGAATTTGCTTGGAAAAAAAAAAAACCCTAGAAAGGGTGGGGGAAAAAGATTGGTTTTTTTTGAAAGAGCTGTACTTTAAATTAAAATTTATTTCTAAGTATGAGCTTGTGTCTATAGCAATTGGAAAGCATAAAAGTCTTTTCTTATTTTAATAATGGGAATACTTCTTTTGCTTCAGCGATACGTCCCCAGATGGCACAAATAGGGAAGGTGCCTTGACTAGATTTCATCATGACTCTGAATCAAGGAGAACCCAGATTGACTGGTACTAACTGGGCAGAATTCCAGCTCCAGCCTCCTAAGGCTAGTAGCCCTCAGGATGAGAAGGATTTAATATTGAACTGGATAAAATACTGAGCAAAAATGTTGTTGGAACAGCAGCACAATTATGCTGATGTCTAAAGGTCAAGATGATCTCGGAAACCTTTTCAACTGAATTTAGAATACGAAGGGTCCAGAGATCAGTGATTAAAACCCATAAATACATTGAATTATTTGGTTCCTCTGATCTTCCTTTCCTTTTCTCTCCTCACCCAAATATAGGCCCCTTTCTCAGGATGACTGTCAGCTGCCTGGGGCTGAGTATTCACCCAGCTCTGAAGTGTCCATGGTGATGGGAAGGACTATCTATCAGCTATATTTTCTCAAAATGGGGTCTGCAGAGACATTCAGAAAACCATGTATTCTGACACTCATTCAGCCTCGGTGAAATGCTAAGAGTGTCTAGGAGGGCCTTGCTTTCCAGAATGTATTTTGGTGGGCACTGTCCTTTTGCCTTCCAGGTTACTTTGGAGATATCTTGGCTGCCTTTAGGGCTGGGGAACCCTATGGCTTGAGCAGGGAATCTCCTCTACTCTTTAATGAGCCAGATTTCTGGCCTGTGGGAGGGTGAGCTGTTTCCAGGTGTCCTTTTCAAGGTTTCTCATTGATTTGGAGAACACTTGGGGTCCTGACTAGACATTACTTCCTCTACCTCCCCAACTAGATCATCCCAGCCCCTTGAGGGAACCCACACAGACAGTCTACTGTGGATTTCCAAGCAAGTAGTAGGTCTTCTTTGACCTGGAGCAAATCATCCAGAACTCTGGATACCTAGGAAGAGCCCATACATTATTCCTAGGTTTGAACACATAGGGGCTTTATTCCCCATAAAGGATGTGTTTCAACTAGAATTGTACTGCAGTATGGAGGATTCCTGTGGTATGCGTCAGGACAGGCAGCACTCACTAAGAACTTCATATGATCTTGGATCTCTGGAACAGCCGTGAAATCCACCGATTCTCCTTTATTCTCTCTTTTTTTTTTTTTGGAGGGGAGAAGGCAAGGCAATTGGGGTTAAGTGACTTGCCCAAGGTCACACAGCTAGTAAGTGTGTCACGTGTCTGAGGTCCTCCTGACTCCAAGGCTGGTCTTTACCCACTGTGCCACTTAGCTGCCCCTCCCCTTTATTCTCTATCAGCAATTGTCAAGTTTAATGATACCTGTCCTCCTCTCAGAACAGTATTTAAAGCCCCTGGATTCACTGAGACCTATGCTTACAAGCTCTATTTAATACCAAAGATAAGGCCGGATGTTTACAAAAAGAGGTTGGAAAGCAAAGGATTCCAATATTGTTGAGGTGGAAAGAATATTTCAGAATATCATTGAGGAATCAACATCGAGTGCAGGAACCAAGTTAGAAGGTAGGAAGGAGGGGAGAGAGATAAATCATTTATCAAGGTCTTATTATATACTAGGCACTGTGCTATGTGGTAGAACTATAAATATAAACAAGACGGTCCTTGCCCTCAAGAAGCTTACATTCAAATGGGAACATAATACATAAAAGATCTGGAAAGGGAAAGGAAGGAAGTAGAGACTGCTGGGAAGTGGACCTCCTAATAGGCAAGATAATGCGAAAGGCCTCCCCACCAGAGTGCAGTGTCTGGGGCTCTGGTGAAGTCCAAGTTTCTGGTACCCAGAAGATGGGGATAATGGACAGAAGAGAGGCAACGTGATGGTGGGGGAGAGACAGCAGCTTTGCTCTGGGTTCATTCAGATGTGCCTTGGTCATTTTTATATGTTATGACACAGCTTACCTATTTAAGATTTGTTCCCCCATTCGTGTGTTCTCCCCTGTCCACAGTTTTGAATCCTATGATCATATAACCTTTCTGGGGCCAATTAAATGATTATCATGAAAAAAGAAATATAATTAAATTAGTCTAGGTCCATCTCAGAGGTTTAAAGAGGACCAAAGCTCTAAATATTAGATCCTGAAGAGAGTGAATTTAAGTGGATAATAATGCACAGTTCACGTATTTGTCAACTCAGATTATAAACATTCAGGGCCCAAGACTGTCAATGATAAATCTTCTTAGTTCCTGGCTGAGATATGCTTCCACCTAGTGGTGTCCTGAAAATCAGGTTAAGTTCCCTATTTAACCAACTTTCTGGTTCCACTCTGCATTTGGACCCCCTCTGTTTCATCTAGAATAATTCTGATTTCCCTATGGTCTAGGACTGGGGGGGCAAAAGATGACATTAACAGACAAGATTAGAGAAAGAGTTGTTGAGTCGTTTCGGTCATGTCAGACTTTCTGTGACCCCATTTGTGGTTTTCTTGGCAGAGATCCTAGAGTGGTTTGCCATTTTCTCCTCCAGCTCATTTTGCTGACAAGGGAACTGAGGCAAACGGGTAAGTGACTTGCCCAGGATCACACAACTGGTAAATGTCTGAGGGCAGATTTGAACTCAAGTCCCCCAGACTACTGGCCAGCACTCACCTAGAAAGAGTAACCACTCATAATGGGGTATGCCTCTCAAAAACTTAGCACAGAAGGCTGGAAGATTGACCGGGACAACTGCTGTCTACCCCGACACACTCTAAGTTGCTTTATTCTGTATGGGTGCCACCTTTTTTTCTTTTCTTCTAATTTTTAAAGTTCTAATCACATGTCTTTTAAGTTCTTAAGCAGTAGAAAAAGAATCTAGGCTTGTTTAGTTACACAATTCTAAGAGTTTGCTAATTATCATTAAAGGTCTCTTCCAGCTTTAAGCCCTATGATACTAATCTTTCATTGTTAAAAGAAACGTGAAATGCTTTCCAGGCATTGGCTGGGTATGAAGTTGGAGAAAGCATAACAGCTTTATGACTCTAAGAAATTCATATTAACGCAAGAAACAGCAAGATATACATAGAAAAAAAAGTAATCAGGTTTTTTTAATCACTTCAAACAGAGGTTTCTTTGATGATGAAATCAGAACAGTGACTATTACCTTTCAGCAAAAATTCCAGCTAAGTCCCAGATAATTTAAAGGAGTTTGATTATACATAAAAAGTATTAAGGTGAATTTTTGTATCAATAATGGAAGTGGAAGGAGAAAATGGGGATGTCTCATTTTAGAATAGGTTAGATCAAAGCAATCATAAGACAATAAAGGCACTGAGAAGGCTCCCAAATGGGATGAGATATCCTTAACCATCCACTGACAGATGTGATTTTCCAATGACCTTTTTGATGCTTTTAAAAATGTAAATTCACCTAGGATTGCTAATTTTTTAAGCTGTCGTGTATTCCTGAGGAATTAAGACTCAAGGTTAAAAAGTATATGTGGGCACATTACAGGTTAGGGATGAATTTGCATACTGTGCTCAGAAGGGAATTCAGCAATAAATTGGCTAACCAACCACTTATTTGTCTATGAGAAATAGTGCCCTCATTCCCAGCTTTGTTGGAAGTACATCATTAAAAAACATCCCTCCCAAGTCTTCTGGTAAGAGCTTGTAGATTCCAGGGAGAAAATTTGGAACTCAAAATTTTAATAAAAATAAATGTTTAAAATTGCCCTTACATTTAATTGGAAAAAATAAAATACTATTAAAAAATAAAAGCTTGCAGATTCAAAGCTTCAAAAGTGATGTGGGGGTGGTGGAGCCAAGGTGTCAAATTAAAAGCAAGGACTCACCCAAGCTCTCCCAAATTGCCTTCCAAACAACTTAAAGCCTCAAAAAGAATTCTGGAGCAGCAGACCAACAAAAGGACAGGGCAAAACAATTTTACAGCCCCAGAGAATTTAGAAGGTTGGGAGAAAAGGTCTGTCTCACTGACACCCTCACCTGGCAAGCCAGCAGCAAGGCCCGAGCCCTGCGTTAAGCCAGCAGCAGGCCTTGGGAGCAACTGAATCTTTGGCAGCAACTTCTGTAGCTCTCAGCCTACAGATAGGAAGAAGGTCAAGCACCTGGATAGGAAGAGATTACAAGGGACACTTAGTTGGCACTGGATGCAGGCCTCTGTTGCATTGTCCATATGGGGACCCCAGTTGCAGTCCCAGGGTGAGGAGGAGCACAAGTATGCTAGAGATCCTGGCAGCAAGAAAGTGGGACCCCTGGTCACAATTCCAGGGCAGAAAACATTGCTTGTGGTTGCTCACACAGCAGAGCATAGGCCAGGAGAGCAGCGGGCAGACTCTCTTTAGATCACACCACCTCCAAAGAACTGAAAACTTTTCAAACTCCCAGAAACTAGCTCTGAAAACAATAGGACAAAAACCCTGAAGCTGAAGACAGTGCCCCTGTCCACCCCAGGAGTAGATCCCAACTTTAACAGTTAAAAGTTTAAAAAAAAAAAAAGGGCTGGAAAATGAACCTGACAATAGAAAGTTACTATGGGACAGCTAGGTGGCATGGTGGACAGAGCATCAGTCCTGGAGTCAGTAGGACCCAAGTTCAAATCCAGCTTCAGACACTTGATACTAGCTGTGTGACCATGAGCAAGTCACTTAACTCTGACTGTCTCATCAGGAAAAAAAAGTGAAAAGGAAGATCAAAACACAAACTCAAAAGAGGACAACAGTGTCAACATGGCTACATACAAAGCCCCAAAGAAAAAAGTGAATTGGTCTCAGGCCCAGAAAGATTTACTGGAAGAAGTGAAAAAGAATTTTTAAAATCAAATAAGAGAGGTAGAGGAAAAATTGGGAAAAGAAATGAGAGTGATGCAAGAGAACCATGAAGAAAGTCAACAACTTAGTGAAGGAAGCATAAAAATAAAATGGAAAAAAAGACATACAAAGATTCATTGAAGAAAACAACTTAAAAAGTAGAATTAGCCAAATAAAAAAGGTGGTAAAAAAATTCACTGAAGAAAATAACTCTTTATAATTGGATTAAGTGGAAAAGAAGGTACAGAAACTCACTGAAGAAAATAGTTCCTTAAAAATTCATTTGGGCAGTTGAAAGCTAATGACTCCATGAAGCATCAAGAAACAATAAAACAAAGGTGAAGCAAAAGAATGATGGAGTTGGAATCAGAGGATCTTGGTTCAAATCCTGGCTCTGCCACTAGCTGTGTGACCTTGGAAATATCATTTAATCTCTCTGGGTCCCAGTTTCCTCAGCTATAAAAGGAGAAGGGAGGATGGATGACCCCTAAGGGACTTTTCTAGCTCTAAATCTATACTCTCGACTCTATGACCTGTTTCCTTATCTGTGAAGAAGAGGTTGGACTAGATAGCCTCTAAGATTCTTCCCAGTTCTAAATCTGTGATCCTATGAAAATGAAATCATTTCCACAGCTTTATCTTGCCTTATTTGGCTATCTAAATAAAGCAAATGGTTTCAAGTTTAGATCCTTTGGGTGCAGCACTTGCAATTTCACCTAGTTCCCCTAGATGGTACCCTTTCCATAGAACATCTTCTCCAACAACTCTTCAGGTCAGTGTTTCCTCTGATAATTCTGTTCAGACTTTGAATTGATCAACAAACAAGCATTTATTTAGTGCTAGCTGTGTGCTAGGCATTGTAGTAGGCACTGGGGATACAAATTCAAAAACCAGTCCTGGAATTCTGTTTATACACATATACTTATGTGAATAACTTATTAAAAAAAAATGTTTTTGGTATTTTTCCTGTGGCAACAATTTAAAGTCATTTTTACCTATTCCACAATTTGAGTTGGCTTTCTTATTAGAAGTCATTCATTAAACAAGGATTTATTAAGCATGTATTATGTGCAAAGGTTAGGTACTGATGAGACAAAGATAGATGAAAAAGTCCCTCCCCTCAAGTAGTTTACATCTTATTGGGAGTCAGGGGTGGGAGTAGTTTTAGACTCAATTTGCAGCCATTCAGAAACAGGAGAGCAAAACACTATCAGAAAGCAGGCACTCGGTTTTTTCCTCCCTCAAATCTGCTTGCCAATAACATGTTGATTTTTGGTAAAGAAATAAATGGATGTTAATAAGAATCTACAGGAGAACCAGGAAAATAATGGTTTTGAGATTTTGCCATCAGTATGGGAAATAACCATACGTTTACTCCAGAGAGGAATAAATGGGAGTGGAGGTGAATATAATGGCCATGTTCAAGTATTTGAACGGTATCATAAGGAAGAGGGATTATACTTGTCCAACTTGGCTCCAGAAAGCAGTGTTAGGAACAATGGTCACAAGTTAAAAAGAGGCAGATTCTAGCTTGGTAAAAGGAAAACTTCCTCACAGTTTGTAGTATCCTAAGGTGGAATAGACTCTTTTATAGCCAATGGATTCCTCCTCACTAGAAGTCTTTGTACTTCTTATACAGGTCTTCTAATTCCAAAACCAGCTTGGCACTGGATGCAGGCCTCTGTTGCGTTGCCTTCCTCCTTTTCTCACCTTCCTCAATAATCAAGGGAGGATCATGTTTTTTCATGGCAAATTGGAAGAGAATTAGTCTTTCGTCTATGTACAGCAAATCTAGGATCTTATCAGCATGGGTAGATATTTCTTACAGTAGAATGGGTCCTAATCCATCTCTGCCTTCTCATCATTGACCTTCTGTAAAGGACATCAATGCAGCCTGCCATAGCAGGGAAAGCATTGGACTTGGAGTCAGATAACACTAGCTGTGTGAAACTGGGGAAGTAGTTTAACCTCTCTGAGCCTCGGCTTCCTCATCTCTCCTCTGTAAAATGATAGGACCCAAGGAATGCAAGGTCTCTCCCAGCTGTGAATCTATGAACCTCCTATAGTGGACCCACTCGGAGACCTGGAGGTCTTTCTTGAGTTCACTTAATCATTCTATAGGTATTCAGGGGATACTCAAGCCATCTCTGTTATCCCTAACTCTGGCTCTTTTACTCACCTACCTCCTTTCCAAGCATACATGTCATAAGACATATCCCTAACACTATTTCTATGGTGCCAGTGGTCATTGGTACCATGATCCAGCCCTATTATGCCTTTGGAGTCACCTCTAATTTTAGTTCTTCGATGATTATGGTGTTATGCAATTCACAATATCACAGAAAAATAAATTTATAGATTAACGTGTTGTGAAATAACATGAATTCACTTTGCAGTATCTGGAAGGAATTTTCAGAAGTCCCTATGACAGCATGATGATATTTATATTTAAAGGGCTTCATTACATAGATAGGAAGAAAAATTAGCTCCGTGAGTTGAGTATGTTACAGAGAGGTTCTTCATTCAGGTAAGGGTATTAAGATTTCTGAGGTCCCCTCAAATTCAGAGATTCTCTGAATCTGAAATTTTTATTTAGGAACAGAGAATGTAATCATTATATGATTATTATAGAAGTAAAAATGCAAAGTTTTACATTCAAGTTACAGGCAAACAAGAATAGCTAAATGAAACTTTCCCTTTACTAGTGAGAGAAATTATTATTAATAATCAATGATTTGGGGAGAAGCAGAGTTGTTCCCTTTTTCTAAAGTCCTAATTTTAAAATTTCAGTCTCTTGAAGGACAGATTGAACTAAGTTTGTTGTTCAGACTCCATCCATGTGGGGAAGCCATAGTACTCTACTCAGGGTTTGGGTGGGGATAAATTCTTTGAATAAATTGCCCAAGGCCGGGGCTAACTTAAGAAGTAAATGATATAAAGTTCAGGTGGAGCTCCTCGTTGTAATATTCATTCTCTCATTGTTAACTAATCAAAGTTGATTGCCACCCTCTGGAACACCCCTCTTCCAATGGGCATATAAACCCTGAGCCTGCTGCCATGACTGACTTAGAAAGAGACAGTCAAATGACCATCTTTTTATTAATAAAAATTATTAAATTACCCAGAAATATGTCTAAAAACTTTTTAGATGTCACACTAGTTTTTATTAATGTATTTTAGTACATAAGAGCCTACTATGTGTCAGTTATTGTGTGAAGCATTAGGAATACGAAGAAATCCAAAAAACAGCCCCTGCTCTAAAGAACTCACCCTCAAATGAGGGAGATAACATGCAAACAACTATGTACAAATAAAATATATAGAGGATAGTCTTAGAGGAAAGAAACTAGGATTAAGGATGTGGGAGAAGTTTCTTGCAGAAGGGGACTTTAGCTGAGACTTAAAAGAAGCCAGGGAATAGAGGAGGTAGGGATAAGGAGGGAGAGAGTTCCAGGAATGGGGGACAGCCAATGAAAACACCCTGAGTTCAAAGATGGAGTGTCTTGTGAGAGGAGTGGCAAGGGGAGTAAGGTGTAGAAAGACTGGGAAAGTAGGAGGGGGCAAGGTTATGAAGAACTTTAAAAGGCAAATGGAGCATTTTA
Organism: Trichosurus vulpecula; assembly: GCF_011100635.1. NCBI lineage: Eukaryota > Metazoa > Chordata > Mammalia > Diprotodontia > Phalangeridae > Trichosurus > Trichosurus vulpecula. Next base: position 228,871,327 of record NC_050579.1, on the reverse strand, counting down.
CATTTGAGCAGGGTGATACTGTCACACCTGTACTTTAGGAAGATGAATTTGACAGCTGAGTGGAGGATATATGGGGATAGAGAGAGGTTTGAATCAGGGAAATCCAACTTAGAGGCTATTTCAGTAGTCCAGGTGTGAGGTAACGAGGGCCTACACTATGGAGCTGGCAGTGTCAGAAGAGAGAAAGGGGCAACTACAAGAGATGAATTGGGAAGACAGAAATGGCAAGATCTGACAACTGATGGGATATGAAGAGAGTGGAGAGACAAAAGATGACACCTAGGCAGGGTGGCTAGTAACAGGGTGGTACCTTAGATGGTAACAGGCAAGTTAGGAAGAGGGGAGGGTTAGGGGAAAAAATGATGAGTTTAGTTTTGGGCCTGCAGAGTTCAAGATGTTTGCAGGACATTCAGTCTGAGATGTCTAGTAGGGAGAAAAGATTGGAGGTCTGGGGGGAGATCAGGGTTAGATAATTAGATCTAAGAAACATCAGCATAGAGATGATCATTGAATGGATCAGAGCGGATAAGATCATCAAGAAAATAGTCCAGAGAGAGAAGAAAAGAGGATTTGGGACAGAGCCTTAGGAGATTCCCATGCTTAATGGGTGTACCCTGGATGAAGCACCAGCAAAGGAGACAGAAGTAGACAGACTGGTAGGAGAACATAGAGAGAGCTGTGTCCTGAAAATAAGGTGGTGCAAAGGGAAAGCAAAGGAACAAGCCTTTGTTAATCATTGCTATGTACCAGGCATTATGCTAAGGGCTTTACAAATATTCCCATTTTATCTAATAGAGATCAACTTCATTCACTCAGTTTTGTAGATTTATATTGTCTGTGAAGTGAAAACAAATTCATTTTTAGACTATCTCCATTCCATTAGTAACAGAGTTCAGACTTAAAACAATCCATTAGTTGACCTTACTCTTACAAGTTTAGGTACTTTACTAGCTCAGTCTCACTTTGATAGATTTTGTTTGGCAATTGGTCTCACCACTTCCTGTCAAATAGGGGGAAAAGAAATGGAAGCAGTGTCAGATTTTATATTCTGGGCTCAAAGATCACTGCAGATGGCGACTGCAGCCATGAAATTAAAAGGCTCTTGCTTCTTAGAAAGCTACAGCAAATCTGGAGAGCATACTAAAAAGCAGAGATGTCACCTTGCCTGAAAAGGTCTGCATAGTCAAAGCTATGATTTTTCCAGTAGCAATATACGGCCATGAGAATTGAACTTTAAGGAAAGCTGAGTGTCACTTTCAAATTGTGGTGCTGGACGACATTTTTGAGATCCCCTTGAACAACAAGGATATCAAATCAGTACTTAAAGAAATTAATTCATGCTGTTCACTGGAAGGTTAAATACTGAAGATGAAGTTTAAATACTTTGGACCCATGAGAAGACAGGACTCCTTGGAAAAGACTGAAGGCAAAAGGAAAAGGGGACCACAGAGGATGAGATGGATAGTGTCATGAAATCAATGAATATCAGCTTGGACAAACTTTGGTAAATCATGGAGGATGGAAGTGCCTGCTAAGACATGCTATGGACCGTGGCGTCTCAAAGAGTCAGATATGACTGAACCACCCCATTGATCCTCTTACACTGTGCACTTCCCAAGAACCTTCCAAACCACTATATCCTCCAAGTAAACCTCCACCTCCCTAAATATAGCCTCCAATTAATTTCACATTCTTCTGTTTTTATTTTTCCCCAATTAGATTAGTTCTCTGATCCCAAAATAGAATGGGATTTTTTTATTGGCAAAATGGAATTGAGGAAATACAGACCACCCCACCCCACCCCACCCCTTTCTCTCATTACACTCTTACTCGAAGTACAGGGAGATAGGTTAGGGCTAGAACAGGAAGAATCATTGGACACCGATGCTCCATTTTTTTGAGGAGTTACTAGTGGAGTGTTTTTTTTTTTTTAATGTGTCAAATACAAAATTCTGCATAGGATGTCACTACTTTAAGATTCCTACCTCTAGGCTACCTGAAAGGGTCCAACCTGCACCTCTGGCAGCCTGAGAACTACTGATTTTCCTCTCCTCACCCCCAAAGGAGAAAAAAAATATTGTCCTACTGCTTTGACTTATCTACACATGACCTAGGTAATCTTTTCGCTCTCATCCTACAGGAACTTATTTCCATCTTATAAAGTATATGAATTCTAGTATGATTCCCCCACATCCTATCTTTAATAAAGCCAAAGATTACGAAAGCACCTTTATCTAGGTGACTTCCACACCCCTGGGAGGTCCCACAAAGATGAAAAAAACTAGACAACAGCAGCTGCTTAATATTTTTATTTTTTTTTTTGAAGAAAAAAAACCATTTACTGCTTTCCCCTCTTTCTGCCAAAAAACAAAAAAAACCAGAGAGCTTCTTAAACCGCTTTTCAGTACTTTAAGATCCTCGTGAAAAATACTTCACTTTAAAACTGAAAGGAGGAACCCAAAGGTTTATCTCATTTGAGGATTCTTGGGCCAAGTCCTGCTGCTCAGTTTCCCAGCAAATTATTCCAAGGCAGTAATTGGAGGGTAACAGATACTACTGTTGAGAGATCTCTCTGCACTTGTCTACATCTAATCAAATATTTCAGGTGTCTTTGGCTAACTGGAAAAGCCAAGGAAGAAGCTAGGAAACTTTTAAGGGAATCAAACTTCCTCTATAGTGCTAGTCCTGTGAGATATAGACAAAACATGTTCATGGCCGGAGAGGGGGTTGCAAAGAAGTCAGTTTTCCACTTTTTCTAGAGGAGAGAACGCTGAAGGATGATTTCTGAGATCTGCCTTAATTCCTTGGCCAGGAATCCCATAACTTCACATTCTTTCAGGGCCTCACAGCAGACAGTTTCTTTTTGGTATCTTTGGTGAATCATGACCATCTTCTCAATCTCCATGTTTTTAACCTCAATGTAACTTTTCTGGAACATCTTGCCAAGTTGGGCTGCCATAGCAGCATGAAGGAAGAGTTTCATCAATAGGTTTTCCCACTTCTTTTTTTTCTCAATCATTTTCAATGACTTTTGTACTGACAGTATTCTAAGTCCTGCCAACTCCACACACCTTTCCAATATCCTCCACCAGCTTTCGGCCATATTCAAAGAAACATGCTCCAAGGCATTGACTTCTTTTACCTTAACATCCTTTGATGTCTGGGTTACTGCCCAGGAACTCTTAAGAGCTGCTTCCTTCGTAGCCTTCTTGACCAATTCTCCCACATCTTGAGCCAAGTTCTTACTTCTCCTGACCAATGCCATCTTAACTTTGACTTGGGTCTGGCAGTTTTCAATTTCCTTACGGATGGCACACATCTTGAAATAAAACTCTTTTGTTAGATTTTTCAAATCCTGAGTCATCCCTCTGATCTGAAATACCTTCATCTGGCACCTTCTGATGGCCCTAAGCACCCACAGCATTAGATGGAAGTGAATCTTTGCCTTTTTTATCATCTCATTTTCCGCCTTGTTAAGAAAATATACAAATCCCCCCATTTTGGCAACCAGTGCCATGGTTTCTTCAGCCAAAAAAGTTTCCACTGGTGTTCTGCCACTTACCCAGGCCATCTGGAAGAGATTAATGCTTGGTTAATTCGCTAAACAGGAAAGATAGTTTTCACACGTGGTTGGGGCTGGCAGAAGAATTTCATGCTCTTCATAGCCTGGATCCATTGACTTTCCTTGCCCTGTTTCATTTGTTTTTAACAAGATCATTTGAAAGTGGGTGGGGTTCAGAGTCCAGAGACCTGGTGGTTTAGTGGATATAGCACCAGACCTATAGTCAGAAAGACCCAAGTTCAAACCTGGTTTTGGACATTTACTGGCTGTGTGACCCTAGGCAAGTCCTTAACCTCTGTTGGCCTCAGTTTCCCCATCTGTAAAATGAGGATGGTAATAGCACCTACCTCTCAGGATTGTTGCGAGGATAAAAATGACATGATATTTGTAAAATGCTTTGCTATATAAATACTAGCTATCATCTCATTAGCTTACTTAGACTTACAGCACTGTTAAGTTTTTCCCACCTGGCCCACGAATTCACTTCAAATTCCTACTCCATAGCATTTCCCTTTCTAGTTCTTGAGCTTGGTCTTTCAAGTTAAATCAACAAACTCTATGTCCCATCACTACTCTCACCTTTCTGAGTTGGTTCTCCTTCCCCACTTGCACAGTATTACAAAGAAGGAGCCCAGGAATCTCATAGCAAGGGAAGGGAAGAGAGGAAGAAAGGAAAGAGGGAAGGGAAGAAGGAAAGAAGAAAGGGAAGAAGGAAAGAAAGGGAAGAAAGAAAGGTGCTTTCCTCAATATAAAAAGTAAAATTCAATTTTTTTAGGCCTCAGGCCAGATCTTGGTGGCTTTGGTGACACACCCAAGCCAACTACTGAATAGCAACTGAAGTATTCAACCATCAAGTCTCCTCTTGGCATAGCCAAGCTCGATACCAGTGCTAGTGAGGTATGTTCTATGGGGCATTTCCCCCATCCCTAAGTACCTATAATTCCTAGGGGTTACCCTCTAGAAACTTTCTACCTCTATCTACCTTTGCCTGCTCTTTCTAAACTAGGAGTTCTTCACATGTGGACCCTTTGGAGGTATGTGAATAGATTTCAGTAGGTCTGCAAACTTGTATGAGGAAAATAAAACACATCTTTGTTTTCACTGACCTCTAACTGAAACATAACATTTCCTTTAATTATGAACATAGGCAATAAAGCTTGGGAACCTGTGGCTTAAATATAAGACTTCCCTCCCTGGCTCGCTTTGATTGTTTCTTCCTCTTCCAGAGCAGGGTGCTAGAGCTTCCCAGGAGTAGGACCAAGTTGGGAAGGAAGCCAATTAAGTCTGTGCCTGAGACAACCCTCCAGCTCTCAAATTTTTATCTTTTCCTCTGTATCCCTCCTTTTTCCTAGGGACCTCCAAACTCACCTTTCTCTGAGCTGGAGTTCTTATCCACTTCCGGGTAAGTGAAGAGAAACCACTTGGACTGCCTTGGGCCAAAGCCCAAAGTGCAGGTTTAAGTAGGTATTACAGGTGAATGGGATGCTCTCATTAACAACTTGAGGAGCCAATCAAATTTCCTGCCTTTGGAAATTCAATTTATAAGAAATGAGAAAAGGAAAAGTTTTGCTTGACAAAGAGTAGAACGTCCCAGACCCCCTCTCCTCCCAAACTCATAACAGCCCTATACACACACACACACACACACACACACACACACACACCCACTAGATCATGGATGAACCAACTTTTTTTCTTAAGTGTGTGCCGTCAACCCACAGAAAACATCAATTAAAAACAATCAAGCGACCCTGTGGCCCTTAGCTGGTGTTTTCCATGGACTGGTGGTATTAAATTTAAAAATAAAATGCTTTTAGTCCCTAGCCGGCCCTACCTCAGCCTTCAAGGGCTAAAATCCCTCCTCTTCTTTCTCCTTTCTCTCTTTCCATACTCACCCTTGCAGATACCTATAGTTGTTTTTTTTTTTCAATTTCCCACTTCATTTTCCAGAGCTGTCTATTTGAGGTGCTTCCCTTATGCTTTACAGGATTTCCTTCCTTTCCTCCTTGAAAGTCCCTTTTTAGTGACTATTAGCTCATTTTTATAGTTATGTGGGGGGTGGGGGTGGGGATGGTTACAAATCACTTTCCTCATAACCTTCCCACTACCAATAGTCTCCATTTACAGATGAGCAAATTGAGGATTGGAAAGGTTAAGTGATTTGCCCAAGATCACAGAGCCAATAAATAAACAGTGAACGATGTTCTCCTGGTTCTAAAGAGATAGTAGAATAACCTGGCCCAACATCCCAGTTAGAATGTTGGTGAGATGGAATGTTGGTGTTTCTCAGGGGAAGGAAAGTGTATTGGAGTGGAAGGGGGTATGGAGAAAGAAAGAGAAGTTGGCAACCCACCATCACAGATTTCCTTCTGGTTCCTATTAGTAGGATTATATTTTTTGTCCTTCTAGCACTCCAAATGGCTTGTGCTAATTTATGCATACTTTCACTTGGCCTCCTCTGCCATCTTGTGACCGATAGCACGCATTTGTGAGGTTGATATCTGGAACTGGAGATTCCTATTTGGGACCAGAGTAAAGCTAATTGGCCTCATATCATAACCAACCAAACTCATGATTTTAGCCTCATTATTGCAGAGCTCTAACCAACTGAGCTATGCTTGAGTGAAAGCTTATTTAGGGAGAGATGGACCAGCCAAACTGAGGTACTGGAATGGAATATGCTTTCACATGAGATGGTACATGAGATGAACATGCCTGGAACCCCACAAGCTCAAACAAGGGAGACTATTTGTTGTACATCAAGGAATATGCCTTATGGTACCCCCACCACATGACTATATCGATTATTTACTTCACAGATAGGTGAAGGTTTATGCTACCCAGTATGGCTTAGAGACAGTGATAGACTTTGACATCTGGTAGCCAAATGTATTCTATAAAATGAATGCAAATAATTCAATCAAGAATTTTAGTATCCACTACATGCTCTGGTCTGTGCTGGTTTATTTACTCTGAGGGATACAGAAGAAGTTTGTCATGGTCTCTGTCTTCCAAAAGCTTATAAAATAATTTAGTGGACAAAACACACATGAAACTAGAAAGCAATTCAACGCTCATCTCTATGGTACTGTCTATAAATATAGTATAGCAAAGAAAGGGGATGAGTGTGGGTCAAAATAATTAGAGAAAGCATCATGAAGGTAAGAGTTGAGTTGGGCCACGATGAGTTGATTTGTTTTGCTGAACTATTTTTTTTCTTTTTAAAGTTGTTGTTCTTGGGGTGGTTTGTTGGGTGGGGGAAGATGAGAAATATTCAGAAATGAAGATGCAAAGTGCAAAGAATATCAATAAAAATTTTAAATTTTAAAAGAGAAGAGAAAATTGGTGAGCAGTTTGACAGGAAATGGATTTAGACACAAATATCACATCATTTATCTCAGTGAATTATAGCTGGACAATAGACAAACATTAAAAAACTATTAACAACATGGGAGAAAATTGAATAATATATTTATCTGAATTATGGGGCAGAGACAGCATTTTTCATTTGAAGTAAAAAAAAGCATCAAGGACAAAATCAATGTTCTTGATTACGTTAAATTTCTGTATGACAAAAATAATCGAAATAAGAGACCATATGACTTGTGAAACGCATAAAGTATTACTAAAAATTTAGGAAGGCAGCTCCCTGTCCACAGTGGATGAGTGGTCAAAGGGTATGAAAACAATTTTCAAAAGAAGAAATACATATATAGCTAATAATTAAGTGGGAAAATGTTCAAATTAAAACCACTTTGAAGCAATACTTCAAACTGGCAAAAAGACAGGAGTGAAACAGTGATGGTGGAGACTGTGGAATTATAGGTACACCTAATCAGGAGTAACTGAAAACATAGGTCATTTTTTTGTATTGAAATTGATCTGTTAAAGTGTCAGTCAATACAGTTACCCCTTCCACATCGAGTAGGTTAGGGGCACAATGTCCATGTGATCTAGAAAATCCTTGTAAAATTTTTGGGCCTTCCTTCATACCAGAAAAGAAGTCTGAATTTTTTCTTCTTCTTTTATCGGGTGTTTACAATACCTTATTGTAAAATTTGGATTAAGTATTTGGTCATAGGCTATATGTAGGTCAATGTTAATGTATTGGGAATCGAGATGGGCTCTTAGCACTTATTCAACTAAGTGCCCTTAAAGAGTTTGGCCTTTGTTTCCTTGATTAAATTAGGAGTCCTTGATGATCTCCTTGCCTCAAGGGAAAGCCTAGTTTACATGGGTTTGAGTGACATGTTTATGACACCAGAGGCTTTTAGACCACGTGGGTTTAAGTCTCATTTTTGTGACTATTTTAGGTCATGTGTGTGAGTTGCATATGTGACTCACCTTTGACCCTGAACAAGATATATAAACCCAGAGGTTGGCTTTCTTTTTTGGAGCTCTGAGCTGCAGCAAGAGTGGCGCATGACTCTAGGCCAGCCATTGTTATGAGCTCCCCAGCTTTGATGTTGATGTTTCTCTGGTAATTGTATATTGTGATTTCATCAGACAGAAATCTGTCTGTTGATTTGTGTTTATTTGCTCTGTTTATATTTGCTCTGAAGCTCAGGGTGCTGGCTTTTCCCCCTGAGCTGAGTGAAAGATATTTGTATGTCGGACTAAAGTAAGATTGTTAACCCCTTAAAGTTGCTTTCCTTAGTAAAGCAGATCAAAAGAACCTGGGCTTGCAGCATTCTTATTGTTGGGCTTGTGTTAGTTTTTCACCCCCACAGCAGCTGCTAGCTGAATTGTTGAAAATATACATACATTTTATGCTTTTCTGAGTTTCTAAACTATTTCTGTTGTCTGCTGGCCTTTGAGTATCATCTTCAGCTTCTTCAAAACTCCCCCAAATTCCCATTTAATTTCTTATGCCGACCTGTGATATATTGAAATGGAGATAAGAAAAGTCGCATTGAAGAAGAGATAACTGTAGTTGCAAAGCAAATCTAACTGGATGTATTGATGTTTAATATTAAAGTTTATAATAAACAATTCAATTTAAAAAGTAGTCATTATCTTGTTCATCTAATCACCTTAATTTAAATCAATCAATAAATAAACATTTATTAAGCACCTACTATGTGCCAGGCATTGTGCAAAGTGCTGGGAATACCAAAAGAAGCAAAAGACAGTTCCTGCCCTCAAGGAGATTACAATCTAACTGGAGAGACAACACGCAAACACATATATACAAAGCAAACCATATACAGGATAAATAGTAAATAATTAAAAGAGGGAAGGCACTGGAATTATGAGGGAGTAAGGAAAGCTTCCTGTAGATGGTAGGAGTTTTAGTTTGATATTAAAGTTGTTTTTTGAGCATGGGACCTGTAAGATTGATTAGTTGAATGCTGGATGGATTTGGTGGGCTTTATCACAGGGAATGGATTTCTGATGAGTTATGCCCACAGTGAGAGGCACTATCTGATCTGGAAAACCTAGATCCTGCTTCTAACATATACTGGTTGTATGACATTAGGCAAGTTTTTTTTCACGTCCTAAGACTATAATGGCAGAACAGTGGTAGATTCAGACCGATAGAGAAAGTTTCCTTATCAGGAGTTACCTGCATCAGTGAAATTATAGGTCCGGACAAAAAAAAAATAGAAAAAAAAAAAGACATCTTGTGGCGCAGTGGTCTGAATGCTAAACTCAGAATCATAGGACTGGAGTTCAAATCTCTGCTCTGTTACTATGTTTAGCTTACTCAGCTCTCAAAGGAAGGTGTTGGACTAGAAAGCCTCTGAAGTCTGAAGTCCTGTCCATCTCTAGAATTATGATTTCAGGTCCCTTTTGGCTTCACATTTGTGATTCTATGATATAACGATTTGGGCTTAAGAAAAGAGAACACACTGTTTCTTGGATGAAAGATTCCCATCACAGACCTGAAACTGAATAGGAAGAATATTTTCATTTATCCTCAAGACATACCTCTCCCATTGTTGTTTCTATTTAAGAATGACCATCCCCCTCTATTACTAAACTGTTTCCATTTAAAAATATACTTCCCACTTTCTATTTCCCTGCCTCCGAAAGTATGGCTATACTCTGGAATCTTTAAATGGAGATTATAGCCAAAGTAATGGAAAGTGATGATAGCAAATCCTATATTTACCTATCTGTGACTTTGATGTATCCTCCGTGGAGAATGCAAGCTCCTTCAAGGCCCAGGCTAGCCCATTTTTGTGTTCATATTCCCAGCACCTGGCCCAACACCTGGTACACAGTAGGTGCTTAATAAATGCTTGTTAATTGCTTGCTTGATTGAAATGAGTGCCATTTCTGATTAAGTCAAATACTCTCCCACTGGATCTTCTGCCTTTAGTAATCAGATATTCATAGAACAATGCACAGATGGATAACACTCACATATAACCTCAAACTTTCAGACATATCTTAAGAGGCGATGTAATATAGCTCAGGACACTGAACTTGGACACTCGGGGGACATAGGGTTAAGTCCTAGCTGTATGATCTTGGGTTCAAGTCCATATTAAGGTGTGCTGTTATGCTTCTACAGTAAATATACCCTCAAAACATGGGAATAATAGAATTTGATTTTCACGGGGGGTGAAAAGACATGATATTCAACTTTTATCCAGCAGGGAGAAGCAGAACATCAAAATTATGGTAGCATCATTGGCCAGAAAGTCAGCTTGGTATAAATGAAAGGAGAGAGAGGTAGACTTAGGAGCCAGGAATAACTTGCTGTATGACCCTGGTTAAGTCAGTAGAGGGAGTTTTCTCACTGGGAACTCCCTACAAGGGTGAACTCAATCTGAACAAAAGCAAAACATCACTGCCAGACTTCATATGTTCATGTACCTAAGAGAGAAAAAAATGATTAAATACCTGCCCTGTAAATGGGCATATTGACTTCCAGAATCATAGAGCTGGAAGGTTCTTCAGGACCCTGGCCACAAATATTGATAGAGACGAGGCTTAATCTTTCATTTGCCTCATTTAACCTTCCTCTACTCTGGCTTCCTTAGTTATAAACCCAATCCCAGGGCATCTTAATTAATGCATTCTGGCATTGCCACCCTGTATCAGGAGGGCAGAGTTTATAATCTCAAAGAAGATCATAAACATGTCTGAAAGGTTCGGAATCGCCGGATAGAAGAAACTCTCAAAGTAGAAGGCAGAAGAATCAAAACATTTATTTAGGCTCCACAGTAACCAACCCATGAACCAGAAGCCCCATTTTGATATGTTGGTCATAATCTTCCAGGCCCAATAGGTACGCCTTGAAAGAGTAACCAGGAGGCTACAGAGAAACATGATTGCGTAAAGCAAAATCATGTTTCCCCCTTGATGGTAATAAGATTACCCACTGGACTGAAGTCTTTGTTCAGCTTCCTCCCGTAGATCAGCTCTGCTGCTGGCAGCTCCTGCCTCAGCTGTGTCTGTTTCTGAAACTGAAGCTGCAACTGAAACTGACGATGTAACGGTCGTAACTGCCTCTGTAACGGTCGTTGTAACTGCCTCTGGCTCCAACCGGAAAAGGAAAGAGAGGAAGAGCTCTTCGAGCTGTCCTCTCCCCTCTTATAGGGTCTCTGACATCATCAAGCTCCGCCCAAATGACCAGGGCCGATTGGTTCCTGAGTTGGCCCCTCCCCCTAGGGTAGACCAGGTTCTGGAGCTAACACCTCCCCTCAGCCAGCCCCATGACTCCTCACACAGGAAGCTGTCTGCTTCCCGGCATGCTCCCCGGGCCTCCTGCCCCGGAAGAGCAAGCCACAGTGTCCAGAGGCTCAATGAGGCAAGCTGAGCCATTCAAAGAAAACAAAAGCCATTATGGCTACATTCCACCCCTTGTTATAGGATACATAATCTAATCAGCCATGTATCCTAGAACATACATTGTGATTCAATTACAAAGGAAACTAAAACATATCATTCATTATAAAGCAAAACATATCATTTGGTGACATTCCTAAACATTGGTTTAACGATTCAAATACGATCCACCCCTAGGTCCCAACAAGATAATCTCTTCAATCAATCATCCCCAAAATAATTATTAATAATTCAAATGTCCACCCCTAAATCCTTGTATCCATTACATAGGATCAATAATATCATAACAATAAAACAACACAGCAAGGATAACACAAAATAAGTAAACAGAACACTATCATCATTTCCACCCCCCCCCTTGAACGATTGGGGCTCAAAATTTTGGGGTGAGGGGTGAAGGTCTCATTTTCCATAGCTTCTTCATGCTGAAATTGGATGTAGAGATGGCCCTGCCCCCAAAAAGTCCCATTCCAGAGGTCATTTCTTTAACGAGCTGGCAGGAATTCCAAGAATGCTACATGCTTAGGCAGTCACCGGAAAGTGCAGGGTGCTTAAGCCTGAAGGAAACAAAACTAGCAACAAGGTTAGCCAAAACAAAGGACAAAAAGAATAGACAAGTATGGACTATAATTCTTCAAATAAAATCATCTCAAGTTTGGTTGAGATTTCAGTTATGCAAAGATCCAACATCAGAGCCAAACTCAGGTGGGAAATGTTTCTTTTCAAAAGGAACATAATGAGGAAGCCAAGAGGATCCCACCCTAGATATAGACTAAGATTGTCCTCCCAGCCTTTCCCCAAATGTACAAGTTTTCATCCGTTAATCACACAAGGTCACCTTCAGTCTGAGTGGCTTGTGGGCTTGCAGGAGCAGTTCTTATTTCCCTATTTCTCGTGTTATCAAGTCCTCTATACATTCTGTATAATTCATTGGTTGGAATTCCATCTATCATTTCAAAACCTACCCCTGCTCTCAATAAAGTAGTAAACATTTCTTTCCTTGTTACTCTCCTTTGGCGCCAAGTTTGCTGGTTATTCACCCTTCTCTCTTGAGGAGATCTATCCCTTCCCCAGTCACCTAAGTCATATAACTGTAAAATCTTATTTATCACTGTTGTAAGACGGCTCCCTACTTCTCCAAGCAATAAATTCAAAATTAGTTGTTTATAAGCAGGGGGAGCTGTCCTAATTATTAAATTCCTATGAGACAGTTCCATTGAATCATTGTAATATTTGTCTGCAGTTCCTGTCATAATGGCAGTCTTCATTACCTCCTCCTTTAGTCTCATGATACAATCTCTAAGTGAATACCAGGGTCTGTGCTCAGTGGGCCACATAGAATCAGTATCATATCTCTTATTGCATCCCACAGCGGCTAATGCCAACAGAGTAGTCCTGCTATCACCATCTCCTTGCTGATGATGTTCCCTAAAAGCTTGTTGAACTAGAGGATCATGGCTGATACCTATGAATCTCATGCAGTCTGTCCCATCTACTGATATTCCACCGGCCCCTTGATCACTGAGTCTTACCATCCAAGATATCAATGGTTCTCCTATTCTTTGGCTGAATCTACTCAAAATATCTGTGACCTCTTGCGGTGAGAAATCTTCCTGAATTTCCCTTGTAACTGAATCTTCACCTCGGGTTTCTGTCTTCCTCCTTTGTATGGGTCGAGCCCTTGTCTGATCATTTAACCATCTCCTATTCTCTATGTGAGGCACATCCTGAACCCCAGTAGTGTTTTGTGCCTCAGCCGGCTCTTTCTGGGCTGGGTTGAAATGCACTCTGGGCTTTTTTGGTCTCCTGTTGCTCTTAGCCACATTAATAGAAAAGTTCTCATTTGAGTCAGTTTGGTCTTCTGCTATCTGAGATTTCCCTTTTTCCTGTGGGGTAGGAGTGCCCCCATGTCTTTCACTTAATCTCAATCTTTCGTATACTAGACGGTAGGCTGATAACACTATCCAGCTTTGCCTAGATAGTGATGCCCCTGACTGAATCCCAACTTCTCGTAAACACTTTTCTAAATCCCTAGGATCTCCTCTCCGTAGCCTTGGTTCCCAGTTTTCACAGGGTCCAGCTTTTTTAGCCAATTCTTTTGCTAGGGAGGAATAAAATGGATCCTCCCATCCTGGGATATTTATCTCTTCCTCTGGAATTGTTCTGCTTCTAAATAGAGATCTTATACCTAGCGATCCTGTTCGTGACGCCAAATGTATCAGGAGGGCAGAGTTTATAATCTCAAAGAAGATCATAAACATGTCTGAAAGGTTCGGAATCGCCGGATAGAAGAAACTCTCAAAGTAGAAGGCAGAAGAATCAAAACATTTATTTAGGCTCCACAGTAACCAACCCATGAACCAGAAGCCCCATTTTGATATGTTGGTCATAATCTTCCAGGCCCAATAGGTACGCCTTGAAAGAGTAACCAGGAGGCTACAGAGAAACATGATTGCGTAAAGCAAAATCATGTTTCCCCCTTGATGGTAATAAGATTACCCACTGGACTGAAGTCTTTGTTCAGCTTCCTCCCGTAGATCAGCTCTGCTGCTGGCAGCTCCTGCCTCAGCTGTGTCTGTTTCTGAAACTGAAGCTGCAACTGAAACTGACGATGTAACGGTCGTAACTGCCTCTGTAACGGTCGTTGTAACTGCCTCTGGCTCCAACCGGAAAAGGAAAGAGAGGAAGAGCTCTTCGAGCTGTCCTCTCCCCTCTTATAGGGTCTCTGACATCATCAAGCTCCGCCCAAATGACCAGGGCCGATTGGTTCCTGAGTTGGCCCCTCCCCCTAGGGTAGACCAGGTTCTGGAGCTAACACCTCCCCTCAGCCAGCCCCATGACTCCTCACACAGGAAGCTGTCTGCTTCCCGGCATGCTCCCTGGGCCTCCTGCCCCGGAAGAGCAAGCCACAGTGTCCAGAGGCTCAATGAGGCAAGCTGAGCCATTCAAAGAAAACAAAAGCCATTATGGCTACACACCCTCTTGGAAATCATCACCCCTGATGTCCAAGTCACTGAAATTTAGATTCTGAAGTGGTCAGTGTTCAGATTGAGTTTGTTTTTCAGAGACCCTTGATACTTGCACATCAGTCATCCTTCCTTTTTTTTTTTTTTTGAAAGGACCAGGGTCCCATCAGTTCCACAGTAAGGTAATTACTGACAATGCCAGAGCACCTAATGCAATGCAGTAATTTGCTTCCAGGGATGTGACTGTGCAAACTATCCAGGACAGAGTTGTCTATTCTCTTCAAAAAGACTTGAAGATTTACAAAAGTGGAGGTTTCACATTCTCTTTAGCTTACTACATTATTCTATCAAAGCATGGTCAAAACTTCATTCCTATATTAAACTGAAACATCCCTTGTTTTAGAGGCAAGTCCAATATCTCTTAGAATAGTAAGGAACAGCTTGCCAGCATCCTCCTAGGAAAAACTTTTAATCTGCTTAACGATGCTACTTAAGTCCATCTTTAAGCAACCTCTAGCCCAAATTCCTTAAACTCTTCTTTTGAAGAACCTGTTTTTTAGTCTATTTAATTATTTAATTTAAAAAACTGAACAAATGAATGAATGTATTAATCATTTAATTCATTCTCCTCTGAACACTTTCCAGTTTTTCCATATCCTTTGTAAAGTGTGGTAACCAAAATTGGACAGGTCCTAGTAAGGGTCTGACTAGTGCTGAGTCTAGAAGAAAGATTACTCTGCAGTCTGTGTATGAGGTTAGCTTTTTTGTCTACAGCATCCTATATACAACTAATGAGCAACTACTATACTGAGGCCCTTTTCTATAAGTCACATTCCTAATTAAACTTTCTTCGGCATGTATTTGTGGTATTTGCTTTATTTGCTCTGAAGTATCCCATTTAGCACTTGTCCATAATGAATTTCATTTTGCTTATTAAGGCCATTTCCCCTTTATTTATGAAGCCTATTTTGAATTTTATTTCATGTTTCAGGGTATTCTCAATTCCACCTAAGAGTACTAGTAACACAGCTGTGGGTTCCTGGAGCTTTGCCTTAGAATGGAAAACTTATAAAGCATGCAAAAAAAATTTTTTTTGAACAAAATGTTTTAAAAAATATTTTATTGATGCCTTTTGTCTTTGTGTGTGTCTGTGTACACGCACACACACATATACATACATATGTGTATATATACATATATATATATATATATATATATATATATATATACATATATACTTATGCTCCACATTCTTCCCTATCAAATTCTGTCTTATGGTAAAGAAAAACAATTAAGTAAAAATGGGCCATGTGCCCTTTGGCCAGTCATGTTAGCACCCTCATATAGTGGAAAAAGCATTACATTTAGAATCAGAAAACTCTGTGACCTTTGGCAGGCCACACTCTGGACCCCAACATCCTCATTTGTCAATGAAGACCTTCTACTAGCTTATCCAATATTTGGAAATCTCCAAAGTCCTTTCCAGTTCCAATATTCTGAAATCTAATTGCCCCATGGCAGACTGCTCAAGTCAGCACTGTCTAAGACTGCTCAGTTAATGATCCTGGTTTGGACCTGTGATTTCACTGATATGGGTATTCTGTCCCCATGGGGCAGATAACAACCCATTCATTACTTCCCATTCTGTGCAATTTTCATTCATATTCTCCTCTATATTTGCCATGGATTATGTTCCAGGCATTGTGCAAAGTGCTGGCTAACACTGGATCCACACTAGAGAGGCAGCTTGGGAGTCAAGGGATGTGAGCTCAAATCCTGGCTGTACCATTTACTACCCATGTGAGCTTGGATAAGTCCTTTATTCTCTCTAGACCTCAGTTTATTCATCTGTAAATGGGGTCAGATATGGGTCCTTTCTGGGTCTGAATTGAGTGCCACTATCCTGTGCCAGTGTTCTGGCCTATAAAATGAGAAGATTGAACCAGGCGGCCTCTCATACAGACTCTAAGGTCTGTTTCCAAGTCTAAATCTATGATCTCAGGTCATTACTTAGGTATTACCCCCAATAGGTGTGAAGTATCTTGTACTTCTTCCTCTATCTTTGGTCATTTCTATTGATGGGAAATGGTGGGTACAGGTTATAGGGTCAACCAGTGATCAGGTAGTGAAACACTTGTTGTATCAGTGTCCTTGGTGGAATAAATCATGTATCCAAACGCTTCTAGGCACCTACAGTTTCCCCAAATCCTGCCCCCTTCTTTCAGGCCTGTAGGCATTACCCTGTCTCCCCATCCCAACTCCTATTTGTTCTCACACTTGGTTGACTTCAAGCCCCACAAAGGTTTATCCAGGAGCTTCGGGCTAACCACATTTGCCCTCGACTTAGTTTCTGTTGTCCCACAATGGTTAGAGAGCACTCCGTTAACTATTTAAACAGCATGTTGATCTCTGGAGGGGAAAGTTATCTGAACAGAGGGCATTCCATAAATAGAAGCCAGTGCCACAATGGACAGTGACCATGAGGATGACTCACCCTTTCCAGGCTCTGCCTCCACTTTCTCCCTAATTAAAGAACATACTAAAGTCTTAATGAAGCAGCATGCCTTGTACCCTACCCATTTATGGGGGGATTTCTAATTCCTTGGAGGAGGGCAGTAGAACTGTTTATAACATGCAAAGTTAATAGCAGTTACTGGATTTGGAGTTAGAGGACCTGGAAGTGAAATTTAAAGCACAGGTCTGACCTGGTTACTCTTCAGCTCAAGAACTCCCCATGGCCCCTCTTGCCTATAACATAAAAGACAAACTCCTCTTTTTTGAGCTTTTCACAATCTGGTTCCAGCCTACCTTTTCAGTACATATTACTGTCCTTCACACATTTTACATTCTTGTGAAACTGCCTGTTTGCTGTTCCCTTTATATGACATTCTATCTCTCATCTCTATGACTTCATGCAGACTATCTTCCAAGTCTAGAACGCATATCTTCCTCAAGTCTGCCTGCTCTCTCTCTCTCCTGAGTTTCAGTCCCAAAACACTGACTGCCTCTTGGACATGGATGTCCCACAGATAAATTTAGTATGTCCAAAGCTGAACTCATTATCTTTCCAAACCTTCTGGATTTTTCTACTTCCTGTAGGAAGAACCAGTCAACTAATAAACATTAATTAAGCATCTGCGTTGTGCTAAGTGCAAGCTATATGAATAAAAAGTAACAATGATAATTTTAAAACATAGTTCCTGCCCTCAAAGAGCTTATGGGGGGAAACACACAAAAGGAATCTGAAAAGGAGAAGGGGCACGGGAAGAGAGGTACCGAAGCTCTGGGGCATGATGGAAAAGGCCAAAGGAGTCCAAAAGCAGGGTAGCTGGTGGGAAATAGGGAGAAGACCACGCTGAGCCCCTTTCTGAAATAAAAGCCTTAGAGCCTATGGCCCTCACCTACGTAGAGCCAGAGGGTCCAGGCCGAGGGGCAAAGAATAGTGATGAAATGTGAGTGCCAGGCAGATTCAATCTTTCAGGATAATGAAATTCCTGAGAAAGGAAGGCATGGTAGAAAAGTCTGATGAAATCCAAAAGCAGCGAAGCTAGAGGGAAATGGAGAACGACCATCTTTCCCATCACCAGGTTGGCCACCTCAATGTTATCCACAATTTCTCACTCTCTCTTACCCTACATATCCCAATCATTTGTCCAATCTTGTTGATTCTTCATCTGCAACATCTCAAACGTACAACCTCTTCTTCCTACTCACAGAGGCCTTCACTCACTCCCTACTCACAAGCTCTCATTATCTGTGGCACACAGGAGGGGTTCTATAAATGCTTATTCCCTAAACTCCACCCTCCCCCTTCAATGGCCTCCTAATAGGTCTCCTTACCTCAAGTCTCTTCTCTCTCCGATCTATCTTCCACACAGCTGCCAATGCGTTATACCTAAAGCATAGCACGGACCCTGTCAGTCCTCTTTTCAATAAACTTCAGTCTATTTATTCAACTCTTGGACAACGATTCTAAATCTGAAGTCTGTGAACTGTATTTTTTTACAAAATTTTTTGATAACTACATTTTAATATAATTATTTTCTTTTATACTTTCATGTTTTTCATTTTATGCATTTAGAAATATTCTGAGGAGTCTATAGGCTTGTCCAGACTGCCAAAGGGGTCCATGATGGACACAAGAAATGTTAACCCTTGCCTTAAGGTCAAACATAAACTCCTCTACCTAGCAGTTAAAACCCTTCACAACTTGGTTCCAAAGAATCTTTCTTGTCTTATCATATATTATTTCCATTCTGGTACTCCAGACCTGCCAAAGCAGCCTTCTTATTCTTCATTATAAAGGACCCCATTTTTTTAATCTCCATGCCCACCATTGTCTCTTAGAATAGTTTCCTTCAAAGATCAGCTTATGAAATCAGTTTCTGCAAGAAGCTTTTCCCAATCCCCCCTGCTCCTGAATCTCCCTCCCTTCCACCTACCTCCAACACTTAGCATTTGTTTCTTATATATTTTGTGTATGTGTGTATGTATATATGTATGTATAGAACATGCTTAATAAATGCTATTTATTGATTGTGTACTGAAGAATGTAATAGGTTACTAAGTGGATCATTTCAGACAAGATCAAAATCTATTCCCCACAAGGTCCTCCTCTCCTTCCTCCAACCCAACCAATGTGAAACAGAATCCATCAACCTCCCTCAGTAACCAGTCACAAAATCAATTTTCACCATCAGGAATTTAGTTCTCATCAACTGAAAACCCATCGTGCTCTAGTTTAGAGACCAATTTCTTCTCTCCCTCCAACCCCCTCTTCTGGGAGATACAGAATGGTGGGCTAAAACTGCCTCAGATACCATTTTTTTTTAAATAGGTGCACAACTTGGTAACAACCCTCTGTTCAGGAAAAAAAAGAAAAAAGGCAGGACAACCACCTCAGGACAAATAGCTGGAGAAATAGGTAGAATACGTGTCCTTCACCTATTTGTATAATTTCAAGGACCCTGGACAAAGCCTCCTCCTTTACCCCATGGTTTGTTGATGCCTTCAAATATCAGCAATTAGAGATTAATTTTTTGGCTTCAGATTTTGTCACCTGTGAACATGCAAATACTCTCACAGATGGAGAAAAGATTGTATTAGTGGTTATTTGCAACACAATGTGGGTAAACCTGTAAGACAACAAATGTAATGCTATTTTATCACCATCACTTCTTAAGAAAAGCTTTGAGAGAACAGGGCTTTTTAAACTTTTTCCACGTTTCAGAAGTGTTGTGATAGAGAAGAGTGTGGAGCTAGTAATAGGTAACAAAAAGGAAAGATGGGGTGGGAGGTGGGAGACAGAGGAAAGGGTTATTGATTGCCTTTTGACCCAGCTATGTCACTTGTAGGTCTATACACAAGAGAGATCAAAGAAAGAAGAAAATATCTTTTATATACAAAAATTATTTAATAGAAAATAAGATGTCCATTAATTGTGGAATGGCTGAATAAGGTATGATATATGAATGTGAGGGAATACTGTTGTGTTGTACGAAATGAGGAAATAGATGATTTCAAGGAGACACGGGAAAACTTATACGAATTAATGCAGAATAAACGAAGCAGGACCAGAACAACTTATAACATCAAAATTATAAAAATAAGCAATTTTGAGAACTTTAATAAACTGATAACAAATGAAATGAGCAAAACCAGGAGAACAATTTGTAGGATAACAACGCCATAAAACTCAACTTTGAAAGCTGTATTATGATTAACGCAATGACCATTCATGATTCCAGAGGACCAATGATGAAATGTTTATTCATTACACAGAGGTAACAGATTTAGGTGCCAAATGAGGTATGGATACTTATATCTACGTCCATATTTTGTATACAATCATTGAAGGAATTTGTTTTACTTGACTATGCATATTTGTCATAATAAATGTTTTTTTTCTTTTTTAGAGAAAATAGACTTATTTTAAATGGGGATAGTGGTGCTACAGACATGAAATGTTGTGTACACTTAGATGAGGTCACTATTTTATTAGTTTAATTAACTGTATTTCTTTGTTACTGAGTAGTAATCTGTAAAGGTAAAGCCAAAACATGTCAATGAAACTTCAAAAAAAAAAGCCAAGTCAAACAGGTAAATTTTATTACTCTCTTAAATTTACTAATATACACTTAAATACCGCACAACAGAAGTTCATAGTTTCTCATACAATTGTCTTTTTTTTCTTTCTTGTGTACTGAAATGTTTTAGAGCTTATTAAGTTCATAATAAAAATTTAAAAAAGAAAAGAAATGGAAGCCAACTCCTTTGACGACCTAACTCCGTATAGCAGGCCAGCCCGCCCCACCCCACCCTGCCACCACTATGGGGACTAGCCCGAGACAACACTCATACAGCCGGTGGCTTATTCAAGGGGGGTCACAAGTGCGGGAGGAGGGAGCCGCCGCTAGAAGGCGCAGGCGCAGATACGTCATTCCACGTTCTGTCTGCTACCGACCCCCGCCGTTCAGCGCCCGGCGAATGTTTGGCGTTACCATGGTTGCACAGCCCTCGTGTGAGCTTCAGTCGCCAGGGCAACGGGATAGACAGACGCTGGGCCCTAGAAGGCGGCAGCGGCTGTGGCAATGGTGTCCAAACCCGTGCACGGGCTGCCTTTACTGCCGGGCTACTCCTTCAGCGACTGCACGGTGAGGAACAGCCCAGCTCCCGCTCGGCCTCGGCACGCCCACTCCCCACCTGCCCGAAGGGCAGCCCACACCCCCTTCCCTCCGCCGCTCCAGCCCGGCCTCCAGCTCCTCCTTCCACCTCCAGCTGCGCACGCTATCCCTTCTTCCAGCTCCTCCTCCCCTTACCCAAGCTGCATCCCTCCAAATCTTTTCCTGCTCCCAGCCCCACATCCCACCCCTCCCCTTTCCCAGCCTTCTCCCACCTCTGGTGGTAGAGATTCCCCCCTAATCAATCTTATACTCCCACGATCAGACGCAGCCCCCATCCCCACTTTTTTTCCTTCTCTCAGCCCTATCTCCCTCTTCCACCTCCAGGCCCACCCCCAGTCTCAGCCAACTACCAGCAGTCTACCAACTACCTTCCCCCAGGTCCATCTTCCACTCTCCCCGACTCTCACCCCTCTTCCTCCAACTCCCATCCTTCTTCGTAGCCTAACGTCAGCCCCCATCCATTCTCCCAGAGCCCTCCGGCCCTTCCCCCTCCCGTCACAGCCCATCTTCCAGCCCTCTCTCTTTACTCTCCTATCTTGTCTAAGGCCCATTTCGGCCCCAGTTCTCCCCTTCATTCCCCTCCCTTCTCCCAGCAGCAGCCCTTTCTCTGTGCATTCCCATACTTCCCCTTTCAAGTCATTCTTTCAACCCCACCCCTGTCCCTAACTTCAGCCCTCTTTCCCATCTTCATCCCCCCATCCCCTTACACTAATAATTGACATTTACATAGCATTTTGTAAAGGTATTTATATAAATTCTCATTTGAGCCTATCCCATAGCCCTCCTAAGCCTCAACCTCATTCTTTTCCCTCAAACTCCATTCTTCCCCACCCCAGCCCCAACTCCTACCCCAGTTCTGTTGCGCCTTTTCCCCCTAGTCCTCTATCTCTCTTCCCCCATGTCCATTTCTCTTCCTGAGATCCTCTCCCTCTCCTCTTACCTCCATCTTCACTCCTTGCCTGCCCTCCCCACCAGGGGTACAGTATGAAGAATACAAACTGGACTCCGGAGTGATTCGGATTTAAATCCTGCTTCCCATCCTTCCTAGCGATGCCCCTTAGTCACATCCCTTTCAGTTTCCTCAGCTTTAAAATGGGGATCACAGAATCTAGGAGATGGAACTGCACCCTATATCTCACCAAGAATCTCCTCCATGGCATCTTTAGCCTTCAGCCTCCATTCGAAGACCTCCACTGACAGGGGCCCACTAATTCCTGCAGCAGCCCATTCTGCTTTTGAATAGTTCTAATTGTTAGGAAGGTTTTCCTTACATCAAGACTAAATCTGTCTCTCTGCTAGTTCCATCATTTCTCCTACTTCTGCCCTCTAGAACCAAATGGAAATATGTGTGTATGATGTCTCTTTCAGGTGATAGACCTTCAAATACTTGAAAACAGCCACCTATCTTTGGTAGGGTGCTAAGTTTTCTTTTCTCCAGGCTAAATGTCTTCAGAGGCCAACCATGAGGTTGGTATTCTGGGAGAACAGTAATTGTAGGTTGTTTTCAGGGAAGTAGTTAGTAAACCCATATTAGGAATGGTAGCCATTGTTTTTATGACAACCCTTCCTCTCCAGGTCTCCACCCCACCTAAGCCCCCTTTCCCAGTCTTTCCTGCTAGCCTCCCTTAGTGCTTTCACCTGTAAAATAAGGTGATTAATAGACGTAGCACTTTCTTCACTGGATTGTTGACGGACAGGCACTTTGTAAATCTTTAAGCGTTATAGAAAATGTGAGTTATTACTGCCTCATCCTTTGGACTGCCAGCCTCATTTCATCTTACTAACTCTAGTACTTTTCTCCCAGCCCCATCCATCTACAACTTGCTTAAAGGCAAAAGAGACCGACCTTCCGGGAAACAAAGCTCACCTTGGTTAAGCAAAACTGGAAAAGAGGGGGAACAAAAAGAATCACTCAGACGAAGACTAACCTGCTGGCTGGTTGTCTCCTAACTTTAAAATCTTCTTCATCAAGATTTCTGATAGTCTTTCTACTTTATTCTCCCTCCTTCCTTATAAGCTATCCTTCCCCATTTGCCAGTATGCCTCTTTCCCTTCCCCATTCAAGTCACCAACTCCATCCTTGACCACACCAAACCGCCTCATGGAATCTGATCTTCCTGTAGTGGACTGGTTACTTCCTTTCTAAACTTAGAGTTTTGCTTGACAAAGTTAATTGGCGAAGGTCTCTTTTGTCGTTTAGCAAGCAGATTGCCACAGAATGAGCCAGAGATGCACACACTTTACATTTAGTTTTGTATTCCAAGTGCATGAAATGCTTTGAATTCAGTGGGACAAAATGCCAATGTATTTCTCTTAGAGAAGACAATGTTGTTATTCAGATGTCAGGTTTGGTGAGGGAATAAAGATTCTGGGATTCCCTCCTTTTTTTCATCGTGATTGTAGGGCAATTGTTAAGCCCTTGCATGTGTTGAACATCTTTGACCTTAAGAATTAGACGCAAGTTTGAGTTTTCCGTAATTCGAAAATGATGCTAGCAGATTTCCTGGAGATGGTGTATTGGTACCTTAGTAATGAGTCAAACGTTTTTTGCATGTGGACCCATGGCTGTTCCTAGAGGCAGGCAATTGGAGTGACTTATCAGGCAGCAGCCTTCTGGTGTATCTATTGCTATCACCCAAGCAGAATGAACTGTGACCACTATGCGCCCAAACCAATAATTTTAAGTGGTACCAATGAAGATGCAGTGTGTGGAAGTAATGTGAACGCCTATTTGCAGTATTGTGGGCCATCAGTAGAAATGTACACAAAAGTTTTTGTGAAAGGGAGGACAAGGTGATAAATGCATGTGCTTTTTGCTTGAAAGGCCATTTTTCTAGGATTGTCATAGTCTTGCATGAGGATGCAAAGATGATGCATATTACAAATTAGTGAAGCCTCTTAATCAAAAAGGAGAAAGCAAATCGAAGCAACAGATGCTACATTTGTCCTTAGGGATAGAAGATCATGGAAATATGGATACCAGTACCACCACCATTTATATAGTGCTTTAAGGTTTGCAAAATACATCTGTTATCTTATTTGATCTGTCCATTAGGGAGGTAGCACCCAATGTAGGGTATTTCTCGTGTCATATATTGTGAGGTAGCATGGTTTTAGTGGTTAGAGAGCTGACCTCAGAGTCAGGGAGACTTGTTTCAATTTCTGCATCTGATGCATATTGTTGAATATGTTGCTTAATGGTACTAGACCAGAGGTATCAAACTTGTGGCTCAGGTTGCAAGGAGTCTGCAAAACTCCTTTGTGTGGCTGGAACCCAACTAAAATGTGATTGGGAAATGTTTAACAAAATAAATAAAAATACAACATGCATATATTAATTTGTGGCTTTCTAAGTCAGTATGTAGCCCACAGGGTTCTGTTTCTATCTCAATTTGACATCACTGCTCTAGGCAAGACTGTAAGACTATGTATTGCAAAGGAGGTGCTATCTTGCTTTGGTAGAGAGGATTTCTTCATCTGGGAATTCACTGTACCAATGAAATCACATTCTTATCCATGTATTGGGAATCAGGAGCAGTACTTATTGAGAGGGACCTGTGTGAGTTGTTTTAATAGAAAATGTGAATTTATATTGCATATTCTCCAGTTCTCATAAGAGAAGACATTTAATCTGGTGCAGCCAGTTAAATAAGGAGGCAGAAGGAGGAGACATGTATTTACCAAGCACCTACTATGTGCCAGGTACCAAATATCATCTCATTTGATGCTTAAAACAATTCTGAGGGGTACGTGTTATTCTTATCCTTATTTTATAGCTGAGGCAGAATCAAATCTGAACTTGGGTCTTCCTGACTCCAGGCACAAGCACTCCATCTATTGTGCCACCTAGCAGCTGTATAACCCAGTCTTGAAAGAAGTTAGGCCAGGATTCAAGGAGATTAGATGGTGGGCAAGAAGAAATCTTAACTAAAGATTAAAATAGATTTCTCAGAACTAGCAATTCAGGTTACTGAATTTTGCTGCTAACAGATGCCACTAAAAGATCATTAATTATGAGATGAAATACTTTTTTGCTCTATTTCCAAAGATGATCTAGTTGTAAATTAAGGAGCAGGACTTTATAAGTCTTATTTTCAGCTCAATCACAACTCACTGTTTAGCAACCTAAACAAGTAATTTAATACTTCACCGAAAATGTGATCATCTTTTAATTGTGTTTACTTTCTCCATGGAAGTTTAATGAGGTTTAAGAACAAGGAATAAAAATTGTTTTTGTAATAATGTTGCAAAGGCTCATATGGTAGTGTTCTTAATAATTGCATTTCCTTCCTCAGAAAACTAACTTTCACCGAAGCCAGACATTGGGTTACAGGAATGGCTTTGCCTACTCTCGACTTCCAACAGCGGCGATCGGCGGAGATCGTCTCCATCTGAACCAGCTGTCTCAAGCTGATCTGGATGAGCTGGCCAATAAGAGACCTACACTGACCTATGAAGAAGCCAAGCAGGCCCCACCTTCTGACTTTATTCCTGCACATGTGGCCTTTGACAAAAAGGTATGATTTGGGATTTGTGACGTTTGAGAAGTTTGAGAGACAGTTTCTGGATAACTAATCATTTTATTAATAAAAAGGTCAGTAATACTCTTGAATGCCAATGCCCAATCATGGCTGTGGTCTCACAGTTTATATTTCCTTGGAAGAATGGGTGTTCCTGATAGTAGCAATCAACTCTGATTGGTTAACAGTGAGGGAGAATGAATATAGAATGAGATGTGGACCTATTCTAATGAGGGATGTAACTTTGATCACATCTATTACTTCCAAGTTGCCCAGCTTTGGGCAATCTAATTACGGAATTTATATCCCCCACCAAAGCCTGAGCAGAACACAATGGGCTGGGAGTTTCACCTTAGATTAAAATTTCCTGCAAAGTTGGGTGGGGTAGCAATTCCTAGATTGAGGAGAATGTTAATCCCATCTGCTATCATCTGTCCTGTTATGCAGAGCCTGAACCTTGAAATCAGGACTTCAGAAAAAGGGGAAACTTTGGATCTCCCAAAGTCATTGGTTATTAATAATAATTTCTCCCTCAGGTTGTATGAGCCCCTTTGTTTTCACGATGAACCAACTCTTTGCAGAGGAATTAACAATAAACCAGATTTCAGAGAACATGCCGAGGAGAACATTTTTTCAGTGCTTCAGTTCTTAGATAGCTGAGCTCTGAATTGAAAGAAGCTTTCTTTAGAAAGGAAGAAGATTTTAGTAAATAAATAAAAGAAATTCTCCAGAGACCTCACTGTAATATTTTCAGGATACATTTAAAGATGAGTTGGATAATCCTGAAATCGAGGGGTGGAGGGGTAGGGGGTAGAACTCCAGTTTTGCTTATTTGCTGCGTGTTTCTTCTTTTGAAAAGTATGCTGTAGTGGCAAGACATCTCTGATCTCAGAGGATCCCATAAAAGTCAGAATGAAAACAGTAAGCCGATCTCTCTGAGTATGTTTTTAGTTCTTCAAGAAACGCTGCAAACCTAATAACTAAAGAGCAAACTGTGTAGGGTCTTTTCTCTTGTTTTTCATTTTTCTCCATGCCTTTGCCATGTGGTAAGTATATTCTTTGTATCTATTGATATTTTCATCTCATTACTGCTTTTCCCACTGTGCAAACCTATTTTCTTTCCCTACCCAATCTTGCTATTTCCCCAGTTGCTTCATGGTCTGGAAAATACTTTTGTATTAGAGTTTTTTGCCCCCCTTTCTAGTGCCTTTTGGATTACTTTTTAGTAAATTTTTTTTAGTACATGAATTGATGGCATTCATTTGACTCTGTACTTGGACGTTTTTTTATTTATCTTGGTTTTTTCTTTTGTTTTTCAAATGCCTTCTTGGGGTGCTGATGCAGTTTGGGGTTGCTGGGAACCCCAAAATACAGAGTACAGAGGGGCTTCAGTCTTCCAGTCAAGTGACAAGGTTTATCTTAATGCCAATAGAAGAGGGCAGGGTTCCTAGGGAACCTGCGACTTAATGGGGGTGAGACTGATGCTTATATACCAACGGGACAGTGAAAGGATGTAGATGAGATTAAGGAGTGGTCTGAGGTGAGCCAAGTGCTACAGTGAAAGGACTATCAAGTAGGCTAATTAGGCGATCTAGGTGGGATTAAAAGGGTGATCTGTGTATTCCAATAGTCTGGGGTGGGCCAAATATGACAGTGAAAGGAAGGTCAGTTAAGCTAATTATGTGATCTAGGTGGGCTGGGGTAGGCCAAGTGCCTTGGGGCTGCTGAAATGTATGGGAAAGTTGAGGGCCTTTAGGGGTCCAGGTCCCAACACTCCCTCAGTACCGGATTTCATTTGTCATTGTTTGACTTACACTATCCTTTCAGTTCACCCGATGTGTCTCTGCTCAATATGAAGGATAATTCCATTTCATTCCAGAAGAGCTACTCTCGACATTACCATTTCTTTCCAAACTGGGCCTTTGGCTCATCCCACCAAGTTTTTGGCCTCCCGGTCAGGCATTTATGGTCTCATGGAATCTAGTCTGCAAGTGATACAGTGGATGGTCCATATCCTGACTAAATGAACTAATTACCTAGTGTCTGAGTGACAGCAGATGGACTATATTTATCAAGTCAACCTCTGACTTTCTGTGAAGTTTTAAATTTACAAATATATTTCATTCTGTCCAGCTTTCAGATCTGCAAAGGACAACAGACATTTGTAGTATATTTGGGTTTCTTGTTTTGTTTCCCGATTTATTTATTTTGTGCATCATAATTTCATAATTGCCAAGAATTTGCATTCTGGTGTTATTAGCTATGAGCCTTGAGATAGGAAGGGCTGTTAAGCACACTGATTTTTTGACATTTGACATTACAGGAAACTGTGAAAAAAATTTTTTATAAACTAAAATTTACTTGACATGTTTGCATTGTTCTCACTTAAGTCCACTTAGTGTCAATGTGAATTGGCTGTGTTTCTGGCATTATTTCTTAGCTGCTGATACAGCTAGAAAAGTAACTATCAGGTTCAGACCCTATTTTTTCTTGTTAGCAAGTGAAACAATTTCCCATCACTGCTTCATATCCCTAAACTTATCCCACAAAAAAGGAAGTTGAGAAAAATAAAAGTGGGATCTTTCAAGTTTGTGTTCTATGATAGGAAAATACCAAACTCCACAAGCAAAAGTATATCTGAAAGCTCTGCATCCAAAGTAAAATGCATCTACTCCCAGGTTATTATGATTCTGTAATGCCATCTTGCATGCCAACTAAATGTCACATTAAAAAAAATCAAATAGCTGATGCTCATTTCCCCCTTTACTTCCTGCAGAGAACCAAGTTCAGAGTTTTGTGTTTCTCTCTGAAAATGAATGACATTCTAACTGATTGATAAAAAGCAAGGGACTTATTTCATAAAATAGCTGTTTTCACTGTGAACAGTTTGTGATAGAAACGTAGAAACTTGAACTCTCTTTCTCGTAGGGAAGCAGAGGAGGATATGACTTTTTACTGGAAAATCTAATTACTAAATATGTAATTAATCTGTTTCTTACCTGCTAGCTTACACACTGGCCGTGATTTCTAGCATGTCACTTGAGTTGTCCAATAAAAATTGTGTAGTTTCAGGCACACATGTATATTATAAATCAGAGTATTGCTAATATGCCTTTTCAGACAAGCTAATAAAAAGTAGGGAGGTATGTAAACACAGAAAAAAAATTATTAGGTAAATTTGGGCCGCTTATAGCAGCAGTTGGAATGAAAGATTTTTGTATGGGTTTGAGGAGTTTTAAAATAAGAAGACTTAATCTGTTTGTTTTCCACCCCGTTAATTCCTCTGCAGTCAGAAAGTGTTGCTGTAGAGGTTAGAGTTTGGCTGAGGAGGACTTCTTGAACCATGGGGTTCCAGGAGTGGGGCCTCCCCAACAGAAAGGGGCAGAAATGATTCTCCCAGACCACATTTGTGCTGGGGCCCGCAACCATGGGACTTGGGTTTAGACTGGAGCCTTCTGTGTGGCTGCTGTTTTGCCATCCTTTTCTTCTCTGGCATGGAGTTGGAGATTGACTAGCAGGCACCTACTTTGGCTCCAAACGATGACTCTCCTCGACCAGGAACAAAAGAAAGTTGCTGAATCAAGTTTTATTTTGCCTCTTAAGAAGTCTGTGCAAGTGTACAAATTATTAATTTTAAAAAATTCGTAAGCTATGGCTCTCCTAATCTTCCCCTAGCCAGATGAAACTTCTGGCTGATTAAATT
The DNA here is from genome assembly GCF_011100635.1 of Trichosurus vulpecula. Taxonomy (NCBI): domain Eukaryota; kingdom Metazoa; phylum Chordata; class Mammalia; order Diprotodontia; family Phalangeridae; genus Trichosurus; species Trichosurus vulpecula. The sequence continues at coordinate 228,842,093 of NC_050579.1, read as the reverse complement.
GAGGTATTCCTCTGCTAATTAATCAAGAAAATGTAGCAGTTAAAGGGGCAGCAGCAAGAAAATGTATTATTATATCAGCTGTGACCATGCCAGGCACAAAGAAAAAAAGGTGGGGATTTAAATATTTCTCCTCTTTTCTACTTTTTTTTTTTTGGTAGGGGGGAAGGCAGGGCAATTGGGGTTAAGTGACTTGCCCAAGGTCACACAGCTAGTAAATGTGTCAAGTGTCTAAGGCCATATTTGAACTCAGGTATTCCTGACTCCAGGGCCGGTGCTCTGCTCACTGTGCCACCTAGCTGCCCCATTTCTCCTCTTTTCCATCGTTCTTAAAGACGATTACCTCTCAGCTGTCCCCCTCAGTCATGTTGTTTCTCTGTCATCTCTTGGCTCATAAAGTCCCAAGGTGGACAGTGGCCCATTTTGCTGCTAGCTCCTTTTTAATTCCTGCTTATTCTCACAGCCCAGTTCCAATTTCCCAAGCTGATATAACTTGCCAAGTCAATGAATCAACATTTATTAAGTGCCTACTATGTGCCAGGCACTGTGCTAAGTACTGGCAATACAAAAAGAGGCAAAAGACCTTTCCTGCTCTCAAGGAGCTCACAGTCCAATGGGGGAGACAATATGCCAACTGATATATATATATGAAGCAAGCTGTGTACAGGATACATAGTAAAATGAATGAAAAGCCAGAGACAGTTTCTGGGTCATTTGTTAAGTAGACCAGGAAATTGAGGTCTGTGGTCTCTCTTGTAACTAAAGACCCCAAATGGAGATCATTGACTGTTTAAATATCTTTGGAAAGGGGTGTGTCCCTGACAGGTGAAAATTAACTCTGTTTGGTTACAATTAATGAGAGAATAAATATTATAATAAGAGGTGGGCTTTTTCTAACGAGGGGCTGGCGTTGTCACTTTGATCACGTGATCAATGACTCATAGATCATTTTGCACCTAGCAATCTATACAAAAGAATCCATTCTCCACCCAGTCCTACTGAAGTTGAACCATAGTGGGGTTACAGTAAATATTCTACCTAGATAAGATGGTCTGGGGTAGAGTGAATTTTTGGGCTAGATTAGAAATGTCCTTGAGAGATTGGGCTTTGAATGAGCAAGCAAAAAAGAGGATCTTTGGGTCCTATATATAAAATTGGTTATTAGTATAAGACAATAATATTTTTCTCATTAGGAAATAATACTATTTAACAGAGAGGAGGCAGTAGAATTAAGAGGGGTTAGGGAAGGCTTCCCGGAGTCCATTCCAAACCCTGCCGTAGATCCTTCCTGGGTTGGGAAAGGAATCGTGTCTCTTTTAAACACTGAATTGTATTTCCCACGAAGCCCACTGTTACACCTCCATTAGGTGGGGGATGCATCTCCAAATGACTGATTAGCCAGTGTCTGCGCTAGAGAGAGGAGAAAGCCCACGTACAAGACTTATGCGACCAAAAGAAACTTATTGGAGGCTATCCTTTACAGCCAGCTGGAGACAAGAGGGCGATGGTGCTGTTTTCCTCCAAGTCTGTGTTGAGGGTGTATGCATTGTGTATATGGGGGAGATGGTGAGACAGCTCCCTTGACAATGACTTCCCAGCTTTCCCTTTTTGTTTAGGAGAAATCCTGTCTCTTATATGTTAGAAATGTCCTTTTCTGTGGAGAGGGTCAAGAGTGGGACTTGATGGGAAGTAAGGTGTCGTCTATCACCTCTACTTCCAGGCCCACAATTTGGGATCTTGGAGCGAAGTAACTGGCTGAGGGACATGAGGATGTGGCCAGAATATTTCTCGATTTAACTCAAGACTGACTAACAAGGGGGCATAGGGAGGATTTCACCATAATCATAGCTAGCATTTATATAGTGCTTGAAGGTTTGTAACACGCTTCACAGACATTACTCGTTGGATTTTTTTGCAACAACCCTGTAAGGTGGGTGCTGTAATTGTCTCCATTTTACAGATGAGGGATGAAGTGACTTTTCTAGGACCATACAGCGAGTTAGTGTCTGAGGCAGGATTTGAATTAGGGTCTTCCTGACTCCCAAGTTGAGGGTTCCATGCGCTATGCTACCCAGTCATCTTATCTACAATTCCAGGTTTTACGGACCACTTGGATTCATCTGAATATTTATCTGTGAAGTTATAATTGGGGAAATGAGATCTCAACTGGGGGAAAGCAAAATGGGATCGTAGACAATTATCAATTGCCTTGCCCAAGCCAGTAAAGTGGCCTTGGATTGTCCTCAGATGAAAATATAAACAGCCTCTGGTGGAGGTGGTTTTGCCTTTTTTGCCTTCAGGATTCTGCATAAGAATGCTAACTCATATTCTGTGGGAAAGGGAAAATTGTGGGAGGGGGAGGGATGAAGTTCCCATACACAAAGATCCAAACAAGGAGAGAAAGCCCTTAATTATTAATATAGCTATGTATAAATATGTGTATGAGTATATATATTTTCTAGCAAGCAATATGAATTCATTTATATTCTCCAGAGTGAGGAAGGATAACACTGCAGTTACAGAATTCTAAGAAGCAAACATATCCTTGTGTAAATAATAAGAAGGGTCATGGAAATTACAACCCAGACATTATGAAGTGAATTACAGCAGGGGTGTTGCTTAAATAGGTGAAACCTCTCAGTGCTTACTTGTTAGTAAATTCCTTTTGATTCAGAAAAGGTGGGGAAATGGGGTATTCTGATTAACTGAATTTATTTTTCTCCCATGGGTAGCTACTGAATATAAAATACTTAGTTGGCCAAAATGGAAAGGATTAGAAAGCAGTAACACTAAAACTGTACTGAAATGAATCTACTACAACATCTTTCTCACACCTCCCCTTCTCTCCGCTTATATGACCACGATCTTCATTCAGGTCCTCCTCTCTTCTTGTCTGCACTATTGCCAGAGCATTCTAATTGATCTCCCTGCCTCAAGTCTCTCTCCATTTCATCCTTTGTTTCACTGCCAGAGTGATATTCCTAAACCACAAGTCTAACCATGCCATTCCTTTACTCAGTAAACTCCAGGGGCTTTCTTATTCTCTCTCTCATTAACAAATAACTCTGTCGAGCATTCAGAGCTCTTTACAACTTGGCCTCAATCTATTATTATATGATATTTCCATTCAAACTAGTTTTCCTGCTGTTTCCTGTACTTGCTATTCCATTCCTATCTCTATGTTTTTGTATAGTTTGTCTCCTTCCTCGCCTCCACCTCTTAGAATCAATCCCTGGTTTCCTTCAGAGCCCAGTTAAAGCATTACCTCCTAAAATAGGCCCACCCCCTTAAATTACCTTATAATTATTTTATATAGGTTAAATATGTTTACATATTATTTCCCTTGGTAGAATATAAGCTCCTTGAGGGTAGATACTATTTCATGTTCGTCTTTGTGTCTCCATCACCCAGCACAGTGCCTGGCACATAGTAGGCATTTAATAAATGCTAATAAATAAATAAATGCTAAATTTATTGATTGAGAAAATTTAGGAACTTGTAGTATCTAAGAGAAATGGCTATGTAATAATGGAATAGTCTAACAGGGGTGGGGAACCTGCAGCCTCAAGCTGCAACTTTCCCCACCCCTGAAGGTTGAGATGAATCTATACTGATTCTGTGATACCCTGGAAGTTGCATTTTTTTAATGTCCATTTTATTTGTAAAAGTAGAATGCAGGAAAAAAAAAATTCTCAAAATAGGATGTTTAACTGTGTCAGCATGTCATCTGCAGCAGATAATATGAAGAAGGCCTATATGATAAAGTCACTGTCATCATTCTTCCCTTGTAGATGCACTTCTTGCTTCAGGGAGGAGACTCCAATGGGGAGCTGACCACGCCCTTACACTGAACAAGTCTAACATTAACTGATCTCTCCAGATTCCAATATCCATCGTTAATAAGAATGAATCGTAACTCTGTCAAGTGGATTTGATACTTATATAAAATAACAGTATTTTTAGGATAGAGGAAAGGATAGGGAAATACCAGAAATGGAGGTCAACATACTTTAACATAAAATAAACATAAACATGTTAAGCCTCAAGTTATGGTCCTTTCTTTTTTCCAGCCCAGGCAGCTATGATTAATATTGGTCCATAGTTGATAAAACAGTTGCTATAATTTACGTTGTTTTTTAAAACTTTCCTTTTATATGTAATAGTTACTGGAATCTGTCTGGTTCAAAGGACTGACCTCCAAAGGCATAGTGCCAGGCCCCTTGTTTACTGAGCCTTTTAACTGTTCCCTGAAAGTTTATCTTTAATTCATAGGGTCATAGACCTAGAGCCGGAAGGGACCTCAGAGGCTGTCTAGTCCAACCCACTTATTTTATAGATAAAGAAACTGATGCCCAGCAGGGTTAAGTCATACCCTAGGGGTAGGTAACCTGCATCTTCAAGGCCACATGTGGCTTTCCAGGTCCTCAGGATCATAAAGAGTCAGACCCAACTGAAAAAAAAATTGAACAGCATTTATTTTAATAATGATTTTTGTCTATTTTGTTTTTAATATGGCTTATTAAGTTTATAGTTTTACCAATATTAAACCAACCCTGCATTCTAGGGATGAATCCAACTTGGTTATGGTATATAATACTTATTACATGTTGTTTTGGTCACTTTGCTAATATTTTATTCAAAATATTTGCGTCTGTGTTCATTAGGGATATTAGTCTCTGGCTTTCACTTTCTGTTTTGATTCTACCTGGTTTATGTATCTGAACCCATATCGGGTATCGCAGAAGAAATTTGGTAGGATCTTGGTGCATAATAGGCACTTAATAAACATTATTGACTATTTTTATAGATATTTATATTGGAATTAATTGTTCTCTGAATGTTTGATAGAATCCTTTGTGAATCTGTCTGATCTTGGAGTTTTTTTTTCTCTCAGAGTTTATAAAAGCATTTTCAGTCTCTTCTTCTCAAAGAGGGTTACCTCCTCTATTTCTCATTCTGTTAATCTGGTCATCTTATAGTGTTGTAAATATTCATAAATTTCATTGAAGTGGTTGGTTTTATTGTGACATAGTTGGGCAAAACAGTTTATAATACTATCTTTTCCTATTTATTTGTTATGAAGTTGATAAACAGTTGCTACAATTTACATCATTAGTTAAAAGTTTCCTTTTATATGTAATAGTTAGTTCCTAGAATCTGGAGGAGTAAAGTAGATAATGTCCTCTAAGCACGGCCTCAGCATCTAGGGAACAAAGGTCTGGGAACAAAGTCCCTTAGATGGTTCTAGAGGGAATGGGGTTGCCACATCTATGTGTCAGTTGTAGTTCTTACCAGTGATGTTCACAAATGAACAGACCCCCAAATCTGCCGGAGTTTTAGAACAAAATTTATTAGGTGGTTTAGTGGAAGAGACTGAGCCAGAAAGGAGGTGTGGATCCCTTTCCCCAGGTTCTGGAAAGTTTATATTATATAGGATTTTGAACAAGGACACACCCATACATGCAACACAAACCACATGTACTCAATTAAGCAGTATTGCTGAGAGAGCAACTTGAAGCAAAATAGATTGAGATAAATATTAGTAAATATAAATATTCAATAAAATTTGGGCAAAGCTTAGGTGGACCCAAAACAAGACCTGGGTGTGGGGACCCAAAACAAAACTGTTTTGGGTTGATTCAGGACCAGGGGGAAGTCAAAATTCTTTGTAGCCACCTCTGGCATTCCTGGACAGTTACTGAGGTCATGGTGACATTCTGGGTTCAAACTATCTCTAGTCACATAAAGTTAGGGTCAAAAAATATTAATCAGTGAAAAATAATGATCCACACTGGCTGAGATACTCAGTAGTAAAAGGGTTGGTGCTGCTGACTCATCCCTGTTTTCTTTTTAAAAATTTTTAAATAATATTTTATCTTTTTCAATTACATGTAAAGACAATTTTTTTATTAATTCATTTTAAACTTACATATACAATAAGAGAAAAGAAACATATTATAAACTTAAATACTAAAACTTAAGTACAAAGTAAGAAAAGAAAAAAAGAATTGCCATATGCACAGCAGAATGTAAGAGAGGATTCAAAATATACATCAATAAATTTCCATTTCAAGAAAGCCTATATAATGAATACTACACATGTTCTAAGCTGTCCATCTTTGCTCCCTTGTAAGTTTTCTTTTGTTCTCTCCTGTGTACTTTTTACTTTGTCTTTTTCACCCCTTCCTTCTCCCTCTTCCCCCCCAGGCTGCAGTTGAGTATTGATACACACACACACACACACACACACCCCCCAAATATATATATATATATATATATGTATATGTATATACATATATATATACGTATCAATATACACACATATACGCATACATACACGTATCCACATAGGTGCATATATACTCACATATATATGCATACATACAATTACATACTCACACATACACTTAGGTGTCTATAATTACAATCATATATAGACATATACGTTCATATGCATCTGTGTAGGACTGTACTATACTTGTTTGTCCTCTATTTCTCTGAGGGTAGATAATGCCTTCCTTCATAGGTCCAAGTCTTTCCATATTTTTCTAAGTCCACCAACTCATAGTTCCCTACACCACGGCAATATTCCAACCTTATGCTGTCTGGTTATTCCCCTCCCCACCAAAGATGCCTCCCTTATCCTCTCCTCCCACCCTGAAATCCCTCCCTTATCTTCGCCATCCTTCCTATCCCCTTAGCCTTTTATTTCTTTCTAAATTTAGAAGACTTTCATACCCTTCTAGATATATATGTCTCGTTCCCTCTTTAACCCATTTCAGATGAGAGTAGGGGTCTAGAACTACCAGCCCTCCTCCCCCATCTAATTGCTCTGTGTCAGTTCTTCCTCTTGCACCTCATTTGTATAAGATAATTACTCTTTTTACCTTTTCCTAGATGGTTTACTTTTTATATCACATCATACTTAGCTCTACCCCAATCTTTCTCTCAAACTACCCAATTACTAATAACAATCTTAGACATACAATTTACATTTCCTCATATAAAAAGTAAACAGTCTGTCCGTATCGAGTCCCTTGTAGCTAGTTTTTGATGTTTAGCTTATATTTCTCTTGCATTTTGTATATCAACTTTTCTACTGATTTCAGGACTTTTTGCTACAAAATCCTGAAAGTCTGGCAATTCCTGAAATATCCATTTCTTTTTTCCATTCAGGATTATGCTTAACTTTGCTGGGTATGATATTTTTGGCTACAACTCCAGTTCTTTTGTCAATATATAGTGTTCCAAGACTTGCAGTCTTTTAGTGTAGCCAGTGTTCTGCCCCAACTCTTGTTTATTTTTGCCACTCTGTGTTCAGCCTGAGGCACTATTTTGTCTTGTTTGTGGAGGAAGTCTGGAGAGCTTGGGATTTTCTGATGTACTCTGCCATCTTCCCAGAATCCTCTCACTTTTACTGTAAAGATGATTTTCAGCATTCATTTTTGGAAAGATTTTGAGTTCCAAATTTTTCTCTCTCCCTCCCTCCCCTTTCCCTTCCTTCCCCCCTCCCCAAGATGCAAGCAATCCTATATAGGTTATACATGTGCAATTATGTAAAGCTTATTCCACATTAGTCAATATTGTGAAAGAAGAAACAGAACAAAAGGAAGAAACCTTTAAAAAATGAAAATAGTATGTATGCTTCAATCTGCATTCAAATTCTATCCGTTTTTTCTCTGGACATGGATAGTATTTTCCATCATGTGTCTTTTGGAGTTATTGTATTGCTGAGAAGAGCTAGGTCAATCATGGTTGACTGGGGCTGTTACTGTGTACAACATTCTCCTGGTTCTGCTCACTTCACCCAGCACCAGTTCATGGAAGTCTTTCCAGCTTTTTCTGAAATCCACCTATTCATCATTTGTTATAACACAATAATATCCCGTTACATTCATATACCACAATTTGTTCAGCCATTCCCCAGTTGATGGACATCCCCTCAATTTCCAATACTTGACCACCACAAAAAGAACTGCTATAAATATTTTCATACATGTATGCATTTGTACATTTCTCTCTTTTTTTTAATCTCTGGGATACAGACCTAGTCCATCACTATTTTCTTAGATAGTTCTATGATACACACGTGGCCAAGTAGGTTCAGTCTTCCCGTGTAGCAGTAGTGGGTTGTGGTAAAGAGGACTACAGATCCAATGCCAGATAGATGCCAGGACAGTGCACCTATCTTCCCCAGTCCTTATGTTAAGTAGAATGATAAATGAGTATAGTAATTCCCTCACTGATTACTTATATTTTTATTTGTTTTTTGAAGAGAGTCATTTAGTCCTCTCTACTAACCGGGCAGTACTTGAGGTAACATGTCATTGGCCATAGGGAGCCAATGAAGAAGCATTTACGGTGGTAAGTGCATTGGATTTCACACCCTCTACTTACCACTTATATGACCTAGGTCAGTCTGTTAATTTATTTGTCTTAGTTTCCTCATCTATAAAATAAGGGGGTGGCACTAGACCAGGGGATTTTTTTTTAATGTGGGATCCATTGTTTTTTTTGGATAGATTTCAGGGGGATCCATCAATTTAGATGGGTAAAAAAAGTGATTATATCATTATTTTCATTAAACTTTGGTTTCTTACCTTTTTTTGGTATTTAAAAACATCATTCCGGGGAGTCCCTAGGTTTGCCTGGACTGCCAAAAGGATCTATGACACACAAAAAGGTTAGGAATCCATAGACTAGAAAGATTCTCTCTAAGGTCTTTCACATCTCATACTTTCTGACCTTAGTTGGATAAAGAGACACTAAATGGAAAAAATGTACTAGGTCATTTTGACCCTTTTGTTGATCTTTCTCCTTCTGAACAAAAGCCCAAAGAATACCTTTTCTATCACTCAAGCTGACAGGCATTTATTTAGTACCAAGCATTGTGCTGGGGTATTTTCTCCTCTTTTTAACTTTTCTCTTCCCCTGTCTTCTCCTCTCTCTCTCTTTTAAAATCTATTTTTAAAAAATTTTGCTGCCTTTTGTTTTTCTGTCACTGTAATTTTCAGCTCTTTCTCATCTCCTCCTCTGTGTCCTGTGAACCCTCCCTTATTCCAAAGAAAAACAGTTAAGCAAAACCCACTGATAAAGTGACTTGTTCTGATGGTACATGTGACACGTCCAGAGAGATGGGAAGCATGTTTTGTCCTCTTCTCTGGACAGACTACAGATCAGTTAGTGCATTAGTCTGAATTCATCTAGTCCTGTGTGTTATTTTTATTTACACTATTGTAGCCCTTATGCATATTATTCTCCTGGTCTTATAAATGCTAATCCAGTTCAAACAAGTCTCTCTGTGTGTGTGTGTGTGTGTGTGTGTGTGTGTATATAAAATTTAAATAAAGATTAAGATCTGGTAATTCATTCCAAAAGCCTGAACCGAAAGATTAGTGGGATGGACGGATAGTATTTATTCCACATTCTACTTAACCAGATATTACCCTCAACTCTTCTTTGCTTTAAAACATCATTTGGGGGTCCTATGTATAGATGCTTCTTGCCACCATGTAGGAGAGATTTGACAGCACTGATTTTATGTGTGTGTATATATATATATATATATATATATATATATATATATATACACACCAATATTAGTACATTGTATGTAATGAAATTTTGCATTCCTTGTTTTAAGTTTTCCTGCATCCCATCACTGCTTTCTTTTGTATCCGAACCATCCCACTGTCAGATTCTCCCTTCCTTCCTTTAGTAGACAGTCTGTTGATAAGTGTTTGACAAATTGAAGTATAATACTCTTCTCACCAATTTATTGCTTTCTTATCATACACTTTCTTGGTAAGCTTTCTTGCTTTTTCTGCTTTTCTACCCTTTTCTCCCTTCCAGCCAAGAAAAAACAAAAGCTTTAAGATAAAATGCCTAGATTGTTTTCCTCTTGACTTTAGAAAAGCTAAGGCGTGTGTGTGTGTGTGTGTGTGTGTGTGTGTGTGTGTGTGTGTGTGTGTGTGTTGTTGCTACTGCTGCTGCTGCTACTTTTGTTGTTTTTTGGTGGGAGGTTGTAAACTTCTAGAAAGATCTATCTCTGGTGCTAAGCTCTGACCTTATAGTATTTAAGGCATTATTACTTTGTATCACTTCACAGTTAGGTTTTCACCTCTCTCCTTCTATAGAAACTCTCACATAAACATCTCTAGTAACCTTTTTCCTCCAGCTCTCGTCATCCTTTTTGTCAATCCTCGTGCAACCAGTCGATCCCTCGTTTAAGGTATCATTCTTCATATCACCCATGCCATTATTCTTCATATCATTCAATTGTTAATTTGATCTCTTCTTCAGAGCCTTTGTATCATGTCTACATCCATATATATTGTATTATATCATCATCGTCTCTCTCTCGTGCCATGTTACCCTGTTGTCGACCTGCTTGATAATTGGTCATTCTATGCTGGCATCTCTCGTGTCTGTCTTTGTATTTCATTCCTGACGTTAATTTTCTTGTTTCTTAAAGAAACCCTATAGTAGCTATGTGAGAGTAACATTGCTCCCAAACTTCACTTAGCCAAAACAGCCCTTCGTTTTTCCTTCCTACCCTTTTCCAGCTGGTCATTTCAACATTTTCCAGGCTTAAAATTCTAACATTATCTGTCATTCTTCTCTTTATTTCTTTTAAGAAGTCAGCAAATCCTGACATGCTCCTTTTTATGTACAATTCGGTTTATTTTTTTTAAAAGCAAGATGTTCACCGATTATTTCCTTATGCATGTTTAAAAAAAATTTAACCCTTTGGCATGAATTATAGTAACAAACCAAATTATAGTAACACCCAAAGGTGTGTAGGACAGTCACCAGACTCATCAGGCAAACACAAGGCAGTTCATCAAGTCAGGGCTTCCACGTGTATTGTCATCAGCACCATGCTATCCTGGGCAGCCTAATGAAGTACATGTCCACTGGACAAATAAATTATTTCTTTTTTATAAATTTTTACAGATATGGTAATTTTCCATCTCCAAAATAAGGATACTTTTAACTAGTCCGACATTTTATGCAGTTAACAAGGGCATCTTCTCCATGGTGATCATTGAGCACAGGCCGAGTGACCAATTGTCAGGATGGGTGTGATTTGGGCTGGATGGATGGCTCCCAAAGCATCTTCCACTTCTCAGGTTCTGTGAGTCTACATCTTCCAACACATGGAGCTCCCGTTCTGTACATCAACAAGGCCTTTGCCATTCCAAAGCAGTCCTGCAAAAACAGCACTTTGTCACCCCCATGTGACGGTTATTTCATTAGCTTTTTCCTCTTTTTCAAAAGTGCATCCCACAGAGCCCATTGTTTTTCTCTGAAGGAATGTTTTGTTTTGGATCGGATGTTATGGCTGTACCCCATCATCATAAAATTCTTCTGTTTTTCCTTTTCTTAATGAGTTCAGCTTGGTTTTCTTATTCACAAATTTTTTTCCATCTGTCTTCCCGGCCATCACGGTTGCTAGTCCCCGCTCTTTTTCAGACTTGGGTTTTTTATGGAGAGGTTCGATGTCCCTCAAGGAAAACGACTGCCCCCTTTCTTCCTCTTCACTGTCTATGTCAAAATTCTTCCTCTCCTGGGATTTCCCTGAGGCAGCAACCATTTCTTTCCTCAGCTGGGCAAGACAGATTTTCTGGAAGTCTTCTTGGGTTAGAACCTGGCTGCTGCTGAGTGCTGCCACCTTGGCCTCTTTTCGCTCCTCCACCGGCACATTCTTTAGCTTCTTGGCTATTTCCTGTTGCTCTTCATTGGAGGAATGGTGCACCTGGACCCACTTGCCATCTTCATCGTAGTCCTCACTGAGGCTGGTGCTTTCCTACCCACCATTGTCATTTTCTTCATCCGCTCCCTTCTTCTCAACATCAAGAACTTCAGCCCCTGGAATGTAATTGTTAGCCTCTAACTTACCGTATTCTTGGATTCTTGTTTCTACTGACACCTCAGTGCGTTTGCCCCTGAATTTTTTCTGCAATATCTGTGGATTCAGGATTCAGAAGAGCTGATTCAAGGTTTTCGCAGACATCATCATATTCTTGTCTTTATGGGATTTATATTGGGCCAGATTCTGGAGAAGGTCTTCAGTCATGACCAGAGGGCATTGAGCTGTTATCTCTTTTATGGCATTGATTCCAACAGTCATAACCTCCCCAGAGTTCTTGTCCATGACAAAATTGTTGGCCACAGTCATTAGCAAAGACTCAGTAATCTCAGGGGGTGCAAGCTGATGGGCTCCTTGAGCAGCAAAGAGAAGAATCTTTGTCACTTCTCTCTGATGGGGTTAGAGGAACTGCTGTATGAAGGGATGGAAGTTAAAAAGAAAGAGCTCATGAATTCCCACTGATCTGGAGATAAGGTCCATGAGCATCATTTTCACTTCAAATTTCTCTTTCGAGGTCTCCAGTTGGTTCAGAAGCTTCTCTGCAAAATCTTGGGGATTGTGAATCAAATGAATGCCTGAGAAATTAAACACCTCCGGCTTCTTCTTCTTTTGTTTTTTCAAGACTTTCATGGCCTTTTCCAATTTCTTATTGTGTTTGGAGGCTTTCTTTCCTGTGGCATATTTAACAAGCAGTTCTCTTGCTGCGGGCCCATCATCCTCAGATTCAGAATTGCTGTCTTATTTCTCATCTTCATCTTTACCAAGGAAGAATTTTAAACCATCAACCAGTATCTTTGTCACTTTAGAAAAGCATGCAGTTGTGATCACATTGACAGTCTTAGCATTGTTCCAGATTAAACAGCTTGATCATCCTGTCTGGAGACGCGGCATTGCTGTCTGTCACCTTGGTGCACATGGAGTTCTGCAGCACAACATTCACTTTATTGTTCATGTGTTTGGCATTAATATTCTTGGTTATCGGTCACAATGTGAGTATACAAAGTCTTTCACAGAAGCTTATGATGGCAACGCAGAAGTTCAAAGAGCAGCTCCAATAAACTGGTTGGATTGACGAGATTCCTGTTTCTCAGCATCACCAAAGCTTTGCAAGATGTCATTAGAAGATCTGCATTTAAGACCATGTGGTTGTAAGAAAGAAATTCCTTCAGCTGTTGGGGAAAGTCAGCCAGATGTTCTGGATAACGGTGGCCAACCTGGGCCAAGAACATCACCGATTCAACCAGTTCTTTGCTGGTTTTATTTGGTTGTGATTTGAAAATTTCCACTTTGGACTTGTAGTGATTATACTGCTGCATAAACTCCCCGATGTAGGCAAAGGTGTCCTGCTCGATCAGGTTCTGCAACTGCGGCGGGTTGCTGGGCAGCTTGTTGTTTCTGTCAGACATGGCTGTGGCCGGGGAGATCCGTTCTCCTCGCTCTCGGACCCACGCTGGCTCTTCCCCAAGTGGGACCCAAAGCTTCACTTCCAGTAAACAGTGGCACCATCAGTTCAGCCTGCAAAAAGCACGTGGAGTGGTCTGTGGGCACTGCCACCTTTCTTTTTGTCATCCACCCTGACATACTCTTAATCAATCAAACAAGCATTTTTAAAGTACCTACTATGTGCCAAATACTGTGCTAGGAGCTGTGGGGATACAAAGAAATGTGAAATACTCCTTGTTGTCAAAAAATTTACTTTTATTGGAGAAGACAAAATGTATATATATATGAGTATGTATCAAATACAGTTATCCCTTCTACGTTGTGGAGGTTAGGGGCATGGTGCCCCTGCAATCTGAAAAATCCACATAAAATATTTTGGCCCTCTCTTCATACCAGAAAAGAAGTTTGACTTTTTTTTTTCTTTTATGGGGTGTTTATAGTACCTTACTGTGAAATTTGTTTAGTTATAGGCTCTGTGTCAACTGCTGGCCTTTGTGTATAATTTGCAGCTTCCACAAAACTCCCCCAAAATTCCCATTTAATTTCTTATGCCAACCCACAATATATCAAAACTGTAATGGGGAAAGTCACGATATGAAAGGGATAACTGTAATTTGAGGGGGTAGGGCACTAAGATTTTGAAGGATCAGGAAAGATTTCGAGTAGAAGGTGATGTGTGAGCTGAGCCTTGAAGAAAATAAGGTATCCTAATTGGCTAGGGTGACGTGAGGGGACGTTCTAGTCATGGAGGACAGCAAGTGCCAAGTCATGTAAGCGGAAGGTGGGAGGTTGCCTGTGAGGAGCACCAAGGAGGCCATTGTGGCTTCACCATCAAGTGCTAAGAGAGCCTATAAGAAGGGAGAGTAGTATAGAACAGTGCCGGGAAAGACTTCGAGTGCCAGGGAGAAGAGTTTGTATTTGATCCTGAAGGAAACAGGGAGACCACGTATTGAGTAAAGGAGTGACAAAGACAGACTTGTACTTCAGTAAAATAATTTTGAGATCTGTGTGAAGGATAGATTGAGGAAGGAAAGACTTTTGGCAGGGACACCAATTAGGAGGCTTTTTTCAATAATCCAGGTGGAAGGTGAAAAGGGTATGAATTAGAGTGGTGGCTATGTAAAGAGAAGTAGATAGATGGGAGACTCGTTTTAGATGTAAAACTAGCCAGATTTGGCAACTGATTGGGTCCATGAGATGAAGGAGGGTGAGGATTTGATGTGGACAGTAAAGTTGGGAACATAGCAGATTAGCACAGGTACATGGTAGACACTTACTAAATGTTTATTGATTGAAAGGATAGTGGTACCCTCTTCAGAATTGAGGAGGATTGAAACGGGGCTAGGTTGGTTAGGGGTGGGGAGGGGGAAAATGAGTTCTTTTGAATATATAGAGTTTGAGATGGCTATGGAATGTCTCATCTGAAATATTCAAATATTCAAAAATCAGGCAGTGGTACAGGACTAGCGCTCAAGAGATTAGGGTGTGATAGATAGATCTAGGAGTCATCTGCATAGAGGTGACAGATAATTCGATCCATGGACCCCAATGGAGTGATCATGAGAGTGACTAGAGAGAGAGAAGAGAAAAGGACCTGTTAAAAGGCCATAGGGTGCACCCACAATTAGAAGAGGGTGATAGGGATGATGAACCAGCAGAGGGTCCTGAGAAGGACTTGTTAGGCAGACAGGAGGAAGTATCTTCCAGAAACAGCCATCTACAAGTTTAGTCTAAGTCTGATCCTATCATTACGTTATCATTTACTTTCATGCCCCAGTTTCTATTTAGCAAACATTTATTAAGCACCTATTATGTGTCAGACAATGTAGCACATGCTGGGGATAGAAAGATTAAATAAGAAAGATACAATTCCTGGCCTCAAAGAGCTTAACAAGGATGATAAAGTTTTTGTTGTTCAATCATTTCAGTCACATCTGACTCTTCACAACCCTATGTGGGTTTTTCTTGGCCAAGATACTGGGGTGGCTTGCCATTTCCTTCTCCAGCTCATTTTACAGATGAGGAACTGAGGCAAGCGGGGTTAAGTGACTTACCCAGAGTCACATAGCTAGTAAGTGTCTGAGACTAGATCTGGACTTGGGAAGATGGGTCTTCCTGACTGCAGGCCTGGCACTCTATCCACTATGCCACCTAGCAGCCTAAGTATAATACATGTCCATAAATGACTATAATACAAGGCATGAGAGAATGCAGGGGTAAAGGACAATTACAGATGAAGTTTAATGAGAAGTTGAGGAGGGAGAGATCATGTCTAGCTTGGTAGGTGCTTCTATGAAATTTTCCCTGAGTTGGGCTTTGAGTTCAAGGATGAGGAAAGGAGGGCGAGAGTATCCCAGAAGGTAACATAAGCACATGCATGGAGACTGAACAGGGTTAGATGAGAACTGCAGAGACAATGTGTCATCTAAAACACACAAAAGGGAGTGAGATCAAGCTAGAAAGGTGAGTTGGAACACTCATGATGAATTATGTGATAATAATGGTGATGGGAAGCATGCCACAGTGGACCCAGCACCATCTTGGAATTAAGAAGACGTGGGTTTGCGTCCTGCTTCTGTACCTCTGCCCAGACTGACTATGCAACCAACCCTGGGCAAGCCACTTAATAGCTCCTCACAGTCCCAGGCAACTGTCTTAAGACCACATCGAAAAGCATTTGCAGATTTGTATGGGATGGAGGGGGAGGAGTTTCTTCACTAGGAGTTTCTTCACTATACCAAGGAAATCACAGGTCTAGGCCAATGATGATGATGATATGATAATAATAGCAATAAATGTTCCCAAAATGACACAGAATAAAAAGATAACAGAAGGAGGCTTGGAAACAAATAGGATATTTATATTGTTAGGTATTATGTTATTGAAGTTAATATGCACATTTAAAAATGAAGTCTAATTAGAGACTTGTGGTTGTGTACGGTCCTTTATTTTTTTTTTAATTTTTTTTTTTGATTTGTTGTTGTTGATGGTTACTAAGTTTAGAATAAAGAGAAGTTGGTTGGAGCAAGACTGGAGGGCTGTGAGTGTTAGGATAAGCAGTCTGCTTTATTTGGTAGGCTACAGTTAAGCAGCTGCTGAAGGTTTTTTAGTTTAAAAAGAAAGAAAGAAGATTTTAAAAATGACGTAACCAAATCTCTCTGAAAGCTAAAGTAGCCTGGCTGTGGTGTAAAGGATAGATGAGAAAGGGGTGAGACTGAAGGCGGGAAAATACCTTAGGAGGATAATCTTAGCATCATCAAGGCAAGGAGATAAAGGCCAGAACCAGGATGGCTGTAGTGAGAGTGGAAAGGTAAGGGCAAGGATGAGTCAAAGATAATGAAGTTTTCAGTCTAGGTTACTGGTAGGATGAGGGAGCGCTATCTAGACAGGTGACACTGTCGATAGAAATGAGAAGGTGGGAGGACAGCAGGCTTGGGGTAGGATTCAGTGTGGATGTGTTGAGTTTGAGATGCCAGTGAGACATTCAGGTGAGGATATCCAAAAATTAGTTGGAATCATGGGCCTGCAGCTCTGTGGGAGAATCTTTCTGGGCTAAAGGTTCTGATGTGAAAGCAATGCACATAGATGTAATCACCAAGGGACAGCAGAGCAAGATAAGAGCCACCCAGAACCTTAAGGAACACCCATCTTTAAGGGGTAGGAAGAGAATGAGGTAGATGGAAAACAGTAAGAGCACATTGGCTCAGAAGCCAACGAATGAGAAAGTATGGGGCGGGGGAAGGGTAAGTGAGCAACAGTATCAGATCCTTTCCAGATAGTACAAAGTATTACTGTAGAAACTGTTACATCCTGGCCATATACCATGGTGACATTGTCTCCCTTTCTAGAATATCTTACTAGCTCTCTGTAGCCCTTTGCATCAGATTCAGCATTCTCATAATAGGTTTTGAGGGCCTCATGCTTTCCACATTATTCTAGAATTTCCCTTCATTTGATTGCTTATTTAATTTTCTCATTGCTTTGTCCGCTTCAAACTTCTTGCCGTTTTCAATGTTGTCTCAGAATGTTTTCATACTTCCCATTCACCAAGACATCATTTTCTCCCCGTCTGACACATGTATATCATTTTTGCTTACTAGCACATTTTGCACACTCAGATGTTGAAATATTAAAGTCATTTTAAAGAATATTCTATGATGGATTAATATTTTACAGGAATAGTTATATCATCAATTAACATCTATGGACATTTGTTAGTTTCAAAAGTAATGAACTTGTCCCAGGATCCTTAAATTATCTTTTGGATAGTAAAACTTATAGTACAGTGCAACCTCATTATCATTTCCAAAAATGCTGTGGGCGCTATAACACCATTAAAGTTGGAAGAGTTGAGATCTTTGAGGCCTCCTTATGGAGAGGGAGAGAGAGTAAATGTCACAGGGCTTGAGCACTTAGAGGAGAGAAGTGATGGCTATTTAACTTACTCTATATAACTCTTTTTAAAAAGCAACTTAACTTTATTTTTTTAACTTAAAAAAATTAACAAGCATTTATTTTCACCCCCCGCCCATGCCTCACTCACTGTTGTAAAAAATATGCATAATAAAGCAAATCAAATTCCCATATTAGACATGACCAAAAATGTATGTTTTGTTCTGCATTGTGAGTTCTTCACCTGCCAGGAGGTGGTGAACATGTTCCTTTATTGGGCCTCTGAGATAGTCATGCCATGGTCTGCAAAGTTGTTTTTACAATGTTATATGAATTGTTCTCCTATTTCTACTGGCTTCACTCTCCATCAGTTCACACAATTCTTCCAGTGTTTTTCTGAACCAGTTTCTTTCATAGTTTCTTATCATGCAATAATATTCCATTATCTTCATGTGCCATAATTCATTTAGCCATTCCCCAGTAGATGGACACCTCCTTAACTTTCCAGTTCTTTGCCACAAAAAATGAGCTGTGATAAATATATCTGTGCAAATGGGTCCTTTTCCTTTGGTCTCTTTAGAAGAATAGGGTTAGTGGCAGTATTGCTGTGTCAAAGGGTAGGAATAGGTTAGTGACTTTTGGGGCATGATTTCAATTTGCTTTCAATGTCTAATTCACAGCTCCACCAACAGTTATCAATATCCCTGTTTTCCAGTAGCCCCTCTAGCATTTGTCACTTTTCCTTTTTGTCTTCTGTACTCCATTTAATTCTTCTTGCACTCAGTGACTCCTTGTCATAGCCCTTGAAGGCCATGCCTAAGTAGTATCAGATCTCACAGATCCTGTCAAAAAGGATAGATGTCAGATACGAATTCAGTGATGAAGTCTATTTTTTGTCCAAGAACCACCATAGAGCTAAGTTTGAGGCTCATCATTGGATTAGTTGAAAGGTTATAAACTTTTTGGTCATAGCAATTTTTTTTTCTATTTTTAAAATAGTATTTTATTTTCCCCCAATTACATGTAAAGACAATTTTAAACATTTATTTTTTGAAAATTTTGAGTTAAAATTTTTTTCTCTTTCTGTCCCACCTCTCTCACCTCCCCTCATCCTTAAGACAGTAAACAAAACATAGTACCATATTGATTACATGGTCACAATTCTTGAAGACCATCTACTAAGTGGGAGAGGAGTTGTGAAGTGCATTGGTGGAGAGTGTCAACAAAGTTATTGATTGCTGAAGTATTGCAATGTATGTGTGTGTGTGCAGGTGTGTCTTAGTACATGAAAATGCTTAATATTATTTAATGATAACCTAGTAATGCCACCATTTTCTCCTCCTTTGGGGAGGAATCTGTTTTTATAGGTGTTGAAATTTGATGCCTATTTCCAAGAGGAGGTCCCTCTGTCTACTGATGAGCGTTATAGGATCCGAAAGGTGGCCATCTATTATTACCTGGAGGATGACAGCATGTCAGTCATGGAGCCTATTGTGGAAAACTCTGGAATTCCTCAGGGCAAATTCATCAAGCGTCAGAGACTGCCCAAGAATGACCGTGGGGACCATTACCACTGGAAAGACCTGAATCGGGGTATCAACTTCACAGTTTATGGGAAGACCTTCCGTATTGTTGACTGTGACCCTTTTACAAAGGTATGGAACGAGTTTTGGAATCTCGTGATTCCTTCAACATAATTTTAATTTAAGGGGGGCTATTTTGTATAAGAATAATAATGACTAGCATTTATATAGCGCTCTCAGGCTTAGAAATCGTGATTTCATTTGGTCCTGTTAGGTAGATAATACTATTATCCCCCCTTTACACGTGAGGAAACTGAGGCTGAGTGAGTTTAAGCAATTCACATTGGTAGAGGAAATTTCCTCACCAGGGAGTTAAGTGGCTACACCAATGAAATCACAGATCGGGCAAAAAAAAAAAGCAGAAAAAACAGATAGAATGGGGATTATGACTTTGTGTATATGGACTACCCATTTTGTGTGTAGGTTCATTATTGAGTGTTTGATCTGAGGGAGTTGTTCTAATGAATGAAATACTTAATGGTCCAGACTAAACAGAAACCAGGTACATAAAACCATCTGATATATGGAATTGATAACTCACTTGACTTGGATCATTATCCACAGTCACAGAGATGACCACTGTCCTAGCTTTGATACTAATCACATCTTCTCTGATTTTGCATCAATTCAATTCATAACATTCTTTTCTATTAAGACTAAGCTCCACTCACAGAGAACAAGCGATAAGTTTTTCTAGGTCTAGAAAGGAGAGAACATTTCCTCTTGTCCATTTTTAAATCCTCCCTGGCCGCCTAGTTTTTCTTTAGTGACCAGTGAAAACGCAATTTATTGCAAAAGCTATGTTGTAGCTGACTATTCTGCAACTGAGAAGAAAAAAATCCCCTTTTGTGTGTTGATTTTCTGCATATGGAAGTGGGAGGGAGCTCCACATTTATTTTTCAAGAAAATAAGAATCCTAGGAAGCAACATGATGATAAAAATAATAGCTCATATTTCATATAGGACCTTAAGGTTAAAGCACTTTATATATATTATCTCCTTTGATACTTCTAACAGCGCTGTGAAAAAGGTGCGGTTATTATCCCCCATATTGCAGATGAATAAACTGAAGCTCAGAAAGGGAAACTGATTTCCTTTAGAATCATACAGCTAGTAAGAGTCCAAGGTGGGCTTCACACCCAGCTTTGTGACTCTTTTCCCTGTGCTACACCATATCAGCATAGCTTGGGTGTTCTTTGTCTTTGCTTTGACCTTATATTTTTCCAGCACATGAACTGTGTACCCCTGGAATTATGTGGGCAGAACAGATGTTTAAAATACCATTTGGAAATGGTTTTCTTTTTTAAATCCTACCCTGTATAATCCCAACATGGATTTCTACAGGCTGGCTTCCATCATCTTCAGAAAGGAGAATTTGCTCCATGGTGTTTTTAACTTGTTCTTATACTTGTCCTAATTTTTGAGAATTGAAATGAAATGAAAAGATAAGAAGTAATATTGATTAATTGTGAAGATAGTCCATCTTTTTTTTTCCCTGAGCCTAGATTTATTTTCAGCATGGATTTGGGACAAATACACATTAAGATCCAGATAATTTATGGTTCAGTATTAGGAAAGGGGACAGCCCCAGCTCAGCAGAAAGCTTCCCAGAAAAAGCAAGGAAAAGGAAAAGCCGGTCTTCTGTTGTTTGAGCAGCATCTCCCAAGGAAAGATAAGGTTATAGTGCTAACATAAGTGACCTAGCCTTCAGTTCACAAGCTATTTTGAGGGAAGCTGATGTTCTGATTTTTATAAGCACGTGATTGTTAAACAAAAAGCAACCAGTGTTTTTTCAGTTATGTAATACCAATGCCGAACCACACAAAACAGAAAACCACCCGAGTCACAGATTTGAGGTATACTATGATTATTAAAATTAATATAAATATTGTTTCTATGAGAAGTACATGCAGTCACTCAGACATACTTGTATTTTGGGGGTGAATTGGCTCAAAGGAGAGTTAGACATAACTCCATATTATTTTACATTTTGTGTCAATATTTATGTGTAAACTTAACTGTGGATTTAATTGGCATTTCTGTGGCATCTTTTAAGGATCTGAGTGTGGCAGAACATCAGACCCAGATAAATCCTGTATTTAACATTAGCTGAGTAAGTTAAGAAAACAAACTAGCCCTAGCGTCTGGGTTTTGTCTTTTGTTATTTTTTAAAATCACATTTCAAGACTGGTCTAGAATATTGAATGGACAGAAAATTTTATTGCTATTGTATCCTCAGATATGACTCTCTCATTAACTACAAATCAGAACAAAAGCTACTGTTCTAAAATCCTAGAAATGAGAGATTACCTTAGAGATTGCCATAGTTTGGTCACTTTATTTTAGTGATTAAGATACTTAGGTACAGAGGATACTTGGGTATGGAGGATGACTTTTTTCCAGAATTTTACAGCTAGTTAAAGTAGAATGCTGAACCCAGGTGTCCTGATTCTTCCAGCGAGGTATTTTGCATTGTCTTCTATTTCTTCATTCTTTCAATTTTGTTTGATTGATTCTTGATGTTTCATGAAGTCATTAGCTTCCACTTCTAATTCTAATTTTAGTCCAATTCTAATTTTTAAGGAGTTATTTTCTTTGGTTCACTTTTTTACCTCCTTTTCCATTTGGCCAATTCTATTTTTTAAGGAGTTGTTTTCTTCAGTATATTTTTGTATATCTTTTTTCATTTTTTGTGCTTTCTTTATCAAGTTATTGACTCTTTTTTTCAAGATTCTCTTGCATGATTCTCATTTCTTTTCCCAATTTTTCTTCTACCTTTGTGATTTGATTTTTGAAATCCTTTTTGAGCTCTTCCAGGAGTTCTTTTTGGGCCTGAGACAAAGTCGCATTTTTCTTTGAGGTTCTACAATGTTGTCCTCTTCTGAATTTGTGTTTTGGTCTTCCCTTCACCATAATAACTTTCTAAGGTTAGGTTGTTTTTTTGTTTGTTTGTTTTGGTTTTCTTTTTGCTCACTCCCCCAGACTATTTTGTTACCTTTAAAGTTGAGTTCTGCTCCTGGGGTGGAAGGTGTACAGTCCCAAGCTTCTTATGCTGGGGACTGCAGGCCCTGGCTGTTAGCCTGGTGTTGCACTGTTGTTATAGGATGGGGGGGGGGGTGGAGCAGCTCTTTACCTGGGGCTGCACTGGGGCTGCAGAAGGGCCCTGGCCATTCTCTTGGTGCTGCGTGGAGGTCCTGTTGGTGACCTGCACTGGGGCTCTGTGCCTCCTGCTGGCTTCCTGAGGCAGTGCCTGATGCCCCCTTACTGGGACACTGTCAGCCCTGGACTGCATTCCTTTTTTACCTGGGTGAATTAGACTTTTCCTGGTAACCTTCCAAGTTGTCTTGGACTAGAAAATTGTTTCACCTCATCTTTTTGTTTCCAGAATGTTTTGAGGTGCTATTTTATAGTTGTTGGAGATGAATTCAGGCCAGTTCAGGCGATTTCCTGCTTACACTGCCATCTTGGTGCCCGTCATGATTCTTTACAAAATTCTTTACCTATTCTTTACAAAAGCCTTGTACTCTTTATTGTGCCATACTATTCAACTGCCCTAAGGCAGCTTCCATAGTGGCCAAAACATAAAACCAAACTTCTGTTGTATTTTCAATTTTAAAACATGTTCAGATTTCATTCTAGTGTACTCTCCCCTTCCTTTTCCCAATTACTCTACCACTTATCGTCAAGTCCATTAGAATGTGAGCTCTTCCAAGGCAACAATCATTTTTTCCCCTTTTCTTTTCTTTTCCCTAGTGCTTAGCAAAGTACCTGGCAGATGTACTTTGTACTTAACAAATGCCTGTTGATCGATTGATTAATTGAATGAAGCCTTTAAGGAGACAGGCTGTCAAGATGAATTGGGAAACAGTATTGACTGTGAAAACAGTTACATTATATTGATTAGTAATGGATTAACAAAATGAAACTCAGGATTGTATCTAATTCAAAAGTTTATCTTGACTTTTTGTCAGAGTAATACACTTTCAGAGCTAGAAGGAAGGGACCTTAGCAATCTTGGGAAGGTACTGTTTTCTTTCCCAGTTGTTTTTCCCTTCATTGTGCAGATGGGGGGAATCCTTAGATCTACATTAGTCTGGGTCCATTTCTACATTGGGAAGGGAAATGCCAGTTTAGACACTTGTAAGAAATCTAGTTTAGTAACCAAATCAGACCAGCTCCTTCTTGCTGTCCACAAATAGACAAATGTTGGTGCCTAAATCTCTTTAGTATTATTGGGTAGAACTGAGAAGTCTGAAATAAAAAGAAAGCCTAAGTGTTAGTAACTCAGGTTTTGAAGATGAAATAAATATCTTTAGGTCCAGTTTGTGCCATGGAATCATGGCAAGGGCATTGAATTTGGGCTAAATGCCAGGAGTCCTTAGTTGAAGTTCTGAGGCTGATACCTAACCACTTATGTGACAGTGAGCAAGTCCTTTGGTTTCTCTGAGCCTCAGCTTCTCTATCTGTTAAACGGAAATTATCATACAAAACCTTGTGAGTTAGTGTTTCAGGCTATTTATGCAATTTGAAGCCATTTGCCAGAGAGTTGAACGAACCAGTGATGCTAAAAGCAAAAATCCTTTATCGGGTGCATTTTAATGTCACCCAGTTAATGTTAATTTATAAGGGAAAGCTTTTGGCTTAAGAGGATACCCAGTGGTGGGAGGCCAGAGGGGAAAGTGGAGATAACCAGAGAAAGATACATGCAATTTGGTCACAGCAGGAGGAGAAAGGGGGCGTACGGAGGGCACCATGGAGGAGCTGCTTCTTCGAGTCAGTGGCCCCAGCTTTAACTCTTCTGTCAGCTAACCTGATCGGGGTGGGAGATGATTTGGGTAGTTTCTTTTACTAGGGCAGCAGTTGGACTCCCTTCTTTGCCAAAAAGAATCGCAGGGCAACCTCTCACACCACAGCCGTGACAACATACCAAGCATGAGGTCCTCTAGAGAGGTTCACATCTTGGAACAAAAAGAGAATGGGCACAGATGAGGGATTTCATAGAAAGGTTCAGGGTCTTGTTCAGGGGCCTCTTATTGGTTTTCTACATCAGATATTACTAGAAGGGAGAGGCCAATTAGGGCAGTGGCCTGGGAAATGGAAGGTTCCAGGCATTGAAGATTACAGGAGATAGGGCAGATTGAGGCAGAGATGCTTAGTAGTAAAATAAAGTCCTGGCCCCCAAATCAGGTTTTTTTTTCTTTTGAGTACCATAATTAGGAAGTATAACATGCTTAATATAAATATTATATAGCACTCGATGTAAAGTGCTGTGTGAGTATGGGTTCCTGTTTGCCAAAAAGCATATGTAGAAGAAATGCAGATATGACACTGGCCGTTTTTACACTGGAGCAGCCCCTACTGATACACGGGGCATGATACCGAATTGTGGAAAAGCAACACTAACAGAGCTTCATGCATTCAGCAAAATTATAAACCTATTTACCAAAAAAATGCCAAATTTAAAAACAGTTATTTCCAAAATAGCTTATATAAGTAAAAAAGACAGTAAGAATCGTCGGTAAAGCATCATCCAAGGACATATTGCATTTATTATTGTTTCCAATTACACAACACTCAATGATGGTGTAATAGAACTGGGCCAGTCTCAGAAGCAAGCTCACCAAACATCCAGTTTTTTGCCTCAGTTTCCTCATCTGTCACATGAGCTGCAGAAGGATGTGGCAAACCACTCTAGTATCTTTGCCAAGAAAATGGAGTCACAAAGAGTCGGACACAACTGAAACAGATGAACAACAAATCCTGTCTATAGCATGTATGTGTTTGCATGTTTTCTCCCCATTAGACTGTGAACTCCTTGAGGGAGAAAATTGACCTTTACCTCTTTTTGTATCCACATAACTTTGCAAAGTATCTGGAGCATAGTAGGCACGTAATCAATGCTTATTGACTTTGGCACCAGACCTCATTCAGTTTTTTAGGTCCAAGTTTTCTTGTCTCCTAGCCTATATTGTACTGTCTAGCAGGATTTATATATTAATACACTGTGAAAGGATTCTGTATTATTACCTCCATTGTATGTATGGCTGGATTAAAATGTGGTGTTACATGACTTGCCCAGTTCAGACGGGAAGTACTGTTAGTTGACTAGGCAGTAGAGGTCAGGAGTTCCCCACTCCTAAAACCTGAGTGTCAGGTCAGAGTTCATTTTACCTTCTATAATATTTCCAGGAATATACATGATTATTTTATGTTTTGAATTATTTAGGAGTTTTTAGAGAGTCAAGGAATTGAACTGAATCCACCGGAGAAAATGGCTTTGGACCCTTACACCGAACTCCGGAAAAAACCTCTCCGCATGTATGTCACTCCATCAGACTTTGACCAATTTAAACAATTTCTGACTTTTGATAAAAAGGTAAGTGAACCTGAGGGTATCTTAGTGGATCTGCTCCCCTTCCCAAATGTTCCTACCCTTACCAATAAATAGGCTATTTTGATAGGTTGTGGTGAAAACTTTATTTTGTCCATGTAGACACAGTGCTCTCTGAATTCATCCACAATTATGGCTGTATACGACTGTATACCTTCAGGCCAGAGAGCCAACCCAATTTGTAGAAATAAGTAGAGTGAGATCATCTTTAAAGTAGTGAAATTATAACGTAAAAAAGTGAAAACAACAACCAAAAAACCCCTTTTTTTCCTTTCCAGGATTATTTATTATAGTTTTTTAAGCATTCATTTTTTTACTTTGAGTTCCTAATTCTCTTCTTCCTTCAGGCTCTCTCCCACCCATTGAAAAGGCATGCAATATGATGCCCATTATACATAGAAAGTCATGCAAAACATTTTTATATCAGTTATGTCACCAAAAAATAAAACAACAACAACCCAAAGAAAAAATGTGCCTCAGTCTGCACTCAGAGCGCATCAGTTCTTTCTCTGGAGATGGATGGCACTTTTCATCATCAGTCCTTTGGAGCTGTCATGGATCGTTGTATTGATCAGATCAGCTAAGTCTTTCACAGCTGATTATTGTTACAATATTGCTATTATTGTGTACAATGTTCTGTTCACTTTACTTTATATCAGTTCATATAAGTCTTCCGAGATTTTTCTGAAACCATCCCATTTGTCATTTTTCTTTTTAAAATTACATTTATTTTTTTAAACATTCTTTTAAAAAAAGTTTTTGAGTCCCAAACACTCCCCTTCCAACCCATTGAGAAAGTAAGCAATATGAAAAAAAAAATAAAACAAAAAACAAAACTCTTGAGTTACATCTACTTCCTGTTTTAGGTCTTAAATCAACTATATCTTCTTTTAAAGCACAGGCAATTCTCATTGAATCCTGTGTTAAAATTACAAAGTCTAGAGACATCCCAAAGCTGGTGAATTTGGTTGAGTTTCTGATAGCGAAAAAGTAATTTCACAAAAACCCTGTTCCAGATTCATCCCTGTTAAATTTTGTCAGGTTGACGTGCATTCTCCGGCAGGGCCCCTTTGAAGGACCTTCTGCCGTTGAGAGCAGAGAGTTCTGCCCAGAGACCTAGACGTGAAGTGTGCAAATTGGAATTCATATACTGCCTCAGATACTTAGGGAACAGGTCACAGGACCCTTTGCAGCCTCAACTTCCCTCTCCGTAAAACTGAAATAATCATGCCACAGCATGGATATGAGGAAAACATTTTACACTTTTACACTTAAAGCTTTATAGAAATATATTATTTTTATGAAAAGTAGGAGAACACCAGCTACCTCAGTACAACCCAGCAGAGATCAGTAAGACCCGCATAGTTTAGGCCCATCTCTGTGGCTTTGTGCTAAATGAAAAGCCAATTTCTAGAGATAGCTATTTATGACAGTGGCCACAGTTTTGTTCCATTAACTTTCAGGAGTATAAATCAAGGCATGACAAATTTGTTTTACGCACATAGAAGCCAGCCCCCAAACTTAGCAAACAGAGGAATTTTTCAGCTTTGGGGATTTTGTTTTGATTGGAGCTAAAAATAATATTCTGTACCAGTGAATATTATGATTTAGATTTTATATGGAAACAAGTATAGAAAAGAACTTCACAGACATTTATGTCAGACAAAATAATATGATATGAAATGTCAAATATGCTATATACTCCTATCTAGTATTTCTCAGGTGGCCATGCAAGTGCCTTATAGTTTTAGAATAATAATAGCTAACATTTAAACAGTGTTTTATATAGTTTACAAATATCTTTCTTGCAACAATTCTGTGAAGTAGGTAGTGCCTATACTATTGGGATATAATTATCCGTATTTTGCAGGTGAGGGAACTGATGCTCAGAAAGGGTGACTTGTCCTTCTATCCCCATCATAACCTGGCCCCCACCCTTTGTCCCTGCACAGCTTTCCCATACATTGTACTTCCCCTCTGTGTTTACCTTCTCTGTCCCCTTTCCCAGGGGCCTTCAGTCTGGACTGCTCCACTTTGAGGTGGGACAGAACCCCAAGCCTTGATCATTGCCCTAACCCCCATTCTCTTATATCCTCCTCCCACAGGGATTCTCTGCTCTGGAACCCCCTTAATGGACTCTCCCTCCCTCCCTGCCTGCCTACTGCTTCAGACACCAAAAATACTAGAAACCAGAATGAAATTGCTAAGTACCATGGTGACTTAGTGCCTGAGATCTGTGGAAGCCTGGTATAAATCAGAAATTCTGGGAATGAGATCAAAAAGGATAGCTAATTATTGGCTGTCCCAACTGCAAATAAAATAGGGGATGGACTGTCAGTGAGTTCAAGTTTTCCCTTTGAACTGATTGTGCCAAGTATGGTTCAACCAAGGTCCATCCCCTGACCATGATCTATCTGAGCCTTGATGCGCAAACAAACTGATTCTCTTTAATTCAATTCAGTTCAACAAGCATTTCATAAGCTCTTGTTTTGTGCCAGGATTTTTGCTGTGTTCTCTGGATACAAACATTAAAAAAAAAATTAGCCCCTCTCCTCAGGTAACCTATGCTCTCCTGGGAAAAGGTCTCCTGAAATAGTATGTTAAGCTTCCATAGTGGTTAAATGAGAATGTAATTAAGTATGGTACCCCCTCAGTTAGCTAACAAAGTTAAATGAGTGAACTATAAAGAAATAATGGGAATATGCTCAGGAGGAGAGATTGAGAGATACTGACAGTGTCCCCCAAGATCAGGGCCTTGCCCCTCAATATCAGGGCCTTGGAAGCGGCATCAGGCTCCAAGTAAGAAAGTTTACTTTCTGCTTCCTCTGGCCTCAGCCGGGGCTTCTGAGTCGTTTTATACCTCTTATAGCTCTATCATATTAAACATACTCAGTGCCTCCACTGTGGTGTTCTTTGATTTTTAGGAATTTTATTCCTTCAGTTTAGAAAGCATCACTTGCCATTCGTTAAAGTCTGATGATTTCCCCTTAAAAAAAAAAGAGCCTTTTATGTTAAGTTACTGATGTTTTTACTGTGGCTACAAATGGAAACCAGAAGACCGACATCGTGAGCCTTTTCTTATTTGTTGGAAAAACAGAATTTGAGAGTTAGAAGGGGCCTCAGCAGCCATCTAGACCAATTAATACACCAGAGGAATCTGTGTGACAACATAGCCACCCAAGGGGTCATCCACTTCAAACGTCCAATGAGAGAGGGCCCCTCAAAGCAGCCTGTTGTAGTTTTGGACGACTCTCTGCTCTCTGATACCCCCTTCAAATACATGAAGACAGCTGTCGCAGATCCTCCTGAGTCTTCTGTGGTCCAGGCTAAACATCTCCAGTTTCTTCATTGAATCTTCATACCTCATCTTCATATGCCTATCACCATGCTTGTTGCCATGCCCTCTGGATGCTCTCTGATTTATCAGCATCATTCTTAAATAGAGATAACCTAGCTTGAACAGTACTTCACATGCAGTCTGGTTAGGCACTCATTTCTGGAAGCTAAGCATCCCACAAAACCCCAAGACTACAGGTTTTTCTGGCTGTCGCATGACATCGCTGACTCAGACTAAGTTTGTGGTCCACTGAAACTGCCAGGCATTTTTGACAGACTTCTATCTAACCGTGCTTCTCCTACCTTCTACTTGTGAAATGGATTCTTTTCGGAGCCCATATCTAAGACTACATTTGTCCCCATTGTCCATCAAGGTCTTTTTGGATCTTGACTTTCTTACCCAGTGTGTTGGCTGTCTCTCCGAGCTTTGTTTCACTCTCAAGAGCATGCCATCTTTGCCTTTCTCCAAGTCACTGATAAAAATGTTAGATAGTGTAGGGCCAAGTATAGATCCTTGGGGTACCCCACTGGAGACCTCCACCTGCATGAACATAGAATTATTAACAACTAGTCACGGAGCCTAGCCATTCTACAAATTTCAGTTCTTTCTAATTAGATTATAGTTTAATCCCTCTTCATCATCCTCATAGGAATAGTATGTGATACTTTATCAAATGGTTGGTTAATATATAGGTAAATTCTATCTACAGAAGTCATATTATCAATATTATCCTATGATAAAAGGTTAATGTGCCATGACCTCACATTATGAAGCTGTTATGGCTTGTTTTTTTCTTTAACATTTAAATTTATTAATTTATTTTTAACATTCTTTTCTTTTTAAATTTTGAGTTCCAAATTTTCTCCCTTTCACACTTACTAAGAAGGCAAGCAATATGATATCAGTTATGCATGTGAAATCATGTGAAACATATTTCCGTATTAGCCATATTTTTTAAAGAGATAAGCATGATAAAGAAAGTGGGAATATTATACTTCCGTTTGTACTCAAGAATTCATCAGTTCCCTCTCTGCAGGTGGATAGCATTTTTTCGTCATGAGTCCTTTGGAACTGTTCTGGATCATTGAGTTGATCAGAGTA
Source organism: Trichosurus vulpecula (assembly GCF_011100635.1). Taxonomy (NCBI): domain Eukaryota; kingdom Metazoa; phylum Chordata; class Mammalia; order Diprotodontia; family Phalangeridae; genus Trichosurus; species Trichosurus vulpecula. The sequence continues at coordinate 228,811,977 of NC_050579.1, read as the reverse complement.
GCCAAGTCTCTCGCAGTGGACCATGATTATTGATTGTTCAGTCATTTCAGTCGCGTATGACTTTGTGACCCCCATTTGGGATTTTCTTGGCAAAGACACTGGAACGGTTTGCCATTTCCTTCTCCAGCTCATTTTACTGAGGAGGAAACTGAGGCAAACAGGGTGAAGTGACTTGCCCAGGGTCACACATCTAGGAAGTGTCAGAGGCTCAACTGGAGCTCAGGAAGATGAGTCTTCCTGACTCCCAGCCCGATTCTCTATCCAGGGTACTACATAGCTGCCCTGATCATTACAACATTGCTGTTACCAAAGGCAATCATCTCCTGGTTCTTCTCACTTTACTTTGCATCAATTGTGTAGTTCTTGCCATGATTTTCTAAAACCACTTCCCTCGCCATTTCTTATGGCACAGTGGTACTCCATCATAGTCGTATGCCACAATTTGTTTAGCCATTCCCCCATTAATGAGCAGCCCCTCAATTTCTACTTCTTGCCATCACAAAAAAAATGCTACTTTAAATAATTTTTGTACATATAGGTCCTTTTCCTTTGATCTTTTTGGGACATAGATCCAGCAGTGGTATCGCTGCGCCAAGGGTACGCACAATTTTATAGCCCTTTGGGCGTAGTTCCAAATTGTTTTCCAAAATAGTTGGACCAGTTCTTACTGCACCAGCAGTTCATTAGTATGCCTATTTTCCCTCATCCCCTCCAGCACTTGTCATTTTTTTTTCATATTACTTACTTTCTCAATGGGTTGGAAGGGGAGTGTTTGGGACTCAACAAACAGACCTTGTCTGATTCAAATCTCAATGCATAGTTACCAGGGTTTAACAAAGTCCCAACATCCAGGTTTACAAGCTAAGCTGGGGGGGCTCTTAACTACAGCTGCCCAGTCTCCACATTAACACACCTCCAAGAGTGAGAGCCCCAAAGGAGAACGCCAACCCCCGGGTTTATATGTCTTGTTCAGGGCCAAAGGTGACCTTAAAGTGTTACAAAAATGTGACTTAAACCCACGTGGTCTAAAAGCCTCTGATGACACAAACATGTCACTCAAACCCATGTAAACTAGGCTTTCCCTTGAGGCAAGGAGGTCATCAAGGACTCCTAATTTAATCAAGGAAACAAAGGCCAAACTCTTCAGGGACACTTGATTGAATAAATGTTAAAGCCCGGCTTAATTACCAATGCACTGTTTTGACTTCATTATTTTCTTTTGAGTTTGTGTCTTGATCTTCCCTGTCACCATAATAGCTTTTCATGATCAGCTGCCTTTTGTTTGTTTGCTCTGCGTTTAGCTGTGCAGAAAAGCCTGAAGCTTGAGAAAAGAGCCCTTCCTTCCCCATTCCAGGAAGAGAGCCCAACGTTAGGATAAAGTTCCAAATCGAGAAATAGGGTAGAAAAGCGAGCAAACAACAGCAACGAAAGAAAAGAGAGCATATACCCTAGCATACATCTGGATGATCGAAGTTCCCCCTCATAACCATGTCAGGCCTTCATCCCAGATTGGTGATCTATCTCCCAAACTCTTCCTCTAAGTCCTTTTTATGTCCAGGTGGTCGGTAGTAAACTTTAAGGACAAAAAAAATCAGTTAAGTTTCTCTTTCTGCTTGCTTTACTCAGCTATTCTCCATTATATGTTTCCTGCTCTGATTTCTGTATTTCCTCCTGAGTATGCCTTCTTGCTGTACAATGCTACTATCCCCTTTTCTGCCTGTATGGTTTCCTCTGAATAAAATATTCTATTGTAGAGCCATTTTCCAGGCATGGGTTTCATCCCACCAAGTCTTAAGGATGAGGTCAAATTTGCTTCTTTGTATTAGGATTTCTACTTCCGCCGCCCCTGTTGCCTAGACATTTGGTGTTTACGTATGGACATTTGAGACCAAGAGTTTTATTACGTGTTCCTTTTTTGGATTTTGAATTTACAGGGGTCCCAACTGCTGTTCTTCTGAACTATAATTGTTCTCTTGATGGATATACATAGGCAGTCTTATCATTCCTCCATTCTTTAGTTTAAAGACCTTTTTTTTTTAGATTTGCAGAAAACCTTATAAGTACATTCTTAATCAGGCTTTGTTAGCTGTGCTCCATCCCCGGTCAGGGGTATATTATTCCTGTGTTTTAAGCCATCATTCAAAATCCAAATCCCATTCTTGGACACTGCCTTCTTAGCCAGGTGATCATATCCTAAATAATTGTTTCTTTTCAACATCCCTTGCTTTCAGTGAACAACAGTAAAGAAAAAAACAACTTAGACACCTCTGATCTTCAGTTTCTTGCCCAAGACTTCATAATCTTTGGAAATCCTTTTTTTAGGTTCCTTCAGACAATACTGTTTGTGCCCTGGTGAATCATCACAAGTGGGTAGTGGCATCTGTTTTGATTAATCTCGGGAGAATCTCTGTGTGGGGTCCTGGATACATGACTCAGAGAGACAGCAGGCCTCTCCACTGTTGTTTTGTCCACAGATTCTGCCTTTGGTGCCCCTGTTCAGAGAGGCAGGGACTGCTTCTTCTCTTTGATGCTTCCTTTGACATGTATAAGTAATTTTAACATAACTTTGTTATGTCGCTGTGAATAGAACCAGTTACTCTTTGTACTTCGGCCGATTTTATTTACAGATCAGTATTTCGGTTTTAACTGAGTTATTCTTTTTTCATTACAAGGAAGGGCTCTTTGCATTTTAGATATATACAGGGATATATTCAAGATGAAGGTGGTATAGGAACAAAGACTATCAATTAAACATCAGATTTTTAAAAATAAGTGGAACTGTTTAGCGTCTGATTTCTGTACAGAGTACATCTTTTACTCATTTCTAGCTGTTGACCACTATTGCAGGATTTCAGGTGCCACTGCAGTGCCTTGGAAGGATTTCCTTTCTTTGAGCTCATCACAGGGCAGCTACTTTGCCACCTTGATGCCTACTGATCTGTATTTGTTTATGTTTAAATCTTAAATGACAAAGAGGAAAAATTAGGCCCCCTTCTTGGGGGATGGGCAGCACCACTTCTTTTTTAAGTAATTGTTTTGGATTCCTCCAGGTCCTCCGATTCTATTCAATTTGGGATGACACAGATAGCATGTTTGGAGACAGTCGAACCTATATTATTCACTACTATCTTGCTGATGATACAGTGGAAGTTCGAGAGGTCCATGAACGGAATGATGGGCGAGATCCTTTCCCAGTCCTGGTGAGGCGCCAGCGCTTGCCCAAAGTCTTGGTGGATGATTCAAGTAAGAGTTTCTATGGAATTGGTTTGTCTTCTGTTATTTCATTTCTCTTTAAATAGGCAGGATCTGTAGCATTTTTGGGGGGGGGGGGAGGATCTCAAAGTAGTTAACAGATGAACTTGTCTTTAGAAGTTTGGGAGGGCCTTAGAAAGATATTCTCCCCTCTAGGCAGCAAGACAGACCTGCCTTTGGTTCTGATCTTTACTCCTCTGTTTATCCACATCTGTGATTGCTATGGATGATGGAGTGTCCAGCTAACAGGTGCCATATTTGGGAAGAGAGGAGTGTGCTGCTAGATTTATTTGAAATGAACAATTAATTCACTGTCACTTTTTTCTCTAACTCCAGGGAGAATTCTACAGAATGAACCAGTGGCAGGCTGGGTATAACAATCTGATTTCTTGAGCTTTTTTATTTTTTGCCCACAAACTCATTACTGTCTTTTGATTTTTTTATTATTTCGTTTTTTAGGGCTCTCCGGTGATTTAAAAAAAAAAGTTCAAAGAATCAAGGATCTTTCTTCCTTACATGCCTACTGTTTTTACTTTTCACCATCCCAATCCAACTATCTAGCAGTAAACTAGCCCATATCTCTGCCCTTTGCCCTGTTGCTGATCCCCACCTAGAATGGAGACCCTCTATCCTGGACCTTTAGAGACCATGTCCCCTGTCTTTGGGGAAACCAATCAACTTAGCTTTGGAGCTGCACCTTGGGACTGGGTTGTCCTGATTTGTGGGCCAGTGAGTGCAAAATATATAAACCACTATATGTAGCTAGCTAGAGACTACACTTCACATACCATCTAGCCATCCATACGAAAACAGGGTCTGTCCAGCCCTCGCCCCACCCTTGCTTCCTTCCCACCTCTTCCTCTAGAAAAAGTAATCAAGCCAGTATTTTCATTGCTACTGGAATGCTACTGGAATCAAATGCTCTATAGGTCCATTTACCACCCCTTAGATTCCTCAAGTCAAAATTCCCTTTTCTGTTCCCTTTTCACTCCCCTTTATGCATTTCCTCTTATTAAGTAAACATAAGCTTCTTGAAGGCAGGGATGACCTTACTTTCATATTTGTATTCCTAGCTCCCGTCACATTTTTTGTGGTTCAGTCTTTACAGTCATGTCTGACTCTTCAGGACCCCATTTGGGGTTTTCTTGTTAAAGATACAGGAGTGGTTTGCATTTCCCTCTCCGGCTCATTTTTACAGGTATGGAAATTGAAGCAGACAGAGTTAAATGACTTGTCCAGGCTCATGCAGATAGTAAGTGTCCGAGGCCAGATTTGGACTTAGGAAGATGACTGTTGCTGTCTTCGGCCCCAGCACTCTATCTACTATACCATTTAGTGGCCCCACCTATCCTATAGTAGGTGCTTAATCAATGCTTTAAAATTTTAAAAATGATTTCCTTAATTAGAAATTGCCCTGCTAGACAATGTTGCTGGGATGATGTAGCCTGTAGCTTGTTAAGATAGCCCCCACTGTGGCAACATCTGTTCTTTCTTCACTGGATTAAAATAGTTATGAAGAAGACAGATAAAAAGGGGAAGACACCTGCCATCCATAATCACTTGCCCATGGCAAATAGGCATCCTTGGTATACACGCCTGTTTTTGTTACTGACGTAAGGATTTAAAGAATTCTCTCTTAGCTACGTATAATGACCCTAAATCTCTCATTCACAGGTAGCTGAAAGCAATCTCTAGGTACTACTCATTTATCCTCATTGCATCCTTGGGAACTGGGAAATAAGGAATTCTGGAAATTTCTCCAGAGAAAGATTAACTTTGAGTCAGAGAACCAATAGCAGAACTGGGAATATTATGACATTAAGCTTCCATAGTGCTTAAGTGAGCATGAAATTAGATATAGTCCCTGCCCAGTGAGCTAACAAAGTTAGACGGATTAGGGAAATACAGAGAAATAATGAGGATGCACTTAGGGGGAGGAATTAAATGAGAGAGAGAATGTGGTCCCTGAAGCACAGAATCTTTTGCAGGTCCTCGTTCCATTTCCACTTTGGACTGCTTGGTTGATAGTTCACAACTTTCACTCTGGCAGGACTAAGTTTGAAATTTATAATTAAGCAATTTTCCTGAGCTCTGAACTCCCATGTAAACTTATAGGCGAGTGGTGCGGTGGCTTACCTAGGGAAAGAAACGTGGTGGCCAAGCAGGTAGTCAGCTCTTTTCAGAAATGTGGGGAAGGCCTTGTTGAGAAAATATGTCTTATTTAATATGACATATAGGGAGGAAAAGGCAACAGACTTGAACTCCGACCCAACAAACATAAACCAGAATGATATTATTCTGGAGCTAAGGCAAAAAGGTATTTGGTCAGTGGACCCTTTGTATCCAATTCAATTTCACAACTCTGTTCAGGGCTGAATATAAAGACAATACTAAGAGCTTATATTTGTAGCTTTAGGTTTGCAAAGTGTTTTATATAGACTTGATCCTTGCTGTAGTCCTATGAAATGTGTAACATAGGTGTTTTATTTTACCGATGAAGAATGCTTCAGACTTTCCATGCTGTCGAGTGTCAGAGGCAGGATTCAAGCTCAGCTCTCTTGACCTTGAGTCCAAGGCGCTTTCATATTATATACTCCCTATGAAATAGTGATAATAATCACTCACATCATTAGAGCAAGCTTTGTGCAGCATTTAATATTTTATCTTATTCTTTGCAGCCACCAAGGAAGTAAAAGTGCTTAGGAGTTCACCAAATACAGTTGGTCCTAGATCCACCGTGGCCATCTTCTTGCCGTGTTGCTGGGCTCCCACCTTGGAGCCCTGTGCTCCTGATTGGTGGTGGTCCACCATATCTAGCAGGTCCTAGGCCTGCTGTAGCCCCTGAATTGGGAAGGTCAAGGAAGGCTTGATGTCTCTGAGCTTGAACCTTAGAGAAGAAGAAGAATTTGAACAGGTAGCGATGAGAAGGAAGTACATTCCTGGTATGGGAGATGAATGAATGTACAGCGATAGGAGGTGGTGGGTTGGACTCAGGGAGTAGTTTATCAGGAATGTTCAAGGGCGTGGAGAAGAACAATGAGAACTGAGTTTGGACGGGTAGTTTAGAGCCAGGTTGAAGGTGGCCATAAGTGTCAGGCTGAGGAATTAGTATTTTATCATAGAGGGATTAGGAAGCCACCGGTGGTCTTTGAGCAGAGTGGTAATGATCAGAGCTATAAATTAGGTTATTTTGGTAGCCGTGTGGGAAGCACATGGTGTAGTGGAATGAGCACTAGATATGGACCTGAGTTGCTGTCTGAAGGTATAGTGGGTTGCTTTGGGAGGTAGAAAGTTTACCTTTCATTTGATCACTTCATGTGAGGGCTCGGTGATCACTTACTGGGCATGTTGTAGGAAGGTTCTTGTTTAGATGTGGGCTTGACTAGGTGGCCTCTGAAAGCCCTTTCAGTTCTGAGATTCTATGATTCTGGGGGAAGTCACTTTCATTTTTCTGAACCTCATATTTCTCATTTTTAAAATGAAGGGGTCAGAATGAGTAGATCTCATAGGTCCTCTCCAGCTTGCACTCTGTGATCCTGTGAGGGATGGATTAATGAAGGGAGAGGCTGAAGGCAGGAGAATATTACAAGAGTCCAAGAGAGAAATGATCGAATCAAAGGAGGTCCTGAATGAGTAGAGGAGGAGGTCACATAAGAGATGTTGTGGAGGTAAAAGCAACAGCACTTGACCTTGATCAGATTTGGGTGGGTGGAAGGAGAAGAGAGTCAAAGGTGACTGTGATGTTTGGGACTTGGGTGACCTAGAGAATGGTTGTGCAGTCATCATAAATTGAGACATTGGAAGGAGGGGTAGATTTAGGAGGGAATAATGGTTAGTTGAGTTTCGTGAATGTTGAGTTTGAGGTACTAGTGGAAAATGTCCCATGGGAATTTGGCTGTGTGACTCTAGAGGTTAGTGGAGATGCTGGGGTTGGACATTGAGACTGCTTCCTTAAGTGGTTAGAAGAGCTCATCTTAGACACACAAGGAAATCACAAAAAGAATATAGACTTCTCAGTAAACCAGGAAGGGAAAGACCCGGGCTGGGAGCGGATTTGAATTGGTTACCTGGACAGAGATATCCAAAACTGAAGAATCTCCACTATGCCTCTCCTAAACTGAACATATCAGGCTTCTGTCTGTTCATCTGCATATACTTTGTGCCCTTATATATCCTCACACCTGTGATTAGTTCTTTTTCTTCAATAAACACACTTGTCTGAGAGGTTTTGCCTGTAGATGAGCCATATACTGTGAATAAGGCTCTAGGGTATATGAGGAAGTCTTTGCTGAGGCCGCAGCCAAAGGAAGGACGCCTAATTCTTCAAATAGTCACCATGGTATATTGCCGTGGGATTATAATAATACCAACATTATTGTATAATGGCAACCTTACCCAAATTATTCATCTCTGATTTGCAATATTCATGTTAATGTATCAAGTGACCTGTTAATTCCTTTTCAGTGTGGCATGACTAAATTACTTTTGAATCCAGAGAATAGATTGCCTCTGTTGGAAGGACCCCCAGTACCAGTGTAGGGGAATAAGACTAGAGAGGCGCAGTAAAACAGCATGGATAGCAAGTTGGCCTGAGAGTCAGGAAGATCGGGATTCAAGTTTGCTTCCTTTAGTTGGGCTTACTGGTTGTGTGATCCTGGGTAAATCACGTAAATCTTCTGTGCCCCCAAGCAAGGCTTCTGTTATTGTCATCC